>NC_037336.1:84413559-85094387 GCF_002263795.3 Bos taurus | reverse complement strand
AAGATCCCATTAATTTAATTAAGACATATACGGTGGCTAAGGGCCTAAACTAGACATGGAACAACAGACCGGTTCCAAATAGGAAAAGGAGTATGTCAAGGCTGTATATTGCCACCCTACTTATTTAACTTCTATGCAGAGTACATCATGAGAAATGCTGGGCTGGAAGAAGCACAAGCTGGAATCAAGATTGCCGGGAGAAATATCAAGAATCTCAGATATGCAGATGACACCACCTTTATGGCAGAAAGTGAAGAGGAACTACAAAGCCTCTTGATGAAGGTGAAAGAGGAGAGTGAAAAGGTTGGCTCAACATTCAGAAAACGAAGATCATGGCATCTGGTCCCATCACTTCATGGCAAATAGATGGGGAAACAGTAGAAACAGTGTCAGAGTTTATTTTGGGGGGCTCCAGGATCACTGCAGATAGTGATTGCAGCCATAAATTAAAAGACACTTACTCCTTGGAAGGAAAGTTATGACCAATCTAGATAGCATACTGAAAAGCAGAGACATTACTTTGCCAACAAAGGTCCGTCTAGTCAAGGCCACGGTTTTTCCAGTGGTCATGTATGGATGTGAGAGTTGGACTGTGAAGAAAGCTGATCATTGAAGAATTGATGCTTTTGAACTGTGGTGTTGGAGAAGACTCTTGAGAGTCCCTTGGACTGCAAGGAGATCCAACCAGTCCATTCTAAAGGAGACCAGTCCTGGGTGTTCTTTGGAAGGACTGATGCTAAAGCTGAAACTCCAGTACTTTGGCCACCTCATGCGAAGCGTTGACTCATTGGAAAAGACTCTGATGCTGGGAGGGATTGGGGGCAGGAGCAGAAGGGGATGACGGAGGCTGAGATGGCTGGATGGCATCACCGACTCGATGGACATGAGTTTGGGTGAACTCCGGGTGTTGGTGATGGACAGGGAGGCCTGGTGTGCTGTGATCCATGGGGTCGCAAAGAGTCGGACACAACTGAGTGACTGAACTGAACTGAACTGAGCTGAACTGAAGGGACTAAATTTAAGCAAAGAAGAAATAATGATAAATATTAGGGCTGAAAATGATCAATTTTAGGATATTCATGTTCATTCAGTCCGGCCTCCTCTTTTTACACATGAGAAAACTAAGATGAAAATCAAATGACTCCTACATGGTAGAGTTAAAACTAATTTTACTTGTTTTGAAAGGAACTATGTCATGGGAAAAACTTTGGAAAACATTATGCTCGGATTTTTGAATAACAAAAAAATTACAATAGATCATTTTCTTTCATTTTCAAAAAGGAGTAGGTTAAAATCCACTTTTTAAAATTTTAAGTATCTCAAAAGTATATCTAGATATAAAATATTCAAAGCCTTTACTGGAAAATTCCCATATCCTCAGGATCCAAAAACACATGTATGAAAATTATTAATATAATGGAACCTTAAGGTGGAGTGGGTGGGAAGGAGCTCCAAGAGGGAGGGGGATTTATGTGTGACATACAGCTGATCACTTCATTGTACAGCAGGAATTAACATAACATTGTAAGGCAACTATAGCCCAATAAAAATAAGGAAATAAAACAAAAACAACTTCCAGTTTTAAAAATATAACTGAATAGCAAGTTTTGTTTCTTGGTATCTGGTTTTGTTGAAGGAGAAAATCCTGCCTTTCACACATGCTGCATGCAATACCACACAACCCAAATCAGTGTTAAGATGTCAAAATGTTAGAAGCTATCTCAACCCTTAAGGAATTCTATATGACACAAGCACATTGGTTAAGACCAGAGATTATTTTATTACAATAGTTCTTTGGTTCAAAACATGGTTTTCAGTCTAACCAAATGCTCAAAAATGTGATATATGTTCCAAAACTGTTTTGAGAAATAATCCCATTATTAGACAAATTTCTATTATTTGCTCAAGGAGACTAGTTTCACATGGGAAGCATTCAATATAGAAGAAAAAGAATGCTGGTTTTAGAACTAAGTTAGTAATTGCACTTATATTTTATGGTTAAATATCTTTGTTTACATTAGCCCCATTTCTACAGTTTAATTATGAATTCTGAAACACTGGGTTTCCTTTCAGCGTTCCCTATGGTCCCCATAAGAATGAAGTGTTCTATACACAGCCTGCTTTCAGGAAGGATTACTGACACAATGATCTTTAACTCCTCCAGGTTAAGTTTTATGCCCAAAGTCTGGGATTTCATGTGATTGATATTAGGAGTGGGAAAGCGTATGCATAAACACCACTGACTCAGGCAGGCCTCCGGCATGATACAGGAGGTGATGGTACGGAACTGCACAGTTAGAGTTTGCCTTTTATATCTTTAACAGAAAACTCATTCCATCCTGGAGAGCAATTTTCTGCATTTTCCCACTTTCTAGGGAAAAAAAAGACATCAAAAGTTAGAGTACCAGTGACTGTAGTTACCATATATTATATTTTATGCTGAAGATTACTTTTGCACTCCTCAACCACACTCTTGAACACTGAGAGTACAGTTCATCTTGCATATCAGCAGGTTCCACACCCATGGATTCAACCAAAAGCAGATTAAAAATATTCCCAAAAAATATTCCCTGAAGTGCCAAAAAGCAAAACTTGCTTCTTGTCGACAACTGTTTACATAGCATTTACATTGTATTCTGTATATTTTACCTAGAGGTGGTTTAAGGGGCTTCCCAGGTGGCTCTGTGTTAAAGAATCTGCCTGCCAATGTAGGAGACTAGGGTTTGATACCCTGGGTTGGGAAGATCCCCTGGAGAAGGGAATGGCAACCCACTCCAGTATTTTCGCCTGGAAAATTCCATGGACAGAGGAGGGCTCTAGTCCAGGGAGTCGCAAGGAGTAGGACATGACTGGGCACTCACACACATTTTATAGCATGGGCCAAGGGTGGGGTGGGGGTCCTGGAACTAATTCCTCGTGCGTACTGAGTGATGACTCTATTGTACTAATGAGAGCAAAGCAGCTATAACTATAGATAGGCGTGTGTGTGTGTTGATAACTTGTTCACAGTATGCACATGGCCTGGTAAGCACTGTGAGTGTGAAAGTTGCTCAGTCCTGTCCGACTCTTTGTGACCCCATGGACTGAACTAGGTCCAGATAAATTCCTCTCTGACCTCCCAGGACCTGCCTCCCATGCACACTGCATTTCCCTGTGAATGTATGCTTGCATCTTTAAGAGGTATGCAGTAAAGGAAAGAGGCCCTGACTTTCTGAATGTCAGAATCAACACTGATAACAGGGTTAACGTTGAAGCAAATGCGATGACTGTTACGTTTCTTTTTCAAAGTTAAATCGGACATATTCTCTGTAAAATCAAATGAAACAAGCATCACATTCCAATCCTGTTATATTCTGACAGTTTACTGCTATAGGGCAGAAAGGCAAAAATAAATGCAGTAACCCACAAATTGCTTCCAATTGTCTGAGAACTCCTTAAGTACATAGTAAGTAGCTCTAAAAGCAGAATCTGGATTCCAAACAAATTCCAACATGCTTCAAATTGCCTCTTAACATATTTCTTTGGAGAAATGCCTAAGTGTTGAGGTCTCTTCCAGCTAGCATAGCTGCCTCTATTCATTCCCATGTTAACTGAGCCTGTCAGAAGGTCAGATCCAACCAGTGAGTTACCAGAGGACCTTCTATAGTGTCATCCTCAGTGTGAGTATATGTAAATACAAATCAATTTCAGGGAAATATGACATAATTAAAGGCTATTATTATGCAGTCCTCTATGAGTCCTGATTTGCATGTTTCCAATAAAAGTACACAGCTCACAGTTAGCACACACAAGCTGTCATTTTTTTCCAATACTATAATTATTACTTGCAAGCCTTGAAAAATATCTCTATCAATTCCAGAAAAGGATTTGAGACAGATTACTGCAAATGATGATGGAATAATGAATATTTCTTTTGGCTTTCCAAAAATTGCCATCACAGCAATATATTGAAATTTTCATAAGTATATAAATCACAGACCAAAAAAATCATATTACTAGGGTTAAATTTCAGGAGTTAAAAAAGTAACTAAAAAAAGATTGAGAATTAATATCACAACGAAACATGATTGCACTAGTTGAGACTTAGTATCTCACTCTTCCTTGTGTTTTTTATTAAGGCACCAGTTTATTTTTAAATCAAAGGTGATATGAGTTGAATTTTGCACTTATTAGAAAGGCACTATAGAGAAGATTTAAAATCTAGATTTAAGAACTAGGTGCTTTACCCTCAGTTTTACCACAGAAATATAAGGAATGATACAAAGGTAAGTTCTTATACTATTATTTCCATTATATCAAAAAATTAAAGTAGAGAGCCATGGATGTAGCTTGTTTCAAAGTTATGACATAGGACTACAATAAAATCTAATCAATTGATATCTAATATATAATGATAGTTTCTATTGACATTTATTATCATCTCTGTATTATATTTCCAGACTTTGTAAAATTATTCATGTACCCTCTTTTATTTATTATATGAATTTAAAATTATTTATTGTAAATAATCTCAGATATTTTATGGAAAAAATGAACATTCATAAAAATGTTGCCCACGAATCCAAGGACAAAGAAAAAAGAAAGTTCTTGGCAAGGGGAGAGTGAGCTTCTCTGTCTAGCAGAAACCCTAATTCTTTTGCATCCATTATAGGGCTGGGTTTCAGTCATCTGGTTTGATCAATTTCTTTATGGGGTTTAATAATCTCATCTCTCTCAGGACATATGCTCCTGAAAATCAAAGATTTTCTCTACATTCTTTGAGGGCTGAGCCTTCAGCATGCGTTAATTATAGTCATCACTGACCGTGCCTTTTTTTTGAGGTTTCAACAATTCTCTTGGAACCCTGTTACAGAATCTTAATCTTGATCATTCGTTCCTTCAGCAAGTTTTTGTTGAGGTTATGAGTACCCGGAACTATTCCTGGTGCCAAGAATACAATAGGAAACATACCAACCTAATATAAACAATCCCTACATTTTGGGTGCTTATGTTCTAGGAAGGGAGACGATGGAGGAAAAAACACTATAAAGTATATAGCATGCTAAATGGGTGAAGGATAAATGGAAGTCAGGGAGTATTGTAGGGAGAGGGAGTTGCAACTTAAAGCCCAGTGGCCTAAAAAACTCTCATGAGAAAAGAACATTTAAGAACACACCTGAAGGATATCAGAGAAAGAGCTTTCCAAGCAGTGTGTTTAGTCACTCAGTTGTATCTGACTCTTTGTGACCCCAAGGACTATAGCCTGCCAGACTCTGTCCATGGGGATTCTCCAGGCAAGAGTACTGGAATGGGTTGCCATGCCCTCCTCCAGGGGATCTTCCCAATCCAGAAATCGCACCCAGGTCTCCCGCATTGCCTGCAGATTCTTGACCCTCTGAGCCACCAGGGAAGCCCTGCCAAGCAGAGGGATTCACAAGTGCAAAAGCCGTAAGGTGGGAACAAGCCTGCTATGCTCGAGGGAGAGAAAGGAAGTCAGTGAGTGGGAGCAGAGATATATCTCTCCCTGCCCAACAGCAGCAAGGCATGAAACTTCGACAGAAATGCAAATTCTCAGACCTTTTTGGTCATAAACTGAGGCTGGGGTAAAATGGCCATCTGTGTATTGACAACTCCCCTCCCCTTCCCAGTTACTGGTATTACACCAAAGTGTAAGAACACAGCCTGAAGCAAAGTGAGCAGAGGAAAGGTAATAGCAGATTCAGTCAGAGAAGTTATGGATCACTGCAATTCTACTCTGAGGGAGAAAGGAAGCCAGGAGACATAGATCACTGGAAGAGAAGTGGGGAGGGAGGGAGATGGAGGAATAAAAGGCAAGAGGAGAAGAGGGGGGAAGAAAACAAGTGGGTAAGATAAATTAATAATATAACGATCCATACTTAGAATATGGAGCTAATAAATGGTATATATTGTTCTCAAGAAATGTAATCTTTTATTTGCATTTATTTAACAAAAAAGCTCATTCTGCATTGCTCTGTTATTTAAAGAAGAATATATATACAATCTATGCTTATGCATGGAAGATCTACCATGACCTCATATTTATATTTTGAATCCTAACAAGCAACCATTTTGCTTAAGAAAAAACCCACTCCTCAACACATTCAATGGGTCTCTACTTCTAAGCAGGTAGAGACTGTTTTCTGTTAATTCTATTGAATACTGCTATGGACTGAATGTTTGTGCTCCTAGCCCCAAGCTCATACGTTGAAATCCTAACCCCTAAAAGGAAAGAAGAGAGGATCTTTGGGAGGTGATCAAGTCATGAGGGTAAAGCCTACATGAATAAGACATATGCTCTTATAAAAGAGACTCCAGAAAGATCCCTTGTCCCCACCCACTGGTGAGGACACAGAGAAAAGATGCCATCTATGAACTAAGAAGTGGGTCCTCACCAGACACCGAATCTGCTAGTGTCTTATCTTGGAATTCCTAGCCTCCAGAACTCTGATAAATTAATGTCTGTTATTTATAAACCAGCCAGTCTATAATATTTTGTTTTAGCAGATCAAATTAACAAGACAAATACAAAATTCTATGTCTCCTCCAACAGGAAAGCACCTATATACACCAAACATCTTGATGTATTTTATTTTATATCATAACAAAACAGTTCCTGTCTAGTGAGAAATGTGAAACACAAGCAGCAGATCAAGAATAAGAAGATGAAAGAAAAGAATAAATTTATCAAGAGCCTGAATGACAACAATTAGTACAATGAGACAACAAAGAGGTTTATGTGAGAAAATTCAGATGTAATTGCTTTTTGTATATATATACCAAGAAACACACAAATGCACAGAAACAGACATTTATATCTAGGAACAGAAAAGAAAAATCACTTTTCTATTTTGGGGATTACAATATTCCTTGCATTAATCATAGCAAATGGTTATGAGCATCACGCCAAGATGCTCTTGTAACTCTTCCTTTTCAGTTCAGTCATTCAGTAGTGTCCGACTTTTGGCAACTCAATGGACTGCAGTACGCTAGTCTTCCCTGTCCATCACCAGCTCCCGGAGCTTGCTCAAACTCATGTCCATCAAGTTGGTGATGCCATCCAATCATCTCATCCTCTGTCACCCCCTTCTCTTCCCACATTTAATCTTTCACAGCATCAGGTTCTTTACCAAAGCATCAGTTCTTCACATTAGGTGGCCAAAGTATTGGAGTTTCAGCTTCAGCATCAGTCCTTCCAATGAATATTCAAGACTGATTTCCTTTAGGATTGACTGGTTTGATCTCCTTGCAGTCCTAGGGACTCTCAAGAGTCTTCTCCAACACCACAGTTCAAAAGGTTCAATTCTTCGCTGCTCAGCTTTCTTTATAGTCCAACTCTCATATCCATAAATGACTACTGGAAAAACTATAGCTTTGACTACATGGACCTTTGTTGGTAAAGTAATGTCTCTGCTTTTTAATATGCAGTCTAGGTTGGTCATAGCTTTTCTTCCAAGGAGCAAGCGTCTTTTAATTTTATGGTTGCAGTTACCATCTGCAGTGATTTTGGAGCCCAAGAAAATAAAGTTCTCACTGTTTCCATTGTTTTCCCATCTGTTTGCCATGAAGTGATGGGACCAGATGCCATGATCTTAGTTTTTTGACCGTTTTTCTTTTAATTTATTTATTTTAGTTGGAGGCTAATTACTTTACAATATTGTAGTGGTTTTGCTATACATAGACATGAATCAGCCATGGGTGTACATGTGTTCCCCATCCTTAACCCCTCTCCCACCTCCCTCCCCATCCCATCCCTCTGGATCATCCCAGTGCACCAGCCCTGAGCACCCTGTCTCATGCATCAAACGTGGACTGGCAATCTGTTTCACATATGATAATATACATGTTTCAATGCTATTCTCTCAAATCATCCCACCCTCACCTTCTCCCACAGAGTCCAAAAGACTATTCTATACATCTGTGTCTCTTTTGCTGTCTTGCACATAGGGTTATCATTACTATCTTTCTAAATTCCATATATATGCATTAGTATACTGTATTTGTGTTTTTCTATCTGGCTTACTTCACTCTGTGTAATAGGCTCAGTTTCATCCACCTCATTAGAAAGTGATTCAAATTATTCTTTTTAATGGCTGAGTAATATTCCATTGTGAATGTTGAGTTTTAAGCCAGCTTTTTCACTCTCCTCTTTCACTTTCATCAAGAGGTGCTTTAATTCCTCTTCACTTTCTGCCATAAGGGTTGTGTCATCTGCATATCTTTTCCTTTTATTTTCAGTCAATATATTCCTTTGGATATAATTCAAGGTGTCTCTGGCTTCTTTGTCATTCGTGGCTATAATACATCATTTATTTGTCTTGTTAAATTAGGCACTTTGGTATAAACTGCCTAAAATAAACTCATATTCATTCAATCTCTATCAAACTTATAATATGCAATATAGGTTTTTTACCCCTAACAAGATTCCTTTGCACAGTTATAATTTTGTTTCTATTAATACAAATTATTCAGTAGCACACACAATGTGCTATCCAAAACTTGGTTATCAAAGAAAATTATGATATAGAAGCCAAAGAGATACATCTCAAGATGTCAGCAAGTTGAGGTTATTAGCATAAAGATATAATTAAATGACATTAACTAAAATGCAGTGGAGACAGATAGAAGGGCCTCAGACTTTAAATCAACAACAGTCAATACATGGAGAGTAGCTTAGTAGCCATCCATTGACTTAATTGTACTGCCAGAGCAAACCACTGATTGTCTGGGACATCCAGTTGGTTCTGTCCCTGGCTGAATGCAGCAGATGTAAAATTTAAATAATGAATCAATGGCTGTTTGTACAAATGCTGGGATTTATTTTTCCAGGGAATTATCATCTGTCAATGCTCCCTGGACTTCATCTCCTGGTAGAGATGAAAAGTTGAATAATATTGTCAGTTATCTATTTCCCCTCCTTTCTTTCATTGCTTCTTTCCCTTTTTCGTCTGTCCTTTCACTCATTTTGAGGATAATAATGATAAAATAAACACTGAATGTAGCACTTACTACCAGGCACTGATGTATTTCATATATAAGTCATTCAAAAATCATCACAACCATATGGGGTAGGTACTATTACTATTTCTCTTGTACACGTGAAGAAACTGAGACTCCAAGAGTTTAAGTAAGTTGCCCAAAGTCACAAGGTTGGTGGGTGATAGAATCTGGCTGTAATCCAAACTGTGCTCTTGAATAATCTCACCTCTACAACTACACATGCATAAGGAGGCTGATCTTGAGCCATGAACACATTGCTCCCTATCATGTGATAGACTCCAGCTCAAAGACTCCTCATAATCAGATTTGATGATTGGGATAAATCTGCTTTTCTGTGAATACCTACTGTGGTGAGAATACATTGAAGGTGAAGTGAAAGTGTTAGTCGATCAGTCATGTCCAACTCTTTGGGACTCTAGTGGACTGCAGCCCACCAGGCTCCTCTTTCCATGGAATTCTTCAGGAAAGAATACTAGAGGGGGTAGTCATTCCCTCAATATATGCCAGCAAATCTGGAAAACTCAGCAGTGGCCACAGGACTAGAAAAGGTCAGTTTTCATTCCAATCCCAAAGAAAGGCAATGCCAAAGAATGCTCAAACTATTGCACAATTGCACTCATCTCACATGCTGGCAAAGTAATGCTCAAAACTCTCCAAGCCAAGCTTCAACAGTACATGAACTGTGAACTTCCAGATGTTCAAGCTGGATTTAGAAAAGGCAGAATAACCAGAGATCAAATTGCCAACATCTGTTAGATCATCGAAAAAGCAAGAGAGTTCCAGAAAAACATCTACTTCTGCTTTATTGACTACGCCAAAGCCTTTGATTGTGTGGAACACAACAAACTGGAAAATTCTAAAGAGACGGGAATACCAGACCACCTGACCTGCCTCTTGAGAAATCTGTGTGCAAGTCAAGAAGCAACAGTTAGAACTGGACATGGAACTGTTCTGGACATGGTTCCAAATAGGAAAAGGAGTACATCAAGGCTGTATATTGTCACCCTGCTTAATTAACTTATATGCAGAGTACATCATGTGAAATGCCAGGCTGGATAAAGTACAAGCTGGAATCAACACTGCCAGGAGAAATATCAAGAACTTCAGATATGCAGATGACACCACCCTTAAGGAAGAAAGTGAAGAAGAACTAAAGCACCTCTTGATGAAAGTGAAAGAGGAGAGTGAAAAAGTTGATTTAAAACTCAACATTCAGAAAACTAAGATCATGGCATCCAGTCCCATCACTTCATGGCAAGTAGATGGGGAAACAGTGGAAACAGTGAGAGACTTTATTTGGGGGGGCTCCAGAATCACTGCAGATGGTGACTGCAGCCATGAAATTAAAAGACGCTTGTGCTTTGGAAGAAAAGTTATGACCAGCCTAGACAGCATATTCAAAAGCAGAGACATTACTTTGCCAACAAAGGTCTGTCTAGTCAAAGCTATGGTTTTTCCAGTAGTCATTTATGGATATGAGAGTAGGAATATAAAGAAAGCTGAGCACCGAAGAACTGAACCTTTTGAACTGTGATGTTGGAGAAGACTCTTGAGAGTCCCTAGGACTGCAAGGATATCCAACCAGTCAATCCTGAAGCAAATCAGTCTTGAATATTCATTGGAAGGACTGATGCTGAAGCTGAAACTCCAATACTTTGGCCACCTGATGCTAAGAATTGACTCATTGGAAAAGACCCTGAGCTTGGGAAAGATTGAAGGTGGGAGGAGAAGCAGACAGAGGACGAGATGGTTGGATGGCATCACCGACTCAATGGACATGAGTTTGAGTAAGCTCCGGGAGTTGGTGATGGACAGGGAAGCCTGGCACACTTCAGTCCATGGGATCACAAAGAGTTAGACACGACTGAGTGAGTGAACTGAACTGAGTCATTCCCTTCTCCAGAGGATCTTCCTGATTCAGGGATTGAACTCTGGTCTCCTATATTTCAGGGGGATTCTTTACTGTCAGGAAAATGAGAACATATTACTCCTAACTGAGTTGGGGAGAAACTGCAACATGATGATTGGGGCATTAAAAGGATAAAGAATTTTTGTCCTCTAGTTATGAAGAGCAACTTGTCTGTTGTGATTAAGTCAAAAGAGGCCAGAATTGCGCCCACGGAGAGAAATATTTTCAAAATCCAACCATTTCCCCTTTGATCTTTGTCTTTTCAGAAGAAAAATGAAAACACAAACAAAATATAGTTTTGAAAATTCAATGGCTGTTTGAAAACAGCTGAAAATGGTCTTAGAAGGAAAATATAAGAAGGTAACAATGTTTAAGACAAAAACAAGATACACAATCTGTGACCAGAGTTGACATTTTTATGTAATGCATTAACCTATATTAATGCTGTTTTACAAATGATTCAACTAAATTGATACTGACAATCAACCCAGTAGCTTAGGAATACAAGATGAATAAAGCAGAGCTCCTATCTATGGCTTATAAATAGAGATGGTAAGATGGGTTAAAAAAGCATCAAAATACAAGCCAAAATTACTCCTTGAGTGGCATAAATCAAGATTTAGAAGGAAAGGCCACATCCAATTGGGTAAAGTCCAAAAGAACGTCCCCTCAGTCCCAGCTTTCATGACTGCTGGTCAGCAAGCCCACTGCCTTTATCCCCTACACAGCGTCCTCCACACCGCGTGCAAGTCAGCCCCTGAAGGCAGGTCTTTGCCACTTCTGACCTGGACCACTGTGAAATGGAACTCCCTGTCCTGCCCTTCACTGTGGTCATGAATCCGTGTTGTAGCATTTCTCCCAAACCTTCTCTTCTTCTTCTCCCCATGTCCCAACATTGTAGGATAGTGTTCAAGTATCCTACCGGGAATTGTGTCTTCAAGTTAAACACCTCAGACCCATTCAACTACTTGATGAGTTAAGATTTCCAGACTTTACGTCATCTTCACGGTCAGCGTCTCTCTAAAACATTGGTACCCAGAGCAGAGCAGATCTTTCTTTTATTATGGTGCTCAAGAGGCTGTGGACATTATTAAATGTTGTCTTAGTGGATCAATTGAGAGGGTATGTTACATGAACACCGAAATTCTGATAGTCAGGGTTGCTGCAGCCCCAGGACCTAGTCTTATAATTCCAATATAGAGGAAATTCACTTTATTTTGGATGCCTTTTTCTTGGTGAGTCCACGCCAGCTCCCAGTGACTTGTGCTTTGTGTTCAGGATGTTTGGTAAAATGTACCAGACCTTGATTCCCAGTTACGACAGTGAATATCAAGTATCTACCCCTCGTTTCTAAAATCCACCTTTTCCCACTTTTGAGTCAAACCTTCTGAGATCTTCCATCGTTCATTCCTAAAGACATCTGACTGGCTCCTTCTGTATCTTTCTACCTCATTCAACTAAGTTTGTGCCTTCTTTCCTACTGCATTCTCATCTCAGATTTCCCCTTCAACCATGATCACTTCTGTATTTGCAGACTACAGATTACTCTACTTGGCAAAATACACTAAAGCAAAATGGAAAGCGAACACAAAACCCCACCACTTGAACCACTGCAGGCCTTAGAGATAATCCA
The DNA here is from genome assembly GCF_002263795.3 of Bos taurus. NCBI lineage: Eukaryota > Metazoa > Chordata > Mammalia > Artiodactyla > Bovidae > Bos > Bos taurus. The sequence continues at coordinate 85,081,848 of NC_037336.1, read as the reverse complement.
GCATGTGTATGTGGAATCAGCACACAACAGAGCCAGGTGACTTTACCTCCACTGTTTAAATTCATCACAGCCATCCTCTAAATTGAGAAAGCTGAGATCTGAGAGAGTCCAGATGGCCCAGGAGACCACTTCTAATTTTTAACCAAGTTTGAAAAAGGAGGGAGGGAGGCAGAAGTGAGAAAGGCAGGTATTTTAAGAATTTATCCTAACTGTATTTGTCTATCCATCTGACTTATTTTACTTAGCATAATTCCTTCAAGGTTCATCCACAGTGTCACGAGTAGCAGAATTTCTTTTTTTATGGCTTACCAGTATTCCATCATATATATACCAAAATTTCTTTATCCATTCATCCATCAATGGACACTTTAGATATTTCCTTATATATCATATAAAAAGCTGTAATTTACAGGGGCGCATGTATCTTTTTGATTTAGTGTTTTTGTTTTTTTCAGATAAATACCCAGAAATGACATTGCTGGATCATATGGTAGTTCTGGGGCTTCCTAGATGGCTCAGTGTTAAAGAATATGCCTGCCAATGCAGGAGACATTGGTTCAATCCCTGGGTCGGGGAGATTGCCTGGAAAAGGAAATGACAACTCACTCCAGTATTCTTGTCTGGGAAAATCCCATAAACAGAAGAGCCTGGTAGGCCACAGTCCCTGGGGTCCCTAAAGAGTCTGACACAACTTGGCAACTAAACAACAACATGGCAGCTCTATTTTTAATTTCTTGAGGCACCTCCATACTGTTCTTCATAGCAGCTATGCAGGTTTATATTCCCATTAACCTGACCTAATCTTCTAAGTCACTAGTAACACTCAAAGTGGACGTAAGTAATATGAAGTCCCGGTAGACAGCAAGCACTGTGTTAGAATACCATTGATGAGGCTAGTATATACCTGACTCAGCCACTCTGTACTACAGTTCTTGGAAGGCTTCTGTTTCATTTAGACATCTCTCTCCTCAGGATGTTAAGACTGAGTCCACATTATTATTTTCTAAATGATTACAAAAATCAGACTTACCTTACAGAGCTGTCTTAAAGATTAAATGAGATAATTCATCTATAGCACTCTGCAAATGTCAGATACTATTAATATTATTAACTGTAACAACTCTTGAGAATAGTTTTTCCAGTAAAGACTTTTTCCTTTCTTTTTTCTGTTTTAAGATATTTTTTATTATAAATTTCAAACATGTACAAAATTAGAAAGGATAGTATAACAAACTTTCATGTATCTTGCCTACCTGCCAGTTTTAATTATTTATCAACTCTTGAACAAACCATTTTTCATCATCAGTGTTACACAGCTGAAAAGGTGTTAGATATGGATTTTGACTCTATTCTACATATTAGTTATGTGCCTCTGAGCAAGGTCCTTGCCCTCTGTGAATTTTAAAAAAATTATTTATTCATTTTAGGCTGTGCTGGGTCTTTCTTGCTGTGCATGGGCTTTCTCTAGTCGAGGCGAGTGGGAGCTACTCTTTAGATGCGCTGCGCAGGCTTCCGGTTGCGGCGGCTTTCCTTGTTGCGGAGCACGGCTGTAGGCCATGTGGGCTTCCGTGGTTGCCGCCCGTGGGCTCTAGAGCACAGGCTCAATAGTTGTGGTTCACAGGCTTAGTTACTCCGCAGCATGTGGGATCTTCATGCTGCGGAGCATGAAGATCAGAGACCAAACTGAAGATCAGAGAGCAAACCTGTGTCTCCTGCATGGGCAGGCAGATTCTTTACCACTGAGCCTCCAAGGAAGCCCCGTCTGTGATGTCTTGATATACAAAGAGCGTTTAATAAACAAACGTGAATCCTATCCAGACATCCATTTTAAAAGTTAACTGTAAAATCTCTTTTATAAAATTTCACCTTATGATAAACCATACCCGTGAGAAATGCAGTACACAGTCTCTTTAAATTCCCAAATCTTTGGGCAGTTTTTCTCCAGTAATTAGGCATTCATATCATTTATGAATGAACAAATATTTACCATGTTGGGGCTCTGAGTCACAACTAAAATGCTCAGTATGAACTAATTGCAGGATGAATTAATTAAAGAGACTGTAGTTGTCATCTGATAAAAATACATAAAATATCATGTCTAAATAGTCAAAAGATGAAAAAGCAATCAATATCATGTATAACTCTATGAATTTGCTGCAAATAAAATTATTGAACTTTAGAAGATGAAATGTTATATTTTATATATATAATAAGAACAATCTATAGGATGTGAATGGGCCTCCCTGGTGGCTCAGTAGTGAAGAGTCTGACTGCAATGCAGATGTGGATTCAATCCTTGGGTTGGGAAGATCACCTGGAGAAGGAAATGGCAACCCACTCAAGTGTTCTTGCCTGTGAAACCCCATGGACAGAGGGGCCTGGGGGCTACAGTCCATGAGGTCGCAAAAATGTCAGACATGACTTAGCAACTAAACAACAATAGGATGTGAATAACTGAGGAGTAAATTAAAGAGCCTGGATTAAACTTAAACCATAAGCCCAAATTCAAGCATCAACTTATTATTGTTCTTATCGAGCTTGGGTGTTAGCATTCCCAGAACAATTATTGTTTATAAATTGAAGTGTGTGCTCAGATTACTTTCGTAAATTGATGGACTGTCACAATAATGGGATATCTGATGCTCTTTAAAATTCCCTTTAAATTTACTTTTACAGTAATACAGCAATTTAGAGAGTAATGGTTTTCTTGTCTCTCCACATTTTAAAATTTATTTCAAATGCACTTTCACAGATAGAGCACAAAGTGATATCCTCTACCTAAAACAAGTCAAATTAGTCAAGCTCAATGTTTTTTGTTGTTTTTTTTTTTACTTTTTTAAAGGAAAATGATAAACTAGAACTTAACTCTTCCATTGAAGAGGCAACATAGTTCTTGGCTGTTCATCTGTTCTTTAAAAATAAACCTGCAAAGGCCTTCAGAATGAAACCTCATTGTCTTGATCTTTTGGAAGCCTTTGTTACATTCCAGTGACCAAATGTCCAACTTTATTAACTCCCACTGGAAAGAGCATTCTTCCTTCCCCCTTCTTAAACAGGAGAGGCCAAAAGCTTTTCTTAGAGTCAATCTAAATGCTTTCTCAGATAAATTAGTATGGAGAAAAATCAAAGCCCATTCCAGCTCTAACATCAGGAATGAAATGTTTTCCTGGTATGATTTGTGTTTGTTTTCAACAGATAGTAAGTTTCTATATCATAGAAATTACATGGTTTGTATAGCACACAGCAAACACCCCAAGACAGTTTCCTTAACACATGCAGCTCATGTGAAAATTACCGTTGGCTTTTCATGACTATGAACCATTTCAACTAAACAATTACAAATAAACACCTTGGGCTTAGGGCCCTATAGCAGACTACTGCACTTAGATGAAAGAAAATACACACACAGAGACACATACACACACAAGAGTGAATATGCTCAGGAGTGAACAAGGAAGAATTCAACTCAGACCACAAGAAACCAACTTGCAGCTGCTTCAGAATACTACTACAGTTTTGTTGTTTTTGTCTTTTTTGCCTAGATAAAAATCACCCTTATTTTTTAAAAAGACATCTATTAGACAAAGAGTCCAAACAGACTCAGGGCTTCCCTCACAGCTCAGTTGGTAAAGAATCTGCCTGCAATGCAGGAGATGCCAGTTTGATTCCTGGGTGGGGAAGATCCACTGGAGGAGGGATAGGCAACCCACTCTAGCATTCTTGGGGTTCCCTTGTGGCTCAGCTGGTAAAGAATCTGCCTGCAATGCAGGAGACTTGGGTTTGATCCCTGGGTTGGGAAGATCCCCTGGAGAAGGAAAAGGTTACCCACTCCAGTATTCTGGCCTGGAGAATTCCATATACTGTATAGTCCATGGGGTCACAAAGAATCAGACACGACTGAGCAACTTGCACTCACTTTCTCTCACTCACTCCAACCGGACTCAAATTTTATGTATTTCAAACATTGTTGTCAGAATTTATATTTGTAAACCAGGACTGGGAAGTCCTTTGTTTTTTATATAAACAAATACACATACACACACTACAAATAGACGTGTGTAGGATCGAGTTTTGAGGAACCTAATACAAAAACTTTCAGACCTTTTCAAAAAAAGGCCAACACGAGAAGCTTTGAAAATGTCAAAGAAAAAGAAAGAAGGAAGCAAAGACACACACATATCCACAACCGAAGAGTTGTGTTTTATGGTAAAGCACTAATTGCCCTCAAGTTAGGAACATACAAAATACGTGTTTCTGCATGTATTCAAGGTTCTTACTCAACCATTTCCCCTTCTGTGCGGTTATAATCAAACACTGCGTGCTGCCCAGATCCCTGGGATGGCAACATGCCAATAATACATGTAAGCTTTATCACTAACAGCAAAAACACAAGTCATTTAAAACCACCCTCCAAACCACCCATTTCTATTTGCCTTTCTAGGTTAACACTTATCCACCATATCTTGAAAGTAGATATATTTCAACAATTCAGAATATACTAGTCCTAATAAAATCAATATGCTACACATTGAAGTCATTGTTGGATTCAGTCAAACTATTAGACCACTACAAACCAATGTGAAACTCAAGAAAATGCTGAACAATTATCTAGTCAAAGGCTTGTGAAGCTTCTTTATCAAAGAAGCACAACAATTGTTTGTAAGAGTGTATGTATGTAAACTGACGCACCCACTATGGAAAACAGTATGGCACTGCCTCAAATTTTTTAAAAATAGAATTACCATATGATCCAGCAATCCCATTTTGGGGTATATATCCAAAATAATTGATGTCAGAATCTTGAAGAGTATTCACACTAGTGAAGACTTGGAAACAAACTAAAATGTCCACTGACCAACGAATGTATAAAGAAAATGTGGTATACACATGCAATGGAATATTATTCAGCCTTAAAAATGGAATCCTGCTGTTTGTGACAACAGATTAATCTGGAGACTAAACCTACGCTTACGCTGAATAATATGTCTTATTTGTTATGTTTATTTATGCTTGTATATCTTATTAGCTTAAATATTATATTTCTATAGAGCTTTCAAGTTCTTGCTATGGTATAAAATTATTGCTCTGAAATCTTCAATGATGTAAAGAAAGAAATCTTGGAAGCTACATTATAAAGTTTCCTTGAACTGAGCTGAACTTATTTATAGTCTTATTCTTATATTAGCAGCTATCATGAAAGATTACTCTATACGTATCAGGCAAACTTCAAGTCTTTTTGAGGCAGAACTCATCTTGCAAGAACCTATAATAAATTTTCTAAGAACATATTTACTTCTATTAAACCTGATGGAAGATTTTCTGATATAACAATATGCTAAAGCAAACATTTAATATCTATATTTTCAAGTATGAAATAATTTAATACAGATGATATATGGAAAATGTAAGAATTTAACATAGTCCTTTGTTTATTAAAAACTAATAGTAAGGTATAAAGATTCTTTTACAAGCATGTAACTATTTTAATTTAAAAAAGTTGAAATGTGTGTATTTAGCTAAAATAAATTTTGGTCAGAGATATATCATTTGAACTTGGCTGGATTTATCTGTAGCTTTATGCCAATGTTGATTGCAGCCATCATGGAATCAACAAATCCTGGCAAGACTCTGTGATCCAGATCAGTATCTTTCTTTCTCTATATTGCTACTCCAGGCCAGGGTGATACAAAGTGATGATATAAATAATATTAAGTGATGTAGGACTAATGGAGACAGTATTTCAAAATGCACCATGATCTAAAATAACAACACTCAATAATTTGGCAAAATAAAATCAGAGAGCTTCATGAACACACAAAAAAGAAGCACAACAGAGAATTCATGGGAGGAAGGGGCTGATCCAAAGGAGCTGCTATAACTGGCTTCAGGAAGGAGGTAGGCATGTCAGCACAGGGGGTCTGAGCATCGTGCAGCCCCAAAGCACTGGGGTGTCTCCCCTAGGTGTCGGTGCTTAGGTTTATCAAAACTCTGGTTCAAAAAGTAGGGTTCCCTCTCTTTGCCTTGTGGTGGTGGGTCAGTCACTAAGTCATGTCCAACTCTTGCAACCCAATGGACTGTAGCCCACCACGTTCCTCTGACCATGGGATTTCCCAGGCAAGAATACTGGAGTGGGTTGCCATTTCCTTCTCCAGGGGGTCTTCCCGATCCAGGGATCGAACCCAGGTCTTCTGCATTACAGGCTGATTCTTTATTGTCTGAGCCACCAGGGAAGCCTCTTTGCCTATTGGAGGCTTAATACCCATTTGTCTTACTATAAAACCAGGACTTTGACCCAAATCAAGATTATCTTGCTTTCTTCAAGAAGAAGCCAAGAAAGAATACCAGAGCTGTCACTTTAGGGTGAATGCTTGAATGTATCTTGAAAAAACAAATCTCCTATTTTTCAAACCAAACAACACACTTAACACAGTCAATTTTAAAGCCCAGGTCATGCCCTTATCTAAGGTAATGGCAGGCTTCTCAGAGTGATCCCAACTGCTCTGACAGGTAATTGAGAAACATTAAGACAGAAGGTTAGCTTAATGTTGAGAAAGCCTTGAATGTGTTTTTTGAAAAACAAAGCCATCAAGGCTAAAATTTCTGTGAGAAGACAGGTCACAGCCACATTAGGCAATTCATTTGATCTTTTTTAGTTATGTATAAATCTCTGCTTCTTTTGTTAAAAAGATCAGCTAAGTGCTTAGAAAGAAATGAGCATATTAAAAATCACCTAGTTCTTCCTGCTTCTATCAGTACATCTGAAAAAGCATTCAGAAACAAGTCTATATTTTAGAGGGGGAAAGCTGCAGTGTGTCAAGGTTAGGCTTGTGCGAATCTGAAGCGCTGGAATCCAAAATGTAAGCCGATTCGTCCACAACTGGGCAGTGGAGGCGTATACTTTAATTAAAAGGAGATTATCTCCTTTACTTGAATTGAAATATCTCCTTACATTTGAATCCCACGGGTTGGTAAGTTCTAGCGGAATTCAGATCCAAGAAAAATAATGAAATGTAGTGGGAAATCAATCAAATACAATCTAAATCTCATTTGGTCTAGTGTTAGTTTCAGAAAAACACTTTAATATCAAATTGAGATCTTTTCCCAAAATACCCATGTGGAGGTCTCACCTCTAGATATTTACAGGGGGCAGGGAAATCACCCAGGTGTTTTTGATGTACAACCTTAGATAGAAACCTCTGGTCTGGAACCTACTTGTTTTAAAGAGGTAACAAGGCACAAGATAAAGGAATACATACCATAAAATAAAGCAAACAATAATGTAATAAATGCAAGTAATTTTACCTAATAAAAGTGATGAATAATACGAGTCATTCAAAATAATATAAATAACTCAAAATAATGGACCTAGAATGTGTAAATAACAAACTAGTATAAATGTTGATTCAAAATGACTTATCTATTTGCTTAGTAAATCACCTGTTTCTTCCTACTTCGAGGAAAGAGGATGACAGTTCTAAAAGTTTCTGCCCATTGACCTAAAGAACTGATATACTATTTATAATATTTTAAGTCCATTGTTTGAATATTTTTGGCCACATCTTAGAAGTAGGACTTAAGGTTTGGGTAGAGCAGTATCATTGAGGGTTTGGATTTACACATGTTTGACTAGACATAAGGAAAGTAGAAACTGTGCTGCTGTGTACAAAGCATAATTTCCATGATGCTTTTTCCCCAACTTATCGTGGACAGGCAGATTTTTAAAACAGTCAAATGATCAGCCAAAGAAATCACTGAAGATCTTAGCTTGTCATTCAGTATTTTCTCATAAGCCTGATGCTGCCCTGGTAATTCTCTGAAGGCTCAAGCAGCAGATGACCCACAGGCTGAGTCCTGACCACAGGTGGCTGCGTGGTCCACCCTTCACAGGATGTGAAACACAAGACTTAAAAAAAAAATTATTTCCAGAAATTTCAAATCACAAGATTCCATGTATAAATATTCTAATTCATGGCTTCTCTTTAAAAATATAACAAAACAGAAAAAGACTCACAGATATGGAGAACAAACTAGTGATCACCGCCAGTGGGGAGAAGGCTGGAGGGAGGAGCAAGAGGGGTGAGGGGGATTAAGAGGTACAAACCACGAGGTATAAAAAAATAAGACATAACATACAGCACAGGAAATGCAGTCACTATTTTATAGTAACTGTATAAGGGGTATAATCTATGAAAATATCAAATCACTGTGCTGTACACTTGAAACTAACATTATTCCATGTTGTTGTTCAGTCACTAAGTTGTGTCCGACTCTTTGCGATCCCATGCACTGAAGCATGCCAAGCTCCTCTGTCCTCCACTATATGGAATCATATGAATTATACGACTCCATATCAACTATACTTCAATTAACTTTTTTTAATTAAAAAAAATTTTAATTGAAGGTTATACCACCTCTGGGCAAAGCTACAATCAGGGGTGGCCAGACAGACCCTTGTGCTCAATGTGGGTTTTTTAAATCTCAGGATTGCTTCACTCATCTGCAGAATCTTGTTTAATCTTTGTAGATGCTGACTTTGTAAAATCTGCAGATGAATGTTTAGATGCATTTTTTCAGGCCATTATGGACATTATTCCACCCTCTGCTACGGAAATGTTCATAATTCTTAATATATCCCTCTTAATATATGTACAACATTTGAGAATAATAACCACATAACAAGCTCTCAAAAGGTGTCAGCTGACATCATTATCATATACCATATTCTCTCTTTCTCCATCCTCCTCAGCTTATATCATTACTTTCTATATTTTTTAAAATCTGTTCTGGAAATGAGACTACAAAACACCCAGTGTCCTGGCTTTTGCATAAATATAAACACATATGTTCACATGTACTCACATAACACAGGTGAAATTTCAGATATGTACGTGTGTACACATAATGGGGAAAGGTTGGTTGGGAGAATTCTGGTTGTTTATTCATCCCACTCTATTTCTTTTCTAAAATTTTAAAATTTGTATTCACCTGTTTATTTTGAGTGTGCCGTTTAGCATGTGGGATCTGAGTTCCCTATCGGGAATTGAACTCGCTCCCCCTGCAGTGCAAGTGCAGAGTCTGAACCACCGGACCACCAGGGAAGTCGCTCCCATTCTATTTCAACTGAGGAGCAGAAAAGCCCAACTCTAGCACCAGCCCAACTCTCTTTCTTTTCCAAACCTATATATCATGTATACTTTAAGCCTCCTTTCGAGGACTGCTTTTATTTTAAAACTTCAGACATTACCGACACAAGTAATGCAAATTCATCACTATCTTAAAAGGAGGGACTGCTTTTACTAAGATGTGCCATTAGACAAACACTGCCTTTAGCATTCTAGCAAAACAACACACCATGGAGGCAAAAATATGTTCCAGAGAAAAGTCAATACATCTTATTACAGTCATCCTGCAATAGTGTAGGATCGAGATGATTACATTCACAGCTCAAATAAACAGCGTGCAAATGAGTTCTTGAAGGGAGTGGCACAATAATACCTGGAGCGTAAAAAGAGGAAATGAGCTTTAATTAAGTGTTGGCCAGTGAAATCCTACTGGAAAAGCAAAACAAAGATGGAAAACAAAAAGTCCAGCCTGCCTAAGGACGCGAAGGACAAGCTGTCAAATATGAAAAACCTGACCGAAAAAAAAGTGTATTTACTACACATAATATATACTATAACACTAGATAATAAATAATATTGCATTATATGTTATATAAAATACATATGTATTTTAAAATTAATCTAACCAGAGATCGACCTTCTCTTTTTTTAATATTTACTAAAATATTGACTCATCTTTTTAGTTTTCATAATACTACTATTTCATAGGGAGGAATTCAAAACCCAAATAGGACTGGTGTGTCTTTTTTAGTTAATATGAATAAATAAATGTCTTGAGATATTTAAAAAATCAATGAGTTTGAGAACAACCAACAGACTAAAATTTGTACCTTCAATCAGGATATGATGTGTTAAGAAAGAAAAATGAGACACAAAAGAGAAACCCAATTTTTGGACTAAATACTAAGACACATGCTTAAAGATTAGTTTTTAAATATATTATTTTTAAGTTTCTCTTGGTTGATATGTGAAAAATGTAGTCTTTGTCTGAAACAGCCTTGTGAGTTATCCTCAATGCTCAAACTCATCAAATACGTGCTTTCAAAAAAGGATATGCCAACAATTGATACAACCATGCTAATCCTTTGCCTTCCCGTGATTATGTACATCTGTGTGTTAACCCTCCTAAGTTACACCGGGCATAATTGCTGTTCAATGAATATAAATTGTATAAATTAGCTGTTATTCTAGAAAATAAGACTTTCTCACTTATGACATTTTCAACATTTCAGATCAAGGAGATAATTTTGTGGTAAAATTTCAGTCAGTATCTTGAATGAGTAAATTAAAGTATGTAAAATGACTGATTTATTCATCACTTATTATACTTATGATACTAGTAACAGGAAACCTCACATACCACTGACTAAGTGAAAACATTGTTCTACATACCTAACATGTATTAACTTTGGCCTGTACAACAACCCTGAATGAGGCTGGTAATAATACCATCCTCATTTTACTGATGAGGAAACTGAGACCTTTGATGTGACATAACTTGCCTGGTGTCACCTTGCTAAAGGCTGGCAAAATCAGGATTTGAAGGGACACAGCATGCCCCCATAGCCTCTTCTCTTAATTACGTGCCAGGTGTTATAATAAAATCTTGTGATGGTTAATTTCATGTATCAACTTGACTGGATCACAGGATACCCAGATATTTGGTTAAACATCATTCTGGGCAAGTTTGGGAGGGTTTTTCTGGATGAGATTAACATTTGAATTGGTAATGGTAAAGCAGATTGATTTCCCCAATATGGGGGGACCTCATCCAACCTGCTGAAGGTCTGAAGAGAACCCCACACTGATTAAAACTGAATTCTTTTTTTTTTTTTTTGCAGAGAGTACATCAAGGCTGCATATTGTCCACCCTATTTATTCAACTTCTATGCAACGAACATCATGTGAGATACCGGGCTGGAAGAATCACAAGCTGGAATCAAGATTGCCAGGAGAAATATCAACAACCTCAGATATGCAGATGATGCTACTCTAATGGCAGAAAGCAAAGAGGAACTAAACAGCCTCATGATGAGGGTGAAAAAGCTGGCTTGAAACTCAGCATTCAAAAAACTAAGATCATGGCATCCGGTCCCATCACTTCATGGCAAATAGATGGGGAAAAAGTGGAAACAGTGGCAGATATTATTTTCTTGGGCTCCAAGATCACTGCAGATGGTGACTGCAGCCATGAAATTAAAAGACTCTTGCTCCTTGGAGGAAACACTATGACAAATCTAGACTGCATATTAAAAAGCAGAGACATCACTTTGCCAACAAAGGTCCATCTAGTCAAAGCTATGCTTTTTCCAATAGTCATGTACTGATGTGAGTGTTGGACCATAAAGAAGGCTGTGTGCCAGAGAATTGATGCTTCTGAACTGTGGAGAAGACTCTTGAGAGTCCCTTGGACTGCAAGATCAAACCAGTCAATCTGAAAGGAAATCAACCCTGAATATTTATTGGAAAGACTGATGCCGAAGTTGAAGCTCTAATACTTTGGCCACTTGATGTGAAGAGCTGACTCATTGGAAAAGATCCCAATGCTGGGAAAGATTCAGAGCAGGTAGAGAAGAGGGAGATAGAGGATGAGATGGTTGGACGGTATCACTGACTCAGTATTAGTCACATTTTTACAGGTAAGTCACATTTTTATAGGTTATCCTTACATCTACCCAGCTAGAGAAATATTAGTCACATTTTTATAGATATTCCAAAATGATGTCCAAAGTTATATTGCTAGGGAACAGGTTTCACAGCCAGGATTTGAATCCAAGTCTAAACCCAGACTCCATACACTTTTCAGATAACTGTGATACCTCTCTGAACATCAGAATACCGATGAGAAGGTTTCAGGCAAAAGAAAACATCAACTCCTTGGTTTTTCTAGGAAATTCTCCAATTCTATTATACGACAGTGACCCATTAAACATTTCCATAGATAACTGCATACCTTGAAACTGCAGTGAACCCCCCGTTAAATGGAAAAGTATATGAAGACTTATTTTTTAATTATAAAAAAGATCATATAACCCCTCAAACTTTTAAGAGTCCATATTATCTTAATTTTTAATTAAATAAGTGATAGTCCAACCAATCATATTTAGCTCTTTTAGTTCTTGTTCAGAAATCTCGTGGTCTCCACTTTGATTACAGATCCTTTCTCCCTTGAGATAAAATTAATTAGAAATACTTTGGCTTTTAGACGAGTTCTTAGACTACTGTAGTTACATTACAGTGAGCAGTAACAGAGATCAGCCATCCCTTCACACACATAAACAAAATAATTATTTCTGATAACAATCCAAAGCTACCAAAAAAAAAAAAAAACAAACAAACCCTCTCCTAACATTCTGTGCCATTATAATAGCTGCCTTTGACAACTAAATACCAAGCAATCAAAACAAATGTTAATTAGCACCCAGCATTTACTATTCATAGAGACAGGCCATCATCTGTTAATTATCAGACCAATAACAGAGTATTGATCACAATTTGTCAACTTGGAAATAATTGAAACCAGTAAAAGAAGAGTAGGATCTTTCAGTAAACAATAGGCTTTCATCACAGAAATGCTTAGCCAGCTCTTCTATTGTATGTTACCCTCTTCATCAATAAGTGCTTTTCATATAATTGTCTCTCTCTCAATGGTGCTGGTTTTTTAAAACAAAAATTATGTGATTTAGTGAGAACATATTAGGCACATATATCATGTTGGCAGCCAATATCAAGTCATGATGGAATTAAGGGAGTCAATACCAGGCAGAAGTCATACAGTCAGTGTTCTTAGGTGCTTGTACCTCAAAAGACTGCTAGTTAAGTTTATTTTTCAACTATTTAAAAAACATTTACTGAGTGCCAACCATGCGGTCTCTAGATGTGGATTTAATTATTCAGGTATATACTTTCATGTTCTAAGTCTTAATATTTAACACAAAGACACAAAAAGCAGTCAGCTGCACAAAAAGAGGCAAAACCCACTATTGGCTTTGTCTTCAGAGTCTTTAGTCAATGGAAGGTTAGTTAACAATCTAAAGGAAAAAAACAGATTCCACTGGAACACTGTCTTGAAACATATTCCTTTACCTATTACCCCTTCTTCAGTCATCTTTTCTTCTAAGACTAATAATTTTGCAAGGAAGTGCAACATGGAAAGCATGGATATACAGTCAAACCCTCTCTGACACAAATAAGCTATCACCACGCCGGTCAACGTTGCTATTTCTGCAATACAAATACTTTTATGTCAGAGGAGAAATTTATACCATAGGGAAAAAACAAAATTTTGGTTGTAAACATGAGTTAAGATGAAACGCCTATTTTTATTAATACCTAATTCTTGGTCCTGTCCATTTTGGAAGGAGGCAGGAGAACAAGGATAAACTCAAATTTCAAGGAACTAGAAATTAACTCAAGCAGCTGATAATTAACACTGTCCAAGGAAAGGAATGGCCCTTTTCCAGCTGTGGGAACGGGCCAAGTGTTTTTAACTCTGCAAAATCTCAGCAGCTCACCTTCAAATTGGCTTTACAACAGCTTTTCTGCAATAACCATATGTGCCCATTTTCTGCCTGAAGAATTTCCATTTTAAATCCCAGAAAAACATGAATCATAATGGAAATTCTGACATAACATTAACTATAGCAGTGCTTGGAGAAGGGAGGAGAGAATAAAATAATTGTAATGGTTATCAAAGGTCTACCTGGAGAATTCAATGGCTAAATGGATAACCCTTTGACTTTTCACCCCTGAGACTGTAGTTGGGATTCAAGTCGACTGGAGTGACTAAAAAATCATTTTGCCCACTGATGTGAGAAAGGCCCAAAGTGAAATGAGAATTGTGGTCTCAGCCCAGTTGTTTCAGGGCTGTATTTCCAAATCACAAAACCAGAGCAAACGAGCATTCTCTGCAAAGATATACACAAAATTCAACACTTCTAGGAAAAGAGAAAAGGGTATAAGACACAAACCAATTTTAATGAACTATGACTCACACAAATATACAACCCAAGCAAAATCTTGTTATAAAACACATACATTAAAAAAAGCCTTTGGCTATTTAATCACTGACATCCTTTCAAATTCTATATTGTGTCATTAGTCCTTTTGATATGAGCTGCTAAATGTTAATGCAGGAAAATGGTAAATCCACTCAACTATTTGAGTGAAAAATATTTGCAGTTTCCATGGAACTTGCTTCCATGATAAAAGAAATAAAACCTAGAAACATCAAAATGTAGGCAGCGTGATACACCTGACTATGACTGAGATGGAATCAGCTGACCACTAAAGAAATACACAGAAGCTTCCAGGAATGCTTAAGGCCTTTCTTAAAGAAGGAGTTCATATCCCTAGCAGGTTTCAAGAAAAATACCCTGCTAAATTACAAATTACAACCAGCTCTGTGTTTCTTTTAGAGTGAATAATTCATTTGTCCCTTAAATTCTTTCTCTATATCTGATGTAAAACTGCTTCTTACAACAGGTGCTTATCCATATAAATGACTCTCTGGATTCTACTGGAGAACAACGGATTAGAGCAGAGGAGAAGGGAAAGATTGGGCATCAGAGCCAGATACCCTCTAACAAGATTTCAAAAACAAATACCCTGGCAAAAAAGATTATTACACTGGGGAAAACAATACCCATTCCACCAAAAGTAAATCTGAAGCTCAATCGAGTAATATATTCATTTTTCATAGTGAGTTACATGCAACATTCCTGCCTCATCATTTTCAAGTGTTTCAAGAGATGAAGCTCTTACCTTAACACAATTTTTGTGTTTACTATAGACTTTCTGCAAGAATTCAGCCTTCATAAAGTGACAGCAATTAGGCCTTCGGTTCCATTTTTCTATAGATGACGTTACTGAGCTCCCCTATTTCAAGTTCTGTATTTGATTTAATTAGATTAGACAATTATTAGCAAACTTAAAACACAACATCATGTGAAAGAAACTGCAGAATCAGTTGGCATGCCCTGTGTATGAGGAAGATCGTCAAGTAATGCTCCTTTTAAGACTCCTGATTAGAAGGCTGTGATTGCAATCACTAATTCTTTTCTCAAGGGTCACACACAATTGTTCAGATGGCCTGTAAATTGCAATTACAAAGCAAGATGAGGGATGTTGGCTGATGGTCCTTTTTCTGAAATCCAATCCACTTTTAAAGTACAATGCCTTCCAATAATTGCTTCTCATCAGTTCTTCATTTAATAGTAACATTTTATGATTTTGCGTTTTCATTGAAAAAAAATCTCATTAGTCCACAAAGCACTGGACTTGGGTAAGATGTCATATTGGCAAATGTCTTGTTTTCCAGTTTCAAACCTCAAAATTTCTAAATTTCAGAAATACTGTGATCAGCCTGTTCCCCTTGCTGTCACTTGTTTACTTAACAAATGTAGAGACATGTGGGTCCTGCTTCTTAATATGCTAATGACATAATTCTTTATCTTTGACAGCCCTTTGCTCCACAAATACAGAAAGTGAAATGAATGATAACTAGTCACTCCAAATTCCATGGGTTGCTTTGCTATTGGAGCCAAGAGAAAAAAAAATGAAAGAATGAATGATTCATGGAAAAGCAGTGCATTCAGGACACTTTTCTGTAGTGACTGGAGAGCAAAAGGGAGAGTTGAGTGCTAAAATGGAATTCTAAACGTGGATTATTCACTGGGCAACGAACCAGTGGAGAGAGAGGTTAGGGAGGCAGAGAGAGTACAGAATAGAGAATAAAGAAACAGATTTTCAAAGTTTGACTGCCAATGTTTCAATGTTTTGCTAAGTCACTGAAAATTGTGTCTGATATTTTTGCCCTAAGCTTATTTGCCATAAACATCTTTGCCAAAAATGCTTTCCCTGCATAACTAATTGGCTGTAAGGATTTTTTTTTTTTTTTTTGGTTTAACAGTTTGGTTTCAACTATTCTATTCTAGTTAGAGAACTTACTGATGGCTTCATTGAGTTGACAGATGATAATTTGTCCCAAATTTTGATCTCTTATTTCGAAGCACACTACATTGGAGGAGAAAGAGGTTGAGGGCTTGGAAGGTACAGAGCTGAACCCACATTTCCCACAGGACTTTGGAACATCTATCCAAGGATGTGTGACAATATGTCAAGAACACAAACGACAGCGAAGAGGCGTTCATAATGCAGTAGAAAGCTCAATTACAAATATGGATCCTGCTGTTTAGAAACTGACACCCCTCTTAAATGAAAGAAACACTTTTAGTCAACAGAAAATGTTCAACGCTCTATACACAG
Source organism: Bos taurus (assembly GCF_002263795.3). Classification (NCBI taxonomy): domain Eukaryota; kingdom Metazoa; phylum Chordata; class Mammalia; order Artiodactyla; family Bovidae; genus Bos; species Bos taurus. The sequence continues at coordinate 85,065,460 of NC_037336.1, read as the reverse complement.
TAGCCAAGACATGGAAACAAGATAAATTTCCATCAAAAGATGCATGCATAAATAAGATATGGTGTACAGGTGCAGTGGAATATTAGTTAGCCATAAAAAAGAATTGAATAATGTCATTTGCAGCAACACAGATGGGCCTAGTGATTCACAATCTAAGTAAAATAACTCAGGAACAAATATCAGATGGTACCACTTGTGTTTGGAATCTGAAATATGACATTAATGAACTTATCTACAAAACAGGAGCAGACTCACGGACATAGAGACCAGATTTGTGGTTGCTAAGAAGCAAAGTGGAGCGGGGATGGAGTGAGAGCTTGGGATTAGCAGATGCAAGCTATTATACAAAGAGTAGATAAACAATAACCTACTGGATAGCACAGGGAATGATATTCAGTGCCCTGGGACAAACCATTATGGAAAAGAATGGATATATGCATAACTGAATCACTTTGCTATACAGCAGAAATTAAGACAACGTTGTAAATCAGCTATACTTCAATAAAATAAACTTTTTAAGACAGAAGAAAAAAAGTGCAGTGCTGAATGAGGAGAGGAATCAACAAACAAAAATAAATAGATAGATGGATAGAGTATAACACTGAATGAAAGACTTGGAAGACAAATACTTATGTACAACCCATAAAATAAAATCAATTGTCATGAATCTACACACATCTTAAATGCATTCAAATATTTTGTATTTTGCATTAAAGCCTTGTCATTCATTTCTTATGTCTCATCATCCCCTTTTTAATGTCCCTCTTTTTAAAATCATTTCATCTTTTACAGAAAAATTGCCTTATGGTCAATTAGTTATGTGGCAAAAATGTTTGTGGCAAAGTCATCTATAGTAAAGATGCTTAGGAGAGAAGAACCTAGAACCACTAAAAATAAAGTGAAGTCCTTTTTTCCCATCACAGCACACGTGAACATACCTCACTGGGTTAATAGTTTATAATGAGCACAGTGATACTTTTACAGTTAACCTACTGAGAACTTCTATGTGTTCTTGACTGACAGTGGCAGCTCTAAATACAGTATACTGTCCAGTAACACTGACCTCGTGCAAACATTAGTTTAAGAAAAGACTTAAAATGGGGAGCTGAATAGAGTTTGAGTGCTGGACTGAAATGTCTGAGCTCCAAACTGGTTTCTCCACTTGCCAGCTTGTGGTATCAGGCAAGTTACTTCTTTCTGTGCTTCAATTTGTCATCTACAACATGGGAACAAAGTAGCCTGGCCCTCATATAGGCAGTTATGAGGATAAAGAGTTACCTAAGTGTTTAGAAGTGCCATATCTGCCACGTGGTTGGGGCTCAATATTTACCTAGTATTTTCACTCTTCCTATAATTCTAGAAAGACAGCACACAGTTAATTAAAAAAAATCTGAATTCATAAGACAGCAGAGCATTGACCCTCCATATCTGTAGGTTCTACATCCAAGATTACAGAAGGACTGACTGTACTGAATATTCATTGGAAGGACTGACGCTGAAGCTGAAACTCCAATATTTTGGCCACCTGATGCGAAGATCTGACTCATTGGAAAAGACCCTGATGCTGGGAAAGATTGAAGGCAGGAGGAGACGGGGATGACAGAGGATGAGATGATTGGATGGCATCACCGACTTGATGGACATGAGCTTGAGTAAACTCCAGGAGTTGGCGATAGACAGGGAGGGAGGCCTGATATGCAGCCGTCCTTGGGGTCGCAGAGTCGGACATGACTGAGTGACTGAACTGAACTGAACTGACTGTACTCTGACATTTTATAGAAGGCAACCATGATTTGGCAGGTCCTGGAACCAAACCCTACGGATACCCAAACAGCTTTACATAAACATCAACTCTCCCAATTTTTCTCCTTTCCCTTTGCAGTGAAATTCCTTGAAAACATTGTGTGTTTCCATCGTCTTCAGTTTTGCTCCTTGCATGTTCTCTCAAACCCATTCTGCCCAGGCTTCCCTGACTATCTCCACTTAAACTGCTCTTATCAGAGTCACCACGGTCTGCACAGTGTTGGTGTCAATGGATAATTCAGAGAGCTCATCTTATTTACATACCAATGTACCTGACCCCATGATCACCACTCTCCTTAAAACTCACTTCCACTGCTTGCTTCGAGGGCACCACATTCCTGGTTTTCTCTGCTCTTTCCTTTCTCCACCTCCTTTTTGGGGCTGTGTTCCGTCTAACAGTGGAGTGTCTTAGGGCTTCATTCTCGGACCTTGTCTCCTTTCTATACATACTCAGCCTAGGTCATCTGTTCCATCTCCTTCCTGCCTTTAAATTCTTTATGTGCTTATGTCTCCCAAGTCACGCCCCTGAACCACGAGCCAGACATCCCGAATGCAGTCTGTCCCAAACTGAACTCTTGATACTCCTCAGGAAATGGCACCTCTCCCCTTGCAGTTGTTCCTGCCCCACAGCTTAGGGTGTCTTTTATTTCTATTTGACTCTTCTTTCAGAAAACAGTCAGAATGCAAGCACCGCCTCCCCCACCCCACTTCACTGGACCACAGCTCCTCCATTTCTTGCTCAGGTTATTGCAAGAATCCCCTTACTGTTCTTCCTACTTCTATTCTTGCCCCCATTTTAGTCTATTCTTCACACCTCAACCAGAGAGATCCTTTAAAAAATCAGTCTGACAATTTCCTGCCTCTGTTGAAACTCCTCCAATATCTCACCATCTCATGTAAAGTGAAAGCCCAGTCCTTTCTATCTCCTACAAGACTCCTTGCTGACTTCCTATATGTCTCTCCCTCTTACTCACTGGCTCCAGCCACACCAGTTTCCTTGCATTTCCTGGAACACACAAGACAAAGGAGCTCTCAGAGACTCTGTCCCTGCTGTTGCCCCGCCATCCACTTGGTTCACAGTTTCATTCCCTTTAGATCCTGACTCCAGCTCACCTTCTTTGTAAGTCCTCCCCTGGCCCTTCTGTCTAAAATTGTAACCCCTTCCTGATGGTGTTTTTTTTTCCCCCCTAGTTTTTATTTCTTAGTACTTACCACTACCCAAAAGACAATATATTTTATCATACAGGCCTTCCTCATTTTATGCCAATTTGCCTAACTATAATTTGCAGATATTGCATTTTTTACAAATTGAAGGTTTGTGGCAACCCTGTGTTGTCAGATGATGGTTAACATATTCTAGAAATAAAGTATTTTTTTCAATGTCAGCATATACATTGCTTTTTGTTTTTTTAGACATGATGCTATTGCACACTTAATAGCCTATAGTACAGTGTTAACAGGGCTTCCCTGGTGGCTCAGTCAGTAAAGAGTCTGCCTGCAATGCAGGAGACTCAGGTTCAATCCTCAGATTGGGAAGATCCATTGGAGAAGATACACACTTCAGTATTCTTGCCTGGAGAATTCCATGGACAGAGAAGCTTGGTGGGCTACAGTCCATGGGGTCACAAAGAGTAGAACATGACTGAGTGATGCATCCAGGCCATAATGTTAACTTTTATATGCACTGGAAAACCAGAAAATTCCTGTGCCTCACTTCATTGCAATGGTCTGGAACTGAATCTATAGTATCTCTAATGCATGCCGATGTTTATTCCTTGTTTCCTAACTAGATTTCAAGATCTATACAGAGAGAAATTTTGTCCGTTTTGTTCAACATTGACTCTCCAATATCTAGAACAGTTCCTGGCACATAGTAAGCAATTAGTAAATAAGTGAGTGAGATGAATGAATTCTTTGGGCACTTTTTAATATTTTGCAAGGTCAGACATATTGTGGTGGTGGTTTAGTCATCAAGTCCACACTTTTTAGTATTTTGCAAGGTCAGATGTGTGGTGGTGGTGATTTAGTTGCTAAGTCATGTCTGACTCTTGCGATCCCATGGACTTTAGCCTGCCAGTCTCCTCTGTCCATGAGCTTCTCCAGGCAAGAATAGTGGAATGGTTGCCATTTCCTTTTCTAGGGGATCTTCCCGATCCAGGAATCGAACCCAGGTCTCCTGCATTGCAGGCAGATTCTTTCCCAACTGAGCTATAAGGGAAGCGGTGGATAGTATTAAAAACAGTTAAGGGAAACATAGGCCTTGCAAAATCATATTTAAGAACACTTTTTTCATATTTATTGTAAAATAAAACAGATACAGAAAACCTCCTAAAACAAATATATCACCTAATAAATTTATTATGAAGCAAATATTCTATAACCACCACCCAGTGAAAGAAATGGAACTCTGTCAGCCACTCCAAAAGCCTTCCCAACCTTGTCCATATCTCAATCCCCTCCCCTGAAAAAACCACCACAATCTTGACTTTCATAGAAACCACTTCCTTGTGTTTCTTTACATTTTCATCACCAAAGCAATAGAATTCTTAGACACTTTGGTTTAGGCGTGCCTATTTTTAAAGACTTCATGTGTTCATGTCTCCTTTAATCCACAGCCCCTCACCTCACTGCCCCACTCCATCCACCTTATCCTTCTTTTCATTGCAATTTCTACTGAAGAAGCTAGGTCATTGGTCCTCTAGGCTTCGCACAGCTTGCACACGGGTGGTGCCAGTCAAGGTGCCTCTGTATTTGCTGCAAAGGGGAAGTGTGATCCCAAGGCTTGATCAGAATCAGGTTTAATCCCTTTAGGTAGAACACAGGTTGTGCCTTATTTATTATTTATTTTCCATCAGGAGGCACATGACAACTGCTTGTCTCTCTTTTAGTGACATTAGCACTCTTGATACTCAAAACCCAGATCTACTAACTCATTAGGGATGCAGAATGGTGATACCCTAATTCTTTAATTGAATGTTCCTTTGCTGATGGGAATGCTTTTATAAAAAGGCAATCCCCCTCCTTTATTGGTTGATTACCCACTTGTACAGTTCACAGAGAAAAGGCAGGTAAAATGCTAGATTCTTTCCCTCTACCAGTTTTCAAAATAATGACATGGTCCCCTATCATATTTTGAATGTGATCATTTAATGTTTGAAAAAATATCCTTATTGATTATGCTGAGATGAAAAGGTGGTATCTTTTCAAGTTCTTTGTTTTTGTCTGATGCTTTGGGGTGCAAATACAAAGCACTGCCTTTTTTAGTTGAGGTTGCAAATGCAGGATGTTTATTTCACACTGGAGCTCTGATGAGTCTTCAGTAGACAGATATGGAAAAAAAAAAAAAAGTCCAAGTGCTAATGTGTCTGTTATCCTACTGTTGAAAAATTATCCTGGGAGGAACGTGTTCCCAAGTAAGATTATAAACATGTACTGGCAAATCAGATTTACTTTCCACATTCATGTACTAATAACTTACTGAGTGCCTACCTTGTTCTGAATGGATGGAGTCAAGAGAAGCTCTATAGGACTTTCCCGGTGGTCCTGTGGTTAAGAAACTGTCTTCCAATGCAGGGGACACAGGTTTAATCCCTGATAAGTTGGCTTAAAGCTCAACATTCAGAAAACGAAGATCATGGCATCCGGTCCCATCACTTCATGGGAAATAGATGGGGAAACAGTGGAAACAGGGTCAGACTTTATTTTTCTGGGCTCCAAAATCACTACAGATGGTGACTGCAGCCATGAAATTAAAAGACGCTTACTCCTTGGAAGGAAAGTTATGACCAACCTAGATAGCATATTCAAAAGCAGAGACATTACTTTGCCAACAAAGGTACACATCTAGTCAAGGCTATGGTTTTTCCTGTGGTCATGTATGGATGTGAGAGTTGGACTGTGAAGAAGGCTGAGTGCCAAAGAATTGATGCTTTTGAACTGTGGTGTTGGAGAAGACTCTTGAGAGTCCCTTGGACTGCAAGGAGATCCAACCAATCCATTCCGAAGGAGATCAGCCCTGGGATTTCTTTGGAAGGAATGATGCTAAAGCTGAAACTCCAGTACTTTGGCCACCTCATGCGAAGAATTGACTCATTGGAAAAGACTCTGATGCTGGGAGGGATTCGGGGCAGGAAGAGAAGGGGATGACAGAGGATGAGATGGCTGGATGGCATCACTGACTCGATGGACGTGAGTCTGAGTGAACTCTGGGAGTTGGTGATGGACAGGGAGGCCTGGTGTGCTGCGATTCATGGGGTCGCAAAGAGTCGGACACGACTGAGCAACTGATCTGATCTGATCTGATCTGGGGAACTAAGATCCCACATGCTGTGGGGTAACTAAGCCCATGTGCCACAACTAGAGAGAAGTTTCTGTGCCACAACTAAGACCCCATGCAGCCAAAAATAAGTAATTAAAAAAAAAAGATTCAGAGGTCTGGAACTGGAAGGCAGAAAGGTCTCATATGAAGGCTTGCTCTGAAACCCCATCCAAAATAGAGTGTTACTTAATCTTACCGAGTCTCGGTTTAAACTATAAAGTCTCAAAAAATCTTAAAATTGGATTTTTGCAGATTAACACAAATAACTGTCAACTGGATGCACAATGTCTAGCATAAAGAAAGCACACATGTAAAACTGTGTTATTATGTGACTATTCAATAATATTCTCTATATTCTCCACGGAGGTAATATTCACTAAGCTAGAAAAAAAAATGTGTGGACAGGTGGGAGAAATGGGAGTGGACCATATTTAGGAGACAGAAGTTGATAATTTCAGGATATTTTTCATTTGGGAAAAGCATTTTCAAGGTAGGAACCAGATTTTACTTCTTCTATTTCTGGCAATTTCTAGCAAATAGTAGTTTCTCAAGAATGTGTAGTGGGATTATAAATTTAATTCATAATACAATACTAATGTGTAGGGGAAATGAAGTAATTCCTTTATTTTATCTATAGCTGATCTGTTTTCTTTACAAGCATCCCCTACACAGGTAAAGAGTCGAAAGCACATTCTTATTGTGTAAAGCTTGCTGCTGCTGCTGCTGCTAAGTCTCTTCAGTTGTGTCCGACTCTGTGCGACCCCATAGACAGCAGCCCACCAGGCTCCCCCGTCCCTGGGATTCTCCAGGCAAGAACACTGGAGTGGGTTGCCATTTCCTTCTCCAATGCATGAAAGTGAAAAGTGAAAGGGAAGTCTCTCAGTCATGTCTGACTCTTTTCGACCCCATAGACTGCAGCCTACCAGGCTCCTCCATCCATAGGATTTTCCAGACAAGAGTACTGGAGTGGGGTGCCATTGCCTTCTCTGAGTGTAAAGCTTAGCCTGATCCAATAGTTTAATTAATCCTTTGAGGTAATGCTGAGTCTTTTTAAAAAAAAAATAATCTCAGCCTTTCACATGGTTTCCTTTTTCCTCCTTCTCTTCTTCCTCTCCCTAAAATAGCATCCAGGTGTATGCTTCAAATCAGGATAAACCCACTCAACAAAAACTATCAGGAAGCAGGTGATGAGGCAACAGATTCTTCAGACTTTCCAAAGTATTCTTTCTAAAGTAGGTCTGCTCAGGTCCTGTGCAGCTGCTGTTCTTTTTTCCCTATCTTCTTCATCCATGTCTACTTTGTATGTTGGTTTATCAGCCATCACGTTGGTTAGCCTTCAAGTCAGAAGAGAACTAAAGATCTCCCCAACTGATTAAACATGTTCCTTATTAAAGTTGGGCTTCCCTTGTGGCTCAGCAGGTAAAGAATCAGCCTGCAATGCGGGATACCTGGGTTTGATCCCTGGATTGGGATGATCCCTTGGAGAAGGAAACGGCAACCCACTCCAGTATTTTGCCTAGAGAATTCCATGGACAGTATAGTCCATGGGGTCACAAAGAGTCAGACACAACTAAGTGAATTTCACTTCACTTTATTAAATTTTAGAAAATAACTATGGATATTATACACTGCAGAAGCTGCATTTAAAGGCCTGTCCAACCAAGTTATATATAATTCATCATAAATGTGTGGAAATAATTTATAGGACAAAGAAGAATAAAACCTTAGAATGGAAAATAAATGGAAAAAGACCTGGGATCCAGTGATACCTATGAATAAAAAAGTGATTGATTTTGAGAGTTCTGACATTAGTTGTATGCATGTACCAAATGTTCTGCCAGAAAATTAGCTGTAACTAGTTCTTTTCTTGAGGCAAAGCTATATGCATGTTTGTCTGAAATTAGCAATAAACTTTAAATCACCAAACTCTTAGGTTTGGGTCTGACATTTATAGGATATAGGAAGTCTTTAAGAAACACTTTATTTCTAAGTCAATATCTGGCTTGGTAGTTTCATCTTTTTGAAGATGAAAATTGATTTTTCTCAACACTGCAAACAGGCTGCTTCCCTCCCCCATCAGTACAAGGTGCCAGAAGCACAGGCAAAGCCCTGATGCCTGGTCTTGGGCAGTCTTGTAGCTTGCCATTTTCAGCATGATCTATACAGAGGACCAGGATAAGGTGACTTTTCCAATGTGGCACATTTTAAAAGAACTTTCTTTTTTTTATTATTGACAAAAAAGATAGTCAAAGAGCACTTTTGTTACAAGCTGTCACAGTTATTTCACCTGAATTTTTATTCCAGGCAGCAAGTGAAAAGGATTGGCTCAGATTGGACTTAAAAATAACCCAATGTGTTTATTTGCGACAAGTGCATCTCTCCATGAGGACTGAAGGATTAACAGACATTGGGTAAAGCTTGAAATCTGTTGCTATTTAACTTATGAGCTTTCCCAAAAAAGTCAAGCCTAAAAGAATAAAAACCATTTTCCTGCACTATTTCACTTTCATCAACAGAATTGAGGAAAAATGTTAAGAAGAAATGTTGAGCTATCTCCCACAGCATGATATGTGGATTTTTTGAATGAGAAAAAAAATGTCCATACAGTTTAAGGAGTGTTTCCTTTGTCATGATGTTTTGCTGGCTGTTGGGGCACTTATGTGATTAGAACAGGGAAGCTCAATTTCCATTTGGGATATAGAAAGCCATAAAAATTACTCTTTCCTTAACAATGAAAAAAAGGTAGAAAATCTACAAAACTGTAACTTTTCTGAAGCCCATCAGAGAGGTGAAGTCACAAGGCAAAGAACGACAAATTTCTCCAAGGAAAGATGGGACACACAAACTGTTCAGCCCCAAGGTATGGGAAAACCTGGTAAGAAGAGAAAGCTTTAATTTTGCAAATTTTTAAAGATAGCATGTGTATTAACATGATGGTTTAGAATAACTGGAGACCCAAGATATGAGAAGGATCCATAGTATCTCATGAGTCACAGTAGTATGCTCATGAACAAGACCGAGGGCAGGGAAGAATGAAAGCAGTGTTAAAAGTGTCAGGAAGTGAATGGCTGCCACTCAGGACAACAAGAATGTCCATCCACTTCCCCAGAGACCATCTCTTAGGTAAAGCTGTGGGGGATGGGAGCAGGAACTCCTCTCGTCCCATGGTTGAATCAAAGATCCAATGCTTTATGGGACAGATGGAAACAAAAGTCTCACTGCTTCCAGGGCAGGAGAGATAAGGAACTCACTTGGGCCTCAAATCCTGTACTGATACCAAGCAGACAACTGTAACTGCTAGAAATGGGGCAGAAAGCTCTCCTACTCATAGTTGGTTGCTGTGATGAAGGGAGGGGATGGAGGGACAGTAATGCTGAGAAAGTTCTATACCCAAGGCTCAGGCTCACAAGACCTCCCTAAAATCGGGGCTGAATCATGAGAACTAAGGAATCCTCCCACTATGCATCCAACTCTCATCCCCCACCCCCCGCTCTACTGGCCTCACCACAAGCCTAACATTTAGTAACAAGCAATCACATGGCAACCCACCCCATTACTCTTGCCTGGAAAATCCTATAGACAGAGGGGCCTGGTAGGTTACAGTCCATGGGGTCTCAAAGAGTCACACACGACTGAGCTACTTCACTCAATCATAGTCTATTGCTGGGGGAAGGATAAGAATGGCCTAGATGTGCATGGGTTGCTGCAATCTGAGGATGGAGTAGGGACATTAAGAAAAAGCCTTCAGCACCACAAGATCTATTCTAAGCACAAGATAAGAGTAGACCACCATTGATGGAATTTGAAGTCCATGGTGCACTCAAGGATAACTATCAGTTCAGTTCAGTTCAGTTTCTCAGTCGTGTCTGACTCTTTGTGACCCCATGAATTACAGCATGCCAGGCTTCCCTGTCCATCATCAACTCCTGGAGTTCACTCAAACTCATGTCCATCGAGTCGGTGATGCCATCCAGCCATCTCATCCTCTGTCGTCCCCTTCTCCTCCTGCCCCCAATCCCTCCCAGCATCAGGGTCTTTTCCAATGAGTCAACTCTTCACATGAGGTGGCCAAAGTACTGGAGTTTCATCTTCAGCATCATTCCTTCCAAACACCCAGGACCGATCTCCTTCAGAATGGACGAGTTTGATCTCCTTGCAGTCCAAGGGACTCTCAAGAGTCTTCTCCAACACCAGAGTTCAAAAGCAGCAATTCTTTGGTGCTCAGCCTTCTTCACAGTCCAACTCTCACATCCATACATGACCACTGGAAAAATCATAGCCTTGACTAGACAGACCTTTGGCAAAGTAATGTCTCTGCTTTTGAATATGCTATCTAGGTTAGTCATAACTTTCCTTCCAAGAAGTAAGCGTCTTTTAATTTCATAGCTGCAATCACCATCTGCAGTGATAACTGTAGCAACCACAAAGCCCAAATCCAACCCAACCTCAGATTAGGCTGGCCTGCAACCACTCAAAATAATGACAGAAGAAAACAAGAAGTGTGTTCATTTCTGGATCTTAACACTATTTACTTCAGTCTCTTCTGTTCTTCAGGTATACCTGGTGGCCCAGAGGGTAAAGAATCCACCTGCAATGCGAGAGACCTCAGATCGATCCCTAGGTTGGGAAGTTCCCCTGGAAGAGGGCATGGCAACCACTCCAGTACTCCTGCATGGAGAATAATCGCCCTGGACAGAGGAGAGTGGTGAGCTACAGTCCATGGAGTTGCAGAGAGTCAGATACAACTGAGTGACTAAGCACTTCAGTTCTTCAACTCACAATGTCTGAAATTCAATCAAAAATAACAAGGCACATAAAAAAGCAAGAGAAGAGATGACTAAACAAGACTTTGTCTTTATTTAGTTCCTGCTTGAGGGAGAGGTCTATTAGCCAATACCTAAAATGGATTATAACATAAAACTAGAAATATTTCAAAGTGTATTAGTAGTATTACATATATAGGGAAATGGGTAATTATTTCTGCCTAGGGGAGGTGCCAGGGAAATCAAATACGAGACATTAAGTGAGAGTTTGCCATGAGGAGAAATAGAACAAAGCATTTCAGGAGAGGAAATTGCTGTGCAAAGGCATGGATGGATGAAGAGGACATGAAATATTGGCAAGTTCACAGTTAGGCCAATAGAGCCTTGGGGAAAAATAGTTCTCTCATTGTTTGGTGCTTTTTTCATGGTGTCCATGGATGTGCATGAGTATACAATGCTAACTGTTCTCTGAAAATAGAAAAACAAATTGACTATATGCTGGGAGTGAAGTGATTCCTTAACACCATGGCTTCTGGAAGAAAGATTCTTGAATACCTTGAACTGCTATTGACAAGGTTAGGCTTTCTTGCTACTGGTGCTAGCTGATATTTAATTTTAAAAATACTCAAATGAAAATAAAAACATATATAATCACTGTGTCTATTGAGCATCACAAAGAATAGTTTTTTTTAAAAAGGAATATTGCCATAAATTTGAATAAATTTCCTGCATTTCTCTAGTCACAGGAAATAAGACTAAACATTTTTCCGCTTTCTTATTGAAAAGTTGAATTAAGAGAAATGTATAACTTGTAACATTTCTCATTAATGGTAATTAGTTTCTGCATTTGAACATCATAAACACTCAAATGTGTGTCTTAGTGAGATATAAAAATTATAACCTTTTGAAAATCACCCAAACAAAGATCAACTATGAGAGCTTTTGAATATAAAGTATACAGAGGAAATGGTGCAATTACACGGAACTTTCAATACAATTAGTTTAAATTGATTTCATTATGAAATTTAAGCTCTCGTATATAGTTAGTACAGTTTATTTATAGGCTGCCTCTGAGTAGTTTGGAAAGCTGCACAAATGCTTTGTCATTAATCTTCACTTCCTTCCTCATTTTCTCTGTGCAGAAATTGATTCTCGCAGTCTTGGTGCAGCCTCTACACAGGTATGGATGGACTGTGCGGGCTCCATGGGTCAGGGTGCGATGGAACATTTAAATCTCCTTTGGAATCACTGATCTTTTTCTCCTTCTTTTTCATCTAGATGGGGAGGGACTAGGCACTCCAGATTCTGTATTGATCCCTTATCACTCGTTTATTTAAACATTCATTGCAATCCTGTACTTCTTTATCTAAATCTGGGCAGGACAAGATGGAATTGCAACTCAGGGCAACAAGGAGTATCCACATACCCTTCCTTCTCAGTCAGGTGAATTCCCAGGGGATGTGCAAAATGCACTGAGAGTTCAGACAGTAGGACAGGTGTGAAGCATCTTCCTGGAACATTCATTTCCCTCAAATATTTTTGTATTAAACTTTACTTTTTTCATAAATAAATTCCACTATGTCATGAATTAGAATGCACAGTAGAATTAGAATATACTTAAACTAAAACCAATAAATTTAAAAATTGTTTTCATTCTTGCCCCAAGATACTTCCCCAGATCCACCAGGCTTTTCTGTTCATGCTCTTCTCTTATGATAGGTACTATAGTGGAATGGGAAAGACTAGAGATCTCTTCAAGAAAATTAGAGATACCAAGGGAACATTTCATGCAAAGATGGGCTCGATAAAGGACAGAAATGGTATAGACCTAACAGAAGCAGAAGATATTAAGAAGAGGTGGCAAGAATACACAGAAGAACTGTACAAAAAAGATCTTCATGACCAAGATAATCATGATGGTTTGATCACTGACCTAGAGCCAGGCATCCTGGAATGTGAAGTCAAGTGGGCCTTACACAGCATCACTATGAACAAAGCTGCTGCTGCTAAGTCGCTTCAGTCGTGTCTGACTCTGATGGCAGCCCACCAGGCTCCCCTGTCCCTGGGATTCTCCAGGCAAGAATACTGGAGTGGGTTGCCATTTCCTCCTCCAATGCATGAGAGTGAAAAGTGAAAGGGAAGTTGCTCAGTCCTGTCCAACTCTCAGCGACCCCATGGACGGCAGTCTACCAGGCTCCTCCGTCCATAGGATTTTCCAGGCAAGAGTACTGGAGTGGGTTGCCATTGCCTTCTCCATGAACAAAGCTAGTGGAGGTAATGGAATTCCAGTTGAGCTCTTTCAAATCCTGGAAGATGATGCCATGAAAGTGCTGCACTCAATATGCCAGCAAATTTGGAAAACTCAGCAGTGGCCACAGGACTGGAAAATGTCAGTTTTCATTCCAATCCCAAAGAAAGGCAATGCCAAAGAATGCTCAAACTACCACACAATTGCACTCATCTCATACGTAGTAAAATAATCCCCCAAATTCTCCAAGCCAGGCTTCAGCAATACATGAACCGTGAACTTCCAGATGTTCAAGCTGGTTTTAGAAAAGGCAGAGGAACCAGAGATCAAATTGCCAACATCCACTGGATCATGGAAAAAGCAAGAGAGTTCCAGAAAAACATCTATTTCTGCTTCATTGACTATGCCAAAGACTCTGACTGTGTGGATCACAATAAACTGTGGAAAATTCTGAAAGAGATGGGATACCAGACCACCTGATCTGCCTCTTGAGAAACCTGTATGCAGGTCAGGAAGTTAGAACTGGACATGGAACAACAGACTGGTTCCAAATAGGAAAAGGAGTACATCAAGGCTGTATATTGTCACCCTGCTTATTTAACTTCTACGCAGAGTACATCATGAGAAACACTGGGCTGGAAAAAGCACAAGCTGGAATCAAGATTGCTGGGAGAAATATCAAGAACTTCAGATATGCAGATGACACCACCTTTATGGCAGAAAGTGAAGAGGAACTACAAAGCCTCTTGATGAAAGTGAAAGAGGAGACTGAAGAAGTTGGCTTAAAGCTCAACATTCAGAAAACGAAGATCATGGCATCTGATCCCATCACTTCATGGGAAATAGATGGGGAAACAGTGGAAACAGTGTCAGACTTTATTTTGGGGGGCTCCAAAATCACTGCAGATGATGATTGCAGCCATGAAATTAAAAGATGCTTACTCCTTGGAAGGAAAGTTATGACCAACCTAGACAGCATATTCAAAAGCAAAGACATTACTTTGCCAACAAAGGTCCGTCTAGTCAAGGCTATGGTTTTTCCAGTGGTCATGTATGGATGTGAGAGTTGGACTGTGCAGAAAGCTGAGCACCAAAGAATTGATGGTTTTGAACTGTGGTGTTGGAGAAGACTCTTGAGAGTCCCTTGGACTGCAAGGAGATCCAACCAGTCCATTCTAAAGGCAATCAGTCCTGGGTGTTCCTTGGAAGGACTGATGCTAAAGCTGAAACTCCAGTACTTTGGCCACCTCATGCGAAGAGTTGACTCATTGGAAAAGACTCTGATGCTGGGAGGGATTGGGGGCAGGAGGAGAAGGGAATGACAGAGGATGAGATTTCTGGATGGCATCACCAACTCTATGGACATGAGTTTGAGTGAACTCGGGAGTTGGCGATGGACAGGGAGGCCTGGCATGCTGTGATTCATGGGGTCGCAAAGAGTCGGACACGACTGAGTAACTGAACTGAACTGAACTGAAATGATAGCAGATATTGTAAGAAACTGTGGGGAATTCCATGCTGGTCCAATGGTTAGGACTCCACTGGTGCTTCTACTCCAGGCGGTATAGGTTTGATCCCTGGTTGGGGAACTAACACCCAGCAAGCCATGCCATGCAGCCAAAAAAAGAAACTCTGGCATTTGCTACGGTGATGTTTGCTACGGTGAATTATTAATAATATGTGAAGTATGGGAATCTAGGAGGTCATAGTAGCTAATAGGAGGCAGCTCAATGAGAGTCATGATGTAACTCTTTAAGAGGTCCCAAGTGTTAAAAAATGCATGAAACAAAAACACAGCTACCATGAACTGCCCGAAAAAGGAGTTCATGACGTTAGAATTTCTGCTGAGCCTATGGTGTCTCCTGAGTCCAAGAGCCACAGGTCTTCAACAGAATGAATCCAGCTCTCATTTTCTCAATGTTCCAGGCTCAGCATGACCAGCTATAAGATGGGCACTCTAGGGGAAAAGTCACAGCTCAATAAAAACAGCCCCAACAGCAAGAAAAATGTATTCTTGAGATTTAAGTGGCCTTGGGGCTCAGATATTCGGATCCCTGTCCTTCCCTGGGCTATGATACAGATTTTCCACGGGCAATATGCTTTCTGACTCTCAGGAATAGCTTTGAGAGCATCCCCTCGACAGCACCGACCCCTCTCTACAACTAGTACATGGAGCTGGCTCTCCCGAGCACACGAGCCATCTGAACATCTGCTGACCAGATACAGTTCACCGGACTTCAGCTTGCAGTTTCCCCAAGAGAATTTACAGTGTGAGGAACAACTGCTGGCTCTATAAACTGCCTCTCTCTCCCTTTTACTATGACTGTTTCTGCTCTTCTTAGGGAAGTTGCCCTGCTTTGTAACAGCTACTTGCCCTCTGAGCTTTGAGTGCCAAAGACAAAGGAAGACACAGAGGTGCGAAGCAGGGGCAGGGGGTGGGGGGAATTACACTCACCACCAGATTCCTCTCTAGATATAGAGACCTCAGACGGGTTCTCTACGATACAGGTAAGCTAACGATCTGCCCTCCTTGTAATTAAAACAAGAGAAAGGGCCACTTCTATGAACTCTGCATGAAAGCCACACCTTTTGGGACTTCTTGGGCAGTCCAGTGGTTCAGACTCCACCTTCCAATGCAGGGGGTGTGGGTTCAATCCCTGGTTGGCAGCTAAGATTCCTCGTGGCCAAAAGCCCCAAACATAAACAACAGAAGCAATACTATAAGAAATTCAATGTGCCTATATGTTCCATCGCTTCAGTCATGTGCAACTCTTTGCAACCCTATGGTCTAGAGACTGCCAGGCTCCTCAGTCCATGGGATTCTCCGAGCAAGAACACTGGAGTGGGTTGCCATGCCCTCCCTCCAGGGGATCTTCCTGACCCAAGGATCGAAGCCACATCTCCTGCATTAGCAGACAGATTCTTTACCACTGAGCCACTGGGGAAGCCCCAAGAAATTTCATAAAGACTATAAAAATAGTCCACATCTTAAAAAACAACACACCTTCTAGCAACAATGCTGCTTCTACACCTGGTTCAACCACTGAGCCCTTGAAGTCTCTCCACATCTCTAGGCCACTCTGCCTTCGTTCAGTCTAACAGAACTCTAATATCTGTATGTTGTGGGAATGCCTTGCCCTTGAAACAAAAATTCACGAGGTGCTAAAGACAACCATTCAGAGGTGTCTGTAAAGGACACGTATTAGCAGCCTTTCTATTTATTTTTGTACCCTTCTTGCACTTAGTTCAGCAGGCTATAAAACCATGGGAAGAATTGCTTTTACTGTAAAGCAGCCTTCAGAGACATTCGCAGACTTCACATGCAAGGCTTGATTTAGGGTTTCCCTACACATACTCAGGCTTCCCTGGTGGCTCAGCTGGTAAAGAATCTGCTGGCAATGAGGGAGACCTGGGTTCAATCCCTGGGTTGGGAAGATCCCCTGAAGAAGGGAACTGCTACCCACTCCAGCAATCTGGCCTGGAGTATTCCAGAGATAGGATAGTCCATGGGGTCGGAAAGAGTAAGACAGGACTAAGAGACTTTTTCACGCACACGCAGGCAACCTGGGTTCAATCCCTTGTTTGGCAAGATCCCCTGGAGAAGAGAATGGCTACCCACTCCAGAATTCTTGCCTGGAGAATCACTTGGACAGAGGAGCCTGGAGGGTTACAGTCCATGGGGTCACAAAAAGTCGGGCACAAATGAGCAACTAACACTTTCACTTTCATGCTCTCACTTCGTACTTTATCACTGGAGAAGGAAATGGCTACCCACTCCAGTATCCTTGCCTGAAGAATTCTATGGCCAGAGGAGCCTGCCGGGCCATGGACCATGGGGTCGCAGAGAGTCGGACATGACTGAGCGACCGAGCATGCACAGCCTGTGGGGGAGAAGGAGGTGTGTGCCTGTCATTGGTGTCTTCCTTTCAATGCTCAGCTAAGTAGACAATAAACAAACCACTTTTCAGAAAAAATTACCTCTTCCAACATACTAAATGATACCCTGGTTGTATGTGTTAACTTCCATCACTATAAAAATGAATTTACCTCATACAGTAAGCAATCTACTTTTTGAGAGTAATTCAGTTACATGATTAAAGCCGACACTTTTCAAAAGGTGGGGCTTTCTCTCATGGACTACGCTACAAATGGAATCTTAAACCTGGGACATTTTTTTTTTAAACTCCAGATACTGTTTAGAAGATGACAGTTATGATTTCCTATTATCAAGTAGTTAATGAAAAGGAAATGATGCTGATATCTTGGTGGCCTATCAAAAGACTTTTGCTGGTTACTATTCATTGTGAGAAAAATGAGTTTATTGAGGTATAAACCAGGATGGCCTGGAGGGGAAGGAGAATGGACATTCTGTCAGTGATTCTTGAGCAAACAAGCACTGGGAAACCATCAAGCCAGTTCTAATAGACAGGCAGATCATCTGAGTCCTGGCCAGAATCCACTCATCACTGCTCCATCTCATATAAGCACAGCCACTTGACCTCAATGTCAGAGGAGAACTTGGCTGGACTTCAGGGACCCATAAGAGATTGTAACTGTCCAACTAGGAAGGCATAAAACCTGGGAAATGAATATGCTCCCTGGGGTGTCATCAGCACCAATGGGAAAGACCAGATGTAGCTTTTGAAAGGAAATCCAATCAAGGGTACACAGGTTCTCTGGAAGAGGAATATCATTCCTCATTCATTCATTTTATAATTCACCAATATTTGTCAAGCATTTATTTTGTGATAGGTACTGTACTAGGCCATAAGACTACAGAGATGAGTGAGATAAAAGACATTTAGCAGGGCTGTGCCATAAAAGGACCTTACCAGTTGAAATGAGAAATTTGGATTTTAGTCTAAGTGTAGAGGAAATCATGAAGTGTAGTGGAAATCACTCCAGTGGCTAAGACTCCACACCCCTGAGTTCGATCCCTGGTCAGGGAACTAGATCCCACAGGCTGAAACTAGAGATGTCACATGCCACAGCTACAGATCAAAGATCTGCACAGCTAAATGAGCAAATAGACATTAAAAAAATAATTCAGAAGAGGGAAGGAGTGAGGAGGAGAGGAAAGGAAAGGAAGAAAGAGAAAGAGATGAACTCCTTTATTACCTAGCTTACCCTTATGGTTCATTCCTTTGTCATAATTATTTCTTAAGCTAGGAAGGATACAGAATTAGCCCTGAATTTTGGGGGCAACTTCATTCAGCCAATACCCAACACTCAATGGAACCTTGAGCAAGTCACCTAACACTCAAACAACCTTGGATCACAAACAATCTGTGATCTCTTCCACTGGTTAACTTCTTCCTGTTTCTGTTGGCTTGTGCATGAATCTTCACTGATTATTTTTCTTTGAACACATAAGAAAAAAATTTTAAACATTAAAGCTTTCTCATATCAAGAAAGCTTGCAATGTCTCCAAAAGATCAAGGACAGCAAACACAGAGTCTGAAAAATGCAGTCAATGAACAGGTATTGTGAAAAAAATTAAAAGATTATCGAACACAAATATGTTACCCATAAAAATGCAACATCCTGGAGGAGGTGGGCACCAGGCTTGACCCAGTACTGATTTGGCAAGATTAAAACTACAGGAGAAAGGACACTGAGGTACAGAGAGATGGAAGGATCCTGGATTTGACTGACGATACTTGGTGAGAAGACAAGCTGCCTTTTGAGAATGTGCAATACCACTGAATGAGCTTCCTGAACCTGAACAGAACAGTGGCACCACAGAATTTGTTAAAGGACAAGAAATGAAGTGGACCAACTTAGCCTTACAGAGTCTCCATGAGAATGCTCCCCCATAGTAAAACTGATGTTTGGCTCTTTGTTCACAAACAGATTTCTTTCTTAAAGGCAACATCCTGGGTGTTACAAGCTCTGGATTGTGATTCAGAAGGTCTAAACACTGGTTTCATTTCTGTTACCAAGTTATGATTTTTGAGAAAGGTGCTTAGTATTCCTGATGATATGAAAAACAGTTTATAAAAATGAGTTACGATTATCTATAGGGACCAAAAAACTGTTCCAACTCTACCCTTCTGGGAAGGGTGGAGTAGAAATAACAGTGAGCTTGGAGATCTCAGGTGAATCACTTTTAGTCTCTGGGCTTAGTTTCTCATGTGTAGAATGAGGAAAGTTGGATGTGAGTCGCGTTCATGTCCCGTGTTTAAAAGCCTAGGACACTGGGTTATTAAATGAGCATAACATATTTTCTCTCCTTTGGATCCACAGGGATGGTAGCTTTGAAATCTTCCACGCATAGATTCCAATGTTGCCAAGGCACTGGGAGAAAGACAGAGAGGACCACTCGTGGTCATTCTGTAAATGGTAGATTTGGATTGGCACAGGTCACTTCTGCTTACACTCCACTGGTGAGAATGTCTCTTCTGTAAATGTAAGGAAGGCTGTTGTTGCTGTTGTACAGTGACTAAGTCATGTCCAGCTCTTTGTGATACAATGAACTGCAGCATGCCAGGCTTCCCTGTCCTTCACGATCTCCCGGAGTTTACTCAAACTCATGTCCATTGAGTCGGTGATGCCATCCAACCATCTCATCCTCTGTCACCCCCTTCTCCTCTTGCCCTCAATCTTTCCCAGAATCAGTGTCTTTTTCCAATAAGTCGGCTTTTTGAATCAGGTGGCCAAAGGATCAAAGCTTCAACTTTAGCATCAGTCCTTCCAATAAATATTCAGGGTTGGTGTCCTTTAGGATTGACTAGTTTGATTTCCTTGCTGTCCAAGGGACTCTCAAGAGTCTTCTCCAGCACCACAGTTTGAAAGCATCAACTCTTCATTGGAAAGCTGGGATGTGTACAGTAGGAGGAGAAAAGCTTTTAGTAGTTACTTGTTGGTCTGTGCCACAAGACAGTGGGACAGACTTTAAGTGTGCCAACAACATATGTAAGCATGACCACTGGACTTAATGACTAGATGATAAAGGACACAAAGGTAATAAAAGGAACTGTTAATGGTTACTATCATGTGATATTCTGAAAGACAAAACTATTCTGATTTTTTTTTAATCTAGCAAAGAAAAGAATAGTCAATAAAAGTCTCTCTGGTTGTATGCTTTAAAAAAAAAAAAAGTCTTCAGACACAAGTAATATGTCCAGATAAAATTGATCAGTCATTTTCCTTCATCTACTTGATGCTAATCTATTTGGGTGTTAGAGCACAAGTGAGTGGTTGACTCTGTAAAATTTAAACCCCCAGAAGTGTTTTCAAAATATAATTAAGCTGCTAGGTGGATTCATTCAGAATCAAAGTACACTTAGAAGACACAAGATGGAGAAGATAGAATTGTGCTTTAGTTCGATAAAATGGCCATGAAATGTGATTGTGCCCTTTAATAACCAGTATTCAAAAATTCTTACAATTTGCACTTTCGGATTAGATAAGAGAACTTTTCTAAAAAATGTCCTCATTGCTCCACTGATGTCTCTTGCATTTCTGTATGAAAATGCCTATTTCTTTGCTGCCACGTACCAGAGATATGTCATGTCAGCTTAAACTACAGTTGGTACAGAACTCAGAGTGAGCTCCCCCCCCGGTGTTTGTTTAAATAGGGCTTTTGATTCACAAGCAATTAGCCATTCATGACACATGACACTGTAACTGATGTCATCAGAGCAGCTAATTAAGTGTACTTGTGCATATGACATGCCGTGATGCAAGAGACTCAGAGCACAAACATATTTCCTCGTGTTGGATTACATAGACTTAATCATTGGGCTGGAATTCATCACAGTCTGATTATGAATTTGGCCACGACCCCTTCCAAGAACCCGAACTGCTTGTTTCCAAAGAAATTTAATTCAGCATTCCTTTTTTTTTTTTTACTTTCTGCAATATTTCTTGCACCTTCAATTAAATGAATCAGCTCTGCTACAACCGTTAGTTTATACTGATGAACAAAAATAGGCCAGTGAGTCTGTTTTGAGCTTACTTCTATTTCAGCATAAAACACAGGAAGTCTTGGGTAATGAGCAGCAGCTGAGAATAAGACCTGCCCGAGTTGATCAAGACTGGGGTGAAGACGCACAGTGATCATGTGACAACGCCTGTTTGCTCCTTCTGGGAAATGCAGAAGGGAGCATAGGGTCGGAGGAGAAGCCCAGGTGTGGGGATCAAGCAGAGGTGCATTCAAATCCCCAGCCCACAACTCACGAGCTTCGAGAACTCTGACAGTGGGCTGAACCCTATGAGGCCCACCTTCCTCATCTGAAATGACAGATAACAATTCCCACTTTAAAAACGCTGTCAGGAAGATTTAATGAGAGAAACTGGTACAATAAATAGTAAGCTCAGTACTAATGCCAGCCCCTTTCTCCTCATGATCCATTCCCACTTCTAGGACTTTCCACTGCGGTCAGCCTTCCTGCCTCTCTTCCTTCTATAGTTACTTTTTTTCACACTTGTTCTTGTGCATTTTAGAGACCAGCTGAACACCATATATATGACAGGCACCAGACACTCTTTACGCGCTCAAACAGTTTCTAGTAGGGTAGACAAGTAATGAGTACAGTTACCTTATCTTAAATGTCATCTGGGATCAATGATGCCATTTCTGTGGATCTTTATTTTCTTATTTATTTAGCTGTGCCTCACAGCATGTTGGATCTTCGTTCCACAACCACAGGTGGAACCCTCACCCTCTGCACTAGAAGCATGGAGTCTTAACGTCTGGACTATCGGGGAAGTCCCAGTAGTAAGTACTTTTAATATTAATACAAGGATAAGTACATGGCTGGTGTGTGGGTCAAGCACATGAAAGGAACGTGTAATCCAGTTCCAGAGCAACAAAGCTTTGTTGTTGTTCAGTCACTCAGTTGTGTCTGACTCTGCGACCCCAAGGACTGCAGCTCACCAGAGTTCCCTGTCCTTCACTATCTCCCACAGTTTGCTCAAACTCATGTCCATCAAGTCAGTGATGCCATCCTATCATCTCATCCTCTCTCGCCCTCTTCTCCTCATGCCTTCAGTCTTTCCCAGCATCAGGGGCTTTTCCCAATACGTTGGTTCTTCGCATCAGGTGGGCAAAGTATTGGAGCTTCAGCTTCAGCATCAATACTTTCCATATATATTTGGGGTTGATTTCCTTTAGGATTGACTGGTTGAGTTTATAGCAAGCAGTAGGTTATGAATGACAGAGGGCTGGTGCACAGCAGGAACATTACATGCAAAATCCAGAGGTGAGAGAAAGCCTGGACCTGTAGGTAGTTCTGTCTGGCAGGAGGCAGAGTAATTGTGGGACATGAACTTGGAAGTAGGCAGAAGGCAGATTTTGAAGTACTTTATAGACCTTGTCGAGAAATTTAAAC
The DNA here is from genome assembly GCF_002263795.3 of Bos taurus. Taxonomy (NCBI): domain Eukaryota; kingdom Metazoa; phylum Chordata; class Mammalia; order Artiodactyla; family Bovidae; genus Bos; species Bos taurus. The sequence goes on along the minus strand of NC_037336.1, from coordinate 85,042,993 downwards.
TTTATCTAGAGGGCAATTAGGGACTACTGCATGGTTTTAAGTGGAGAAGGGGCAGAATACAATTTATGCTTTAGAAAGACAGAGCAGGTGATGTAGGAATTAGTCAAGACAGTGGGGCCAGCTACAAAGTTGTTGACGTTCTCCACGGAAAGAGATGGACAGGCAGAATCAGAGTAGGTAGGATTTTTAATTATCCCTTCTTCCTGGGATTAGCCTGGGAACTTCTGTGAAGTTTCTACTTAGTCAAATAGTTTTACCATTTTCCCCACCTACCTGGGTATTAACTATAAGCACAAGTATTTGCTATTCTCACTTGCATATGTCCTCTGTGAGCCATGGTATGTAAGCTAGAGCTAGAGTCCAGCTTGCTTTGATGATCGCTGTGGATTTCGTCCTCTTCCTCACTGGTGACTAGTGTCTTCTTTCTGTGCCAGTAGACCTTTCTTGACAAAATTACCTTCAAACCAAACAGAACAAAACAAAAAACCTGACTAGCTTTCTAGAGAATCTATTTGACTATAGTTAAGTTTGTACATGTATATATAGAGGGGAAGACTGTTTCATGAAATATAATCTTGCCACTGAAATGACCTTCCCTAACTACTGCTGCTATAACTTGGGAAGACCCATTAGTGTTTAATAAAACATGACACATGAATGCAGCTGAAGGGCAAAGTAGTTGAAGAATTCTAATAGCTTAAGGAATGTGCCGACTCTGAGAGTCTTATGAGAAACTAAGGCATTTTAGAAGCAATTACTCTAACTTACAATTTTACTAAACTTCAAATTAGAAGGAATTACACTTTGGAAGCACAAAATGAGAAAAAAAGAATCATACTTATTCATCTTGAAGAACTTTTAAATAAAAGAACTTTTAAAAAGTTAGCAAGGGAAAGGCTTGCAAAAGTGATGTTTGGCATGTAGAATGGATGTTTAAAATGTTTAACGGATGCTTAAAAATGTTCCGTAGACCCACATAAATACAGGAACTGCTGGTTCTTCAGAGAAGAGCATGAATGAATAGCAGGAAGCATCATTTTAACACTGGCCATTTTTTAAATTATTTGGGTTCACAATATTTCTTTGCCAGAAAGCAATGAAGTGTGAAACCAATCCAATGAAACCAGATAGATTGGGACACCAGTACTTCCATATTTTTACCAAGCATTCAACATGCTGACATCATCTGAAGCCTATAGTTTAAGATCATAAATCCTCCTGTGAGGCTCATTTGTTAGTATTTGGGCTCATTTATCATCCCAAAGGGACAACTGCAAAGGAAAACACAATTGAATACTGTCGATCCATAAAACCTCACATGTTTGCATGTGACCTAATTTAAACAGAAAGAAATTCATCTGTATTTTCTTCCAAATCTACCTCCGTGCCCACAAAGGCCTTGAGGATACAAATGCATTTCTAAAAAAGTTTCCAGTTTTGTTCTCTTTTCTCATCTCTGATCATTTCCTGAAACTACCATTGTTGAGCGTATACTACACAACATTCACTATGGCAAGCACTTTATAAATAGGATCTTATCTAATTACAACAATATCATGAATGATGCTGCATTAGCCTGCTAGGGCTGCAATAACAAAAAGCAGTACAGACTAGATGGCTTGAAAAACAGATACTGTCTTATCATTTATCTTTCAACCTCTTTATACTGGTGGTGTACAGCATTAGCTGCCTTGCAGTTGTGGAGGCCAGACATCTGGCATCAAGGGTTGGTTCTTTCTGCAGGCTGTGAGAGAAGGATCTATCTGTTCCAGACTTCTCTTCTTGACTTGTCAATGGGAGTCTTCTCCCTATGTCTCTCTCTGTCCATGTCTATGTCCAAATTTCCTCTTCCTGGCAGCCCTGTGGTTAAGACTTCACCTTCCAATGCATAGTGTGTGGGTTTGATCCCTGGTTTGGAAGCTAAGATCCTACATCCTTCACAGCCAAAAAAAAAAAAAAAACAAAAAAAACCATAAAACAGGAGCAGTCTTGTGTAACACAATCAATAAAGACTTCAAAAATGGTCCACATCAAAAAAAAAAAGATTTTTATTTCCCTTTTCTCTCTTTTTTTTTTAGTGTGTATGCCTAGATTTAACTTAAGTTATCTCTGTAAACAGCCTGTCCCAAATACAGTCACATTCAGAGGTACTAGGGTTAGGACTTCAACATACGAATTTTGTGGGGGACACAAATCAGTCCAGAACATCAGTACTATATTCCCATTTTACAGATGAAGAATTTGACCTTGAAAGTTCCAAGGTCAGAAAGAGAGTAAGATGTGAAGTGACTATTCCCCTGGGTTTACTGATTCCAGAAGCAAGCTCTTATTTGATACCTTGTGGGGCTTCCTTGGTGGGTCAAATAATAAAGAATCTGCCTGTAATGCAGGAGATCCAGGTTCAATCACTGGGTCGGGAAAATCCCCTGGAGAAAGAAATGGAAACCCACTCCAGTATTCTTGGCTAGAGAATTCCATGGACAGAGGAGCCTGGCAGGCTACAGTCCATGGGGTCACAAAGAGTCAGACATGACTGAGCGACTAACACTTCCAAACTCTTTTCAGCTCAGACCCTACACCATATCTTATCCTATCCCCCCCATCCCTAGGCTTACCATAGGTATGAAAGAGCATCAGCTGATGAGCAATAGAGGAAAATATTTTTCTGACAGGGGTAATGGGTAGTATAAACAAAGGCACTTTGAAAGCTTCCATTTATTATCTACTTAGCATGGGATGGTAATAAGCATCTTAGAAACAGAATGAAAGAGAACTTGACCCTGCAATCTCGGATCTTTCAACTAATGACGGACAACACCAGTGCAAACAAGTTCAAAAGATAAATGGTAAAAGCTGAATAAATGTCTATTATTAACTAGATAATGAAAGGATTTCCACTAAACAAGAGCAAAGAGATAAAGTGGAACCAAAAGGAAGTGAAGGGTGTTTCATATTTAGATTAGGCTGGTCTGAAGGAAATCTGCATTTCTCTTCCTGTTATTTGAGCACAACTAAGGGAGGGTTTCAGAAGCCTCCGAAGAAAACAGTTCAGTGTTTCCTCAATTTATTTTGTGAAGCACATTACATTTTACATATTTTGCTCAGCGCCTCAGCAATGTGTTACCATTACAGATATTATAAACATGGTTCTAAACAAAATGGCATTCACAAAAAATTTTAATTATTTAAGTCATAAATATGAAATCTAACACCGAATCTTACAAAAGTTTGATAGTATAGTAAAACATCAAAATTAGCTGAAGAGACATCTTGCTAAGTTTTTCTGTCACTTAAAAGCACGTCAGAGGGGCTTCCCTGGTGGCTCAGTGGTAAAGAATCCGTCTGCCAAGGCAGGGGATGCAGGTTCGATCCCTGATCTAAGAGTATCCCACATGCTGCAGAGCACCTAAGCCCATGCCCCACAACTATTTAGTCTGTGCTTTCCAGCTTAGGAGTCACAACCACTGAACCCAACCCCCCTAAAGCTCGTGTTCTACAAGGAAAAGTACTGTCCCCTTGCCTCGCCGGAACTAGAGAAAAGCCTGCACAGCGACAAAGATCCAGTGCAGCCAAAAATAAATATACAAATAATTTTTAAAAAGCAAGTCAGAAAAAATCTGCAATATCTTTACTATTATATAAACAATAGAAAATAATCATACTGAGTTCCATACATATGTGGAAACATCTCTCAAATGAGTAAACTTCATTTTACTTTTCAGGTTATACATTTTACATTTTACATTTTCAGGTGATACCAACTTGATCACAAGTTTCTGGCTTAAATAGGCTTTAAATGAAATTTATGAATAGTGAAATGTTAGTCCATTTCATGTGGGAAATTAATTTGGACAAAAAAAAAAAAAACCAATGTGCTTGATCACGCATCTTAATATCAAGGCTAAATAGTGTTGACCCCTCAAGAGCAGTCTCACCCATGGAGTTGCCCAGAGGACTATGAATAAGCAGAGGAAAGCATCTTTTTAGCATCGTCCTGAAGAGTTATTTACATTGTATACTCAGATGTTAGCCTGTAGATTTAGGAAAAATCAATTTGAATACTGTTTTTTCCCCTTTCTTTCATAAAACTTTGTCAAAAAGTAAACATCTTGGGTCCAAGCGACAATCTTTACCAAATAGTAAAATTTCTTATAATAAAAAATCTGTCAAGAGAGTGTGGCTACACACACACAGGTGGGCTGCCGTCCATTGGGTTGCACAGAGTGGGACATGACTGAAGCGACTTAGCAGCAGCAGCAGCAGCAGCAAGCTTAAGAAATGGCTTCAAGCTCAAATGTGTAAAGGAATATGATATACAACTAAGGACTAAAAAAAAAAATCTAAAACAGATGTCCAGAAGCCCAGTTTCCTTGGGTGGGACTATGTCCAGTGAAAAATTCAGCCCCACTGAAAAGCCTAACAATGGATTCTTATCTTTGGAAGCTATAGTGATGCCCTGAAACAGTAATGGACTGTCACTATTTCTTCTAATTCCACTGAAAAGCACAGTGACACAATTCCAATGCATATGTAAATAATTACTAAGCAGCAGATAATTATGCTCAAATCAATAGCTGGACAGCTGGGTTACTCTATGTCAAAACCCAGGCAATTCAATGAAAGCTCCCCTGAGGAATATTCTTGGTTGTTATGGTGAATTGTGCTGTTACTTTTGCATTTTGATTGATTAATACACAATGCAGCTTGGCATATTTTCTATTTGGCATGCAAAATGCTGGTAACACATGAGAAGACATAGTTGAATTTTCTTACTATTTCTTAATGAAAATTTTCTTTAATCTTTCAGAAACACAGCAAAGTATTAGGTTTTGTGCATTTAAAAAGCCTTCACCTCAAAAATCTAAAAATAATATGCTGGCCTAAAGTAGGATGACTATGGAAATGGACAGATGCATCAAGAGAGTTCTAGCAAAGTATTCTTTTTTTTTGTAATATCAAAGAAAGAAGTTGATAGTAATTCTTGGAGAGGTAAAAATCTGACACTATAACATATACAGTTCATTTTAGAGATTTCTCTGCTAGTTCCATATGCATTCACAATGGATATTTATGTATCCTCAATGGGGAGAGTACATAAAATGTTTTTTCACCTTCAAAGGGAATGCATTTTATACAGAAGAAGAAAAATGAGGACATTCAGAACATTAAAACATAGTAGTGGAATCTAGTTTCTACTTGGGTTTCCTTACTCTGTCTTACAGGGTTTGCCTTAACCTTACTAGTCTAGTGGGGAGAATCCTAACATCTTTTATATACAAGTGTTCCAATCTTCCTCTCCTAAATCACTGCTCACAATCCCCATCTTATTCTCTCAGTGCCGATAGCCATACTTATTGGTGACAAAATGTGGTGTCTTATGCTGGGTGCCCTGTGGGGATGACAATTTCATTTAACTGATGTGCTATCTCAACAAGACTGCTAATGTGATTCAGGGAGGTGACCTGAGCTCTACCAGTGCGTCCCCAAAGAAGAACAGGGCAGAGTCAACCAAGTACTTTTGGCTTCTTGTCCATGAACAATTGCACTGATATTCAGTCCTATGATAATGTGAATGACCATACTCCTTAGGCACTACTGACCACTGGATTTTATTATTTCATCCTGTCTCTCTTTTTTAAAAAAATTAATTTATTTACTTTAATTGCAGGCTAATTACTTTACAATACTGTGGTGGTTTTTGCCATACCTTGACATGAATCAGCCATGGGTGTACATGTGTCCCCCCCATGCAAACCCCCCTCCCAACCTCCCTCCCCATCCCACCCCTCTGGGTTGTCCCAGTGCACCGGCTTTGAGTACCCTGTTTCATGCATGTAACTTGGACTGGTCATCTGTTTCACATAACACAAAGCTTTCTTCCCTCTCCATTGGCTTCCTCATGGGCCCCATGTCTTTTAATTCTTATTATTGTCAAACTTGAAGGGATCTGGTTATCTTTTTCCCAAGGCCATCATCACACAGGAAAACAATGTATTTTCCAACCTTCCCCACCCTACATCCCCTTAACTTGTCACAGCCCATTGTTCTGATTTGCATTGGAAATATAATTTGTAATTGCCTACAAATTAACTATAGAATTTAAATTTCTCTTCCGGGATTACTAGCGTAATCCAATCTACTTTGCTTCAGTTTCTACTTGACATGAGTATTTCAATGTAATTTTTTTCATTAAAGAGATGATGAGTGAAGAATATAAATTAATGAAGTCATGCCTAATAAAATGAGAAGGGTTTGGACAATGATTAGTAGTAGAAATTTTTTTCCCCAGAAAATTAGATGTGCAGAGTTTCTGTGTGCTTCTTTTTGTAAGCCTCTATCTGGTGATCCTTCTGGTAAAATATTAAAACTAAGCTCTTCCTCAAGAGTTGACTAAAAGGTAGAAAAGCTATAAACACATAGGTATGTTTTAAGGTATTAAAATTTCAGAGGGGAGTTACATCTTCTTACACCAGCACTGCCCACGTGATGCTTTCTCTCAGCCTCATCATAATGAAGGCCGGAATGTCCCCTTGGAATGTGTTTACCATCCTGGTCTCTGCGTGTGAAAGTTTTCACCTCCTCTGAGCTACTGTAAAAGCACCACTTTTTTTTTTTTTCTTTTTTAAAGAGATTTTGAAAAACTAAAAATGTCACTTGGAAATAAAGGGGGGTAGGGTTTGCACACAGAAATGGGTCAGAGAACACAATGGTTGGAGAAGGCGGAGCTATAAATACAGCCACCTACATGCCACTTATCTCAGAGGGGCAGGCTCCTGCACACATGGGCTTCATAATACCAGATGGTCTATTTGTTCACAATATTAAAGGGCATCTAGAATTAGCTATAGTAAGGGATCAAAGTTGACTGAAGAATGGGCACAGAAAGGCTGCCCTGAAGATGGCCTGTCACTCAGGAGTGTGGAGCTCCTAGGCCTTCCTGTTGACCACTATCTTACAGAAGCGTCACTCCAAATCTTTGTTGTGACGAGACAGAAACCTAGGACAGACGGAAGCACCGTCCTTTATCCTTCCACAATATTACCAGATTGTACCTCTTGAGGCATTTCCTTGGCGGTGCTGTGTGGTCTCCAGCTGAGAAAAGGAGTTTCTGACTTGGATTTTGTGGCTCACATCTCTTGCCTATCACATCTCTCTAATAAAACAAATAGAAGGAGGTCAGAATAACCAGGCAATATGTAAACCAAGGTTTCCCGTGCTCTGAGGTTCTGCTTGACTAAAGTGTGTTTGTGTGTGGAAATGTGCTCCATCTTTAACTAACATCTCTAACAGTAGGGTACTGTTTTAGCTAGGCAGACAATTCAAAGAATTGAAATGAGGTCTTTCAAAGCCAAATCTGAGATTAAATATTCAAAGTACGAACCAACAGACAAGCCATTGTAACACACTATGGGTAGAAACACAAAACTCAAAGGACCAGAGTTTCCTTAAGATCCTTTCTGAGTTCCTTATAATTAATTTCTAGTTACTTGGCCCACGGAAGCAGGTTTGCTAGAATTCAAGATGGGAAATAGAGCGGTCTGTATGTAGACGTAGATTTTATGAAACACACATAACACACACAAATAGACTATAAAATAGACTTCTAACCCTTAAAATATCAGAGGTCAGAAGCTCCAGTGGTCCATCATTAATGAGGCCAAATGAAATTAAGAGCACTCACTATATCAACAGCAAGAGAGCTTGCATCCAACAGAATCTGTGATGTTGAATACTAAACATCTGGCCACAAAGTGATGGATTTTCCTCTGTCGTCTGTCCATAAACTCCTAAATTCTCCAGCTTCCCAATTCATTGTTTTTTAAACTCATCTCTCAGCAATAACCTTCACACACCATAATTTTCATTAGCATGCTTCATCCCTCACTCTGAAGAAAATCTTTTATCACCAAACATCTCTATTGCCTCTCCTCTATAAATCAGCTCAAACATATGTCACTTCTTACCTAGTATTCCGATCATGCTCATATGCTCACCAATCTAACCAAATGCTCCCTAGCTTCTCATCTACAGTTTCAAAATTTCACAAAACTCAAGTCTTACCTGGGGGTTCCTTCCCAGTCCCATTCTTTAGACAGATTCCTCAAGTCAGTCATAATTTAGAATCAAACGGAAAAACAAACTTCTCTATAGATTTCTCCCTTTTAATCCTATATGTACTTTCTCCCTATTCATCCTATACATCACTTTCTATTCTTGACCTCTCAAGCTCTGCTTTATTCAAAGTCAGCATGCAGTTGAGATCAACTGGCTTTTGATCAGGATTCCCAACGACACCTTGATTTTTATTATCTAAAAATATAGGATAGAAACGTGGGATCAAAACCAAAATAAAATGAATCCTTCTATTTTAATGCATTTCAATTTTAAACTATTTTATATCTTTCATATAATTATGTGTTTTATCTGATGCTATATACATGCTCACGTAAATTTTGAAACTATTATATATTATGGTTTTTCAGCACTAACAAATGTGCACAGCACTTATTAGTGGATAATTACTCTTATTTTGGGCTTTTCAGGTAACGCAATGATAAAGAATCCGCCTGCCAATGCAGGAGACACAGGTTAAATCCCTGGGTCAGGACAATCCCTTGGAGGAGGAAATGGTAACCCACTCCAGTATGCTTGCCTGGAGAATCCTGTGGGCAGAGGAGCCAGACAGGCTAAAGTCCATGGAGAGCAAAGAGTCAGATGTGACTTGGCGTGCATGCACAACTTTTATCTTACTCTGTAGTGAGGTATCTTACTCTGTAGTAGAGACCAATGTTCAAGACTCCTTGAATACCGGTTTAATGTTTATTATAGCAGTAAATGCTATTATTATCCCATTTCTACCTTCCCATGCAGGGGCCCCGGAAACAAATTTCAGTCAAGTTTACTAGAAGGAACCAGCTCATTTTGTTTAACTGAACACGTAAGATTCAGGAATCCTTTTAACACCAGCTAGAAACAATTAGAACCAGGCACATTCACAAGACTCTTGCTCCCACCCTGATTTATCTTCCTTTTCAATCAAATAATCTTTATTTAATATCTTCGGGCTGGGTTCTGCTGGCATTTGCTTTGGTCTAGTCTCCTAGTGAATTTATTAGAAAGAAATGTAATTTAATCTGTGATTTCAATTTTCCACCAGCAGATCACACTTGCCATTATCCTTCCTAATAATGTTGTTAAAATATGCCAACTGTTCTCTTTGTGAGATCATAAAGTTAAAACAAAGTCCTTTTTCTAAAAGAATTTGATACATGCTTCTAATGTATACTATTACTTCCAGAGACCATCCCAGGGTAACAAAGTGACCCAGATGTTTGCTGCTATACAAGTAAAACATATGTGCACAGGGCCTGAGATGCAGAGGGAAATTCAAACCTGTGATACCAGCTCATATGGGGAGACATACCCAACACAGTGGTTTTAGAACATTTTAGGATAAGAACAGGAAGAGAGCTTCCCAGGTGACACTAGTGGTAAAGAATCCACCTGCCAATGCAGGAGACTCAAGAGACCTGGGTCAGGAAGACCCACTGGAGTGGGAAATGGCAACCCACTCCAGAACTCTTGCCTGGAAAATTCCATGGACAGAGGGGCCTGGCGGGATACAGTCCACGGGGTCACAAAGAGTCAGACACAGCTGAACACACATCCACGTTGCACAAGGATAGGAGGAATGCCTGAATATCTGAAAAACCTGAATTTGAATGTCTAGCCTCCTCGAGCATTTATATAAGACACATGAGGAAGGAATCCCAACCTGTTTTACCTGAAAAAAGTCCATAATCAAGCTTAATCTCAAAACCTACTTACCCAAAGCCTCAGTTTTCTTCTCTCTAAAGAACACAGTGGTTCTCAACCAGGTTAAGGCAGGATTGGATATAGCAGATGTGTAGTTTGAACAACTACATTTATCATTATAATATAATTTCATCTTTGGAAAATTTCTGATTTAATAATACAAACTAAAGAAAATGAAGGTTGAAGAAAATAAAGGCAAGGGATGTTTTTAAAAGGAAATCTAAGTTGAAAACAGCTGAAACACAGTAAACTAAATTCTCTTCCAGATCTAAAACCTATGATTTCCCCTTCCACCATCAGCATTTGGCACTGAACATGGAAGGGCTGGTTCTTTCCTGTAATTAGTGCTGCATATCAGCAGTAATAATGAATTTCAATCTTGCTTTGGTTAAATATAAAACATTTAATTCAAATATTAGTCAAACACACAGACAACACAAACATCCGTTCAGACTCGTGTATGACTTGGCTTTTGCTAACCTCAAATAGCCGCAGAGTTCCCCAGACTTGCTAGTCTTGAATCATGTAAATCACATCCTGAAATGTTTTAAAGAACTCACAACTTGCTAGTTAATAACCAGCTGACAATATGCATCCTGTTTATCTTAACATCGCTCCTAATAGAGAAATGAGCTTCAGACCAGCTTCTCTGTGGACTATCTCCCCGGTGAATAAAACGTTTCACACTATAACATTTAATGCTTAAAGATCAGGACTCTTAGTTAAATGAATTAATCTGGTGTGAAAACTATTTGCATTTTTAACATCATCAGAATTTCTTTCACCCCCAACTGTTTAGTTCACTGCTTGTTTGATTATAATTAGCAAGAGAGGAGGGGGAAGACATTTTATTCAATGCTAAATGGCATTCAAGAATTTTCAAAAGAAACACAGAATGAGTAGGTGGGACGAAGGAGCCGCAGGGCTCTTTTAAGAGAGGAAGTAATATTTCTGCATGAAGAAGTGTAGTCTGCTCTTAAACCAACAGTTCATTTTCCCATGTGTATCTTGGATTCAACTCATTCATGTGAATATTTTGGTGATATATATCTAGCCATTACTTTGTGCCATTGCTAGATGATGAAGGATGCAAAGTCACAAACAACAGGAAGCTGTGGCTGAAGGATGGGGTGGGAAAGTTAGTTTACTTCTGACTTTAGATAAATGAGATTCTGAGATTCTACCAGGAGGGTTGTAGCAATCAGTTTCCAAGGCTTGTGTTCTCCAACATTTAGAGGCCAGGGAGGACCAGGTAATCTTTTAGAAGGCTCTGGCCAAATCTCCAACCTTTAATATCACCTTCCCTGTGCTCCTCCTGTTCCAGCAGCAATAGCCTCTTTTCTGTGCCCAAAATATGCTCAAATGAGTTTTCCCTCTGACCCACACATGAGAATCCCTCTGCTGAAGACCCTGCAGGTGGGCACCTCCCCCTCCTTCAGTTCTCCCCCAGTGAGTTACCTCCTAGGAATTCCACACAGCATTCGTCATAATCACCATCACGATTCTCAATAATTTGATTTATTTGTTTACCTGTTTACTGCCTGCCTGTCTCCACTAAAAAGTAAACGGAATAAGGGCAGGGACCTTCTTGAGAGGACATCACATCTGAACTAAGTTGAAAACACAAAGAAGAGTTAACTGGGGAACAAAGGAGAAAGTAGAGCAGTGGTTTCCAAGTACAGAAAACACTATATAGAGCTGGTCCTCAGTGTCCATGGGCTCTGCAACCAGGGATTCAACCAACTGTGAACTGAATATTCAGGAAGAAAAAAAATCCCAGAAAATTCCAAAAAGCAAAACTTCAATTTGCCACACTCTAGCAACTATTACCATAGTATTTATATCGTATTTACAGCTATTTACATAGCATTTACATTGAATTAGGTATTCTAAGTAATCTAGGGGCTTCCCTGGTGGCTCAGATGGTAAAGAATCTGCCTGCAAATGCAGGAGATGTGAGCAGAATCTCTGGGTAGGAAAGATACCCTGGAGGAGGACATGGCAACCCACTCCACTGGTCTTGCCTGGAGAATCCCATGGACAGAGGAGCCTGACAGGCTACAGTCCATGGGCGCAAAGAATTGCACACAGCTAAGTGAGTAATCTAGAGATGATTTAAAGTATATAGGAGGATGTGTGTAGGTTGTATGCAGATACTACATAATTTGATATAAGACTTGAGCATCTGGGGATTTGGGGAATCCTGGAAACAAACCCCTGTGGATGCCAAGGGACAACTGTGTGTGTGTGTGTGTGTGTGTATGCATTCATTTATGCATACATGTATGAAAGCACATAGGTTATTTGTTTTGAGCTAAAAGATGTAAAATAGTTCTCTCATTCAATCTCTGCTCCAGAAGCCTTGTTACTGGCTGAAATAGCCCCCAACAATGGCAGAACTGCTTAACGAAACACAAACTGCCTGGAAATTCCACACTGTTTTATGTACCTTAACTCACAGAATCCAATCCACCTTACAACCCCACGAGGAGGCCACTGAGATACAAAAAATGTGAAACAGCCCAAAGTCACTCTGCTCAAAGAACAGAGCCAGATTTTCAGCATAGGCTGGTCAAACTCCAGAGTTCAGAACTACCAAGCCAAACACCACTCCTTTTATATTTGTGCACTGGAGGTTCCTAATGTTCTTGCCTGGAGAATCCCAGGGACGGGGGAGCCTGGTGGGCTGCCGTCTGTGGGGTCGCACAGAGTTGGACACGACTGAACTTAGCAGCAGCAGCAGCAGCAGCAATGAAATGATAGAATGTTATAGGAAGGGATGAAAACCAGAAGTCCATTCCGTATACTGGACTCAGACATGGTGCAAATGGTAATCCATGTACCTGACGCATCATCCCGTACATTCCTGGTGGCCAGTGGGGCCAGGGTGGCTGGAGTCCAGGTGACAGTCTCAGGCCCTAAACACTTGTGTGTTTACCCCAAGATGCCTGACAAAAGCTGTCATTTCCTGTATCTGTGATCTTGGGAAGAAGGTTGAGACGGAATGGCTGAGCCATCACTCCACATTCAAAGTTTACGGCAAGCTAGCTGACTTGCTGAATTGGGTACATACCCAGAGCAGCACAGAAGAGAATGGAACACAAGCCCACAGTGGGGTGTGAAGGAGGAGCAGACAAGATGAAGGTGGAAGGAGCAGATTTACATGTGAGGAACCTGGGAGTATGGGGTGGAGGGAAGAGGGGAGGGTAGAGAACTCAGAAAGAGCAGGTCCCTCAGTGAACCCCAGAAAGAGCCTGCCACCTCTCCACAAGTCCGCCAGCTAGTCATCTTTATCCAAAACCAGAGTCATGTGTGGGCATGTTAGGAAGAAAACTTACCTAATCTCTCTCAACAGGGAGGTGTTAATTTGATAATTCTCAGAAGATCTGGTAAAGGACAATGAGATTAATTAAAGGGGAGAAGAAATTTTCTCTAGTCTTCAAAATTCTTTTGGCTTACCGCATAATATAGAGGAAAATTACTGTATGTCTGAGCATATGTGTGTGTGTGTGTGTATTTGTATAGTAACACTCTTAATGTACCTGGTGTGCCTCCTACAAACTTCTCTCCTTCCTCTTGTTACAGTTTGGGGTGCTTATTGCCCTTAAATCATCTGGGACAATGACCCTGTCTTATTCATCTTTGTAGGCTAGTAGCTAGTACAATACTTGGCACACAGAAGATTCCGAGTAAATACTCAGTAAGTAAAGGAAAGAAAATCTAGAGCTTTCTCAAATAAAGATATAATGCAAGTTGAAAGAAACAAGTTATAATCTTTGTTTCTGTTGGCAGGAACTTTAAATGTCAATATATTATCATTTCCTTATTTAATGTCCTGATCCACTGACCACACTTGCCCTGTATTCTCTAGTTATCAAGAAGCAAAACTATGACAACATCTACATTATCACCCAAGATAAGGAACCATTTGAATCTATCTGTGTTATTGGCCTAAGTATAACTCAAGCATTTTGATTTCTAGAAATTTTATGATAAAAAAAATCCTAGAAACAAAGCTGATCTCTAAAAAAATTCACAAGAGGAAATTTACCTCTGACAATATTTAACTAACCAAACTGAAAATGTCAATTCAACAAGTCATAGAAGTTTCTGTTCACTGTCCAAGGAAGACAAATGCAACATCATTCCTTACTTAAATGCCTTGTTGCAATTCACTCGCTAAGTTGTTTAGGACTCTTTGCTACTCCATGAACTGCAACACGCCAGGTACTGGAGTTTGCTAAAATTCATGTCATATTTCTTTCATGGGTCAAATTTGCTGTGATTTCCACTGCAATAAAAATGTTCAGAAGGAAAACATCCAGGGTGGAAAACAGAGAGACGGTGTGGAGGCTTCAAGTTCCAGACGGCCAGTGACAGAACTTTGAAGAGCATGTGAGACTTTGCTACTATGGGCTGTTATTTACAGATGCTCACTTCTGCCTTTCAAAATCATTTTCCTGTTTACCACACGTAAATTGCTTATAATTAAAATGGTTTTTATTGACTACTTATTGACTCAAGATTTCAGAATGCTCTGGCTATCACTACAGAAGGAAAAAATCTTTTTGCACAGCTCCGACAGTACATGCTGCTGCTGCTAAGTCGCTTCAGTTGTGTCCAACTCTGTGTGACCCCATAGATGGCAGCCCACCAGGCTCCCCCCTCCCTGGGATTCTCCAGGCAAGAATACTGGAGTGGGTTGCCATTTCCTTCCCCAATGCATGAAAGTGAAAAGTCAAAGTGAAGTCGCTCAGTCGTGTCCGACTCTGTGCGACCTCATGGACTGCAGCCCACAAGGCTCCTTTGTCCATGGGATTTTCTAGGCAAGAGTACTGGAGTGGGGTGCCATTGCCGACAGTACATGTTATTACCTAAATTTCTATTTGGTAATAACACACGCTGACTGAATACATCGACTGCATTATTATTTTCCCCACTAAAATATGTTTAATGAAGACCTCTGGCCTTTCACAACCAAGGCAGGCATAGTAACCACCAGCCTGCCACATCTTGGAAGCACAATCATAAATATTGGGGGAAATAAACACCAAGAAGTTTTGTGACAGATGATGCCAATCACAAGGGGCCACTTCACAAGGAAATCACATGAAAGATTTTGTCTTCATCGCCTTTCATGATAAGTTTATCTAATAAAATTGAAAGGGGGGAATATAAGAAAGAGGAATTACAGGTTAATTGTTATCACATTACACTTTTAAAATGTTATCCCACTTGGTCCTCAACAGATGCCTCCTCTGCAAACTGTCACAACTGAACAAAGAACTTTAATTTGCAGAGGAAACCAACTCGATGCTACATTAATAAAGTCACTTCTCGTTGTCTCTTAATAATGAGCTGTCAGATAGGTTGCTTTGATTAAAACAACAAACTTTCCAGCATGAAAAGACCTGGCCCGTGTGAGGCTTACTGCTTCCTCTTAGATGAGATGTTCTGCATCTTTCTCACCCTAGCTTTGATTTCACATTACAAATCTGATCTCACAGTAACCTAGCTTTGATTTCACGTTACATAAAGTTCAATCTTGAAATCTTTCAAAATCATCCCCTGAGTTGCATGGATCATGACCAATTCTTGGGAACAAAAGTCGTCATCCTGTCCTGTTATAAATAGATTATTTATCAAGAGCAGATTTCAGTCCCGGGTTGGAACCAGTTCTCTTTCTCTCCTCCTCTGGCTGCTCCTTGCTGGTCCGGGGCAGAATACTGCCTTAGGAATCTTCCTCAAGGACCCAATTATCCTGCGGCAGCGGTGTGTCAGTGTCTTGACAGCTATGGGCCACGTGCCTGCCCTGCTGTCAGAGGTGAAAGACGGCGGCACCCCTCCTCCTCCCCGCGTTTCTATTACAACAAGGACCGGAGAGGCGCGCGCCTTGAAAGGAGTTCGTTGGGAATGCCCCGGAGGTCAAAGACTGCTTAGAGGAAAAGGCTGAGGTGAAAATTAAAAACAGGAAAAGTGCCAGGAGAGTCCAGACAGGTGCTGTGCTCTCCCTGGGCCTGCGGAGCTATTGTGGGAGAGCGCAGCACTCAGGCTGATTTTAATTGAGATCAATTTCACAAGTACCGTCTTCGGCACAGTCCTTCAACTGATTGAAAACCAAATGAATCTTTTGTAAGTGGCGACAGGTTTTTCTTTCATCTTCCCCACCTACTCTATCCAAATCCGATGAGACTCTGAACTTTTGGAGATTCTGTGCTAAAGAAAAGAGCAGCTATTCTGGGCCCATCTCCACATATGTACATATAGTTTTAAAATAATTATTATTTGAGCTATACTTTTGGGAACCTAACTTGTCACTGCAGCAAACTTTTATTGGCAGGTCAGACACACGAGAGGCCCCCTGAATTCTGACAGCAGGCTCTCTTAAAAACACAGTGATTCCACTTGGGGACCACAGGCTCAGCACTTGTGTCCCTGGCTGATTACATCCTATAAGAGTTTGGGACATGTGGTTACAGTTTCCAGAGGATGGTCTCGTGCTCACACTTATTGGAATGAGTATGAAAATCACTTGTGTCATAATGATGATGTCACTTAATAACTAGGAACATACCACAGTCATACAAATGTAAAACCTTCTTGGTGTTTACATAGCCTAATCTTAAGACTCCACACATGATGGACTTCTCTCAATTTTAAAACACTGCTAAATAAATGGTTACTCCCATAACAGACAGAGGAAGGCCCTGAAACAAGATAAAACTCACACTATACAGAATTCTATGATAGCTCCTCATATTGAAAGCAGAGTAAGAAGACAGTTTCTCTTTAAGAGCATCATAATGAATTTAAGATATAAAATACAATTAGTTTCTTATTATAAAGGCTAGGTAGGGTTGAAATACAGTGTACTAAAGAAAGCCATAGCTATTCTCATCTAGAAAAGTTTATGAACAATGAATGGACAAACATATGAGATGGGGCTCTAAAGTATGGAAAGTACCTTTTTATACAGGGCCACTAAAATTTCCATATTTCAGTAAGTTATCATCATTTTCAAATAATCACTCAAATAGTTATTGCAAGATTCAAGTGACATTAGGAGGGTAAATCACTGTTTTAGTACTTGGTATGCAGCAGAAGGGGTGCACATGTGTATGCACACATGTGTGTGAAATATATACACACACACACACATATACTTATGTACATGCATGTTAAGTTGCTCCAGTTGTGTCTGACTCTACAACCCCACAGACTGTAGCTGACCAGGCTCCTCTGTCCATGGGATTCTCTATGCAAGAATATTGGCATGGGTTGCCATGCCTTCCTCCAGGGGATCTTCCCAACCCAGGGATCGAACCCTTGTCTCCTGTGTCTACCGCATGGCTAGCAGATTTTTACCACTGAGCCACTGGGGAAGCTTACACACACACACACACATATAAAACCTATATCCTATTTGTCTTTGAAGACAATGTATTTATTCCAATGAGGTTGCAATTGATCAAAATGCAATTGTTTTGAATTTCCTCTGAATTATTTTCTGAGTCTTCAGCACCTTCTCTTTAGCAAGATTTACTAATGTTTAATACCTGCAAAGGCCAATCTTAGATTGGAAAAACTTCCTGTTCTGGACAGTGCTGTCATTCAGAAGTGAGAGTAATAAAAGAGTCTAAAAGAAACTAAAATTTGGGGTCAAAATTGAAACATACTCTATCAAAACAAGGGGAGAGTTGGTTGGGTGACTTACGACTAAAGGCAACTCCAAAGGAGGACTTGCAAGATGGTAACAATAACCCTGTATGAGAGACAGCAAAAGAGACACAGATGTATAGAACAGTCTTTTAGACTCTGTGGGAGAGGGAGAGGGTGGGGTGGTTTGGGAGAATGGCATTGAAACTTTTATAATATCATATATTGCCGGAAGCCAGTGTGAGGAACTCCGCCCGTGGCAAAGGTCATGAGGAAGGAGGCTCGGCATACGCAAAGGTGGGATTGAGCCTCAGGAGTCCCCCTGGAAATTCTCGAGCATCTACCCCCAAAACCAGAGTCTGCCTACTTTACTGCTTTGTGCTCTCACCTACACCTCTGACTTTACGTGGGGCTGTCCCCCACCACCTCTCTCTGAAAAAGAGTTAACTTACAGCTCCAGTTAATAAAGTTCCTGGGCGTGACAAGAGTGTTTCAACCTACAAACTCCTTTGGAAGTCCTCTAACCTGCCTGAACAGGTTCTTCCGGCCACATGTGATTGTTCACAGCCTCCCAACCGTGAGAGGCATGAGATGTTCTAAACTGTCTAAATGCAGATTCCTTTGAGCAGTTAAAAGATTGATTAGAAACTGTATTGGTGAAGGGTTTTTCACCTTGTTGGGCCAATGTTTGCTGCTAAGTTTCCATATCCCTTACCTACTGTGTCCCTGGGAGTGTATTGATTAATATAATTGGTGTATAGGAATGTAAGTAGTAGCTTTAATGTTTGTAACCTTGGACCCTTGAGTTAATTCTTTTCTTGTTATAGCCCACCACACCTTTGCCCTATAGGAATGCAACTTTATCTAATGCTTTCAGAGGGTGGCGCCTGACTTTAGAATAATCACCTTTAGAGAAAAATAAGTTTTCTGAAGAAAGGATCATAAAATGTTAACAGGCCTCCGGGCCAGAAGATGATGTAAATCACCGAAACTTTTGCATATGATAAGTTTGCAGGAAGAAAGCCTGGCTTACTGCTGACTCTACCCCTTCCCCCATTATCCTCTATGCACAACTTAAGGTATAAAAACTACTTTGGAAAATAAAGTGCGGGCCTTGTTCACCGAAGCTTGGTCTCCCCATATCGTTCTTTCTCTCACCTTCTGGCTGAATTCCCATCTGGAGCATGGAGGCTCATCAAGCCTACTAACTGTGCCTGGGCTTCTAAGATCTGATCGGGGAGGCCTTAGTGTCTCCTCTCCTTTGGGAGAACGGGAGGACGCCTGTGGCCTACGTAGGTGATGCAAATTCCTTATTTTGGAATTTTATTAGCTTTCCACGTAAACCAAGTTATTCAGCTTCTTTTCTCCACTGAATTTTCTCACTGAGCTATCCTTATTTAACCACTCTTTATATCTTTAATTCTATCATATCCTGATCGCTGAAGCTGTCTCCCCTTCGAATTCCCTGGATCCACCAGGGCTGGACCCCAGCAATATATGAAATGAATCGCCAGTCCAAGTTCGATGCATGATACAGGATGCTCGGGGCTGGTGCCCTGGGATGACCCAGAGGGATGGTACGGGGAGGGAGGTGGGAGGGGGGTTCAAGATGGGGAACATGTGTACACCTGTGGGGGATTCATGTTGATGTATGGCAAAACCAATACAATATTGTAAAGTAATTAGCCTCCAATTAAAATAAGTAAATTTATATTAAAAGAAGAAAAAGACTGCTTTGAATAATGGCAGGTTTGGCAGAGTAAGCATGTAACTACCTGAGTGACTACATTCAAACCCAACAGATATTTTGCCATGTAGACACTGGGGGTTGTGAAATACACTTTTTCATTATTTTATAACCAAACCTCACTTTTTTCTTTTCTTTTTTAAACTGCACTCCAGAAGAATGCAAGGTTCATGGCCATTTTATTTTTTAATTTTTAAATTTTTTATGGGAGTATAGTTGATTTAAGATGTTGTGTTAGTTTTCTGGTGTACAGAAAAGTAAGTCAGATACACATATATCCACTCTTTATTAGATTCTTTTCTCTTATAGGTCATTACAGTGTACTGAGTAGAGATCCCTGTGCTATACAAGCCTCATCATATAAGGAACAAATCTAGACTCTCTCAGTAAATCTGAAGAGCTGAAAAAAAAAATCAGAAGATATTTAGTTTATAGGCTGGAGACAAAGACAGACTCTACGAGTTAGTGACTGAAGAGAGTTGGACACAACTGAAGCAACATAGCATGCATGCATGCACATAAAATTAAGAAATAATTAGAAAAAGAGCAGTAGAGTTCTGTTAGGTAAGACTTAGGAATATGTCTTGAATTATAGAAACCTGAGAGCTGGAAGGGATCTTGGACACCATCTGGAGTCTAGACCAATTCTCTCATTTTCAGAGAGGAAACATAAAGTTCAGAGAAGTTGACTGCTTTATCCAACCCCATATATTAAAAGAGGTAGAATGAAAATAATAGATCAAAGTCTTATTCCAAATTTCCACTATACTTTGTTGTTCTAGAAACAGTATTTTAAATAAGTCATAAATTTTTAAGAAAACTTTTTATTACATACCTACAAAATATATACCACTTTAAATATCTCTAGAAATTTTATGGGTTTCCCACTTGGCTCAGTGGTAAAGAATTCACATGCGAATGCAAGAGACATGGGTTTGACCCTTGGGTCAGGAAGATCCCCTGGAGTAGGAAATGGCAACCCACTCCAGTATTCTTGCCTGGAAAATTCCAAGGATAGAGGAGCCTGGCAGGCTACAGTCCATACGGTGGCAAAGAGACATCCTGGGCGTGCTCACATACACAGACACACACACGGAAATCTTATAGCAGTGCATCTTTAGTATCAAAAAGCTAATGACAAAAAAAAAAAAAACAACTAATGACATAATGATGTTAGCCCATTAACAGGGGTGTTTCTAGAGGAGATTCTGGACATCTAGCTTCTACAGCCTATTACTTTTTGCTCTGGTTCTTCACTCACTGGGCATAGCTCTCCCAGGATAGTACTCTTCTTCATATTAATGTTCCAAACAGAGTAACATTTTAAGAGATGAAAGAAATGTAAAGATCTTGGATTTAATCTCATAAGCATCCCATCCCAGAGACAGCTATATTTCAGCAGAGAATTAAATCACTCACTATCATTCTACTTCCTAGTAAGCCCCTTGGCATGAAGAAACAATTATTTTTTTTTTACAATAAATGATTGCTCTCCTAAAACACCAAAATAGTTTCTCTGTTTTCAAAATTGCATCACTGCCATGTTAAATGTGTTACTATATGGATACACTAGCAAAGACATCTGACTATCTAGAAAAAAATACCCCCTTGGTTGCTTCCTTTTTGATTTCATTCAATAACTGGGGAAGGAAAAAGACTTACCATTTTACACATACACTCAGAAGCTTAATTAGATTTTTTTCCAAAGTGAGTAGCCTATATGTTTTGGAGCTATGTCTTAAGCCCATTCCGGGCTGACTGCATTTCAGCGTCAAACTAATTTAGAATCACAGTGTGGTAAAGAGAGCTTGTCTTTAGCTTTCAGCACTCTACAGGCCAAATACCTTGCCTTTGAGACTCTGGTGCTAGGCTTGCCCTCTCTCATTCACTGCCTTCAAAAAAGGCTTTATTGACTCTGAGATTCTGTCTTGTTCCTCTTTCCTGCTGACTCTCATTTTTAAATAAAATATATTATTAAAAAGTATTAAATCAAAACAATAAACTTCTGAGAGAGTAAATATATAAAGTGGATTAAGAACAAATCTTTAAAACTATCAGAAAAGTGTAAAAAATACCTGTATGATCTTTCTTGGGATCATACAGGAAAAGATTTTGGGAAAGATTTCTTAAACTGGCACAAAAAGTATAAACTATAAAAGACTATGATGTTTCACCATATAAGAATTATAAAGGTCTACACAGTTAAGTTAAAAATAAAGGGACTTTCTAAAAGAAAATATAAGATATAAAGCAAATAAAGGATTCATATCTCAAATATTAAAAAAATCAAATGAATTTAAAAAGTCTAAAAGAAAAATGAAACAAGGATATACATTGACATAAACAGAAACAAATGTGTATGAAAAAACAGATTTCTAGTCAGTTGTTTAAGGAAGTGTAAAAGTGTTAATGCTACATAATTGACTTCATCTTCTTCTCGAGCCTCTGTCTCACTTGCATGGGGAACTTGGGGTTGGGGTGTGAAAATGCAGGTTTGATCCCTGGGTCAGGAAGATCCCCTGGAGTAGGAAATGGCAACCCACTCCAGTATTCTTGCCTGGAAAATTCCATGGACAGAGGAGCCTGGCAGATCCATGGGGTCACACAGGGTCGGACATGACCGAGCGCTATCCACACATGGAGAACAGGAGTATTACTGAATTCCAGATAAGGGACTCTCTGACATTTTTGGTTCTAATTCATCTTCAGATACATAGGGAAAAAAAACATGGTCCTCAAAGAATAAATATTGCTTGATGCACAGTCCTTACTAAGGCAAGACATTTGACTCCAACATTTCAGAAAAAAAAATTAAACGTTAGTTGATATCTTCATTCTAGCCAACTGATCAAGGAACCTAGAATCCAGATTCCTCGAGTACTCTGGATAAACTATTACCTCATTTGTAAAATAAAATGTTCCATTAGAAAGTTAATTCATTTACTTAGAAAAGATACCTTAAGTGCCTAATTTGTTTCAAAAGCTGGAAATATAGATCTGAACAAAACAAAGTCCCTGTGCTTATATGACTTAAAAATTAATAGGAAATATACTGAAAGAACTCTTAAAATTCAACGGCATGAAAACAAATAACCAAAGTTAAAAATGGTCAAGATATTTGAACAAACATTTCATCAAAGAATATATGCAAATACACATATAAAGAGATACTCAATATCACTAACCATTCAGTTCAGTTCGGTTCAGTTCAGTTGCTCAGTCGTGTCCGACTCTTTGCGACTCCGTGAATCGCAGCACACCAGGCCTCCCTGTCCATCACCAACGCCCGGAGTTCACCCAAACTCATGACTATTGTGTCGGTGATGCCATCCAGCCATCTCATCCTCTGTCGTCCCCTTCTCCTCCTGCCCCCGGTCCCTCCCAGCATCAGGGTCTTTTCCAATGAGTCAACTCTTCGCATGAGGTGGCCAGAGTATGGGAGTTTCAGCCTCAGCATCAGTCCTTCCAATGAACACCCAGGACTGGTCTCCTTTAGGATGCACTGGTTGGATCTCCTTGCAGTCCAAGGGACTCTCAAGAGTCTTCTCCAACACCACAGTTCAAAAGCATCAATTCTTTGGCACTCAGCCTTCTTCACAGTCCAACTCTCACATCCATACATGACCACTGGAAAATCCATAGCCTTGACTAGACGGACCTTTGTTGGCAAAGTAATGTCTCTGCTTTTGAATATGCTATCTAGGTTGGTCATAACTTTCCTTCCAAGGAGTAAGCGTCTTTTAATTTCATGGCTACAGTCACCATGGGCAGTGATTTTGGAGCCCAAAAAATAAAGTCTGACACTGTTTCCACTGTTTCCCCATCTATTTCCCATGAAGTGATGGGACCAGATGCTATGATCTTCGTTTTCTGAATGTTGAGTTTTAAGCCAACTTTTTCATTCTCCTCTTTCACCTTCATCTAGAGGCTTTTTAGTTCCTCTTCACTTTCTGCCATAAGGGTGGTGTCATCTGCATATCTGAGGTTATTGATATTTCTCCCGGCAATCTTGATTCCAGCTTGTACTTCTTCCAGTCCAGCGTTTCTCATGATCTACTCTGCATATAAGTTAAATAAGCAGGGTGACAATGTAGAGCCTTGACATACTCCTTTTTCTATTTGGAACCAGTCTGTTGTTCCATGTCCAGTTCTAACTGTTGCTTCCTGACCTGCATACAGGTTTCTCAAGAGGCAGGTCAGGTGGTCTGTTATTCCCATCTCTTGAAGAATGTTCCACAGTTTATTGTGATCCACACAGTCAAAGGCTTTGGAATAGTCAATAAAGCAGAAATAGATGTTTTTCTGGAACTCTCTTGCTTTTTCCATGATCCAACGGATGTTGGCAATTTGATCTCTGGCCTCTGCATTTTCTAAAACCAGCTTGAACATCTGGAAGTTCACTGTTCACGTATTGCTGAAGCCTGGCTTGGAGAATTTTGAGCATTACTTTACTAGCGTGTGAGATGAGTACAATTGTGCAGTAGGGAAATACAAATAAAAACTCTAATGAGATTTCACCACAAACCTTTTTGAATCTCTAAAATTAGAAAGCCTGACAATATCAAGTGTTGGTTAGGATGTGAAGCAACTAGAATACCACCAGCGAGAGTGTAAAATAACACAATTATTTTGGAAAACAGCCTAGCAATTTCTTAAAAAGCTATATGGACCCCTACTATTTGATCCGGCCATTCCACTTCTAGAGAAAGGAAAGCATCAGGTCTGACAACTGATATATGTAAAATCTGTACATAAATGTTCACAGCAGCTTAATTTGTAATAGCCAAACAATCCAAATGCAAGGGTAAGCAAATTTTGGCATTTATACACCCATATAATTGTGGGGCATATAGCCATACAATAGTATACAGCAGTATTACTGAATAATATTCACTGATTAAAAGTAATGAATTATTGATACACGCAACAACAAATTTTGGGGATGATGTTTATGTCCATTGTCTTAATGGTGATATTCGTGTTATGTCAAAACGTATACAATTGTACACTCTAAATATGTGCAGTTTATTGTATGTCAAGTCTACTTGATTGAAGGTCTTAAAAAAATGGCTCAGACACCCATGAAAACAATCCACCTTCCCCACAAACTCGCATTTATCAAACTGCCCTTTTATGCTTCTTTCCCCAAATCAGGGCATCCTCTCGTCTAAATTTGAATAAAATTGTTGATGGGGGCAAGGAACACATACAGATTAGGTCCTGAAGCTTTCTGTCCACTAGAAAAGAGAGTTTTGATGTGCTTTTTTAAAAAAAAACAAAGATAAAAACCTTAAAAAGGAAGAAAATCATGCTGATTTATTACTCATGTTACAGCGAGCGATCTGGCAGGAAACAAAACCAGCAGTTAATCTGCCAGGCAGAAAAAATGCAATCCCTTTGTTGGTTGTTATGAAGCAGTCGGCTGTTTTATGGTGGGAGTCTATCAAATTCAATACATTTTACATGATTGCAAATTCCTTAAAATATGAAGATGCTCTAAGGGCGTAACAATGAGGGACTGTGGTACTTTGCAAGAACAAGTTTTGTTATTCTCTGTAAATTCTACTGTTTTATTTTTAATAGTAACAAGACACCAAATGCCATTAGTGTTATTTTAATATAAATGCATACGTGTGTTTTAATGTGCCTGTGGAAAGATAAGAATTGCCTTGCCTTCTTTCAGAATTATAAGTCAGGCATATAAAATAACATGAAGACAATCTGATGGGTAAAATGTATCTATAAATATCTAGGATCATTTACTATAAATTACCCATTATCCTGCCCCCACCTCCACCCTTCAAGGCAGTAAATGCCCTTAACTGAAGATGCAGGATGAGAACAGCTTGCCCCATTCTTTATCTTTTCTGCATAAACTCTGTTAACAGCAACCCTAAATGGAGCAGCTATTTTCAGGGTAATATAAGATGACACCTGGGAGGCACCACAAGTGTTTCAACTACTGGGAAGTTGCCTTGCCTGGAACTGGCTCACTTGTTCATTTTTCGGTTGGGCCTATAAGGGGACCGGGGAGGGCATGGTGACTCACTCCAGATTTCTTGCCTGAAGAATCCCATGGACAGAGGATCCTGGAGGGCTACAATGCATGGGGGTCGCAAGGAGTCGGACACGACTGAGTGACTAAGCACAGCACAGCACATAAGGTGACCATTTACAAGATTCCCTTGGGCTTTCCTCATAGCTCAGTTGGTAAAGAATCTGCCTGCAATAAGGTGACCCCAGTTCAATTCCTGGGTCGGGAAGATCGGCCAGAGGTGGGATAGGCTACCCACTCCAGTATTCTTGGGCTTTCCTTGTGGCTCAGCTGGTAAAGAATCTGCCTGCAATGCAGGAGACCTGGGTTCGATCCCTGGGTTGGGAAGCTCCCCTGGAGAAGGGAAAGGCTACCCACTCCAGTATTCTTAAGTCCGTGGGGTGGCAAAGAGTCAAACACAACTGAGCGACTTTCACTTTCACTATTAGCTATGCGGCTTCCCGGGTGGCGCTAGTGGTAAAGAACTCACCTTCCAATGCAGGAGACCTAGGAGAGTGTGGGTTTGATCCCTGGATGGGGAAGATCCCCTGCAGGAGAGCCTGCAACCCACTCCAGTATTCTTGCCTGGAGAATCCCACGGACAGAGGAGTCTGGGGGGCTGCAGTCCATGGGGTCACACAACTGAAGTGACTTAGCATGCTATTAGCTATGACCATGGACAGAGGAGTCTGGCGTGCTGCTCCATGGGGTTGCAAAGAGTTGGATATGGCTGAGCGATTAACACTTTCACCTTCACCCACCAACTGTTCCTCTGCCCTCCAAGTGCCCCTGAGTGCTGACATCCCTGTGGTATGACCCCCAGCCTCCAGCCTCTCCTTGGACCATTTACCATGACTGGGCATCCTCCCTGCCTCCTTCATGAAGTCATCCTGACTCAGAAGTCTTCTGGTCCCCACCCCACCTCTGCCACTCCAAGCACTTCATCCTCTCTGGATTTTTCTTTCTTTCTTTCTTTTTTTAATTTTGGAAGATAATTGCTTTATAATATTGTGTTGGTTTCTGCTACACATCAACATGAATCTGCCACAAGTATTATACATATATCCCTTCCCTCTTGAACCTCCCTCCCACATCGCACCCCATCCCACCCCTTTAGGTTATCACAGAGCACCAGGTTGAGCATCCTGAGTCATACCACAAATTCTCACTGACTATCTATTTCACATACAGTACTGTGTATGTTTCCATGCTAGTCTCTCAAACCGTCCCACCGTCTCCTTTCCCCACTGTGTCCACAGGTCTGTTTCATTCTCTGTGTTATACACTGACCATAGCATTGATCAGATTTTTCTTCTGTTTTCTCATGTTAAATGTAATTTAGTTTTCCTCCAGCTCAGAACTTATTCTCAAAATCTTCCTAGTGCAGCCACTGTTTCTCTAACCTCAGGACAGTCCTGCTCTCCTGCTCACTGTCTTGTTCCTCATGGCTGCTTCCAATCACCACTTTCCTGCCGGGGACCAGCCCCGGCTGATCCAGGGTATTCGAAGCGGGGACAGCGTCGACCTATTTATTTAAATATTTTATCAAAGATATAAAGAGTAATAGGATGAGGATAGCTCAGTAGGAAAATTCAGTGGAGAAAAGAGGCTGAGTAGCTTGGTTTACGCGGGAGACCAATAAAACTTCAAGACAAGAAGTTTGCACCACTTACGTAGGCCGCAGGCGTCCTTCCGTTCTCCCGAAGAAGAGGAGACACTAAGGCCTCCCCGGTCGGATCTTAGAAGCCCAGGCATAATTAGTAACCATGGCGGGTTCCGCACTCCAGATGGAGACTCAGCCAGAGTGAGAGAGAGAGCGACATGGGGAGACCAAGTTTCGGTGAACAAGGCCCGCACTTTATTTTCCAAAGTAGTTTTTATACCTTAAGTTGTGCATAGAGGATAATGGGGGAAGGGGTGGAGTCATGCAAGGACAGCAGTTCCTGTTCCTAATTGAAGCCAGGCTTTCAAACTTATCATATGCAAAAGTTCAGGTGAATTACATCATCTTCTGGCCAGGAGGCCTGTTAACATTTTAAGAAACTTATCTTTCTCTAAAGGTGATTATTCCAAAGTCAGGCACCAGCCTCCAAAAAAGCATTGGACGAAGCTGCATTCCTATAGGGCAAAGGTGAGGTGAGCTCAGTCAAGAAAAGAATTAACTCAAGGGTCCTAAGTTACAAACATTGAGGCTACTACTTACATTTCTATACACCCGTTATATCAATCAATACACTGCCAAGGACACAGTAGGTAAGGGGTATGGAGACTTAGCAGCAAACATTGGCCCAATAAGTGAAAATCCCTTCACCAATACAATTTCTAATCAATCTTTTAACTACTCAAAGGAATCTGTTTAGACAGTTTAGAACATCTCCTGCCTCTCACAGTTGGGAGGCTCTGAACAATCACATGTGGCTGGAAAAACCTATTCAGGCAGGCTAGAGGATTTCCAAAGGAGTTTGTAGGTTGAAACACTCTTGTCACGCCCAGGAATTATTAACTGGAGCTGTAAGCTAACTCTTTTTTCAGAGAGGTAGTGGGGGACAGCCCCCCCATAAAGTCAGAGGTGTAGGTGAAAGCACAAAGCAGAAAGTAGGCAGACTCTGGTTTTGGGGGTAGATACTCAAGAATTTCCAGGGGGACTCCTGAGGCTCGATCCCGCCTTTGCGTATGCCGAGCCTCCTTCCTCATGACCTTTGTCATGGGTGGAACTCCTCACGCTGACTCCCGGCAGTGATAGAATTCCAGTTGAGCTATTCCAGATCCTGAAAGATGATGCTGTGGAAAGTGCTGCACTCAATATGCAATATGCCGGCTCCGGCACTTTTCTATTTCACCGGAGCGGTGGTTCATGGAAGTTCATGTTGTCCATGGCAACCATCTCACCCCTTCCTCTGCCTTATTCACCAACTTCAGGTCCAATACAGGGAAGGTCAGGTTCATCTCTCGCTGTCACACACACTTTGACATTGCCCTGCTCACAGCCTCTGAAACACCCTTGGCTAATCACAGTTGACTGTCCACTGTCACGCCGCTTTCTTGTTATCACCCTCTGATGCTAAACCTCGGCACAGACTCAATGTTGATAATAGGATCTCCATCACAAAAATGAGGACAGCTAGCTTTCTGAACTGAAAGGGTAGCATCGTTAGTAGCTTTGAAGATTTGGTTTATAAGCTAAAGTCAGAATCCTCAGGAAAAGAGCCACTCTCTTAAAAAAAAAAAATACTCTTGACTTAGCAAAGCAAGCCCACCTATATGCTGATTTTCATTTTTATCAGGCCCTTCACCATTGCATTCCAGCCCCATCTTCTCTCATTTTCTACTTCCCTGACATCTTCCTCAATCCTGCGTCCCTTTCTAGCATCTCAGTCCCAGCTCCCTAGCCACCTGCAGTCACTCTTAGCTCCCTAGACATGCTGTCCCTTTCCATATGGTCATCCGTCTACTGGAAGTCTATATTCCTCCTGGAAATTTCTATCTCTTCTTTGGTCTAGTTTAAATGTTACTTTCTCTTTAAATCCCTTTCTCAACTCTTTTAGGATTGTTCATTCCTATGCCTTTGATGTGTCAAACACTTTATAGGATCTAGGAGCTCATCAATAAAGTGAAGAAACTAAAATATCTGCCCTCTAAGAACCCACTTTTTAGTAAGATGGAACTGATAATAAACAAGGGGGGTAGGTTTAAAAAACACAGTATATTATTTACTAATAACGTACTTTGTTAAAGCATGCTACAAGCTGGGATCAAAGACGAAGGGATGCTGAGACTCGTGAGGGAAACTGCAGTACACTAGGTGCCCTACGTACAAACAACTTCCTTTCCAGGAACACATTCGTAAATCCAATTTGTTCGTGAGTCCAAAGAAGTTAGCCTAGGTACCCGACTATCACAATCAGCACCACTGTAGCTCCATCAGCACCACTTTTACACTTGTTTCTGGATATCCTGGGTTTGAAACAAAGATACTGTGTCACTGTGCTCTGTACAGTATTGTAAAGTACACAAAAGCACAACCACTTGTTGAGGATGCACACGTGTGACAATGTACACCAGACACGTGAACTAACTTATGTGACTGGATGTGCAAACATGTGTTCACATCTTTGAAAGTCCACAACTCGAATGTTTGTATGTAAGGGACTTGTTGTATTAATGCAAAGTGATCCAAGGAGGCTGCACTGAGCTGCATTGAGTAAGCAATGCAGGAGCTAAGGAAGTGAGCCTACAGTTGAGGAAAGACAAGATCAGTTTTCACTGCTAATATCTTTGCTTCCAAAGTTGAACTGTAAATTCTGTGAAGGCAGAGACTGTTTTGTATGGATATTTGGGCCTCCAGCTTCCTGGTTAACTTGTAGGGGTTCAAAAAATGATATTTGAGTTAATACCCATGGCATGCTCTGCTTATCTCTGTCTGGGTAAATTTCACATTTCCAGGTGATTTTCTCAGAGATAACACTACAAACAGGCAACTGAGTGCATGGTAACAAACTTCAATTACCATAAAAGCAACCCGCTGCATGCTTTCAGCGCTCCTTGTAAAATAAACAGTTAAAAGGTAACTGTCCTTGGCATGGATACACTGAACCTAAAAGCTATATTCTTGGCCTTCTCCAACATATTTACAAGTGTCTAATAAAATGCAAAGTAAGTTTATTTCTTTTGCATGGCATTTTATTAATGTAAATGACCAAAAGTTTCATGCAATGCATTATCCTTGAACTATAGTGATTCACAGCATTAATGGAAAATCATTGTCAGTGAGTTTTAAATGGATTCTGAGAGGGTATTACAGTTTTCCCCTTGTATAAAAATATCCTAAAATTATATTTAAATGATATTATTGAACCAATAAATGGCTACAGTGCTGTTTCAAAGGCAGCAAATTTAAATGGGTGACTTTAATGATATATAACATGTGTTAAGTCTCAGCCCTTCCTTGGTAGCGCAGATGGTAAAGCGTCTGCCTGCAATGCGAGAGACCTGGGTTTGATCGATGGGTGGGGAAGATCCCTGAGTCAGGAAGATCCTCTGGAGAGGGAACTGGCAACCCACTCTAGTATTCTTGCCTGGAAAATCCCATGGATGGTGGAGCATGGCGGGCTACAGCCAATGAGGTCACAAAGAGTTGGACACGACTGAGTGACTAATACTTTCAAGTCTCAACCAAAATAAACCAGAAGTTAGAAACCAGATGACAACTTTAACAGATACAAAACCCTCTGAATAAGTAGAATAAGTTAAAGTTACTAATAAAGAGGAACAAAGAAGGATTGCTACCTACTGAGATGACCGGAACAAAGAGTAAAACTATCTCTAGCATATCTGTGTCAGCGGTGTTGGGGTGTGCCCCAGTGTTTACTGCAGCATTATTTACAACAGCCAGGACATGGATTCAACCTAAATGTGCATCGACAGATGAACGGATAGAAAAGATGTGGTAGATGTGGTATGCACACACACACACAATGGAATATTACTCAGACATAAAAAAGAATGAAGTTGGGTCATCTGTAGTGAATTTCATCAACCTAGAGTCTGTCATACAGTGTGAAGTAAGTCAGAAAGAGAAAAACAAATATCGTATATTAACGCATATGTATGGAATCCTGTATTTGCAGAATGTAGAGAACAGGCTTGTGGACACAGTGGGGGAGAGGGTGGCATGGATTGAGAGAGCAGCACTGATGTATATACACTGTCTAATGTGCAAAACAGACAGCTAGTGGAAAGATGCTGCATAGCACAGGGAGCTCAGCTAGGCGCTCTGTGATGACTAGAGGGGTGGGGTGGCGTCGGGTGAGAGGGAGAGGATATGTGTCTATATATATAAATCGGATTCGCATTGTTGTACAGCCAAAACTAACACAACACTGTAAAGCAATTATACGCAACTAAAAAAAAAAAATAATGTCAGGGAAGCAGGCATGTTGTATAGTGTGGGTGTGTATTAGGTACCCACTTGGCAAGATGACCTTACTAGTTAAGCAGAGGGAATGCATTTAGGTTGAGGGTCTCACATTTCAGAACGTGTGGTTATAATCTTAAAGGAAGCCCATGAACATAGGCTAGAATCACGCTTTTGTCATACATAAACAAGCACTTAGTCTCCTTGTTAGAATGATAAATTATCCACAAAACCTAAGAAAAAAAATGCTTGATATACGATCCTCCTTTACTCTCTTCGTATAATTGTTTTTATATAAACATTATAATTTTTATGTCTTTGAGGGATTTTTGTCAAAGTTGTAGCCAATACATAAGTTATTCTTACATGTCAATTTTAGTTGGTTCTTAGTGGCTGGCCAGACCACAATGCTGAGAAGAATGCAGACCAAATCTATCAGCAGGTAAGACTGCTATGATCAATTATTAATGTCTGCCTTGGGCAAGGGTTAATATTGTCACATATGCTATTCTTGGCTTCAAAGGATGAGATAATACATTATTGCATGAAGCAGGCATGGTGATGGAGGAGAAACTATAACTTGAGAACTGAAAAGAAAGATGAAACAGTAAAAAGAGACTTAGGCAATTGTTTTGTCCAGCTGTCCCTACTCAATTGTAGATTCTCCTTCTTTTGCTAAAACCTTGGGTTTATTTTCATTTGTTTGTTTTATTAAGGCAGGTAACTTCTTTGCAGAGCACAAACTAGCTATCCCCTGGGACATTAAAACATGAGAGCATGTCACTGTACCTACTGGAGTTTGGTCAGGAAAACAGGACCCACTGCAGGTAACTTTAAACAGGAAGAGATTTTATCCAGAGCTCTGCAGCAGAAGTCAATAATTGAAGGGAGTCTTGCATACAGGGGCAGAGCCCCGCGGCATCACCCCAAAACCCATTAGAAAGAGGTGAGGACTCAGAAATTACCCGTCAGACGTTTAATGAGGAAAACCTGATGTTGGTGAGTGCTAGGCGTCCAGTGTTTGTGCTACTAATCTCGGCTTTCAGGTCCGTGTTGGGGAATGTGAAAGGGAGGGTGGAAGCAGATGAATTTTTCAGTCTGAGAGTGAACTGCTGAGCCCCAAGTCCACACGGACTCTGATGAGAGCTTCCCAGAGGCACGTGCTGCTGTAACAGGCAGCCGGGCTACCAGCAGTCACCCTCCACCCTCCACTGGCTCCGTCTACATTACCCAAGAAAAGCCTCCACAGCCTTCATTTCCTATGAAATTCTGTCCAGGGAGCTCTGGGGATGTGGAGCTCTTAGAAAATGACCCCTTATCACAGCCACTGTCCCCTTTTTTTCTGCTACCCAAAAATGACATAAAAGAGTACCTCGCGGTTTATATTTACAGTACATCGTCACTAATGCACGAGTTGAACAAGTGTGATTAAAGGCAAATTTCAACTTCCTGCTAGCCTTTTCTAATAATTATAGAACTTAAAATGGCCTTGTACACTATAATTATTTTTTTTATTGTTCAGACACTTGAAGACCCCATTATGCTTTTTATTTCTAGTAAACGGACCTCCACTTTCTTTTAAAATTTTGTTCCTGTAGAGATTAAATCCTCTCCTCACTTCCCATCTCTCATTTATGTTGCTGCTCCTAGACTTGGGTGAGCTTCATTCACTGCAATACCATCAGTGAGATGGGGTACAATTTTCTATTTTTTTTCCTTTTATTCTGCATTTCGTGTAGGCTTCAAAATCATTAATTAATATTCAAAGTAGTTCCGTAAGAGTTAGAGATAAGATACGAGTAACCAATATTATTGTTACTATTTAACATTATACTAAGAGTTTTAGCCAATAATACCAAAAAAAAAAAAAAAAAAGAGTGAGAAAGAGACACTAAATGTAATGACATAATTGTAGGAGGAGAAAAGAACATCTATTATCTTCAAAAAAT
Organism: Bos taurus; assembly: GCF_002263795.3. Classification (NCBI taxonomy): domain Eukaryota; kingdom Metazoa; phylum Chordata; class Mammalia; order Artiodactyla; family Bovidae; genus Bos; species Bos taurus. The sequence continues at coordinate 85,009,877 of NC_037336.1, read as the reverse complement.
CCAAAACAAAAATCAAACATGGCATGCTGTTTGGCCCAGCAATAAAGATGGTAAATAGTTCCAATAATGTAAATAGTGGCCACTAGTCTTTTTCCTTTTTTCTTTTTTTAATGTGATATATACATTGTGCTGTGCTGTGCTGTGTTCACTCACCCGTGTCCGACTCTTTGCAACCCCATGTACTATAACCTGCCAGGCTCCTCTGTCCATGGGGATTCTCCAGGCAAGAATACTAGAGTGGGTTGTGATATATATTATTTGAAAGGAAATGAAGGAGCAAAGATGAGTTAAAAGAAAGTGAATCTTCCACCTAGAAAAATCTATAGAAGCTGATACATCAAGAAAGTGCCAGAAAAAATACCATCAAAAAATTGCTTGACTACTTAAGTAGTAGCTTCTGGGGAGGTCAGATGAGGGTGGAAAGGCTTGTGATAAGGACACTGATTTTTTTTCATTAAAAGCTTTTTTAATGTTATTGGCTACTGATTTGATGGAAAAGCATTTTCCCCTTTTTATGTTATGGATTTAAACTGCAAATTTTACAGTATTATTTTGTAATTAAAAAATAAGAATTTCTTAATCTAAGAAAATCCACTAAACGCCTGCTAAAACTGATGGAAGTATCTACAATAAGATGAACAAAAACCAAGAACTTCCTTATTTTTCTTTAATAATCATTAGAATATATAATGTGAAATATCCCATTCACAATGGGGACAAAAAGCATAAAATACTAGCAATAAGACAAATAGCAAACACACATGAGCTGCACCCATACATTTTATAGGAAGCTACAAATGAAAAAAATGTAAGGACAGAGGTTAACCATGTTCCTGGTTGGAAAACTCAATACTGTAAACCCATAAACTCTCCTAAAATTAATTTATAGATTCAGTGCAGACTGCAACAAAATCCCCAACTGAATTTTTTATGAAACTTGTCCAGTTGACTCTCAAATTTATCTGGAAAAGTAAATGTGCAAAAGCTAAAACAATTCTGAAAAAGGAAACGAAAAGGGATTTGATCTACTAAATTATAAAATATATTATAAACTTCTAGTACTGAAAAAAATGTGGTATTAGAACTGGAATAAACAAGAAGATAAACAGAAGCAGAAGATAAACAATTCACAACCAACCTGATGGACACAATAAAAGATGCTAAATTTCTCTGATAATAAGATAAATGACAATTAAGTGATGAGCTAATTGTTGCCCAATTTCTTGAAACTATTAAGAAAAAAATTAATAATATCCAATTTTAGAAGAAGATACATGGAGAAAATGTGTTCTCATGTGCTATTTGTGTCAGCAACTTGTTTTACCCATCCTGGGGCCAATTTGCCAGAAAATCTATATGTTACTGTGCTTTAATCTTGACCCAGAAATTCTAATTCTAGAACTCTGTCCTAGAAATATATTCAGTTCAGTTCAGTCCCTCAGTCGTGTCTGACTCTTTGCGACTCCATGAATCGCAGCACGCCAGGCTTCCCTGTCCATCACCAACTGCCAGAGTTCACCCAGACTCATATGCATCGAGTCAGTGATGCCATCCAGCCATCTCATCCTCTGTCATCCCCTTCTCCTCCTGCCCCCAATCCCTCCCAGCCTCAGAGTCTTTTCCAATGAGTCAACTCTTCGCATGAGGTGGTCAAAATACTGGAGTTTCACCCTCAGCATCAGTCCTTCCAATGAACACCTAGGACTGCTCGCCTTTAGGATGGACTGGTTGGATCTCCTTGCAGTCCAAGGGACTCTCAAGAGTCTTCTCCAACACCACAGTTCAAAAGCATCAATTCTTTGGTGCTCAGCTTTCTTCATAGTCCAACTCTTACATCCATACATGACCACTGGAAAAACCATAGCCTTGACTAGACAGATCTTTGTTGGCAAAGTAATGTCTCTGCTTTTGAATATGCTATCTAGGTTGGTCATAACTTTCCTTCCAAGGAGTAAGCGTCTTTTAATTTCATGGCTGCAATCACCATGGGCAGTGATTTTGGAGCCCCCCAATATACAATGGCACCCCAATCCAGTACTCTTGTTTGGAAAATCCCATGGACGGAGGAGCCTGGTAGGCTGCAATCCGTGGGGTCACTAAGAGTCAGACACGACACGACTGAGCGACTTCACTTTCACTTTTCACTTTCATGCATTGGAGAAGGAAATGGCAACCCACTCCAGTGTTCTTGCCTGGAGAATCCCAGGGACGGGGGAGCCTGGTGGGCTGCTGTCTATGGGGTTGCACAGAGTCGGACACGACTGAAGTGACTTAGCATAGCATAGCAAAATAAAGTCTGACACTGTTTTCACTGTTTCCCCATCTATTTCCCATAAAGTGATGGAACCAGATGCCATGATCTTTGTTTTCTGAATGTTGAGCTTTAAGCCAACTTTTTCACTCTCCTTTTTCACTTTCATCAAGAGGCTTTGTAGTTCCTCTTCACTTTCTGCCATAAGGGTGGTGTCATCTGCCTATCTGAGGTTATTGATATTTCTCCCAGCAATCTTGATTCCAGCTTGTGCTTCTTCCAGCCCAGCGTTTTTCATGATGTACTCTGTGTATAAGTTAAATAAGCAGGGTGACAATATACAGCCTTGACGGACTCCTTTTCCTATTTGGAACCAGTCTGTTGTTCCATGTCCATTTCTAACTGTTGCTTCTTGACCTGCATATAGGTTTCTCAAGAGGCAGGTCAGGTGGTCTGGTATTCCCATCTCTTTCAGAATTTTCCACAGTTTATTGTGATCCAAGTAGTCAAAGGCTTTGGGATAGCCAATAAAGCAGAAATAGATGTTTTTCTAGAACTCTCTTGCTTTTTCCATGATCCAGTGGATGTTGGCAATTTAATCTCTGGTTCCTCTGCCTTTTCGAAAACTTTTTCCATGATCCAGTGGATGTTGGCAATTTAATCCCTGGTTCCTCTGCCTTTTCGAAAACTTGAACATCTGGAAGTTCACAGTTCACATATTGCTGAAGCCTGGCTTGGAGAATTTTGAGCATTACTTTACTAGCATGTGAGATGAATGCAATTGTGCAGTAGTTTGAGCATTCTTTGGCATTGCCTTTCTTTGGGATTGGAATGAAACTGACCTTTTCCAGTCCTGTGGCCACTGCTGAGTTTTCCAAATTGGCTGGCATATTGAGTACAGCACTTTCACGCATCATCTTTCAGGATTTGAAATAGCTGAACTGGAATTCCATCACCTCCACTAGCTTTGTTCGTAGTGATGCATCCTAAGGCCCACTTGACTTCACATTCCAGGATGTCTGGCTCTAGGTCAGTGATCACACCACTGTGATTATCTGGGTCATGAAGATCTTTTTTGTACAGTTCTTCTGTGTATTCTTGCCACCTCTTAATATCTTCTGCTTCTGTTAGGTCCATACCATTTCTGTCCTTTATCGAGCCCATCTTTGCATGAAATATTCCTTTGGTATCTCTAATTTTCTTGAACATAATACAGAATATAATATAAGGGTTTTTTAATCTTAAACTTTTGAAAAATGTGTTTTATTTATGAATTTATTCATTAATTTATTTTGGCTACAGTGTATCTTCATTGCTTTGACTGGGCTTTCGCTAGTTTCAGCAAGTGGGGGCTACTCTTTGCTGCGGTGCATGTGTTTCTCATTGGGGTGGCTTCTCTTGTTGCAGAGCACAGTCTCTGGATGCACGGCTTTAGTAGCTGTGAAGCACAGGCTAAGTTGTTCCGTGGCATGTGGAATCTTCCTGGTCCAGGGATCGAACCCAGGTCCCCTGCACTTGCTGACAGATTCTCATCCTCTGCACCACCAGGGAAGTCTAAGGAAGTCCAAGTCCAAGATCCCCTGGAGAAAGAATAGTTGATTTGCAGTCCATATGTACATATGTACATAGGAAAAAGTTTCCAAGAATGTACAACAGACATTTAACAGAAGTTTCTTCTGAAAACAAGAGTGAGACAGGGGTAGGATAGAGAGAGAAATTCACATTATACTTCATACATTCTCATATAAATTTGATACTTTTGCTTAGGGTAGAAATTTTTGCCTCTGTTTGAAACTAAACATTTTTTTTCATAATGTACCCTTTAAAATATTATAAACCAGTCTAACAAAAATGGAAAGCTTATGGCAAGTATATTTTTATCATTTCATGTTTAAGTTGAAATTTTAATTTTACCACTCAGGTTTTGTGTAAGAAAGAAAAATTATGAGAAGTACAGAACCCAAAATTAAATGTTTAATTTTCAGTTTTATCATTACCTGTTTTTACTATGATATTTAAAGTCTTTTTGTGGAAAAGGAGAAGGGGAGGAGGGAAAATAGAAGGAAATAAGAAGAATTTGAGTAATTCCAGAAGAGGTGGGAAAAGCTCAACTGTACTCTACTGATATGGTTGTTTGTCATCTCTCTCCAAAACAGACTGGTAGAAAACAGCTTTGAAAGTAACCTTTGGATTATCATAACAAAAGTAGACAGCAAAATACCTACAGACTTCCTTGTGGGCACTTGCACACAAGATGTAGATAAGACCAAACTGCCTACTATCAGCTTTTTCTTAGCCTCTTTGGATGTTATCATAAAGATGTTCCAGACCAGGTTTTGCCACTAAGTCTTCCTTATTATTATGTGCCAACGCCTTTTTGTAAAACTGCAAATCGCCATGCAAATTGTTAGATGTGATTATTATCAATTCCTGCAAATTACTTTTTAATGCCTCTCTTCCTTTCTCTAATCAACACCTCACCATAAAAATAAACAAATGTTGGGAATTCAAATTAAACAATGACAATAACCCTTTACTTAGTGCCCAATACATGCAAAACTCTAAACAATAAAGTGTGAGAAAACAAATGAGTTAGACGCGGGCCTTACACTATAAGGTAACAGAGAGGACAAGAATGTCCACAGCACCTCAATAAAGGCTTTAAAAAAAACTGAAGAATGGTTGATTTACAGTGTTGTGATAGCTTCAGGTGTACAGCAAAGTGACTCATTTATTCACACATATATATTTATATACATAGCTATATATAAATATACATGTGTGTATATATATGTATGTATACATAGGGCTCCCCAGTGGCTCAATGGTAAAGAATCTGCTTGAAGTGAAGGAGACTCGGGTTCGGTCACTGGGTCAGGAAGATCCCCTGGAGAAGGAATGGCAACCCACTCCAGTATTCTTGCCTGGGAAATCCCACAGACAGAGGAGTCTGGCAGGATACAGTCCATCAGTAGCAAAAGGGTCGGACATGACCGAGCAACTAACAACAACAAAGATATATACATGTATACACACACACACACACACACACAACACACACAACACACACACACAACACACACACACACACACACACACACACACACACATTCCCCTGGGAAATGTTGAAGGCATTGTTGAAAGCTGGGAAAGATTGAAGGCAAAAGGAGAAGAGGGCAGCAGAGGATGACATGGTTAGGTAGCGTCACCAACTCAATGGACATGAACTTGAGCAAACTCTGGAAGACAGTGGAGTACAGAGAAGCTTGGCGTGCTGCAGTCCATGGAGTCACAGAGTCAGACACGACTTAGTGACTGAACAACAACAATTACATGCATATATATATATATATATATATATATATATGTATAATTTTTTTCAGATTCTCTTCATTACAGGTTATTTTAAGATGTTGAATATAATTCTCTGTCCTATACAGTGAAGTGAAGTGAAGTGAAATGAAGTCGCTCAGTCGTGTCCGACTCTTTGCGATCCCATGGACTGTAGCCTACCAGGCTCCTCTGTCCATGGAATTCTCCAGGCAAGAATACTGGAGTGGGTTGCCATTTCCTTCTCCAGGGGATCTTCCCGACCCAGGGATCGAACCCGGGTCTCCTGCATTGCAGGCAGATGCTTTACCGTGTGTGCCTGTTAATCCCAAACTCCTAATTTATCCCTCCCCTGCTCTTTCCCTTTTGATAACCATAAATTTATTTTCTTTTGTCTGTGAGTTTATTTCTGTTTTGTAAATAAGTTCATTTGTATCATTTTTTAAAATTCCACATATAAGTGATATCATGTGATATTTGTCTTTCCCTGATTTACTGCATTTAGTATCATAATCTCTAGGTCCGTCTGTGTTGCCGCAATGGTATTACTTCTTTTTTTATAGATGAGCGCTATTCCACTGAGTGTGTGGATGTGTGTGTGTGTGTGTGTGTGTGTGTGTGTGTGTATATAAACATCTACACACACAGATATACACACACACACACACACACACACACATTACATCCTCTTTATCCATTTATCTGCTGATGGACACTGGGTTGCTTCCATGTCTTATCTATTGTGAGCAGTGCTGCTATGAACACTAAGGTACATTTATCTTCTAGAATTAGAGTTTTCATCTTTTCCATATATACGCACAGGAGTAGGGCTGTTGGATCATTTGGTAAATCTAATTTTAGTTTTTTAAGGAACTTCCATACTATTCTTCACAGTGTCTATACCAATTTTCATTCCCACAAACAGTGCAAGAAGGTTCCCTTTCCTGTACATCCTCTCTAGAATTTATTTGAAGATTTTTTAAAAAGGCTATAATATCCATATTGCTCACAATGAAGAGGGTGACAGCCAACGAGATCAGCTCTAGAAGGCTTCATATGGGAAATGACATGTCATCTGAACCCAGAAAAAAATGGGAGAGAAGGATATTCCAGGAAAGATCCATATGACCAAAGTCTTAAGGGTGGGAAAGTGAAAGCATTAGTCACTCAGTCATGTCTGACTCTTTGCCACCCTCTGGTCACATCTCTTCCAGATCCTCTGGAGAAGGGAATGGTGACCCACTCCAGTATTCTTGCCTGGAGAATCTCATGTACAGAGGAGCCTGGTGGGCTACAGTCCATGGAGTCTCAAAGAGTCAGATATGACTGAGAGACTAAGGGTGGGAATTGCCCTTAATTTGGTGGGGAAGCTTGATGGACTGGGGACAGGCAAAGGAAAAGGGAGATAGATATAAATGGGAATCAATCTGAAAAAAAAAAAAAACAAACACACAAATTGGGCATACATTTTCATCATCATTCTAGTAAATGTCTCTATGCTTATTTGAGGATCTTATGAGGGTTTGTCTGGCTTGGGATTTGTAATGAGGACTTCCCCATATTTCACTATATTTACTAAATTTACTAATATTTACTAAATTGGGCATTTCAAATCAAATAAAGGAGACTTGCTATTCCTAAATCACTTCATTTGTAATCTGATCCCAAAAAGAAAGATTACCATTGCAGATGCAGATGGAGAGTGTGAGTTTTGGGGGCCACCATGAGAGACTTCATTTCAGCCCTCCTCTGCTTTGCAAAGCAGCCTGGTACCCAAGAGGAGGGGGAGCCAGCTCCCTGATACAGGGATGAGGAAGAAGGGCCCAGAGCTTGTGAGAGCCAACAGGAAGCAGAACTGGGAATGCACCCTGTTCTCAGGGACAGAGTACAGATGAAGTCTTGAGGGGACTCACTAGAAAACATTTTTTAAAAGCCTTTTTCTCAAAATACACATACACGTCCTAATGAGCTGGTACAAACACACCCTATGCAACTCTTTTGTTTTAAGTCAGAGTAAGGCAAATTTATTGAGTTATTTTTTACTGAAAGCAAAAAATAAAAAGCATATTCAGAGAGAGCGTGGTAAGATATATCTTAAATGGAGGGAAATGACCATCTTTCTTTGCTTACATCAGCAGCTTAAGAGGACAAAAACAACAGAAAAGGTTAAAAACACTAATACTGTCGCAGGAGAAAAAAGAAAAAGAGATGTAACAACTATCTCACTAGATTCTGGAAAGAAGACAGTCACACTAGAGACATCTTCATTGAAAGATGGTATCACATCAAGGATTATCTTGGCAAAAATTATGTCAGTTGACATTTTAGGGACACCAGCTGTGGAAATGGTTTTTATGGCTGGTTGAAAGGGCAGATTCCAAAAGCAGTGGGAAGTCACCCTCTAATTATATCAGGCTTGAATCCTGACCATGGAGTTGATTGGTGAAAGGTACACAGTAGGAATTCCGCAAGTGCTGTTGGCAGCCTGATCATCACTGATCCGACAACCATTCTTTCTAAAACAAGGTTCTTTTTTCTGTCTTTTGATTATGGAAACACTTCCTTGTCAATGGTACATTTTTATAAGGTACCCCAAAATTCAAAAAAGGAAATAAAATTTACCATCATTATACCATGCCAATATAACAACTTTGGATGTTTCTCTCCTTTTTTCCTATGGTATTTCAATACTTTTAAAACATTAATTTATGTGATACATCATAGGGTTTATCTGACTGATGGATATAAAATAGAAAGAGACCTAGCCATGCAAAATTAAAAAGAAAACATCCTGGCAGAATTGTAGAAACTACATTAAACTCTGTTTGTAGATTCAGTTGCTTAAACTTTATCTCCAAATGCAATAAAAGCAATACAGTAGAAAATACAATAAAAACATTCTTTTAGGGGAAGATATTCATTACTAGAACCATGTAGTCTGGTAACAGTGCAAATGCCCATTCTAGTTAAACAAGGTTGAGTGATTCCTACTTGCTTCTCTCCAATCTTGGGACATGATAAAGAAATTGCTACCTAAGTAAATTTTATAAAGGTTAACAGTAGACCAAACTCAGAGTACAAAGAGAAAAAAACCAATATTATACAAAGCAGTGATGAATACCAACATAATTTAATTCCACCAGCAGATGCTTGCTTGGTGCTATTTGTTTTCCCTTTTGTAGGATTTAGGAACTGCATTCTGACTGCAAAAACAAACAAACAAACAAAAAAACCCCAAAACCTATATGCTGCATGCTTCTGAATTTGATGCACAATACATATTCAATTTTAAATTAATTCTGCAAATATCAGGTTCTGTCATGAGAGATTAGAACAAAATTCCATTTAAATTTACATCTGGTGTGAAATGTTTCTGGATTTGTGTTTTTGTTTATTTTTAATTTATGGAGATCCTATTTTGTTGAATATTAGCATCTATTTTTCATTTTAAAAAAAGAATCCTTCAATAAACACAATTGGCATATTTTGAGGTATAATATATTAATATTTTTCTGTGAAAAGATCAAAAACAAGCACATCTTTGATCATGAGTGAGAAACTCATCTGATGGAAGAAATCTTTGTGCAAAGTACCTGGACCTCAAAAGTATCAGGACAAGTATGACCCACTCAGAAGATGGTTTATCGTATATTTATCTCTGCTGGTCTCCTGGAGCTATAATGATTACTGTCAGCGGGGATGCCCTTTCCTATGACAGAGCTGACACTGCTGAGTACAAATTAAAGGAAAATCAGATTTCTTAGTCTCCGAAAGAGTGGTGGGAATGGGGGAGGGGCAGAATCTTTCCTTCCATATCTCTTTTCTCACTATTTCAAGTTTGTCAAGGAAACTCAGCACCAGAACATTTAAACAGAAATGATGCACATGCAATGAGAAAGTTTTAATTGTTGTGTGAAGTAGAGAGAGACAACCACTGCTGAGAAATCACCCATGTTTCCTCAGATTTCCCTAACCATTACCCAAACAAAAAGATGAACTCTGGTCCTTCTCAGCTTTGATCTCACAGCTCAATCTGTTACAGCTAAAATACGTTCCGTTACAAACTTCCAAAAGACAAAGTGTACAAAGTTTTTTAAAAAGAAAAGAATTCTATGTTATAAACTTAGATAAATACATGATTGAAAAAATTATAGAATTTTTTATCATTGGAGATTTTTGTATCAAGGCTTCAGGATTTCACTGTGGTAGAAACAATGAAAAGCTTTCAAATTGCTGATGAAAAGCTTAACATAAATGCAATATTATTATGAATTCTCATATTCATATTTTTCTCTAGCTTCATGGTAATTCTCACTAAAAATGAAAGTCAACCCCTATTCTGACTAGATCCTTAATTGCACAGAGGAATGCTAATGTGGTAATGACACATTATCAGATGTTGCTTGTGCAAAATATCTTACAAGACAGTTACTGGTATACTGTGAGATATTAATAATTAAAAACAAATCACACTTGTCAAAATAAATACATCTATTATAATATCCTTGTTTCTTTACTCGTGCTTGTTTTTCCGAAATGGCAGGTGTCAAAGTGGACCTTTTGTTGTAGTACATGTATCCAATTAAGCACATGGTTTAGGGAAGACCTGACACATTGAAATGATTAAATGCATGCAAAGGAGTGCTGTAGCTTAAGGGTGGAATTCTCTGCAGTTGTTGTTCTAGGACAATCAAAAACAAAAGAACGATTCCCAAACTGGAAATATTCCATTAGTGATATTTAACCCAAACCTCTGCACCCTGGAAATATTCTCACCCACACTGGGGAGCCTGGAGTGAAGGGTCCTGATAAACTAATGCACGTCCATCAACAAGGTGAAGGGGGTCAAAACTTTGGGAAAGACTCACCTATTACACAATTTATTGCACAATTCAGTGACCAGGTTCCTCAGTTTCATATTTAACTTTTAAGTCCGTAACTAATTCAAATAATGTTCTTTCACATCAAAATGGAAATTGGTCATGCCTCTCAGTGTCCAAGATTCTGCATCCTCATTCATTTCCATTGTCAAAAGAAGCCAGAGAGCAAGTTTACTACTAGTTTAGAATGAGACCCTTAATTACCAAGCGGACTGCAGTGTCCCAAAGGCTTGCCTGGAACATCCATCTCTGAAAGGAGGTAGTTATAATCTCATTTGTTTTCTGTGGCCAAAGTTTGATACATTACAAATGAGATGAACTTGAGCTGTTTAATTGAGAAAGGTGAATGAGTCCATAAAATACTGTACTTCTTTCATCTTTCAGTTAAGTCAGGTCATTACATCACAGAAACACTGCTCAGTAAGTGTGTAGCCAAGAAGCCTGTTCTCTCTTTCAGAGTATTATATGCCTCGTCTGTCCTTTGCTGCCATGTCTTCTTATTCTTGAGAGGATGTGAGACATAAAGAAGGAAAGGAAAGGAATAAAGGAAGATAATCAATCTACAAAAAATGAGGGGAAATGGGGAAACCATGAACTTAAACTGTTGACAAGCTATCTTTGAAAAAAAAAAAAAAACAGAGCAAGGTCCTTCTAATGAATGAGGATTTCCTTGCTAATCTTCGCTCTGTTCCTTCCAGCAAGTCAGTTTCCTACATAATGAGTTTTAAGAGTGATTAATAATTTGATGACTAACAATGTCTTCCAAGATCATACAGTCGTCCCATACTTCTCAGATGTGCATGGGAACGTTTAGAGAAACCCTTGATTTAAACATTTTAAAAGATACTTTTCCATTACAGTATGATGTCTAATTTTAATCTGCTATGATACCAAGTGTGCTTTCCCAAATATATTATGTACTTCCTTCTTATAAGTAAAATACAACATTTTCATCTTTGGTTTTATATTTTTAATGTATATTATCCAGTAAAAAGTTTGAAGGTGATGTCTCAAATGAAATTATCTTTCAAGGTAATGTGTGTGCTGTGTGCTCAGTTATGTCCAGCTCTTTGGGACCCCATGAACTGTAGCCCACCAGGCTCCTCTGTCCATGGAGTTTTCCAGGCAAGAGTACTGGAGTGGGTTGCCATTTCCTACTCCAGAGGATCTTCCTGATCCAAGGATCAAACCCGCGTCTCTTGCGTTTCCTGCATTGGCAGGAAGATTCTTTACCTCTGCACCACTTGTGAAGCCCAATTTTAAGGATAATACTTATCTGGAATCTTAAGATTCTGCTTTTTTTTTTTTTTTTTTTATGGTTGTTCTTTTCCCAGCTGAGGGCAAGGGGGAAAGATTAGCAATTTTGCTCATAAAGGGATTATATATATACACACACACACACACACACACACACACACACACACATGTATAACTGCCAAATTGCCATCCAGAACTTCAGCACTGGCCAATTTGGAGATTTATATCCTCCTGGTGCTATATATTAGGGAAAAGTCTGTGCTTGACCTCATCGAGTAGACTGGCAGAGAAGAGAGGTGATCTAATGAAACTTGGAAGATCAATCTTAAAACCCTCTCTCAGAGAAACCTTAACCTGACTTCCCAATGCTGAGCAGATCATGAAATCTACAGGGCGCAGCTGCAGTATTAAACCGTGGAAATGTTCGCCTCACCTCACATTGGCTCAGCATAGTGGGAATGCAGGGTGGCCAGAAGGCAAAGGTCTGAGGAAGGGCGGAGTTCTGAAAATCACTCTATAAATCCTGTTTCTAGGGTGTGCTCAGAATGTCCGTTTTAGTACAAACCACTACCACAATCACATACATCAACCGGAATCTACTGTATTTCATGTAATAATCTGTGGAATATGAAAAGAGATATAGAAGAAATAATTGAGACATTTGCGTGTGTACAGTTCCGATTCTTGCCTGAGCATCCTTCTGCAGAAGGAGCTGGACCGTTTTAGCATGTCATAAGGACAGGCAGACTTCTAATTCAAGGCTCTCAAGACCCGTCAGGTCTGCAGCAACCTCAAAGCTTCCTGTCAATGTTGTTAATGGCAAATCTAAGCATGTGAGTGTTTTCGGTCAGGGTGCTCCTAATAGCATCGTGATTGTCAAGTGATTGAGGACAATCATAGGGAGAAGACAGAAATGGTCTATTAGGACTTCGTGGCCATCTTGCCCCCTCCCCACAGAGCTGCTTCTTTCTACAGGCACAATAGGGCGGTGACCTACAGGAGATTTACTGTAGCTTTTCGTAGTCCTATTTTCAGCCACTACAAGTTATGAAAATCTAACGCTGGGGGGAGGAATGGGAAATATGCCCTAATGCTATAAATACATACCCTACTGCTAGATATTTTCAAAGAACTATTTGCTAGAGCCTATTACTTATGCTCTAGATGGCACTTCTCTTATATTTAACAAAAGCAAAAATGGAATACACTCATTCTATTACACTTTGGGAGAACCACAGGGAAAATTGGGCTTGCTGCTTTTCTTGATCACCTCTAAGAATTTTTTATCTTTCTAAGGAACCACCTCTGTCCATTCAAACTACCCTATTTGATCAGGAGGAAGCTGAGCTAGTGTGCAAAATTATATATTCTTTTGTATTTGTTCTCTTCTTCTGATTACATGATCTTTGGGGAAAATACTATAGGTAAGTAAATACTTAGTATTAAGGTATTTACTTGATATGCCTTGCTAATAACACAATCTATAAAAAAAAGAAATTCACAGAACCAGGGAGATGAAAAACCCCATGATTTCTCAAACATATTCCTAGGACCAATAATGTGGAAGTCATCTCTTTAAATGTTCTGAGAACATGCTCTATTTCCCAATCTTATTTATTAGGAAATTCATCTCCCCAAAGGATACCTATTAATCTATTAACAAGGCACATTTTTACCTTCATTCCATATGCTCAATACATGCTCTCTTTTACTCACATTCTGCCTCGAAAGTGGACAAAACCCACATTATCCCAATAGGAGAATGAAAAGCTGGCTCTTTAATATCTCTCATACCATCTCAATTAGTAAATAATTTGAAATGCACAGATGGGTAGAAAACCATGTTAAGCCCTTTAATAGCCACAGTTTTCACTTTCTCACTAAGGCGTTCTATATTTTGAGAGGAGTCCCAGTTGCTAAATCAACTGTGGTTCTGCTGGAAAGATTCAGGAGAGACAATTCTACGTTTAACTGTGGCCTTTCATCTTGGGCACTACTAGTTCTGATGGCTTTAAGGAGAGTCAGCATCCTCTGCAGTTCACAGAAAGAGCTAGGAAATAATACCGATCTCCAAACTATCTTATTAACATCCTCTGGAAGACAATCACAGTGAAACAAATTAAACATGCCCATCATCACTGGGCTGCTGTTTAGGAGGATCCCTGGGTTTCTGAGCAGATGGGTCCCTGGAAGAGTTTCTGGAGAGAGCTCTGAACTTATCCCAAAGACCACAGAGCTGACCTTAAAAGTTTATCTGATGCCCTTGAACAGAGTGAGCCAGGGCCATCTCTTGCAGGAGCGTCCACTGGGTGTATGTGAGAAATTTATTTTTTTCTGTCTTTAAAGACTGTTAATTTGGAAACATTTTCAAGCTTTACAAAATGCAAAAATATATTAAAAAGAATGTCATCTACCCTCTGACTAGATTCACCTACGTTGCACATTTTACACTATTTACAATTCACTCTCCCTCTTTCTCATTTTTTTTCTGAATCATTTGAAGGTAGGTTACATTCCCCTTTATCAACAAAATAATTATGTACATCAAGGTGTTTATCACTAAAAAATAAGGATATACTCTTACATGGCCACAATATAGTTATGAACTTGAATAAATTTTACAGAAATATTTTTCTCTAAAGTTAATACTTGAAGTTTTATCAAATTTGTCTGAAATGCATCTTTTCTCCTGTTTTTCCACCCTCCAGCAGAGGATCTGGTCTAGAGTCAAGTGTTTCCTTTGCTTGTCATGTCTCTACAGCCTTTAGTCTGGGGCACTGACATAGTTGTTATAAAATAACTTTCAGCGTCTTTTATGGAATTGACATTTTTGAAGAATGTAGTTCCATACTCTCATGTATTCGTTATTTTAATAGGACATTGCTCATTTCCATTTTGTCTCATTTTCCTTGTGACTGTATTCAGGTATAATTCTAGGCCAGAATATTGCACAGGTGATGTATCCTTGATATCACAGCTGATGATACACAATGTCTCACTGGTGATGTTAATTTCAATCGCTGGTCAAGGTGTTGCCCAATTCCTGGACTGTAAATTTACCATAGATTTTCTCTATCACTAGTAATAAGCAGTACATTGGGAAACACTAAGAACATCCATATATCCACCTCCTTCTCATCAAAATTTCTCCTACCTTTAGCATCCAGTGCTGGTTTTTGCCTGATCCCTTCCTTACTTACCATGACTTTTCTGGCTCCTGCACAATCTCCACCCTCCCCATTACCAGTCAACCCTCAGGATTCTGCTGGAAGTACAGCCTGCCTTCCTGTCCCTTTGAGTATCATTTTTACCTTTTGTTTTCTGGCACAGATTCATGAATTCCTATTATTTTTAATGATTTATAATTCATTATTGCACTTAACCATTTTAGTGTTCAAACTGTCTAAGGTTTGGCCAGAAGTCTCTTCTTGCTGGCTTCTGTGTCCTTTCCCATCTTTTTTGGGCCCAGTACCTTCTTCCTTTGTGGTATAGTAAGAAGATCAAGTCCTTTTACCCGCCTTAGCCCTGTCCTGCAATCAGGCATTTTCTCATGTACCTCTGGTTCAGCTTAGGGAGGAATGGTATTTAGAGACCAAGATATGGAGCTAAGTAGACTCATTCCTTAGGGTGAGTCTCCTTGGGGTTTCTTTCCTTCACACATTCAACAAACAGAGCTCAGAAATACACGCAGATGCAAACATTCACATACAATTATCCATATACATTAATGCAATTACACATGTATATGCATATCCACAAAACACGTATATCTTTTAAAACCACATGTTGTTTACCCAGGATCTCCACTCTCATGTATCCCCAAAGGGCATCTTTCCTTTCTTCTTCTACCCTATATTCTACAGTTAGATCCCAACAGCAACATATTTACTTATTTGCTTTCAGTTCAGTTCAGTTCAGTCACTCAGTTGTGTCTGACTCTTTGTGACCCCATGAACACAGAATTTGTGCACGTTAACATGCTTTTAAAAGTTAAAAATATATAAAAAAAGATAGACTCAGAGAAGTGTCATTCCTTCCATAGCGCTTTCATCCTATTCTATACTCACCCCTTATTAGGTAAGCATCTTCATTGTTTCCTGCTTACTTCTTCTTATATAATTTTTAGCAAAGATAAGCACATATGTGGGCTTCCCAGGTAGTGCCAGTGGTAAAGAAGCCACCTGCCAAGGCAGGAGGGATAAAGATGCTGGTTTGATCCCTGGAGAAGGGCATGGCAACCCACCCCAGTATTCTTGACTGGAGAATCCCATGGATAGCAGAGCCTGGAGGGCTATGGTTCATAGAGTCACAAAGAGTTGGACACGACTAAAGTGACTTAGCACATGTGCAAGCACATATGTATGCTTTCCAATTTTCTAATTTTTCCTTATTTTACATATAAAAGGAATATACTCTTTGGCATATAGCTTTTTCATATAAATGGCATTTATCACTCTATTATAGAGGTCCTCCTTATAATTTTTTTATAGTTGCACAATAATAAGAGTGTGTTTATTCTATAGTTTCTGCAACCAGTCTCTACACTTGAACACTTAAGTAGCCTCCAGTATTTTGCAATAACAAAAAATGCTTCGGTGAACAACCTTGTGCATATATATTTTTCCACTGTAGGTTTATCTTCAGGGTAAATTCCTAGAAATAAGATTTCTGAGTCAAAGAGCAAACGCACATAGAGTTTTGGTAGATACTGCCAAGTCCTCCTCTGTAAAAACTGTACCATTTTCTATTCCCATCAGCAATGTATGACAGTGCCTGTTTCTGTATAGCCTTGCCAAAAGAATGTCTCATCAAGCTTTTAAGTTTGCCAATTTGGCAAATGAGGAATAGATTACCGTTGTTTCAATCTGCATTTCTCCCATTGTGAGCAAATTTGAACATTTTTTCATGTGTTCTTCTTTTGTGAATTATCCATGTAATTTGCCCACTTTTCTATAGGATTGCTGTTCATTTCCCATTGATTTTTAAAAGATGATTACTAATTAAAGGTATTAGCCCTTTATCTGAGCCCTTTATCACTGATGGATTCTGAAAATATTGTCTCCCAATAGTCACTCGTCTTTGAACATCTTTGCTTATGGTGTTTTCTTCTTTTGAATGTGTCATTTGTTTGCTTTTGAACATGCAAAGTTTTTACGTTTTATGTAGTCGAATTTACCTTTTGTTTCACTGTATTAGAATTTTTAACAATCACTCAAAAGTCTTTCCCTACACCCAGGTTTTAGAGGGATTTCGTGATATTTTCTTCTCGTATGTGTATACTCTTTTCATTTTAAAAATCTCTGATGCATTTGGAGTTCACTATTGTGCATGGTATGAGAAATGGATCTAATTTTACTTTTTTCAAAATGGCTATTCGATTTTCCCAACACCATTTATTATAAAAGACCATATTTATCCCCATGCTTGAAATACTACTTTTATTTTATACTAAATTTCTATGTGTAATTGGATTACTCTGGAGTTTGTATTTTATTTCATTGGTTTCGGTTTTATGGAAGTGAATGCTGTGTTATTTGGTACATAAATATTCATAATTGTTACAATTTCATAGTAGTAATGGCTTCTAATGTTACATTTTTGTCTTATTTAATGTTTTGGGGGGTTTGAAGTCTACTTTTTTCTAAAAACCTGTAAGAGTTTGCATTTACATGATTTCAAATGTCACATCCATTGTACTCCTTGATTAACACATTTTTTGATCACTAGCACTGCTCTGTACTAGAAAAACACAGTGCAAAGTAATTAATTGGATGTATGATGTAGAGAGTTCCCAGACTCTTCTGCTTACCTGACGTGGCAACTCTAGAGAATCAAGTAAATATTGCAATTAATAAATTACATAAATGCTCTTTTACATTTACTGTGCTGGATATAATTGTGTACAGCAAGAGATGATTTGTAACACAAATTCTGATTAATACAATCATTCTAAATATCTTTGTGTAGAGTTTTGTTTTTCTGTTCATTCAGCAATATTCAAGTTTTGAGGGGGCTTAGGGCTTCCCTGGTGGCTCAGAGGGTAAAGCGTCTGCCTACAATGCAGGAGACCTGGGTTCGATCCCTGAGTTGGGAAGATCCCCTGGAGAAGGAAATGGCAATGCACTCCAGTACTCTTGCCTGAAAAATCCCATGGACGGAGAAGCCTGGTAGGCTGTAGTCCATGGGGTCACAAAGAGTCAGACACGACTGAGCAACTTCAACCTTTCAACCAAAGAGCTCATAAGAGGACAAAGTGGACATACATGTTTATTGTTTCAGGAAAAAAAAACAAAAATAAATGAACATAACCAAGATTTTCATATATATGACACAAATGAGGTCCAGTGACATGACCTGCCTCGTTACACAGCCAGTTAGTACAAAACCACTGCTACCAAACAGGTCGCTTAATCGCTAGTCAAGTGTGCTTTTCACACTTACATATGAAGTCTACTTCTGCACACACCAGAGTGCTTTCTCTTTGTAAACATCTTGGCAAACAGAAAAATTCTGTGTGCCCCAACAAGCCTATGTGACACTCAATGTGTTATGTTTATCCTGTTTTCACAGGCCATTTACATGAGAAATGAAACCTTAAAGTGCTCCAATTTCCTCTTTAGGAAAAAACGTGGGGAGGACAAGGAAAGACAATAGAAATGCGTGAAATGAATTTCAGTGTCTGAGACTAAAATTGTCTGGTGTCCATTATAATGATGACTAAACAGGGATGTGAAAGTGTCACTCGGAGTCCTGATCACATGGGCTTGTCATTCTACTTAAAAGGATTCCAACGTGGACTTCCCTGGGGGTACAGTGAATAAGAATCATTCTGCCAATGCAGGGGACATGGATTCTATCTCTGATCCGAGAAGATCTCACATGCCACAGAGCAACTGAGACCAGGTGCCACAGCTATTGAGTCAGAGCTCTAGAGTCCATGAGCCACAGCTACAGAAGCCCATGAGTCTAGAACCTGTGCCCTGCAACAACGAGAAGCCTGCCCACCACAACTAGAGAAGAGCCCCAACCGCCCCCCCCCCCACAACTAGAGAAGAGCCTGGGTGGCAGCAAAGAAACTATGCAGCCAAAAGTAAATAAATAAATAAACAATTAATTATAAATAAATAAGATCTGTATAGTCCAAGCTATGGTTTTCCCAGTAGTCATGTATGGATGTGAGAGTTGGACTGTAAAGAAGGTTGAGTGCTGAAGAACTGATGCTTTCAATCTGTGGTGCTGGAGAAGACTCTTCAGAGTCCACTGGACTGTAAGGAGATCAAACCGGTCAATCCTAAAGGAAATCAACACTGAATATTCAATTGAACGACTGATGCTGAAGCTGAAGCTCCAATCCTTTGGCCACCTGATGTGAAGAGATGACTTGTTGGAAAAGACAGTGATGCTGGGAAAGATTGAGGGCAGGAGAAGGGGGCGACAGAGGATGAGTTGGTTGGATGTCTTCACCAGCTCAATGGACATGAGTTTGAGCAAACTCTGAGAGATACTGAAAGACAGGGAAGCCTGGCATGCTGTAGTTTGTGGGGTTGCAAAGGGTCAGACACAACTGAGCGACTGAACAGCAATAACAAACAACAAAAGTTGTTGATGGCATCATCCAAAAAAACAAAAAAGGAGGAGAATGGATGGCAAACTGACAACAAGCAGATTTCCAAAGTGTTAGGAAGGCATTTTAGGTTTTCCGTCTGCTTTAGGATTTTGTTTATACATATATAATTTTTTAAAGAAAAAAAAAAAGTCAAACCAACCAGGCAGAAAATCATTCTGATGTAAAAACTGTTAAGAATCACGGAGGGAAAAAAACCCTCTCCCTGCATGCTGGAGCTAACTGCTTACTCACAGGCACTTGTATCAGAACAGCAGCAGCAGGGGAAGGAAGCAGAGGCTAATCAGAAGGAAGGAAAAAACATACTCTGCAAATGCTAAAATGGAGCAATAGCAAGGCCCTAGGAAGGGGTGTCATGTGTTTGGGTAAAAAAAATAAGCCATGTAGCAATGGAGCACTTAAACCCCTATGAGTGGTGGAGACTGCGCAGGGCTAGCTATCTCCTCCTCCTCCAGTTATAAACCTTGCAAATCCCCAGGGAATTCTTTATGCAACGATAATTTCTCAGACTGCTTAGAAGGTAAAGTCATACATCTTTAGAAAGGCATGTGACGATGGTGTATTTAAGTGTGAAAGAGAAACAAGGAATCTACTGGTCTCTCCATTTTCAAGGGAGAAAATTCAAAGACATTTCACACCACCACCTACAGACCAGGACAATGCCTTCCAGGAAAATAAACATCATTCCTTTCAGGGTTTCCAAAACTGCAATGTGAAATTCAATTATTTATTTTAAAATCCCTAACAGGATTGTTTCATCCTGCAGGAGAAAAGTCCCAGAAGTAAAAGGAACGGCAAATGCTAACCAAAAGCGGGGAGAAAAGGACAAAAAGGCTCATTATAGAATCCTCAGTATCAGGGGATGCTATCCTAAACTATTTATTAAATTCTTCTTGTCTTTCTTGATTGCATCGTCCATGCTGTGACTGGTGCTGTAACAGAATAGGAAGAGCATGAAGTCTCAAAGGCAGCTCCTCTTTTCTACACTCCTGGGAATATCTCAGAGCTCACAATGGGTTAATAAAGAAGCTGCTGATTCTTGATCTCCTGAATAAAGAGCTCACCAATTAACAGGCCCACAGGAAAGCACAAAGCAGTTTCATATCAAAACAGAAAAGAAGCCCAGCAATTTGCCAATGTCCAACAAAATGCATGAAACATCAGTAAATAATGGAGAGGAACAGAAATTTCAAAATAGGCTCAGTGCATCTTTAAAAGTGCCTTTTGCCAGATAAATAATTCTAGATGAACAATTTCATACACACAGGGCATTTGAATAATTCCATAGACTTCGTTTTACCAGGTCTTTCTGCCTAATTACAAGTCTTTGAACCAGACAACGGTACTTGAAAGATCAATGCCTGGCTGCACAAAGCACATATAAAGCGTAATTAAGAGGACTGCTCGATGGAGCAATAGATAACATGCATATGGATGTATGAAGTCTTCACATGTACACACTCGATATTCGTGTTGTGTGTAGTGAAGACACACACTTTCACTCTCCTAAATGTCTTTGGCTGCCATTTTGTAAATGCAACAATCAAAATGAAAATGGAATAAAAAAAATAGGAAGATTGCCATCAAGGGTTAGATAATTCTACTGGAACTCTTAGTCTAGGGGAAGTCTAATTAACTGGCTGAGAGTATTTATTTCTAACACTGTTTCACTTTTTACTTCTTATTTAGATCAAAATCTGACACATTTTAGGAAATATGTGGATTTTAAATGTGTCCTAATTCATTCAACTTGTTTCTCATTTTCTAACACTAAATCAAGATAATAAAACATTACCATCTTGGACTACTCAGAAAGTATGTACATACTTCAAGCACAGACATTTCATTTGTAACTAGGAAAGCAATGCTTCATGTCTGGGAGAAAAGCAAACTGGGTATTCTCAGTTCTCAGGGAAGGCAGGTCTAATGAATGTAAGAGATGACAGGCACAAAAGGCATCTTCTACACCTTGGCTGGCACCAAGAAAATAAATAATAAATACCAAATTCATGTTGACCAGAAAAAAGTGACATTTTCCAGCGACACATTAGATAGGAAAAGAAAAAGTGTGAGGAGTCAACAATTGTAGGGAAATGAACATGTATGTCTTGACTGCAGGATAAAAGACTGTTAGAATTGCAAGGAGCCATAAGAACACACATAGACAGAAGGGAATGAATCAGGGTCTCAGAGATGAGTGGCCACAGAAGGCCACGGCGCTGAGCAGTCCCTGCCTTAGCCAATATCTCTACTGGGCCACGGTGTCGCCACCATCTAGACCCCTCTCATTCCCTGAGCTTTTGTTCAATAGCACTGCAGGAAATTAATGGGAGAAAATAATGGACAGTAACATAATCACTGAGTTATTTCCCTTTTATGGAGAATGGCAATTATAAAACATTTATAATACGGTTAAAACCACTTGACAAAAAAAATCTTACTTATTAAACTGAAGGCAATATTTGGACCTTATAATGGAACCAAATGGCTCTTAGTGCAGCTAAATAAAGGACATGTAACCACAGAGACAACACACTTTGTATATTTGAAGTTAAGGAGAAAAATGCAAAGCAACTGCCTAAGAAATGCTCTTTTGTTTCCTTTCATTGTCTGTTCCCAAACTTTGGCCAATTTAGATGTAGTTACTATCTGCTTTTATTTATCAGTATTTTGAGATAGCAATGGCTTTGAAACGGCAAAAAAGAATCAAATAAAAGTTTATCTTCTTGAATAATAAATGAATTAATCATTCATTTCTGCAGAATCCTTGGCTGGGAGGGTGCCGGAAGGGAGTCGGCAAGCTGTATGTAGCATTCTGACCATGGGCACATGTGTGACCTTGGGAGAAGGCATTGAAACACTCTAGTCTCCCGTTTCCTCTTCTAAAATATGATGCAGCTGAATAAAGAATCTCTAATGTTGAAACAGAGCAGGACTCTATGGTCCTTGCCCACCATGTGCTCTGTCTGCTTTTTGTCTGCAGAAAAACTTCAGCCAAAGAATAAGTTTAATCACAGAAGTGAGAATATGCAGAAACCAGAGAAAATAGTCTTACAAGACTAAATAATAATAGTTTAGTCATTAGGGATAGCCAAGGACCTTTAGTTCCTTCTCAAGGACTACAGATAATATTCTGAGCTACATCCTGTGAGCTGTCTTACAGATACTGAAACCCCTACCAAGTGGAAGAAGCTTAACTACATGATGACCAGACTGTAGCATGACATAAGCTGCCACAATTCCAAGAATTGTCCCCAAGGAAATGAGGACAAACCAACCCTGGGACTGAACATTAACTGTACTTAAAACAATCAAGATGATGCTGGTCAGACCACCCATGACCAATTTCAAGATGACTGTCAGAGCTGACTGCTGTTTCTGAATGTAGCTTCCTTCCTCTGTCTATAAAAGCTCTTGCCCACTGGTTGTTGGGTTGGAGAGTCAGCCTTTGGACAGGAGTCCGCCCTCCCTGTGGGTTGCCAGCATCCAGAATAAAGCAAACTTTCCTTTACACTACCTTTGCCTCTATGCTGGCTTTTGAGCCATTAGCAGCTGGACTCCAACTTTCCGTTACAATGTCACTCATAACTCCCTTATTCTCTGATCATTCTCCCGCTTGTTTGATTTTATGACCCAAAGTCTCCCTCTCCCCAGAATGCAGTCTGGAACACAATCCTTTGCAATGTTAAATCGGACAGCTTTAATTACCTCTCCTTGTTATGAAACAGAAAGAAGAGTGACTGTTCTAAACTTGATTTTTGACTAAAAATCTCTTTGCCAATTCCTTTGGACAATAAATTCTGAATAGTGGTATTTTATATCTCCCAGACAAACATTTCTTTCATGAAAATGGGTGGGGATGAATGAATTTCAAAATGTCATCATTTTAGCTACCATTTATTCTACTCTATTACAAATTCAATAACCTTGAACCAGAGTTAATAGAAATTCATGATAAGTAATAAAAATCAAACTGGCCTCAAATTCCCGTGGCTTCACACAGCCTATAAGCTATCAATTCCTCAATCTCTCTCCAGCCTAGAATTCTCTATTGAGTTCCAGCCAAAATCACACCGACAGACATCACCAGACAAAACCACACTGACAGATGTCCTATTGGAGCCTCAGACTGAACACATCCATCACCCTTCTCCCTTTCCCCCGTACCAGCTCCTCCTTCAGTGTTCTGTGTTTCTGAGAATGTTTTCATCACCCAGTTTGGTATCTGAGTTTGGCTCCAAGACACTTTCCTCTCCTTTGCTCCAAACACTGTTGATTCAACTCCCATTAATTCATCAGATAGATTCCAAACTTTCCTATGAATAGAACCTTAATCCTGCATTCTGAAATGCAAATCTGATGACCTTTCTGCTTACTTCCCTGGTGGCTCAGACGGTAAAGCATCTGTCTACAATGCGGGAGACCTGGGTTCGATCCCTGGGTCGGGAAGATCCCCTGGAGAAGGAAATGGCAGTCCACTCCAGTACTATTGCCTGGAAAATCCCATGGACAGAGGAGCCTGATAGGCTACAGTCCATGGGGTCGCAAAGAGTCGGATACGACTGAGAGACTTCACTTAATGTAAAGCCCAATCTCTCTAACAGGACATATCAATTCAAGATGCTTCATAATCAGGTCTCTGCCTTTATGGCCAGCCACATCTTCAGTCACTTCCTACTTTCCACTAAAAGTTGTTAATATCCTAAGCCTTTAACATGTTCCCAATTTCCCACATACTCTTTTCCTCTAGTCTTTGTGTACATCATCGTTTTTTAGTGGAACAGTTCCTATTCCCTTCTGTGTCAGGCTGACTTCATTAATCCTTTGAAACTCACCTCAGCCCTTCTACGGCTCAGTCTCAGCCTTCACTGACTGTCCATGTGTGTTCTCCTAACGTGACAGGCACACTTCTACTACAGTCCCCACTGTGTGGCATTTTAACCACTATTGTATGGCGCGTCCATAAAGGCGGAGTCTGCATTTTCTTTAGTTCACCGATTGATGACTGGCATATAATAAATGTGCAATAAATGAACAACTATGCACATAATAGGGGGGCTATGAGGAGAGTAATCCTAGTCCCAGGTGCCTGGGACAGTCCAGGTCCACCCAGATCCAGCCCAGGTCATCCCAGCCTGGTTAAGAATAGATCTCCCTTTCATTCCCAATTGTCCAGATGTGGACAATAAATCATATGATCATTGTCTATGAGTCAACATACCAGGTGCACTTGTAGCCTTATTAAGAATACCATTTTAAAGACATGGCCGTACATTCACAGAGAGAGATCTGGGAAAGATGATCACTGGGCAAGATGTTCTAGCCTGGGTGGTAACATTTCAGGTGACTTTTTTCTCCTGGTCATACTTTCATTAATTGAAATTGCTTTCATCCATTCAGCACAGATCACTTCTATAAAGCTAGTCAAATGACTTTGAAAAAGTCATAGCGTAATTCATCTCAAGTGAATTTTCTAGAATATTCAGCTTTATCTTTAGGGCTATGGAAAATGCCAAGATTTTTCATATTGTAGGTCAACTAAGCATATGACAGAATGGCCCCATCATAAAGATAAAGGACATCAAAAGCTTGTGATTATATTCACAAATGTCATCCAACCCCACATTGCATGAAAAATGAAACTAAACTCGACTAAAATAAACAGCTCTGAGAGTCAGGATGCCAGAATATCCAGACATTTGGTTTGAAGCTGCTGCATAGGGTCTAGACTTCCACAGCTGGTAATGTGAATAAATTCACAGACCAAACTTTCAAATAGTAACAGCATATGGAAAACGTTAAATGGGACATAAACATTGCTAATCAGAATCCAACAGAGGTAATCTAAAAAACATCCTCGTGTAAAAGTGCTTCCACAATCAATTCTACCTCACAGAGCAATGACTTTTATCAGTTCAAAAGCTTACGGAATCTTACTGTGGAAGAAAAGTAAGTCATCATGTTTTCTATCAGGTTTTTATCGTGATTAAATGTATATAGTGAAGCATCACTGGTCACAAACTTTTAACCAGTACTTAAATATATAAACTAATAGCCAACTTTTGATCAAGTTACAATTCCATATAAAGTTGCAAGCCAATTACTTTCAGTTACTTTCTCTATTTTCTCACTGACTTGCAGATGCCTCTAAAAGAGGACAGTACAAAGCACATTTGTTCTGCCCGGATGGGGTTATTTAAGACAAACCATCTCCACCTTTGTGGAGTCCAAGTTGAGATGACTGCTTGCATCTCTCCCAGAGCTGACTATTTCTGGCAAAGGAATGGTTAGGAGATCGTGGACATCAACTGAAAGGAGGACCATGGTGAGGGGGTGCATCTTGGCCAGCCAGAGCCTTCAACTTCCTTTTCTGGCAGTGGGTAGAGAGTGCACTGACACACCCACAATCTGCTTCTCTAACAATGATGGGCAGCCTCAGAGAGAGAAGTTCTGCACCAGCCAGGATTCGGCTAACCAGCTGATGATGCGGCGGCATCAAGTCCCAGAGAATCAGGTTCAAATTCTGTCACATAACCTTTCAATTTACTCTCTTGAAAGAGAGTCCCTCCAAGACACTGGGTGTGAGTGGGTATGAACCCTGTCACCTAAACTGTAGAGGCATTATGTCTGAGAAAAGCTCAAAGGATACATTTTCAGAAGAGGACATGGGGAGCAATGATCCCCTTGTTGCTGTTGCTGTTCAGTCGCTAAGTCATGGATTCTTTGCAACCCCATGGACTGCAGCACGCCAGGCTTCCCTCTCCTTCACTATCTCCCAGGGTTCACTCAAACTCCTGCCCATTGAGTCAGTGATGTCATACAACCATCTCATCCTCTCTCGTCCCCCTCTCCTTCTGTCTTCAATCTTTCCCAGCACCAGGGTCTTTTCCAATGAGTCAGCTCATCGAATCAAGTGACCAAAGTATTGGAGCTTCAGCTTCAGCATCAGTCCTTCCAGTGAATATCCAGGGTTGATTTCCTTTAGGATTGACGGGTTTGATCTCCTTACAGTGCAAGGGACCCTGAAGAGTCTTCTCCAACACCACAGTTTGAAAGCGTCAATTTTTCAGCACTCAATCTTCTTTACAGTCCAACTCTCACATCCATACATGACTACTGGAAAAACCATAGCTTGCACTATACAGACCTTTGTCAGCAAAGTGATGACTCTGCTTTTTAATACACTGTCTAGGTTTGTCATAGCTTTTCTTCCAAGGAGCAAGCATCTTTTAATTTCATGGCTGCAGTCACTGTCACCAGTGATTTAGGAGCCCAAGAAAATAAAGTCTGCCAAGTCACCTAAATTTCCTCTTGGGACATGAACGTGGCAGGGATGGTACCCCTGTTTAGAGTGGCATCCTGTTGGCTGTTTTCATCCAGAAGCCCCAGTAAGGGTGCTTTGAGCAACTCAGTGTCTGGAACCAATACTCTGAGAGCAATTATGCCACTTCCTGCATTAGCCAACTCATCCTTTTCCATACTTTCCATCACCATCTACACACTTATAATCTATTTGTCTAATCATCATTGCTCCCCAGAGTATGAGATCAATATCACTGACTGACTTCTAGAAATTTCCACCTGAGGGTCCCATTGGCACTTCACACTCATCCAAATCTGATTGCTTTATCTGCCATCCCCTCAAAGCCAGTTCTTTCAAACTATGAATCTCTGTGAATGGCATCACCATCTGCACAATTCATAAAACCAGAAATCTTAATCTCATCTTTGATTAATATCTCCTCTCTCACTCCCTGCATCTACTTGGTCCCAGTTCTGACTCTGACTTATTGTACCTCTTAAAGATTGCCTGCAAACTTTAATGGCATTTTCACATCACTACCCTCTTCTTGGATTATTCCAGTTACCTTCCTAAAGATCTCCCCACCTCTATTTTCAACCTCATATTCACTGACCTCTTCAATCTATTCTCTCCATATTGTGGCCATTATCAAGTCATTCTCTACTTTAAAACTCTTTGTGTAAAATCAACTTGAAATGGATTAAAGACTTAAACGTAAGGCCCAAACTATAAAACTCTTAGGAAAAAAAAAAAAAAAACAAAACATGGAGGAAAAGCTCCTTAGCTTTGGTCTTGGTAATTTTTTTTCTTTTTTTGTATACAATCTCAAAAGAACCTACAATAAAACAAACACAAACAATTGGGACTGCATTAAACTAAAGAGCGTCTGCCCAGCAAAGGAAACCATCAACAAAATGAAAAGGAAGCCTATGCAATGGGAGAAAATATTTGCAAACCATATATCTGATAAGGCTAATATCCAAAATATAAAGGGAACTCATACAACTCAAAAGCAAAAGGAAACAAATAGCCTGATTTTTTAAATGGGCAAAGGACATGAATATACTTTTTTCCAAAGAGGACATACAAATGGTCAACAAATATGTGAAAAGTTGTTGAAAAATCACTTATCATCAAGGAAATGCAAATCAAAATCACATCAGATATCACCTCACACCTGTTAGATTGACCATTACCAACAAGATAAGAGCTAAAAAACACTGGCAAGGAGACAAGGAGCAGTTCCGTACTGCGGGTGGGAACGCAAATTGGTGTAGCCATTATGGAAAAGAGTGTGGAGGTTCCTCAAAAAATGAAAAATAGAACTAATGTAAGATTCAGCAATCTCATTTCTGAACATATATCCAAAGGAAATGAATTAGTATCTTGAAGAGGCATCTATATGCCCATGTTTACTGAAATATTCTTCACAATAGCCAAGATACGGAAAGAACCTAAATGCTGGTGAACAAATGCCTGGATAAAGAAAATATGGTGTACACACACCATACATACACACAATGGAATATTATTCAGCCATTAAAAAGGGAAATCTTGCTATTAGCAACACGAGTAAACCTGGAAAACATTAGGCTAAATGAATTGTCAGACACAAAAAGACAAACACTGTTTGATTTCACTTACATGTCAAATCTAAGTCAAACTCAGAGGACCAGCGAGCAGAACAGTGGCTGCCAGGGGTTGGTGGTGGAGAATGTGTGGAAGGAATGGGGAGATACTGGTCAAAGGGTACAAACTTTCAGTTATAAAATGAATATGTTCCAGGGATCTAATGTACAGCAAGGTAATGAAAGGGAATAATACTTTATCATACGCTTGAGATTTTCTAACAGTAGATCTTAAGTGTTCTCACCACACACAGATGTGTTAACTAACTAGACAGTGGTAATCATATCACAATGGATATGTATATTCAATCACCATGTTGTACACCTTCAAAAAAAATCACACTGTAAAATCTAAATGTATAAAACCTTTATTTGTCAATCATACCTTAATAAGGCTAGAAAATATAAAAGTCTTTATTTTGCCTCCTCTGCTTCATCTCAACAGTTTTATCTTTCTTGCCGTTTTCCACCCCAATCTGGAACTCTATCTCCAGTTACACCAAACATCTATGACTTCATAGAAGGTCCCCTGTCCACTTTCACCTCTGCGAATCCTTCCTACTTATGCCCAGAACACCATAAATCCCATTGCTATGTACTTCTGTTAGTCAGCTCCTACTCATCTCTCAAGCACCAGAAGAACATCACCCCCTGGAATCCTTCTACTCTCACATGCTCAGGCATCTTATCCTTGCCCTCATCTGCTGTATTTTAATTTAAATAAACTATAAGCCTCCTGCATTTATTTAATTTCTTATTGGCTCCCTAGAGCCTAGCACGTCTCTGAAAGATTATTATATATCAATAAATATTTAACTCAAATTTCGCACTTGAGGTTGGTCTCCTTTTCTTCCTATATGAAAAACTGAAAGTGAAGTTGCTCAGTCGTGTCTGAGTCTCTGCGACTCCACGGACTGTAGCCTACCAGGCTCCTCCATCCACGGAATTTTCCAGGCAACAGTACTGGAGTGTGTTGCCATTTCCTTCTCCAGGGGAATCTTCCCGGCGTGGGGATAGAATCTGGGTCTCCTGCATTGCAGGCAAACACTTTACCATCTGAGCCACCTGGGAAGCTATATACTAGTTGCTAAATCCTATGCAAGTTACCTAACTACACAGAAGTGTAGCATCCTTATCAGGAAAACAGAATAATAATACCTGTTTCACAAAATTGTATTGAAGATAAAGGACCTCAGTGAGCCACTGATAATGATCCCAGTATACTTATGAGCCAAGGGCCATTTCTGGCATATATCTGTATTTTGTTCGGCAATCATAATTCAAATAGACACATGTACCCTCATTGTTCATTGCAGCATTATTTACAATAGCCAGGACATGGAAACAACCTAAATGTCCATGGAAAGATGAATGGATAAAGAAGGTACATATGGACAACATGGTACATATACACATTGGAATATTACTCAGCCATAAAAAAGAATGAAGCTGGGTCACTTGTGGGTGGACGTGGATGGACCTAGAGTCTGTCATACAGAGTGAAGTAAGTTAGAGAGAAACACCATATGGTATATTAACACATATATGTAGAATACATTAAAATGGTACAGATCAACTTATTTTCAGGAAAAGAGATGAGGAGAACAGGCATATGGACATAGGGGAGGGAGGTGGGGAGATTGGGATTGACATATACACACTGCCATTTGTAAAATACACAGCTAGTAATAAGTTGGATGGCATCATCAACTTGATGGACATGGGTTTGGGTGGACTCCGGGAGCTGGTGATGGACAGGAGGCCAGGCGTGCTGCAGTTCATGGGGTCGCTAAGAGTCGGACACAACTGAGCAATTGAACTGAACTGAACTGAACTGAGTGATAACCTGCTATATAGCACAGGGAGCTCTGCTCAGTGCTCTGTGGTGACCAAGATGCATAGGACAGGGGTAGCGTTGGGAAGGAGGTCAAGAGGGAGGGGATATACGTATACATTTAGCTGATTCACTTCGTTTTACAGCAGAAACTAACACAATATTATAAAGCACCTATGCGTGTGTGCTAAGTCACTTCAGTCATGTCCGACTTTTTGCAACCTTATGGACTCTAGTCCTCCAGGCTCCTCTGCCCATGGGATTCTCCAGGCAAGAATACTAGAGTGGGTTGCCATGCCCTCTTCCAGGGGATCTTCCCAACCCAGGGATCAAGCCTACGTCTCTTCTGTCTCCTTCATTGGCAGGCTGGTTCTTTACCACTAGCACCACCTGGGAAGCCCATCAAGCACCTATACCTCAATTTTAAAATGTTAAGACTGAAAATTCTCAAATAAAAACTCAAGGTTTTACTTTATTATGAAAACAAGTTTTAAGACCTAACAGCCCTGGATAGGTACTTTTTATGCAACCATCAGCTGGAGCCAAGTAACACCAACTCTTCTTGGATGAGACATAGGCCTTCGTTTGCCACAGACCTCACTAATCCTTATCCTTGACCAGCTTCTCAGCTTAAAACCATCCGTGCTTAAGACCCTCACTGCACGCAGTTATGGAAAATCCTTTGAGATGAAAAGTGTTAGCATACATGGTGCAAGATTATACCTAGTACAAAGGAATTCAATATAACTGGCTCTTTCCCTTTCTCCAGATGGCCTTCATGTTTAAGCTGAAGTAAATTCATAAATATATTCCTCTATAGAAAAAGTCTATGATTCTAACCTACAGGTCAGCTTTATCACCTCAAAGCAGAGGAAGGGACAATGTTCCTTTTGTTTTAGAAACAGATTGCGTGAGCTTAGAGAAATGAACTTGGAGAGTGCTTTTTTTAGAGACAATTTCCAAGCCCGTTTCCACAGGTGGTGCTGTCTGGCATGTTGACCTCACATAGCCCAGGGGAGCTGGCCTTTGCTCAATTTCTTGAAAGAGAGATGTCAGGCTCAGTGACCCCCAAGTGGGGATTGTCTTCCCTCTTTACACTTGCCATCAGCTGTTGGTGGCATTTCTTCAAATCAGCGAGGTGTCCTGTTGTGCGGGGGAGCGGGAGGGGGCGCTCCAGCGGGGCAGCCCCACGGAGCCTCTGACTGCGGCCTCTTCTTCCTCAAGTCCCGGGATGCCGGTGTTTCATATCACATGAAGGGGGCTTCCCGGGCGGTCTCTGATGTTTGGTTTTGTTATGTCTTTTCAACAAACACAGAAATCCGTCTGTGAACATCTTGACCTACAATTCTATGCAGATCAAACCACAACCAGTGTGTTTCAATAACGGGCTTAAAATTCAGCGCTGTTGGTGAACTCTAATTCTAACCCTGATCCTAATTTACTATTTGACCAAGAGGTTTATCAAGGGGCTTCTGTGAATTTTATTTCTCTTTGATGCCTTAAAGAATTTAGGGGTTATAAAACATGATACAGACACACATACATACATAGGCACATAAAACAATTTCCAAATGTATACCCTATAAAATCAAGTTCTAACTTTAATATAATGAAATGGAAGCAGTATGAAGCAAAGTGGTCTTGAAGAAATCAATCTTTTCAATCAATGAAAGTACTTGATAATGTTTCTACAAGAAAAAAAAGAAACATCTATTTTTTTGACCAAGTTCTGAGGCTCTAATTATCAAAGTCCTAAAGAGATACTGACACATGGTTGGGGAAAATTTGTTCCTACACAGTTAAGAATTGTGTTTATTTCCAAAAAGATACTAACTTTATAAATAAAAAAGCACATAAATCAATAGAGAGGAATTCTAATAAAACAAAACGATATAAGAATAAACCTAATTTCTTCTAGAGACTTCAAAAACGTTCCTAAGGAACATATGCAAAACATCTTGGTCTTCTAACCTCTAATGCTTCCTGGTGTATATGATCCAGTTCCTCTCTCACTTCTCCTAAAGAGAAAGACAGACATTAAGAGAAGTCTAAACCTCAAAAGGGAAAAATCCCAAGTCTCTTTGCCTCTTCTGATTGGGTTTAAAAAAACAGTTTTCTAATTGGAGCAGCATTTCAGAAGCAAACACTTCCAGGCTTGGTGTCTACATTTTACAGTCAGCAAGAAATACTGTTTATAATTTCACGGAAGGTAAAACATTTCACCAAGGGCAAACATTCATCACGCAATGAATCAACGACCAATCACCTTTATCCCCATCCGCATGCAAATAGCTTCCCAATTTTCCTACTTGTCATTATATGTGACATTTAAACTCAGTTACTTTGGACCTACAATACTAGTTAACCCCAGGCAAGCTAAGATTCCAAACAAACCCTTGCTAATGTGTCAGAAACTCATAATTTCTTTCTTCCTTTCTGTTTAGTAAAGTCTTCCATAAACATTTACCACATTCTGTGTAACAAAATCTTCAGACTATACACTTTACCTTGGCAGAAAAGCATAGCGTAACAATTGCTTCTTACTGGCAAACAAGGGATAAGTCTAATGAATTTAGGATGATTTTCCAGTTGGATATTTTATTTTTTCCCTCTAATTGTTACAGCAAGGTAACAGAAATAAAATTCAAATCAAACCAGTAGTCCACTTTTTTTAAAATTTATTTTTATTTTTTAACTTTACAATATTGTATTGGTTTTGCCATATATCAACATGAATCCGCCACAGGTATACATGTGTTCCCCATCCTGAAACCTCCTCCCTCCTCCCTCCCCATACCATCCCTCTGGGTCATCCCAGTGCACCAGCCCCAAGCATCCAGTATCGTGCATCGAACCTGGACTGGCGACTCGTTTCATATATGATATTATACATGTTTCAATGCCATTCTCCCAAATCATCCCACCCTCTCCCACAGATGGCTAATAAACACATGAAGAGATGCTCAACATCACTCATTATCAGAGAAATGCAAATCAAAATCAGTATGAGGTACCATTTCACGCCAGTCAGAATGGCTGCGATCCAAAAGTCTACAAGCAATAAATGCTGGAGAGGGTGTGGAGAAAAGGGAACCCTCTTACACTGTTGGTGGGAATGCAAACTAGTACAGCCACTATGGAGAACAGTGTGGAGATTCCTTAAAAAACTGGAAATAGAACTGCCTTATGACCCAGCAATCCCACTGCTGGGCATACACACTGAGGAAACCAGAAGGGAAAGAGACACGTGTACCCCAACGTTCATTACAGCATTGTTTATAATAGCCAGGACATGGAAGCAACCTAGATGTCCATCAGCAGATGAATGGATAAGAAAGCTGTGGTACACACACACAATGGAGTATTACTCAGCCATTAAAAAGAATACATTTGAATCAATTCTAATGAGGTGGATGAAACTGGAGCCTATTATACAGAGTGAAGTAAGCCAGAAATAAAAGCACCAATACAGTATACTAACACATATATATATATAATTTAGAAAGATGGTAACAATAACCCTGTATACGAGACAGCAAAAGAGACACTGATGTACAGAACAGTAGTCCACTTTTTTCTTTAAACTATATCCAAGTCAAATGAACGAAAAGAGCTACTATTAATACTACACAGTGGGATAAAATTATCTTCCTTACTGTATGTTAGTTGATCTCATCCCCACTGCATAGATAATTAAGAAAAAATTCTACCCACAAGATTTAAAGGACTGTAGACAGGACATCTAATTGCTAAGCAAATATTTAATTCCTTTTAAAAATTTAATGGATGTTAAATCCCACAGAAAATTGTATTCAGAAAAATATGCCAAGTATAGAGAAAAATATATAGAATATAGAACATATAAAAATCAAATTTGTGTACTGTATTTGCTATAAATAAAAGTAAATTCTTAGTTTTTAAAAGAAGTATTAACAAATGGAATGAAATATGGTTTTCTCAACTTGCCAATAATTTTTGAGACCTCTCAATGTATTACAATATTAAGCTATTATTCCGGCCTCATTGCAAATACTCCTCAAGTATAATTATGGCACCTATTCAGTCATTCTACTGCATATCTTTCACTGAGCACCTTTCATTTAAAATGCCTCTATTTCATACTTTTTATTATAGGTGTTTTATGGTCACTTGATTATGAATCCTCCCTCCAGTCATCGCTGCTCTGATCGAAATCACTGAGGTTTACTTTTTTAGGTGTTGTGTGCATGCGTACTAAGTTGCTTCAGTCACATCTGACTCTTTGAGACCCTTTGGGCTGTAGCCTGCCAGGCTTCTCTGTCCATGGGATTCTCCAGGCAAGAATACAAGAGTGGGTTGCCATGCTCTCCTCCTGGGGATCTTCCCAACCCAGCTATCAAACCCGCATCTTTTAGGTCTTTTGCGTTGGCAGGTGGGTTCTTAACCATCAGCACCACCTGGGTTTTATGTGTTGATCACTACCAAACAGAAAACTATGCTATGGATATTTTTACTGAACACATAGGGCTCACCCATGAACACTGCACAAGTCATTACATTCTTCTCTTTCCCCATTCTTACTGGTCATAGGGCAAAAATGTCCATTTCTCCTGCTTCCATATAACAAAACTCACAGATTGGCTGTGACTCACTGTGGTACCGGTTGTGGCCAAGTTGGTCCAACAGCCATCAGGCTACTTGTAAGTTTACCACATATCTGGTACAGAGGCAACAACATAATTTTATTTGTCCCTTAATGAAAACCTGAGGTCTTTTCTTTAGTTTAGCTACGTATTTTTCCTTTAAAGGCATTTAAAAAACAGTAACAGCTATTTGAGAATCTAGGAAAACTATGGACACTTTTCTCAAAGCTATGAGCCCAGGCAGACCTTTTCCCCCAGCATGCATAACAAAATCTGGCTTTCAATTTAGGGTGAGCCATGTTATAATAGATGCTGTATCATTCAATGGCATCCTGAAATCTCACACAACTCCCATTACAAATGACTATTTAAGCAATTTTATGTCGCTGACTCTTTGGCAGAGAGAGATGCTGGGCTTCAGCTGGAAAGGCACTGGATAAACCTCACCAAATAAAGTACAGTGATATATTTGACACTAGGAAAATACAACATTATGAAGATGGGATGATTTTATGATTTTTTTTTCATCCCAGCTGGAAAAATCAATCAGACTGGGGATATCTTTAGAATCCAATCAAAATTTCCAGTAGGAAGGAGTTGCAGATACAGGAGGAAAGGTCATCATTTATTGCCCAACCCAACTCAAGGTCCTACCTAATGATCTATGTCCTAAAAAGAAAGTCAGCCTCACAGGCAAAAATTGTTAAAGATGGAAAACTGTTTCCACAAGAAGTTTTATGAACTGGCAGCATCATACTCATTGTGTAGTCTGAAGGTCTTAAAAGAAAATGAATAACAAAAATCTGATCCCACAACTCCATTCCCATCTACTGCCAAACCTTCTCCCATCATATCTTCATTTCTGTAGGCCAAGCAATTCTATCCTTCTAATATTTTCTTATCACAGGGCTAGGCATAGAGCATTAAATTTAAACTATACATTTCTGGCATGTAAAAAACTTAAGCACTAAACATCTCAATCTTTTAAGATGAAAGGTAAGAAGTAACTATTCACATGTCCATATATCAAAAAAGTATCAAAATAGAGAGTATGAAATAGATATGAAAGAGCTAAGTGTTCCTCACTAAAACAATGAATAAAATTATTATATCATAAGTTTATTGACTAAATTTATTGTATGTGGGGAAGTAATAATTATCTCCACAGAGTGAGAAAACCCTAAGTGGTTTGTGTTTTCTGTTTCTTTTCAGTGACTTTATTCTGGCGTGATAATGGTACAGATGATAACCAACTAACCAGTGGGGCCAACCCCAGTCACATTCACCCTGAGCCCCGCACCCAGATAGGCAAGAGGGCAGCCCCAGGACAGTGGGAAGACTTAGACTGTAGGAATATGCTATAGAGTTGGCTTTGAGGTTTTGCAACCTTGGTTTGGGATTATTTATAGTAAGACTAGGGTCCCATAGCTATTAGAAAATTTTTAAAAGTCAGTTTATTTGCTATCACACTGACGTTTTAATAAAACATTGTTTTGCTTTCCTTATCTATAAAATGAAAAGGTTGGACTACATGACTGCTAGCACTAAATGCTGGCAGATGTCTCTAAGAATGCCTTTTGGGGAACATGCAAAAGAGGACCTTGCAGCTAGAATGTAAAGGTCATATTTCAAAAATGCAGTACATGAGCAGAGTAATTCAGTCACTGTAATGACTTATTAACCTTGATTGCTGCCATGATTACAGTGTCATCTGAACTGGGGCATCAGCTTCAGAATACACTTTTCAAGTGCACATGGAACCATCTCCAGGGTAGAGTGCATGCTAGGAAACATAACAAGTCTCAGTAAATTTAAGAAGGCTGAAACCATGTCAAGAGTCTTTTCTGAAAACAACAGCATGAGACTAGAAGTCAAGTACAAGAAAAAAACTATAAAAAACATAAACACATGGAGCTTAAACAGTACACTACTATACTACCAGTGGGTCACTGAAGAAACCAAAAAGGAAATTAAAAAATACCTGGAGAAAAATGAAAATGGAAACATAAAGATTAAAAAATTATGGGACCCAGTAAAAACAGTTCTAAGATGAAAGTCTATAGTGATACAAGCCTACCATAGGAAAAAAAATCTCAAATAACCAACCTCACCTTACACTTACATCAGCTAAAGAAGGAAGAACAAACAAAACCCAAAGTTAGCAGCAGGAAAGAAATCATAAAGATCAGAGCAGAAATAAATGAAATAGAGACTTAAAATAACAACAGAAAAATCAATGAAACTAAGCTGGCTCATCGAAAATATAAACAACATTAATAAAATTTTAGTCAAACTCATCAGAAAAAAAAAGAGTGGGAGGACTCAAATCAATCAAATCAGAAAAAAAATAAAATTTTACAGCTTCTAAAATACAAAAGATCATAAGAGATTACTGCAAATAATTATATGCCAGTAATATGGACAACCTAAAAGAAATGAATAAATTTCCCAGAAACATACAATCTTTAAAGACTGAAACAGGAATATAGAATATGAGCAGACCAGCAACCAATAATGAAACTGAATCAGTAATAAACACAACTCTCAACAAAAAGTCTAGGACCAGATGGCTTCATAGGTAAAGTCTACCAAACATTTAAAGAAGAGTTAACACCTATGCTTCTCAAACTATTCCAAAGAGAAAGGAATGTTTCTAAACTCATTCCATGTATCATCACCCTGACACAAAACCAACAGAGACCACAAAAAAAAAAAAAAAAAAGAAAAGAAAATTACAGGCCAATATCCCTGGTGAACATAGAAGAAAATTTCTTCAACAACATATTATCAAAGAAAAATCAACAGTGAAATGATCATTCATCAAGATAGACTTTATTGCAGGAATGCAAGATGGTTCAATATTCACAAGGCAATCAATGTCATACATCACATTAACAAACTAAAGAACAAAAACCATATAGTTATCTTGTTGAATGCATAAAAAGCTTTTGACAAAATTCAATATTCATTTACGATTAAAAAAAATTCAACAAACTGGGTATAGAGGCACTATACTTCAACATAACACAGTATGTCCCCTACTTGTGAACCTTCCAGTTGTGAACTTTCAAAGATTGCAAACACGTGTTTGCATGTCCAGTCATGTAAGTTACTTCACGTCTGGCATACACTGTCACGTGTGTGCATCCTCTACAAGTGGTTGTGCTTTTGTGAACGTCACTGTGCAGGACTGCATGCAGTGCAGCAGTATCTTTATTTCAAGCTCAGGATGTCCAGAAGCAAAAGGGGAGACAGAATTGAATCCAGCAAGGAATCACAACCTGTGCCACCAATGTCAGGCACGAGTGAAATCACAACTTGCCCTCAATCTCCTACTGCAGAGGACCCTTAGCTCTACCATCTCCCACCTCCTATCCCTCCTCCAGGCAGTAACTCTTCTTGCCTGTTCACTTGATCCCAGCCCCTGTATGCCAGCTGTTGTACTATACAACTGTACTTTATTCAAGGTACTGTATGGTAAAATTAAAAACATTTATTTTTTATGTTTGTTTTTCACGTATTATTTGTGCTATGTATTATTATTGTAGTGCAATAGGTTTATAATACTTTTCACACAAGTCACTTTTTATGTACTATTTGTGTGAAAGGTATTATAAACCTATTACACTACAGTAGTATATAGCCGAGAAAGAAGAATACCACAATATCTCACTTCAGTGGGGAATCTAAAAGACACAACATTCAAACAAGACAAACTGAAAACAGATTCAGATACAGAGAATAAAGGGATAGCTTCGAGAAGGGAGGTGAGTAAGGAAGTAGGTAAAATAGATAAACGGGATTAAGACATAAAAGCCTCAGTCGCTTTTTGTTCAGTCGCTCAGTTGTCTGACTCTTTGCAACCAGGCTTCTCTGTCCTTCATCAACTCCTGGAGCTTGCTCAAACTCATGTCCATCAAACCGATGATGCCATCCAACCATCTCATCTTCTGTATTCCCCCTCTCCTCCTGCCTTCAATCTTTCCCAGCATCAGGGTCTTTTACAAGGAGTCAATTCTTCACATCAGGTGGCCAAAGTATTAGAGTTTCACCTTAAGCATCAGTCCTTCCAATGAATATTCAGGACTGATTTCCTTTAGGATTGACTGGTCGGATCTCCTTGCAATCCAAGCGACTCTCAAGAGTTTTCTCCAACACCACAGTTCAAAAGCATCAATTCTTCGGTGCTCAGCTTTCTTTATAGTCCAACTCTCACATCCATACACGACTACTGGAAAAACCATAGCTTTGACTAGATGGACCTGTGTCAGCAAAGTAATGTCTCTGCTTTTGAATATGCTGTCTAGGTTAGTCATAGCTTTTCTTCCAAGAAGTAAACGTCTTTTAATTTCATGGCTGCAGTCACCATCTGCAGCGACTCTGAAGCCCAATAAAATAAAGTCTGTCACTGTTTCCATTGTTTCCCCATCTATTTGCCATGAAGTGATGGGACCAGATGCCATGATCTTAGTTTTCTGAATGTTGAGTTTTAAACCAGCTTTTTCAAGCTGGCTGATCTATTGTATAGGCTTCAGTTATAAAATAGATAAGA
This sequence comes from Bos taurus, assembly GCF_002263795.3. Classification (NCBI taxonomy): domain Eukaryota; kingdom Metazoa; phylum Chordata; class Mammalia; order Artiodactyla; family Bovidae; genus Bos; species Bos taurus. The sequence goes on along the minus strand of NC_037336.1, from coordinate 84,970,596 downwards.
CATGGGGATGTACTATATAGCATAAGTAATATGGTCAATAATAGTATAATAACTGTCTAAGGGGTAATACAGATATTAGACTTATCATGGTGATCATTTCCTAACATATGCAAATGTCAACTGATTATGTAGCACACTTGAAACTAACATAATCCTGTACATTAATTATCTTTCAATTTAAAAATAATAAATAAATAAACTGGAGCTTCAAAAGATTTCTGGGATCATCTAGGGTACATCTTGAGAGTCCCTTGGACTGCAAGGAGATCCAACCAGTCCATCCTAAAGGAGATCAGTCCTGGGTGTTCATTGGAAGGACTGATGTTGAAGCTGAAAGTCCAATACTTTGGCCACCTGATGCGAAGAGCTGATTCATTTGAAAAGACCCTGATGCTGGGAAAGATTGAGGGCAGGAGGAGAGGGGATGACAGAGGATGAGATAGTTGGATGGCATCACCGACTCAATGGGCATGAATTTGGGTAAACTCCAGGAGTTGGTGGTAGACAGGGAGGCCTGGCATGCTGCGGTTCATGGGGTCACAAAGGGTCGGATATGACTGAGCAACTGAACTGAACTGAGGGTACACCTCCCATTTTATAGATAAGGAAGCTGAAGTCCAGATAGCTGACATTTCTACCAACAAGGACAATATTTAGGGCTTTTTTCATAGCCTGTGATACATGAAATTGAATGCACCAACAACAATGAATAAAAATGAGAAAAGCTGGAAGCTGAAAACTTTTATCAAACCTTTAAAGCAAGAAAGTTGAAAAGAAAATGGATTCTTTAAACTAAGAAATAATCACAAGTGCCACATACATTTTTGCAGTAAGCTACAATCTAGCTCATTATTTTCCTACAAAAAAAGAAAACACATTGTGTGATGTGTGTGTAATAACCTTGTTCTTCACTTTACAGGAAACAAAAGAGAAAGTTTTAACAAAAGGTGTAATTCATTATTTCCAGACTCTAGGAATTAAAATAGAACAATAAAACAGGACAACAAATCAAACATCTTTATGTTCTACTGTCATTGCTATAACAAAAAAACAAGTATTCCAAGAATATGATTTTTCTCCTAAGCATCTTATAACCGAATTAAGAGGAATTTACTTTAGTAAATACATCATGAATCCAAACTCCAGTGAAACAAGCAAGAATTTTACTGCAAAACTCTAAAAGCTAAATTATCTCAAGTTTATAGTTAAAATGAATAGATTCTATACTGCTTGCCTGTCATCAAACACTATAAATGTAACCACATCAGTCTTGCAGTGGCATGTAGGGCAGAATACCAAAGAAAGCTCACAGCAGAGTCTGAGGCAGCTGAAAGTTAATCACGTACAAAGCTCTTAAAAATTTAGGATCTGGCTCATTTAAAAACACACATTCTTTATAGACATTTTGAAATTTTATGATGAGAGTCTTGTTATCCAACCATTAAATTTTTGAGCCAAAAATTTCAAAAAGACAGAGAGAGGAAGAGAGTCAGAGTAGCATAAGGTGATAACCAAGTTGGAGAGACGAGCCTGACCTGCAGAAGCTCTGAAAAGCACCCTTCCTTCTGCCTCTTTCCTGAACACTGCCCTTTGTGCTTGGTCACTTCAGTCGTGTCCAACTCTTTGAGACCCTATGGACTGTAGCTCACCAGGCTCCTCTGTCCATGGGATTCTCCAGGCAAAAATACTAGAGTGGGTTGCCAATTTTGCCCTTTACCATGTTTAAAAGGTCCACCTTCCCAATGGGGTTGATTTGCTCCATCAACCCACTGTGAAGAGAGCTTCACAGTGGGTAGCCAACTTTGACTTCACTGTAGCCAACGAATCGGCTCGCATCTAAGTAGAGCCTCCCCCAGCAAAAGAGCAGAGGACTGACTGCATCACGTCCTGCTGGTGCCTGTTTTAACAGAAGGACATGGGAAAAGAAATTCTTGGAGGAAATCTTCCAATCTTGGATCTCCAACTTTGAATCAAATATCTCCATTGCAATGTGGATGGACCTAAAGATTGTGATGCTAATTGAAGTAAGGGAGACAGAGAAGGAGAAATATCATATGACATCCCTTACATGTGGAATCTAAAAAGAAATGAGACAAATGAACTTATTTACAAAGCAGAAACAGACTTAAGGAAAGAACTTATGGTTACCAGGGGGAATGTTAGGGGAAGGGATAGTTCAGGAGTTTGGGACTGACATGTACACATTGCTAGATTTAAAATAGATAACCAACAAGGAACTGGGGGCTTTTCTGGTGGTTCAGACAGTAAAGAATCTGCCTGCAGTGCAGGAGACCTGGGTTTGATCCCTAAGTCAGGAAGACGGCCTGGAGAAGGGAATGGCAACCCACTCTGGTATTCTTGCCTGGTGAATTCATGGACAGAGAAGCTTGGCGGGCTACAGTCCATGGGGTAGCAAAGAATCAGACACGACTAAGTGACTAACACTTTCACTTTCAACAAGGATATAGCACAGGGAACTCTGCTCAATGTTATGTGGCAGCCTGGATGGGAGGGGAGTTTTCGGGGAGAATGGATACATGTATATGTATGGTTGAGTCCCTCTGCTGCCCACCTGAAACTATCCCAACATTCTTAATCAGCTATACCCCAATATAAAGTTAAAAGTTTTAAAACAACAACAACAAATATTTCAGCTGCAAGAGCTGAGTGCTGAAGGGGTTATTATAGGTAGAAGAATTCAGCAATCAGGTTAAAAATCTGGATTTCTCAGATCCTGTATCCCGCCCCAGTCTACAAAGCAATTCCCATCTATCATTGTCCAACTATTATTAATGTCTCTTGGATGTTAAAGCAGGTTTACAGAGGATTAAGGAGCCTAAAGTTACTATTATGCAATTTTAAAGTTTCTACAAGAGTTCAATGAATCTTCAAAGGGATATTTGAGTTGAGGAGGCAGAACAAGGGAAGCTAACATTAAATTAAAAAATGCTTAACTGCTTAGCAACGAGATAAGCATCTGAGTGATCTTCTTGAAGAAAGTCCTCAGGTCTAACTAACTTTGGAGGTCATGGCTTTGAAGCAAAAATCTGACAAAGCCAGTGACCATTTGACTTGGCAACTTTTCTAGATGCTTTTCCATTTTGCCCTTAAGGAAAAGGCCTCATAACATCTTACTTCTTTTAGTAAGGAAATTTCACATGGAACCTGTTTTAAATGGGGTGAGCAAAGCAATCCTGGTTTACTGGGGAACTATGAAGTTTGAAAATGTACCTTTCTTCAAGTTGTGAGAACATTTTAGAATTTTAACCATTTTTTAGGATTCCTCCTTGGAATTTTGCTAGATTTTGCAGAGCTCTGCTGAATTTTATATTTATTCTCTCTTACCTCTAATCCTTTTAACTGCAATGTGTACAGTCTCAGCCTCAAATAGTAAATATTCTTGTCCCCCATCTTTACCCTCATAAAAAACTCTGCAATATCCTTGCCCTTTACAACTGGCAGCAGCAACCTTTCCTAGTAAAAATCAATCCATCAATAACTTCCTTGATTGGAAGTTGTCCTTGTTTCTACATGGTTATCAGAAATTACCTATGCTGAAGTTTTTAGGGAATGGGTACCCAATTAAAACAGAGTGGATGTTCACATTGACGAATCTGAATAACTATTATCTCCTGATTTTCTAAGAGTGAACATATGAAAATCCTTCCAAAAAAAGGATTCTTCCAAAAAAGAAGCAAAGGAAACATGTATAAGCATGTTCTTAGTTAGAAAGGCAGCTCCTATGAGGGAATGGAAACCTATTCTCTTCTCTCTACTCCTCCAGGCCTTCTTGCTAACAAAAGACAACTTTGTTGACAGGAGGATGGAGCACCCACACTTCGGTAATGGAGCCCACAGAGATGATGAGCCATCACTCCTCAGGGGGATCCCAGAACAGCAGCTCCATCCTTCCTGAGCAGGCTGAGCAGAGGTTTGAGTTATGCATGAAGCTTAGCAACATCTCATATTGAAAATATCGTTCCTTAATTAAAAAAAAAAGGAAAATATCGTTCACACTCATAAATATGTACATTAGCTACACAGAATAAATATCCTGAATATCCTTACCTTGAGTATACCTTGAATATACGTATATTTTCACAGATCAAATACTCGATAATGTTCAGCATTTTTAATATTACAAATCTCATTAATTGCACTTTTGTATTTTGCTACTAATTCATATAACTAGAGTATTATACTTAGATCAGAACTGAAACCACATCAAAGTTAGAAACTCTGGCATCCTGGCATGGATGCCAAGGCTAAAAATTTCACAGGAGGTTAGAAACTGAATAACTTTCACTTGCAAAGGTTTTGAAATTTACAGCTTAAATAATTGACTTTATCCTGCCTATTTTTAGAACCAGAATACACAGCACAATGCCTGTGCACAACATACCCAGGTCAAAGGATGTCCAGCTCTGTGCCCTAACTATTCTTTCTTACTGGGAAAAACCAGCCAGTATTTGGTCTGAAACAAATTAATCAACATATATGAAAACACCAGTCTACCAAATCATTAGCTAGTAAATGAATAGATTATTAAATTTGAATTAAAATACATATACAGGTAACACAAAATAAACTTAACAGCATTGTCCTGACTTAGAGAAGGTTACCATCTAAAACAGAAAATTTTGATCTTGACAGACTCATGAAGAATAGATTCTGCATTTAATTTATTTCAAATTAAGCCATAAAAGTGCTGGCATCAAGGTTTGAGGGCCCCCACACTATTTACCCTCAGATGACTTGGCCAATCTTTTGGCCATGGCACAAGCAAGGTTATTCAGGCCATAGTTCTCAAAATAATGTCATCCACTTCAGGGCAGGCCCTGCTGGACAAAGCTGAATTTCAAACCTGGCTCAGGAGACTGATGAACATCAATACATTCTAGTCAGTCGCATCTTACATTCCTAATCAGGCTTTTCAAAGGAATTCCCAAGGTAGCTGTGATTCACAGAATGGACAGAGAAAATGTAATTATGCTACTTTAAAACAAAATCAAAATGTCAAAGTATATATCTTGGCAGAAAAAAATATCTTTATGTAATTCCTTTGAAGCCTTTGGTGAGCAAAAGAAAATTTCTCAGTCGTGTAGATAAATGGACTAATATTCCTAACTGACAAATAACAAGTAGGTTACATGTGCTATAACCATCCTGTTTCTTACCAAGAGCAAAGCATTTTCAGAAATAACTGTATTTTAAAATAGCATCCAAATTGGTTTTCCTTTGCTTAATGCTATATTTTTTCTAAATATTTGGTGGAAAGACAGAGAGAGAGAGATTGAGAGACAGCACAGGAGCAAGCAGGTATAAATGGTAACGCTTTTCTCTGTAGTCCCACTACCATTACTAAATGTAATTGAATGTATTAGCAGGTCTCTGTAGGGATGTGATATGCTAACACACTCTAATTTTCATTAGTTTCTCAAAACTGTCAGGTGAGGAATTTAAAATATGTACATGATAAAAATTAATAATGGCTGGTACTGAACAAAAGTATTAAACTGGTTTAAATGAATAAAAAAAAGCAGAAATTGCCTATGAAAAGGAAGATGGTTAAATCACACACAGGAATGCACTCAGATGACAGTCCCCTATCCATTTTCCTGAAACAGCTGCTGTGCCAACGAGTAAGAACGAACACATAAGTCCTCATGTCCCCATCATGGTGAACAGCCTTGGATCCCACAGTGGGGTGCTTAAAGCTAAAACTGTTGATGAGATGGAGGGTTCCTTTTTCTTTTTCTAAAATGAAAAGCCATACAAGTGTCAGCTAAGACTTTTCAGTTAAACTGCACATTTTCAAGAGAACACTGTTGATTAAAAAAAAAAAAGCCAGCTTCGCTGAGATGTTCATACCTGGACATATCTGGGGAGGTATCAAAAATGGCAAAATAGCTTTCAAGTCCATCCTTTACATTCAATAGGCACATGAGGGTTTAAGTCCATCTAAATGCAGTATTTCATTCCAACCTTGAAATAACCCAAAGGACAATAGATAGGTAATATTTTCTCCATTTTTCAGAGAGGAAGAGCTGTGGTTCAGAGAACTAAAGACATACTTGCCCATGAAGACACACGTTCACCAGGGATCTGGAGCTGAAATGAGTTTACTCCTTCAATGCAAGGTTGACGGAGACCCTTAGGTACTAAGCTGAAGATGGGGGGCACTCTTCATCCAACCTAGACTTCCCCTGTTGTGGTGGAATCCCCTGTCTCCTAATACAATGAGGGCTTAGCAGATGAAGTCATGCTGCCTAGAGTATCTCGGCAGGTCCCAGAGCATGGAGGCTGGCCAGTGTGTGGGCTTGTCTGTCCCAGATTTCAGCCTACTCCTGGCTGCTGCCACTTCTCTCTCTGCTGTTCTCACGTAGCTGGGGGATCACTCCTGGGATGAGTGATTCTCACACACATTCTTCTATTCATCCAAGTCAACATCTTTTCTGAATTAAAGATAGATTTAAAATTTGTCTGTTGAGCATGTCAGAACATTAGGCAGCAGCAGGGGATGCATGTGACTCAGGAGCTGTTCATCAAAGGTTTAGATCATACTGTGAATAATAGTATTTAACATCTGATAATGGTCTGCCACATGACTGACCTTTTATGAAGATTACTTGGTGCAGAAAGGCTGGACCTTCACACAGGTTTATCTGACCCCAGCATCTAAATGCTTAGCCACTGGGCAACATCATGCCAGGCACTGGCCACAGGAAAAAAAACTGGTAAGAAGTGAGAGATGTAGGAATCCAATGACAGGTATCTTCTTTTTATGATCCAGGCCAAGAGACATAAAAAGAACAGAATGAGATTTCATATTTCATCCCTATGGTTTCATGCAAATACCTTGATCATATGCTGATACAAATGAACACTTGGGAGACATCTCAATTTCTCAATTTTTACTGATGGCTTTCTAATTTCTAGATTTTTGGTGAGCGTGTCATCTCTGTTTACTAAAAACATGACAGTCAAACCTCACGAATGTGTACTTTTCTTGGTGTTCAGCAGAGTTTAATTCTCTTAGTTCTTACATACATTACTTTGCATTCTCAGAGTCCCCCAGCCTTTCTGGATTCTTTCAATCAGTCATAATATCCTCTCCTGGGAACTTCTAGAGCATAGACTTAGCTACTTGCTAGGGCACTGACAGGCACTTTATCCTGTCTTCTAATAACGTTATGGACACATCATCTTTCCTGACTTTCCAAACACAAGACAATAAAGACTTTACTGGATGCATTTTTGTAAGCCCAACACCCGCTACAGTGACTGACACAAGGTAGACAAACAAATCAGCCTTGGTTAAATCAATTACTAACTGAATGAAACAAATAAATACTATTATAATACTCAGTACTGCCACAATAAGTCAGTGTAACTAACCATCTCACCCTGGTTGTGTGCAACCTCAAGCATTTAGTTTCACGCTCTTAGATTTGCATAGTTAAGCTGATCCAGTGGGTTTCACGTTGAGGGTTAGCTGGGGGTGATGCCAGACAGGTCTGCTCAGGTCTGCTCCATACATATTCATTTTAGGCCCTAGTCTTGAAGGGTCAGAGGCTATCTGGGCATTCTCTTTTTGTGGTGGATGTATGGTGCATGAAAGTTCAAAGAGTGCAAGCACATTTAACGCCTCTGCTTAGGTCATGTCCCTTACAGTTCCATTGGCTGAAGCCAGTCACATGAGCCCCAATTAATGGAAGGAGAAGCACATGCCATCCGCAGGGAGAGCAGAAGGGATGTGAATATTTACTGACAAGTACCCATAACTATGAAATTATTAGTTATTATACCATAACTATGAAATCATCACCAAGTCAAAAAGGGACTGAAGCAGAAATTAGACTAAAAGGTTAGGAGCTGCAACTAGAAATTACTTTAAAATAGGTATGGATATCAGAGTCCCTCAAATCTAGTTAAAAATCCAGCCTCACTTTTCTCATATGTATTAATAAAACTGAGGATATTAATAGGTCCTACCTCATAGAACTGTTAGGAAGACTAATAAAATTATCCATGTAAAATACTTCAGCCTAGCATCCTAAACACCAAGCAATGGTCATTTTCAGTACGTTTAAATACGCATTCAATAAACATGATACTGCAGCTGCTGGTGGTGGTGGTAACAGGGGTGACTTGAGGGCGATGTCAACGATGGCAGCAGAGATGACAGTGACAAGTCACAAAAAATTTCAATTATTCATGAATGTACTAATTCCAATTTCAACAACTACATGATATTTACAAAACTAAACAAACAAAGCAAAGCAACATTTTGGCAGTTGTCTTTGCCCGTAAGCTGTGATGAACATTCTAAAATTTTGGTTCAACTCAAACTGCTCCTATGTGTCTACATGTATCTCTAATTGGCTACTCCCACTCTTTGAGTCCTATTTCCAAATCCCTCTGTGTTCATCTAAGGAGTTTTGCCCCTCTTCTTTATATTATTATTATTTTTTAATTTCTTACTCATTCAATCTACTATGTCAAATCATTTCTCTCATGGTCCCTTTTATATCTTTCCTTCATAACCTTCACTTTGTCAAAACTAAAAGAACAAACTCATTTCTTCCACATCTACTTCTACAGCATCAATTCAACATTACTGAATTTGCACTGTGTTCACGACCAAGATAATCACGATGGTGTGATCACTCACCTAGAGCCAGACTTCCTGGAATGTGAGTCAACTGGGCCTTAGAAAGCATCACTATGAACAAAGCTAGTGGGGATGATGGAATTCCAGTTGAGCTATTTCAAATCCTGGAAGATGATGCTGTGAAAGTGCTGCACTCAATATGCCAGCCAATTTGGAAAACTCAGCAGTAGCCACAGGACTGGAAAAGGTCAGTTTTCATTCCAATCCCAAAGAAAGGCAATTCCAAAGAATGCTCAAACTACTGCACAATTGCACTCATCTCACACGCTAGTAAAGTAATGCTCAAAATTCTCCAAGCCAGGCTTCAGCAATATGTGAACCGTGAACTTCCAGATGTTCAAGCTGGTTTTAGAAAAGGCAGAGAAACCAGAGATCAAATTGCCAACATCTGCTGGATCATGGAAAAAGCAAGAGAGTTCCAGAAAAACATCTATTTCTGCTTTATTGACTATGCCAAAGCCTTTGACTGTGTGGATCACAATAAACTGTGGAAAATTCTGAAAGAGATGGGAATACCAGACCACCTGACCTGCCTCTTGAGAAACCTATATGCAGGTCAGGAAGCAACAGTTAGAACTGGACATGGAACAACAGACTGGTTCCAAATAGGAAAAGGAGTATGTCAAGGCTGTACATTGTCACCCTGCTTATTTAACTTATATGCAGAGTACATCATGAGAAACGCTGGGCTGGAAAAAGCAGAAGCTGGAATCAAGATTGCCAGAAGAAATATCAATAACCTCAGATATGTAGGTGACACCACCCTTATGGCAGAAACTGAAGAGGAACTACAAAGCCTCTTGATGAAAGTGAAAGAGGAGAGTGAAAAAGTTGGCTTAAAGCTCAACATTCAGAAAACGAAGATCATGGCATCTGGTCCCATCACTTCATGGGAAATAGATGGGGAAACAGTGGAAACAGTGTCAGACTTTATTTTGAGGGGCTCCAAAATCACTGTAGATGGTGATCGCAGCCATGAAATTAAAAGATCCTTACTCCTTGGAAGGAAAGTTATGACCAACCTAGATAGCATATTCAAAAGCAGAGACATTACTTTGCCAACAAAGGTCCGTCTAGTCAAGGCTATGGTTTTTCCTGTGGTCATGTATGGATGTGAGAGTTGGACTGTGAAGAAAGCTGAGCATTGAAGACTTGATGCTTTTGAAGTGTGGTGTTGGAGAAAACTCTTGAGAGTCCCTTGGACCACAAGGAGATCCAACTAGTCCATTCTAAAGTAGATCAGTCCTGGGTGTTCATTGGAAGGACTGACGCTAAAGCTGAAACTCCAATACTTTGGCCACCTCATGAGAAGAGCTGACTCACTGGAAAAGACTCTGATGCTGGAAGAGATTGGGGGCAGGAGGAGAAGTGGACGACAGAGGATGAAATGGCTGGATGGCATCACCAACTCGATGGACGTGAGTTTGAGTGAACTCCAGGAGTTGCTGATGGACAGGGAGGCCTGGCACGCTGCAGTTCATGGGGTCGCAAAGATTCGGACAGGACTGAGCCACTGAACTGAACTGAACTGGCAGGTGTTCTATTGTATGCTGGAGAACACATAGGCCTCATAGGAGAAGAATCTGTCCTCTTAAAATACTTGTAATCTAATAAACGAGCCAAATCTTCGATGTCTCAAGAAGATAAGAGAATGGGAAAGAGGTAATCTCTATGCAGTGGAATATCAGTTAGCCATTAAAAAGGAATGAAGCATTAACTCATGCTTCATTGTGGATGGACCTTGTAAACATTATGTTGAATAAAGATGCCCATTATAAAAGACCATCTATTAGACCATCTAAAAGAACAGATAAATGACTCCATTTATATTAAATTTCTAAAACAGAAAAATCTCTAGAGAGAAAAAGCAGATTAGCAGCTGCTGAGGGTTGGTGGTAGATGGGAGCTGAGGATAAATAAGGCATGACTACCAACACATACAGGATTAACTTTTGAGGTGATAAAAATATTCTAAAATTGGCTGAGCTGTGGTTACAAAATTCTGTGAATATACAAAAAACCACTGGATTGTATACTTTAAATGAGTGAATGGTATGTGGATTGTATAGTATGTGGATGACATCTCAATGATACTATTTTTAAATAAAGGGGGAAAAATACAGTTTGCACCAATAATTTTAAAATTCTCAAAATGAAGCAAAGGAAACAGAAAAGAGGAATAGGAAGAAGGAGAAGCAGCAGTACCATAACTTTTTGGAATGCTGTCAAAAAATTATCTGGAATGTTCAAATTATATGCAAATTACCAGATCAAGTTAAATGCTTTGCATAAAAGCTGTTGTGCATTGGCCTCTAGAGAAAACTATTTCCATACCAGTATCAGAACTTCAGTTGGAGAAGTAGCAGTTGTCAGCTCATGGGGGTGTCCACAAAAGGCTAGACTAGTGAAAGCAGATGACGTCTCCCGTCACTCCCAACCCACTCAGCAACCAGCAAAGCTAATGCTGTCATTGGCCATTTCCCTCCGGTGACAGAAGGAATAAGAAATTGTGGCCTGAGGGTCAGGAAATCTCATAAAGAGAAGTCAGAGCAGGAGGTGCCAGCTGGAAATTTTCATATTCTCAAAGGAAGAAGAGTATAACTCTAATGAGAGTTTATCTGCAATAATTACTACAATTTTAAAATAAAGAACTAGGCACTTTGCCCCCAAAATGCTGTATTTGGTGCATTTTGGAAGAAACATCATTGAGCCTTAGGCACGGAGTAAGATGGTCTCTCTCTTTTATTTTTTTTTAATTTTATTTTATTTAACTTTAAAATATTGTATTGGTTTTGCCATATATCAAAATGAATCTGCCACAGGTACACACGTGTTCCCCATCCTGAACCCTCCTCCCTCCTCCCTCCCCATACCATCCCTCTGGGTCGTCCCAGTGCACCAGCCCCAAGCATCCAGTATCGTACATCGAACCTGGACTGGCGACTCGTTTCATATATGATATTATACATATTTCAATGCCATTCTCCCAAATCATCCCACCCTCTCCCTCTCCCACAGAGTCCAAAAGACTGTTCTATACATCAGTGTCTCTTTTGATATCTCGTATACAGGGATATTGTTACCATCTTTCTAAATTCCATATATATGCGTTAGTATACTATATTGGTGCTTTCCTTTCTGGCTTACTTCACTCTGTATAATAGGCTCCAGTTTCATCCACCTCATTAGAACTGATTCAAATGTATTCTTTTTAACGGCTGAGTAATACTCCATTGTGTACGTGTACCACAGCTTTCTTATCCATTCATCTACTGATGGACATCTAGGTTGCTTCCGTGTTCTGGCTATTATAAACAGTGCTGCGATGAACATTGGAGTACACGTGTCTCTTTCAATTCTGGTTTCCTCAGTGTGTATGCCCAGCAGTGGGATTGATGGATCATAAGGCAGTTCTATTTCCAGTTTTTTAAGGAATCTCCACACTGTTCTCCATAGTGGCTGTACTAGTTTGCATTCCCACCAACAGTGTAAGAAGGTTCCCTTTTCTCCACACCCTCTCCAGCATTTATTGCTTGTAGACTTTTGGATCACAGCCATTCTGACTGGCGTGAAATGGTACCTCATACTGATTTTGATTTGCATTTCTCTGATAATGAGTGATGTTGAGCATCTTTTCATGTGTTTGTTAGCCATCTGTATGTCTTCTTTGGAGAAATGTCTATTTAGTTCTTTGGCCCATTTTTTGATTGGGTCATTTATTTTTCTGGAATTGAGCTGTAGGAGTTGCTTGTGTATTTTTGAGATTAGTTGTTTGTCAGTTGCTTCATTTGCTATTATTTTCTCCCATTCTGAAGGCTGCCTTTTCACCTTGCTAATAGTTTCCTTTGTTGTGCAGAAGCTTTTAAGTTTAATTAGGTCCCATTTGTTTATTTTTGCTTTTATTTCCAATATTCTGGGAGGTGGGTCATAGAGGATCCTGCTGTGATGTATGTCAGAGAGTGTTTTGCCTATGTTCTCCTCTAGGAGTTTTATAGTTTCTGGTCTTATGTTTAGATCTTTAATCCATTTTGAGTTTATTTTTGTGCATGGTGTTAGAAAGTGCTCTAGTTTCATTCTTTTACAAGTGGTTGATCAGTTTTCCCAGCACCACTTGTTAAAGAGATTGTCTTTAATCCATTGTATATTCTTGCCTCCTTTGTCAAAGATAAGGTGTCCATATGTGCGTGGATTTATCTCTGGGCTTTCTATTTTGTTCCATTGATCTATATTTCTGTCTTTGTGCCAGTACCATACTGTCTGGATGACTGTGGCTTTGTAGTAGAGCCTGAAGTCACGCAGGTTGATTCCTCCAGTTCCATTCTTCTTTCTCAAGATAGCTTTGGCTATTCGAGGTTTTTTGTATTTCCATACAAATTGTGAAATTATTTGTTCTAGCTCTGTGAAGAATACTAAGATGGTCTCTTTTAAGAAAGTAACCAAAAACGAAAACTGCCTTCTATCTGTTGTTTCATTCATCTGTCTGCTGCGTCGATGGGTTACACCTGAACACTGACTCACCGACCACGCTTTGTTCTTTTTGTTTTCTAGAACCTGTGGCATAGAAATGCTTAATATGTGTTGAAGGAAGGAAAGAGGTTAAGACAGTGGCAAGGGAAGAATGTAAAAAAGAGAAAGGAAGAATTTATATAAATTATAAGATTTTAATTAGAATAGCTTGTTAAAAATTTAAGTTATGAGGTGTAAATAGTGGAACTGATCTAATGTCCTTTCCAAGCATGAACTTGGAAGGAGTATTATTTTTAAGGCTTATTATGTTTAAATGAGCATTAGCCATTGACACATGCTTTCAAATTTTATGAGTCAGGACTGGATTAGAAGTGAGCAGTCAAGAGCAGTCTATTGTCACAGGACCCATATCAAGCCCATAGTCTGAATCATCCCTGATCCTTTGATTTCTTCTTCTTTAGAATAGGGGAAAACTATGCCAATTTTGTCTGAAGAAAATTAAAGGATTAGGACTCACTGAAAACTCTTCAGTGGACGGGAGGAGGTCTTGGATCTTTCAGGGCAACCACTGCTGGTGACTAGGATGGCACCCAGGATACCCCCTCCACACGCCCTCTGGGCTGTGAGAAGAGGGGACACAAATGGGAGATTCCCGATGTACCCACACAAGAAGAATTCATATGGTCAGAAAGCCAGGGATAACAGTCCACACAAAGTAAAAGTAAGTCTGACATAGAGCAAGCATTTAACAATCATTATGACCACATTGAACCCCACAATTCGGATTGGTTCTGACAATCAGTATGAGATCACTGTGCTGTCCATTTTTAGACATTATTCTTTTACTACTTTTGACTAGTAGTCATTTTAAAATGGACTGAAACCCCCAAACCTCTTCACACTTAAATTCATTCTGCTAAATTACATCCTGTGTCTTGGAGGCATGTGACTGGTGTTAATAACCTAAATGTGGGGCTTTTCATCTATTCCCCTGAATTTCATCCTATTGGACTGCCTGTCACTCTACACCTTGAGAGCTGTTTAGAGTCTGATTTTGCCATCCAGTATATTAATATTTTCCCTAGCATCATATTCAGGGATTTGATCTTCACAAATACCTTTATCCACCCAAGAAAATTAGAAAATGGGGAGCATGAGAAACAGACGATGAATCTCTGTGATGTTCCACTATAGGACGTATTCCAGAATGTCCTCAAGATAGCAATGGGCACTGCTTGGATATGGTCATTCAACCAATTAGAACGCAACCAAAGATGTTATTCTGTAGGCCAGTGGTTTCCCATCTATCCTCTGTAGAGTATTAGCAGTTCCAGGGACTGCAGGAGAGAAGGGAGCAAAGGGTGGGAACTCTCTCATCTCCCTAAGCCAACTCTTTTTCATTTACTTTCTTTCTTTCTTTCTTTTATTTACATATTGTATTTCCTCATGATGCTTGTTTGGAAAAAAAAATCATTTGTGTTCAAATAAATCTTTGAAAACCACTGATTTAGACCAAATTTCTCTATTTTCTATGAGTGCATTATGAGGTCCTTTTGACAATTATCTTTTGAAATTCAGATAGCCTGTCTTGACCTCCCCTCACCAGCACTCCCTTAATTCTACCATCAAAGCAAATCATCTTCCCAAGTTCAGTTGGTTCCTGGTGATTGGCTTCTTTTTCTCTTTTTAATTCCCCAAATATGTTTGTTTAAGGAACCCTCTTACTGGAATGAGCATTAAGTTAATTATTTTTAAAAGTTAGGGCCACACTTGCCAAACCATAGACTTTTAGAAATTATTAATACTATTTTCCCCACAAATTCTTAAAAATGGTCAGCAATGGTGTAAAAATGCAATTTTCAAGTTATTTCAGTGTGTTAGATTGCAAATCATTCCTACCAAAGGGTGAAAGTCATTTAAAGGAGTCAGGAGCTCTTGTATAATCTCCTTGTATTTGGAGCCTCATTCCTCTACCTAAGACTTGTAATGAGATTAAAGAAACGTCATCAACATTTGGGAATCAAACAAGAAGCACATCTATCAGCACTATCAAATGGCCTACAATAATAATAATAATTTCATTCATGAGGAATTATACATCTTCATAGACTAAAATATTTACTAGGCTTTCCTTCAATATTCAATAACTATTCTGAACAAATCCCAGGCACTGGGCTATGGAGGCTGACATTATCAACCTTTCTGCACATATTAAAAATGTAGAACAATAATCGAGTGACAAGGAATATCTGTACAAAACAAAAAAAGGAAACAAAACATCAGTGAAATGTGAACAGTGTCTTTAAAACTCTGGTAAAATTTCATTTTTGCCAATGAAAATGGCAAAATAGCTTACAAGAAATAGCTTGGTTTCTTTTGAGCCAAATTTCATGTAGGTATAAGACTGGCAATACTTTAGGCTGTCATCCAAATACAAAGAAATGTTCACCACAGATTTACTAGATAGCACTGCAAAATCTAGACTGGGCATCATAAAGAACACAGGAAAAAGGAAGGATAATTATGTAAAGCCAACATTTGAATGCATTGTGTGTGGCTGGCAGACTTCTCCTGACTCACATTAATATTCACATCGGGCACTGTTTAATGATGCCATTCAGAATGGGGATATGAGCAGGAAGAGGTATAGAGGCAATCAAAAAATAATTTATTGCAAGAGAAATATTCCTCCCTTTGAAGCATCATTTTAAAAAGAGGCACTTTTTTTTACCCCCTGTACCTAATTTTACTAATAGATTCTCTTCCCTGTCAAAACCCCAAGGGTACTTTATGAGAAATATAAATTGTATGATAAAAAAAAATCCTACACAAAATGTATATCACTCAGGTGACACGCCACATGGATCCTTTAAAAAAAAAATCAAACTGTGTTAAACATAAGCAGAGGCCTTCAGTTAGCAATAAGGTGCTTTTGTAAATTTTTCCAGTTTACCCAGGTAACTTTCAAAACCTGAAAGAAATGTTTCCGTTGCTGTCATTATACTCCAAATCTGCCCAGTATCAAAAACCCAAATTAAAATTACATCAGGAATGAGAAACAGTCAGGCTATTTCCAACACTGAATTTAAAGGTTCAAGTTTCTCCCTCTTATGTATTTCGTGAGTAGTTCTAAAGCCATTTGTACTATTTGTGAAGTGCTGCAGTTCTATATTTAACTTAAAATGTTTTTCTTTTGTGGAAGACCTAGAGAAAGAAAGAGGAGGAAGAGAAAGAGAAACAGAAGAATTATAACAATAAAACAACAGCAACAACACACACATATTTGAGCAGTAATTACGTGCCAGACACTTTGCTAAATGTTTTATATGCATTAATTTTTTAAGCCCCAAAGGACCTTATAATGTAGGTACTATTATTTTTCCCATTTTAGAAATCTGGAAACTGAAAGGATAAGTAATTTTCCAAGGTTATGGAGTTTATTTAAAATGCATAAGTTAATACAAATTACAAAGGCTCAACCTGTATCTTGGGTTTCCCTTGTGGCTCAGCAGGTATACAATCTGTTTGCTATGAGGGAGACCTGGGTTCGATCCTTGAGTTTGGAAGATCCCCTGGAGAAGGGAAAGGCTACCCACTCCAGTATTCTGGCCTGGAGAATTACATGGACTGTACGGTCCATGGGGTCACTAAGAGTCAGACACAACTGAGCAACTTTCACTTCAGTTTTGCCAGGACGAGGCAGCCGAGTGGTGAAGGCGATGGACTACTGCTAATCCACTGTGCTCTGCACACGTGGGTTTGTATCCCATCCTTGTCAGCTTGCAGCTTCCACTTCCTGCCTTCAGCTTGGGCTTCCCAAGTGGTGCTGGTGGTTTTTAAGAAAAAAGAAAAAGAAAAAAAACCTTATCTTGCCAATGCAGGAGAATGGGTTCCATCAGGAAGATCCCCTGAAGGAGGGCATGGCAACCTACTCTATTATTCTCGCCTGGAGAATTAATTTCCCTCAGCAAAGGCAACTGCTTTTGGGCTTCCCCCATAGCTCAGTTGTTAAAGCATCTGCCTGCAATGCAGGAGACACCAGTTCGATTCCTGGGTCAGGAAGATCCCCTGGAGAAGGGATAGGCTACCCACTCCAGTATTCTTGGGCTTTCCTGTTGGTTCAGACACTAAAGAACCTACCTGCTAATGCAGGAGACTTAAGAGACCCAAGTTGGATTCCTGCGTTGGGAAGATCCCCCAGAGGAGGGCATGGAAACCTACTCCAATATTCTTGTCTGGAGAATCCCATGGACAGAGGAACCTTGAGGGCTCAGTCCATGGGGTCACAAAGAGTCAGACACAACTGAGTGACTAAGCACACAGCAGAGAGAGGAACCAAAGATGACCTTGCATGGGGCAGAGCTGGGACATGAACTCTGCAGTCTGGTTCTGAACCTGTGCTCTTAACCACTAGACCATCATGTCAACAGAGGAGTTGACATGGAGAATTGCCTGGAGAATTAATTTCCCTCAGCAAAGGCAACTACTTTTGGGCTTCCCCCATAGTTCAGTTGTTAAAGCATCTGCCTGCAATGCAAGAGACACTGGTTTGATCCCTGGGTTGGGAAGATCTCCTGGAGAAGGGAAAAGATACCCACTCCAGTATACTGGCCTGGAGAATTCCATGGACCTTATCATCCATGGGGTCACAAAAAGTTGGACATGACTGAGTGACTTTCACTTCAAACCTGTATCAATATTAAGTAATAAGGAAGTCGGGCAATCATGGATAAAAACAGAGGCTAAGAAAAGTCCAATAATTCTTGATTAACCAGAAACCATTTCCTATGGGAAAAAAACTGGAAACAATTGAAATTTTTCAGTCTGGATAGTGCCCCTATCAGTAGGAAGATATTTGATAACAGATAAAACAATTTCAGTGCCTTAAATAAACATAGATTTAATTTCCTTACACATAGCAAGATATCTTGAGATAGGTGGTTGCTGCTCTTAGTTTTATAATGTTAAGGCCAATGACCCTGCAAACCTTGTGGCCATTTCCTCACTGTAACAAAAGAGCTGCTGCAACACCAGCCACCACATCACATTCAAAGACGTGAACAAGGTGTTGTCAAATGAATACACCAGAAAAGCAAAAGCTTTCCCCAAATGACTCCCAGTCCCCCAATCCAAAGATTTCCACTTAGAGCTCAGAAGACAGAATTAAGTTACACGTCTACTTTTAACAACAAAACAGGCTGAGAAATATGAACAGAATTATCATGACTGACTGGATGATTTGTGACAAATTGTCTGGAGCTGAGCACCCTGCTGCCTGGAATTAAAGTAGGGTTTTGTTAGTAAGGCTGAGACTGGATCTGGAGTTACATAGTTGGACATCTGCCTTTGGGGTCTTTATTCATATAAAGAAACTGAGAGTAAATATTTTAGACTTTGAGGGCCACATATGATTTTTGACATATATTCCTCTTTGTTTTGTTTTTGTTTTCACAACCCCTACACAACTTAGCAACTAAACAACAAACACAAAATTCTTAGTTCCTGAGCTATCTAAGAATCAGCTAGGAGTGGGACTGTACTTTGCCTGAGGTTTCAGATAAGGATCCAGATATAAAATACAGCATTGAAGAAATTCAATTAAGTTAAGACTGGTTAGAAGTATTAACATATCCCTACATCTAAACCTTTATTTTCTCAAAAGGAATAAGACTGTAAGTTAGGAAAACCAAATTCCTAGCCTAATAAATTTATTAATAAATTAACTAATAAATAACTGAGTGACTTAATAGCTAAATTGTTTCAGTAACTCACCTAATACCTTTAACTCTTTCAACCAGACCGTATTCTGTAGAGTAAGAGACTGAAAAAAGCCACAAGTCCCTGCCAGCTCCAATACTGAGTGATTCTAACTCTATGAAAGCATAAAAGATAAAACAGCAGCATTTATCATGATGACTAAAAGCCCAAACTGTGGGACCATCCATCCGTATTAACCAGAAAATATTATCAGATTGATTCTACAATCCTTAGGAGACCCTGAGCCCTTCACAGACATGGAATATTCATACGGATATTCCCTGATATTCACACAGACTCTCCACATATGCCCCCTCCCCCATAAAATCCACACCAAAGGAATATTTGGTCTGAAATAATTTACCCATTTCTTTCAGTCTCCTAACTTGAATCTCATTCCAACTCTCCACTTCCCAACAACTCCCAGCACCACAATGTCCAACCAAGGGAGGGGTGTCCTAAACAGACAATTTTTAATTTTAAAAAAGTTTAATTTCAAAAAAAACCAAAAATCAAGAGCTTCTTGTATTCTCTCTATAATGTACCCCTGTTTTCTTTTTTTTTTTAATTTATTTTTTAATTGAAGAAAAATGGCTTTACAGAATTTTGTTGGTTTCTGCCCAACATCAACATGAATCAGCCATAGGCACACATATGTCCCCTCTCTCTTGAACCACCCTCCCCATCCCATCCCTCTAGGTTGTTACAGAGGCCCTGTTTGAGTTCCCTGAGTCATACTACAAATTCCCATTGGCTATCTATTTTACACATAATGTATCCCTTTAACATAAAACTGTTTCTAATGACTTCATATTAAGTAAAACCAACGCCCCAGGCAGATCAGCCCTGGTTCCCAAGGCCCCACCAAAGGACCCTGTTATTAGCATCTGGATCCTCAAGGGCCAGACGGAGGTATTCATGCACCAAGCTAGGATCCACTTTCAGGTTCCTTGTAAGACTAATTGGGGGTTTTTAGATTCTTCCCTCTCCTTTGATTTCAGTACTACAAAAATTCAGAAAATAAATTTAGCCAGGAAATAAACACACACACACACACACAAAAAAACGTATATGCCCTCTGTTAAATTTCAGTCTAATTGAAATTGGCAGCTACCATTTACCGATCCTTCATTTCTGTAATGTGCGCAATCTTACTAAGTTTAATGGCCCTTTGAGATCATAAGTCTTCAGATACACAGGCATAATGCGGTCAGAGTTACGACGAGCAAATGCTTATTTTTCCACAACGTACACTGTTTTTAGGAAGAATTGTTACAAGGATCTGCTGAGTTATATTGGTTTTTTTTCGATGAAAATGTTCTTACAGGAAAACAAATCATGGAAACAGCAAAGATAATATCACATTACTCCATCTACCCTATCCCTTCCTGTATTATCTTCAGTGGGGAAGGAGCCAGTCACCGCTTACAATGCTAATGTACTATTCCTACAGTTCAAAAGCATAGCATATATCCTAAAATATGGGCATACCATTTTTATGTCCAAGTCCTCCGGAATCAGAACGATTTTAACATTAAAATGGTTTGCTATAGGCGGCAAAGCTTTGCCATTAAGAATCCTATTGTGTGTGAGGGGTTATTGGAAACTAATAACCAAGTAAGCAGTGAGCATATAGAACAGTACACCTATTCTGGGAGTATGGGCAGCTCACAAGGACCCCTCCTGCTTGCCCCCGGCCCCCTCTCCCCCATATCCACACACACATACAGCTGCCCTCCTTGTAAACTGTAGTCTTACCGTCCTGGGCAGTGAATTACACCAAGCCAGACCGTCTGCCCAAGAATGCAAGATTGCAGTCAAGTAACTACATTCCTTTGGGTTGGTCTCTGGAGAAGAGAGACAGGAAAAGGTTCCCGGTGCCTTTGACAAGGAAGGATTCAGTTCAGTTGCTCAGTTGCTTCTGACTCTTTCCCACCCCATGGACTGCAGCATGCCAGGCTTCCCTGTCCATCACCAACTCCCAGAGCTTACTCAAACTCATGTCCATTGAGTCGGTGATGAGATCCAACCATCTCATCCTTTGTTGTCCCCTTCTCCTCCTGCCTTCAATCTTTCCCAGCATCAGGGTCTTTTCAAATGAGTCAGTTCGTCGCATCAGGTGGCTAAAATATTGGAGTTTCAGCTTCAGCATCAGTCCCGTCAATGAACACTCAGGACTGATTTCCTTTAGGATGGACTGGTTGGATCTCCTTGCAGTCCAAGGGACTCTCAAGAGTCTTCTCCAACACCACAGTTCAAAAGCATCAATTCTTCAGCACTCAGCCTTCTTTATGGTCCAACTCTCACATCCATATGACTACTGGAAAAACCACAGCTTTGACTAGATGGACCTTTGTTATCAAAGTAATGTCTGTGCTTTTTAATATGTTGTTTAGGTTGGTCATAGCTTTTCTTCCAAGGAGCAAGCGTCTTTTAATTTCATGGCTACAATCACCATCTGCAGTGACTTTGCTGCCAAGTCGCTTCAGTCGTGTCCGACTCTGTGCGACCCCATGGACTGCAGCCTACCAGGCTTCTCTGTCCATGGGATTCTCCAGGCAAGAACACTGGAGTGGGTTGGCAGTGACTTTGGAGCCCCGCAAAATAAAGTCTGTCACTGTTTCTATTATTTCCCGACCTATTTGCCATGAAATGATGGGACCAGATGCCATGATCTTAGTTTTCTGAATGTTGAGTTTTAAGCCAGCTTTTTCACTCTCCTCTTTCACTTTCATCAAGAGGCTCTTTAGTTCTTCTTTGCCTTCTGCCATAAGGGTGGTGTCATCTGTGTATCTGAGGTTATTGATAGTTCTCCCGGCAATCTTAATTCTGGCTTGTACTTCATCCAGGCCAGCATCCCACAGGATGTACTCTGCATGTAAGTTAAATAAGCAGGGTGACAGCAGACAGCTTTGTTGTACTCCTTTCCCAATTTGGAACCAGTCTATTGTTCCATGTCCATTTCTAACTGTTGCTTCTTGACCTGTATACAGATTTATCAGGAGGCAGGTCAGGTGGTCTGGTATTCCCATCTCCAAGAATTTCCCATAGTTTGTTGTGATCCACACAGTCAAAGGCTTTGGCATAGTCATTAAAGTAGAAGTAGATATTTTTCTGGAACTCTGGTTCTTTTGCGGTGATCCAACTGACATTGGCAATTCAACCCTATCTTATTCCTTACATATAAAACTTCAAAACCTCCCCCAAGGACTTCTCCAGCCCATCTTCCTTTCTACCCCAAGAAATACCTAAGTACCTAAGAAGCTTCGCTCTGATTATCACTCTCCACAGGCATAAACTTCACCGACAACCCAGACTTCAAAGTAAAAGTCAAGCTCAGGACCCTGGTGTGTAAAAAGGCCCTGCCTGATGGCGCACTGATCCATCTTTTTAGCCTCATTGGCTATTGCTACGCACACAAAAACCCAGCCATATCCACAAACATAAAAACACAGAAGAGACTCTACTGCCTCCCTCCAACCTTGCCTCCCTTGGAACTCTCCCTCAGAGTCACAATCCCGATGTCCAAATCTAAGCCCTCTAAAAAAATAAAAATAAAAATTCCCTACCCTTTTCCCATCAGGATACACGCAGGAAAATATAACTCTGTACAGTCCACAGAGGAAAACTGGTCTGACTACCTCCGGGCGCTCCAGTGGGCTGAGCTCAAGAGATGAGCTCACCCGTATCCTATTTCCAGCAACCAGGGAAAGAAGTGCATTCTGCTTTAGGAACATGGTTTCCTTCAGGAAGTTTCTCCGGGTCTTTCTGGAAGTGTTTTTTACCTTCTGTAATGTACACGCACTTGCGGCCTCGAACCCGCATTAGTTATTCCTGTATGTAATCTCCCCCATGGTGAACGCCCACCAGGCTCTGCCCACGACGCCTGCTCAGGTTACAGGAATGAACGTGCAAAGCAAACACTGTGCTCTGTGGTCTTGGTTCTGAGAGCAGAGCTGAGGAGGAAGTGGGCAAAGTCTGTGGCTGAGGGGTCCGCCAGGAGGAAGGCTAAGGCTGGAATCTGTGAGGAGAAGAAGAGGAGGGAGTCCTGAGAAGAAAAGGGGCAGGTTACCCACGCAGGCTGAGCTCCAAGTTGAAGGGGAGCAGACAGCAGGCTGGATAGAGGCAGGGCAGAGGAAGGGATGAGACCCACAGGGTGGCCTGGGACCAAGGAAGAGCACGGCGCCTTGGCTCTTTCCCGCAAGGAGTACATGTGGCTTAAAGGAGGAAACACCAACACTCAATTGATTTGATGAAATAACATTATACTTCCTACAGAATCCACAACTGAAATGGTGATCACATATCACCTGTCCATTAACCAGAAAAGAACTTCAGTGGAAGCTTCCCTAGTCTACTAGGACTCCACCAGACCTCTCCAGGGGGCATAAGCCTGCAGGGGCTCCTGGAACCCTAATGCCGGGGTGCCAGTCTTTTGGGTAATCACCACAAGGGGGCAGCTTAGCTGAGACGCGAGTGGCCTCTCTAGACTGAGGATAGCAGTGACTATGGTCCAAACCCGCCTGCAGCCAACTGCACTTAAACAGATGTCTCTAGTCACTGATACTGAGAACAGTTCCCCTGTCTGCTCTGTTCCTCAAGAATTTGTAAAGGAGGCTATGCTCCCTCATTCTTAGAAAACACAATGGAGCACAACTGGTCCGATTTCCTCTCCAATTCATTTATTTAGAGACAAAAACCAGGCATCTCGTCTTGTATTAATTTGTGACTTTAGGAGTAACAAGGAGTATCTTTTCTTGAAAGTATCCTCAAGAGTAGCATACCCGCCATGCTTGTAGAGAAAATGCTTACAGAGAACTCAGGAAAGTTTCTCTCCAGATCAGGGGTTATGCTTCTTTTCTGTCAGGTTATAGGAACTAAAGGATCCAGAGCATTTTCCTTTATACTTCGGCTTCTACAAAGTTCAGCGATAAATGCAATGTTCAATTAAGTATTTAATTCATTTCAAGTACATGATGACTTTCTATTATTTTTTATTTTAATTTTCTAATCTCATATATTTCTCTTAAATAAGAATGGGGAAGATGTTATTTTTGAATGGTTTGAAAGCATAGCTCCCATTTAACTATGTTTCTGCAAAGAATTCCAGTTTTCTACTTAGAGACACAATCTCCTTAAAAGATGAAGTAACTTAAGAAACATTGTCGAGCCAGGGGAATGTACCAAAGGAATACAATACTTGAAAGAGATGAATCCTATAGGCAGACTTATGTTGCTCAAATGGCTTAAACTGAAAAATGAGACACTCAGAAGAACAAGCTTGGACATCCAGGTACCCTGAGGGACAGGTCCCAGATTGACAAAGTACGTCATTGGTTCTAAGCTTCCTCAGAAACCAAAGCTCTCCAGGCTTGCTAGAAAATGGGTTCCCCATTAAGGTCTAGGCATTAGAGGGTCTTCTCTGTCTCCTCACATATGGCTTTGGGAGTGGACAGTCCCCCCGAGTTGCTGACCTTAACTTGCTCTGTCTGTTCAGTTCCTGATAAAATGTAAAGCTCCCTTTATTTTGACTTCTGATAGTTTAACCACTGGCTTCAAAGTCCAGCTGCCTCGTGTATGCTCCAGGCTCCCTTTAGTCCAAGCTTTCTCCCAAGCCGCTGGAACTCCCCTTCCCCATCATTTGGTCCAAAATGCTTCCAGGTGTCCCTCCATGGAGCTCCTCGAGGACCAAGCCAGTTCTCCATCTTCAGGCCCATCAGTTTTCCTATTCTTGTTTTACCCACAACTAGGCTTTAATGTTCTCATACTTCAGGCTGTATCTTATTGACCTGTGTGTTCCTACCACCCAGTACAGTGCAAGCACTCAAAAAATGCTGCTTTTATTTATATTTAAAACACTTTTTAAAGTGCTTTAGATTTAAAGCACTCAACAAATGCTGATCAAATCATTTCACCTCTATGCCTCAGCTATATCAGTTTTCTCATTTATAAAACAGAGATTATAGGGCTATTGTGAGGAGTAAGTGAGCTAAAACATAAAAAATACAGTGTTCTAGCATATTCTAGGCATTCAATAAAAGTTAACCATTTTTATTAAGCACTCAATAAATAACCAAATTATTAGGCATTTGATAAATGTTTATTGAATAAATGACTGTGAATATAATGACATAGGAATATAATGAATATAATGTCATTATCTTCCCTAGGACCCATTTCAGTATTCTGGCCTGGAGAATTCCATGAACTGTATAGTCCATGGGGTCTCAAAGAGTCAGACACGACTGAGTGACTTTCACTTTCACTTTATAACGACAAAATCAATATTAAGAAGTACAAGACACACATACTCAGTAGACTTTTCCTTTTATACAATGTGTCAACAAATCTATGTGGCAATCATGGGAAGTGCATGCATGCAGGCTAAGTCACTTCAGTCATGTCGGACTTTTTGCAATCCCTTGGACTATAACCTGCCAGGTTCCTCTGTCCATGGAATTCTCCAGGCAAGAATACTGGAGTGGAGAGCCATTCCCTTCTCCAAGGGATCTTCCTGACCTAGGAATCGAACCCGGGTCTCCTGCATTGCAGGCACATTCTTTACCATCTGAGCCATCAGGGAAGCCCCATGATGAGAAGTAGGTATTATTACTGTATGAGGCACAGGGCTGGAATGCCACCACAAGTATGCATTGTATGGAGGGCAGCAGCCAAATTCCCTTTCTCCAAGGCCTGTGCGCTTTCCTAGAATGCAAGCCAGTTTGACAAGTTTTACATGTGACAGTGGAGAAAGTGACCCCCATAAGCTAATGCAACCCAGCATTTGTTTCCAGCATCTGCCAGAGCAATTTCAATTAGCTTCCAGAATAGACACTACCATGTAGCTGATGCAGCAATTTCCATTGAAAGCACTATGGAGCAATTTCATTTCATAAAGCAGTCCCCGCAGCTTAGATTTGAGAGCATGCCGCATTTGCGAAGATGGAAATGACATAATTATGTTCTAAGCTGAGTTTATAAGTCACAAACCAATTCCAAAGGCCAATGAATCTGAAAAGTTGCTTTTCCCAGGTATCTTTTTCAGTCCTTTGGGGCCTCGTGGCATGGCAGCCAGTGCTGTGCACAGAGCCTACACAGGAGACGCTGCTTCAACTGAGGTTCCTGTGATTCTCACTTACTTTTCAAGACATACTATTAATTTTTCTTAATATGTTTTTGGGTCACCATAGCCTATGCAAATCTCCTCTACAGGGAACAGCATCTTTACACCAGGTAAGAGTTGCTCGGAGAAAGACTGTCCACAGTATCCCTCAGATGATGAAGAGAGAAAGCCACATGACCCCAATTATTCAAATTCACAGATGAGAAATCCCATAGCTTCAACTTGCTAGGTCCCACTTGAACGTATTTATTAACACTGAAAACAAGGGAGAAAAACTATCTGAACCAAAGATCACTCACTCTCTTCTTACTAATATATATTCTGAAATTACCATATGGTCAGTGAATAGAACTATTAAAAGCTACTGTTGTAGTAGTAGAGTTAGTCATTCAGTCGTGTCTGACTCTTTGCAACCCTGTGGACTGTAGTCTGCCAGGCTCCTCTGTCCACGGGAGTCTCCAGGCAAGAATACTGGAGTGGGTAGCCAGTAGCTGTTCCCTTCTCCAGGGGATCTTCCTGACCTGGGGATCGAACCCAGGTCTCCTGGATTGCAGGCACATTCTTTACCATCTGAGCTACAGGGAAGCCCCCAAAGCTACCGTAAGTATAGCTAATAGAGGGATCACAGTGGCCATGGAATTTCTGGAAAAGCAAGAAAGGAAGGGTGGAGAGAAGCATTCACTGAGCACCTATCATATGCCAGACCCTGTGTTTATAGCTTGTCATGCATTCGCATCTCACGAGGCTACACATGGAGATAGGTATTAGGAGCTGGGATTCCATTTCTCAGTAAGTCACTTAAGCAACACGTGTCTACCCAGGGATTCATCTCTTCGAATATGAATCCCTGTTTTCCCATGGTACATTTCCATGGCTCAACGATGAGGTTTTCTGTTTCTGTTTTTTTTTTTTTTTTTTTTTTAAATTTTTTCAGCCACAAGGCATGTGAGATCTTAGTTCCCCAACCAAGGAGTGAACCCAGGCCCCCTGCACTGGAAGCACAGACTCTTACCTACTGTACAGTAGGGAAGTTCCTCACCAGTGTTTTCTAAATTACTTCATCCTTCAAGGACACTGGGGCTTCCCTGATGGCTCAGCAAGTAAGGAACCCACTGACCAATGCAGGAGATGTAAAGAGATGCAGGTTCGATCCCTGGATTGGGAAGATCCCCTGGAGGAGGACATGGCAACTCATTCCAGTATTCTTGCTGGGAAAATCCCATGGACAGAGGTGTCTGGTGGGCTACAGTCTATAAGGGTCACAGAGTCAGACAAGAAGGAAGCAACGAGCACATAAGGGACGTTGAAACTCTTTGTAAAAACACAGTTAAATGGGAGATGTGCTTTCAAATCATTCATAAGTAACTTCTTCCCCCATTCTTATTTAAAAGAAATATACAAAATTGGGAAGCTAAAATGAAAAAAATAAATAGAAACTCACCATATACTTGAAATGAATTACGTACTTAAGTGAACATGCATTTATATCTGGACGTCCTAATAGCCAAGGGTAAAGGGGAGAGGCATTGGGTTATTTAGTCCCCTGGGACCTTTGCAGCATTTTCTCTTACCAACATCAAAGCCAAGATTAAAGTCATGACCTCAGTCTAGAGCTGCAGAGTTCCAGTGAAGAAACTGTTTATGTCTTTGGTATATTTCAAACTGTGCCTAATATAATTTATTTATTAAAAAATACTTATGGATACACTTTCAGTTCACAAAAATATGAATCTTTCCAGCCAATATTTTCACATTACTATGTTAAGGAAAGTATGTTTATACTGACACACACCCCAGGCATATTTCAAAGAACTAAACATTTATTAATATTTGGATTTTGCTAGTAGAGCATGCACAGCAAATTCCTCAACTATTTGTGCAGGGCGTTTATAAAAACAAGTTCACAGTCATGAATGAAATAATGGATACTTTGCTCCTCAAATAAATAAAAATAACAATTTTTTTCATTTTTACTAGTTGATGATATAAATAAAAATGAGTACTTTTCCCCAAGTCATAAAAAACAGGTGCCCAAATGGCATGAGACAAACATTACCAGTGATCTATTTTTAAGTTGATAAATATTTAAAGGTACTCATTTATTAAATTTAACCTTCAAATCAGAACTATAATGTATTTGCATGGCACTAATGCAGCCTAATTTTAAATTTCAACAAGCTTCAAAAAAACAGAAATATACATTTTAAAATCAGGGATAGTTGTCTAATAGACTTTCTGTTGTTATTTTAAATGTACAATTCTACATGTAAACTTTCTTCTACTTAGTATTTTTTAATTGCAGTATATTTCAGACATAAGGACATGCAAAAACCTTACGTGTGCAGAATGATGAATTTTTACATACATATGTTCCCATTTCCTCACTATCCAAATCAACACACAGAAAGTTTTTAGTCTCCTTGTCCCATGGAATATTACCCTCAATTCCAGGTAATCACTTTACAGCTTCTAAAATCAAAGATTAAATTTGTCTGTTCTTCACCTTTATAAAGGGATTTCCAGGTGGTCCAGTGGGTAAAAAATCCCCCTTCAATGCGTGAGACACAGAAGACACCTGGGTTGGGAAGATTCCCTGGAGGAGGGCACAGCAATCCACTCCAGTATTCTTGCCTGGAGAATCCCATGGACAGAGGAGTCTGGCAGGCTACAGTCCATACAGTCGCCAAGAGTCAGACACAACTGAAGCGACTGAGCAGGCAAGCATCCTTATAAAATGGGGTCATAAGAATGTCTCTTTTGTGTCTGGCTTTGACTCAAATAGTGTTTCTGAGATTCTGAGACCACGGTGTTGTATGTAACAGTAGTTCCTTCATTTGTATCAGATCGTCTATTTGTCCAGTAGTAAAGAATTTACCTGCCTATGCAGGAGATGCAAGAGACGTGGGTTTGATCCCTGGGTCGGGGAGAGTCCTCTGGAGTCATTAATGGCAACCTACCCCAGTATTTCTTGCCTGGAACACTCCATGGACAGAGGAGCCTGGCGGGCTACAGTCCATGGGGTCACAAAGAGTTGGACATGACTAAGCACACACACGTGCGCACACACACACACACACACACACACATCTTTTTGCAGGCTGGACTCAACTCAGATGCCTCCTTCTTTGCCTAACACAGCCTGCTGATCTTGCTGGGCTCACCCAGTGTCATCTCCTTCATCAAGCACTTCTCCATCTCCGCAGACATTAGCAGCTCCTTTTCTGATCATGTCTTTTTCTTTAAAACATATTTTAATCTGCTTCTTGGGGTTTGATGCCCCCATTCTGTAGAGCAATCGCCAGGAGAAGTAAAGGAGAGAAGACCAGATGGATAGTCACTTAGAGGATAAATGTGAACGGGCGGTGCAGCTGTGGAGTGCTGGTTGAGAAAAATGTGTAATCTAGGCAAAGATCTAGTCTCACAATTTTCCTTCTCTCCTGCCTCTTCTGCCACCTTCCTTTCCTCTGGCCTCTCCACCTCTCCCTCTTCTCTACTCTTTCCCTCCCCTTCTTCCTTACCCCTTCCATCTCCCCCTGTGTCTCTTAATTTTCTTTATTTTTTTTACATTCATTTTTTTTTTCTTTTCTTGTGTTAGTCACTTCACTTGAAAAACATTTAATGGAATATCAGGCTACTGAGCCCAGACAACAGGTGACATGACCAGTGGTCACCGAACAGGGTATCACGAGAAGAAAATGAGTGACTCAATTATGCCCATGGAAGAGAAGAGCTGTTAGGAGTACAGAGTAATCCCTGCGCGTGTGACCAGGCAAGCGCCCAAATATCTAACTGGCCAGGAAGGTGTCAGACCGTGACTGTGGGTTAGACTGGTCTCCTAGCGCATGGGGCTCAAAGAAGGCGTTTAATAAGAGGCTCAGGACACTCAACAGGGAAGCAAAGCCACAGGTTCACAGGGCTCCCCTGCACTGTACAGCCACTATAGAGGGTGCAGGAGCAAGGGGGCAGATAATAGAGCGAGTGACTCTATAAAATATCACAATGAACTTTCAAACAAAAGCTGAGATTTCAAATGCAATGACTTCAGAAAAGAAAAAGAGAGATAAGATTGAGTTCAGGCACTGGTTCAGCCCTCCACGGGATATAAGAGGAAGAAAGAAATTTAGATAACATGATGTACTTTAGTATATTTTGTAAATGAGACAATGGCCCAGAGATGACTAGTAACTTATCCAATATCACACAGCAGTTTCCTCTGTTCTCCAGCATTGTTACTTTTTTTTTTCTTTTGAGGCCAATTCTAGCATTGTGCCTACCACGTTTCCTAAAAAAAGAGGCTCAGGAGTACAATTATTAGGGAAATAAATTTTAGAGCAATTCAAGATATGAGGGAAGGTCAGAATAGAATAGTTATGGAAGGGGAGGTGAGGAAAGTAGTCTGAAGTCAGATTACTAAGAATTTGCACTCCAAGTAAGAAAGTGCAAACTTGATCCTTGGGAAACAGTAACGAAAATAAGGATTTTTTAACGAGAGGAGATTCAAGTCAAAACAATGGGAACTGCATTAGAGCGGCACTGATGCACACCGTGACAGATGGTGCTGCTTCTGTTTGGGTGGCCAGGTCACAAGATGTACAACCTACAGCCCCTGTCACAAGCACCACACAAGATACCAGGTGACCACCCCATTACAGCCAGAGATGGGTCCTTGACCCAAGATCAGCCCACCTTCGTGCTGGACAGCAACTAGGTCATAGTCAAGTCAACTAAACCAACACCACCCTTGCTTTTGGGAGTATGAACTTGAGACCTACGATGATAGATCAGCAATTGGTGGGGGCAATGGAAGCCACGACAGATAAAGGAAAACAGAATCAGAGAGAGACATGAACTGCATCAATGGAGCCACATTTGTTTTTTTGTTTTTTTTTCAATTTTCAGTTCAGTTCAGTCACTCAGTCGTGTCCGACTCTTTGCAACCCCATGGACTGCAGCAAACCAGGCTTCCCTGTCCATCACCAAATCCCGGAACTTGCTTAAACTCATGTCCATTGACTTGGTAATGATATCCAACCATCTTATCCTCTGTCGTCCCCTTCTCCTCTTGTCTTCAATCTTTACAGGGTCTTTTCCAGTAAGTCAGTTCTTTGTATCAGGTGGCCAAAGTATTGGAGCTTCAGCTTCAGCATCAATCCTTCCAATGAATATTCAAGACTGATTTCCTTGAGTATGGACTGGTTGGATCTCCTTGTTGTCCAAGGGACTCTCAAGAGTCTTCTCCAACACCACAGTTCAAAAGCATCAATTCTTTGGCACTCAGCTTTCCTTATAGTCCAACTCTCACATCCCTACATGATTACTGGAAAAACCATAGCTTTGACTAAATGGACCTTTGTTGGCAAAGTAATGTCTCTGCTTTTGAATATGCTTTCTATGTTGATCATAGCTTTTCTTACAAGGAGCAAGCATCTTTTAATTTCATGGCTGCAGTCACGATCTGAAGTGATTTTGGAGCCCCCCAAAATGAAGACTCTCACTGTTTCCATTGTTTTTCCATCTATTTGCAAGAAGTGATGGGACCAGATGCCATGATCTTAGTTTTCTGAATGTTGAGTTTTAAGCCAACTTTTTCACTCTCCTCTTTGACCTTCATCAAGATGCTCTTTAGTTCTTCTTTGCCTTCTGCCATAAGGGTGGTATCATCTGCATATCTGAGGTTATTGATATTTCTCCCGGCAATCTTGATTCCAGCTTGTGCTTTATCCAGCCCAGCATCTCTCATGATGTACTCTGCATATAAGTAAAATAAGCAGGGCCTGTTGTATTCCTTTCCTGACTTGGAACCGGTCTGTTGTTCCATGTCCAGTTCTAACTGTTGCATCTTGACCTGCATGCAGATTACTCAGGAGGCAGGTAAGGTGGTCTGGTATTCCTCTCTTGAACAATTTTCCACAGTTTGTGATGATCTATACAATCAAAGACTTTGGCATAATCAATAAAGCAGAAGTAGATATTTTTCTGGAACTCTCTTGCTTTTTCAATGACTCCACGGATGTTGGCAATTTGATCTCTGGATCCTCTGCCTTTTCTAAACCTAGCTTGAACATCTGGAAATTCAGTTCATGAATTGTTGAAGCCTGGCTTGGAGAATTTTGAGCATTACTGTGCTAGCATGTGAGATGAGTACAATTGTGTGGTAGTTTGAACATTCTTTGGCATTGCCTTTCTTTGGGATTGGAATGAAAACTGACCTTTTCCAGTTCTGTGGCCACTGCTGAGTTTTCCAAATTTGCTGGCATATTGAGGGCAGCACTTTCACAGCATCATCTTTTGGATTTGAAATAGCTCAACTGGAATTCCATCACCTCCACTAACTTTGTTCGTAGTGATGCTTCCTAAGGCCCACTTGACTTTGCATTCCAGGATTTATTAAATAAGAAAGCTTACTTATTCAATAAGAACTTGAACAGGAGGGAAAACAGACATTTATTTAAAGTCTGGTGAGCTGGGGAGGCGGGAAGAGAATCAGAAATCCCAGCTGCCTTAGAGCCCTGATGACAACCATCCTTTTCCCAAATGACATTTGTATGACTGTTCCTGGAGCTCTAGGCAACTGAAGTGAGATTTCTGTCCCAGAGCCTTATAATGAGACTGCACTACTCCAGGTGACTTCAGGGAGTCTCTGTTCCTCCTAAATAAATAATTTAAGCAGCAGAAAAGCTGAGGACTGTCTGGCTCCATTCTAGTCTTCAGAGGAGTCCATTCCTATCGTGGAACACCTCACTGAGGTCAGGGTGATTGCCCCTCACTCTCTCTGGGTGAATTTCCTTGGTGGCTCAATGGTGAAGAATCCCCCTGCCAAGCAGGAGGCACGGGTTTGATCCTTGGGTTGGGAAGATCCCCTGGAGGCAGAAATTGCAACCCACTCCAGTATTCTTCCCTGGGAAATTCCATGGACAGAGGAGTCTGGTGGGCTACAGTCCATGGGGTCACAAAGAGTCGGGCATGCCCACTGCCTGGGTACATCTGAACAGCTTCCACTTTAATCAGTCCTCAGTCTCTTCTCTCACCTTCCTCACTTGCACTTTCCATCTGAGAATATCTGGTCACTCCAGAGCCAGGTCTAATTTCCTATGAAGACCTCTGACTTTTACGGACCCCCCTGGCTCTTTCTTCCTTGTCTCCCCTCAGTTTGATCCTTGGGTTGGGAAGATCCCCTGGAGGCAGAAATTGCAACCCACTCCAGTATTCTTCCCTGGGAAATTCCATGGACAGAGGAGTCTGGTGGGCTACAGTCCATGGGGTCACAAAGAGTCCGGCATGCCCACTGCCTGGGTACGTCTGAACAGCTTCCACTTTAATCAGTCCTCAGTCTCTTCTCTCACCTTCCTCACTTGCACTTTCCATCTGAGAATATCTGGTCACTCCAGAGCCAGGTCTAATTTCCTATGAAGACCTGTGACTTTTACGGACCCCCCGGCTCTTTCTTCCTTGTCTCCCCTCAGTAGAACACCCATCCCAGGTCATGCCCCTGGGCCCAGCCCCAAATCCTGATCAAACCTTTTGTGGCATCGAGGAAAATGAAGGTCAGACCTTCCCCCAAGTGACTGGTTCAGGGACCTCAGGCCATATCAGAAGACTTCGGCTCCAGGACAGTGTGTGAAAGTCTGATTTAAAGGACTAGTAGGTGATCTGAATTTCAAAGACCGTCTGCTGTTACTTTGACATGTCCAGCAAGTGTCTCACTCATAGTAAAATACTGGTAATAAGACAAATTTCACTTCCATGCTTGAATACGATTTTGTGGGAGATACATTGCACAACAGATGGTTGGGGTGGGGAGACTGCTGGAGAATCACATCCCCCGGGCAGTGCTTACACACAACATCGCCCGGCTTGACAACTGCTCCCAGGAGTGCAGTCACTGCCTGAGACCCAGCCGTGTCCTGAATAAAGTCTCTGTTGAAAAGGGACATTTTTCTCCTGTTTTTACTCCGATGGGGCGGATCAGCTAGGAATAATAAAAGTTGCAAAGGACTAAATGCTTCAGGTAAATTACTTCCTTCCCTCCACTGTGTGTTTATCAGCCAGCCCAAATACTGTTCACATATAAATGTAAATGGAAACCTGAACAGGGACAGTGTCAGATGTGTGACAAGAGGTGTGTGCCCGGCATGGAAAGTATCTCATAAGCGCGAAAATTATGTGCCTCGTTTACAGAACACAGCACAGAGTATAATGTGGGATCTTCACGCTTTGCTGGTGGCTCTTTTCCCAAATGTTTAATGGAAGCGACAAAAGTCGCAACGAGTTGTGTTAACGTAAATGGGACTGTGAGAAAAATTAAAGCCAGGTGTATCTGAGGAAAATAAATATTTCATATGAAGCAACCGTTTTCTCTTATCTACCAAATATGTTCCCCTGTTAGGGACCCGGTAGAGATGTAAAGTACTGTCTTTTAGGGAGTGCACGACTTTGCTAGCACAAGTAGCTAAGTAAGTAGCACAAACTCAATGGCTTAAACAACAGAGATTTAGCGTCTGATGATTCTGGAGGCTAGAAATCCAAGACCAAGGTGTTCACAGGATTGGTTCCTTCTGTGGCCAGTGAGGAAAGGACCCATTCCAGCTTTTTCTCCCTGGCTTGTAGATGTCTGTCTCCACATTCACCTGGTATCCTCCCTATACATGTGTCTGTATACAGAGTTCTCTTTTCATAAGGACCCCAGTCATTTCGGATCAGCACCCACTCTAATGAGCTCCTGCCAGTGCAGGAGCCACAAGAGACGTGAATTTGATCCCTGGGTCGGGGAGATCCCCTGGAAGAGGAAATGGCAACCCACTCCAGTACTGTTGCCTGGAGAATCCCATGGACAGAGGAGTCTAGCAGGCTCCAGTCCAAGGGATCACAAAGAGTCAGACACTGAGCACACACTGTTGTATTGTATTTGTATCTAATGAGCTCATTTTAACTTGATTACCTCTATAAAGACCGTATCTCAAGGAAGATCACATTTAGAGGTATTAGGAGTTAAGACTTCATCAAATGAATTTTAGGGGCTGCTGCTGCTGCTGCTGCTAAGTCGCTTCAGTCGTGTCCGACTCTGTGCGACCCCAGAGACGGCAGCCCACCAGGCTCCCCCGTCCCTGGGATTCTCCAGGCAAGAACACTGGAGTGGGTTGCCATTTCCTTCTCCAATGTATGAAAGTGAAAAGTGAAAGTGAAGTCACTCAGTCATGTCCGACTCTTAGCGACCCCATGGACTGCAGTCTACCAGGCTCCTCCATCCATGGGATTTTCCAGGCAAGAGTACTGGAGTGGGTTGCCATCGCCTTCTCTGGAATTTTAGGGGAGGCACAGTCAAGCCCATATCAGGGGATTTAAAAATAACAGCTTTTCAAGGTAGTTCTTACCTATCTAATACAGGAAAGTAAGCAGCTTTTAAAATGTAATTGGAATTTTAAACTCCATCAGTGTTTATAAAAACAATTCTAAACACTAAAATGGAGTGGAAACATCAGCTCCTCTTGCCACACATACAGCGTATAGGACAGGGGTCCCCAGCCTCCAGGATCTACTGCCTGATGATCTGAGGTGGAGCTGACGGAGTAATAATAGAAATAAAGTGCACAATAAATGTAACGTGGCTGAATCATCCCAAAACCATCCCCCACCGCCCCCCGCCCAACCCCAGCTCATGGAAAAATTGTCTTCTACAAAACCAGACCCTGGCGCCGAAAATGCTGGGGACTGCTGGAGAGAGGATCCAGTGACGGCCACCCAGGCCTGCCTCATCTCACGCATGGCTTTTCCATTTTGTTTTGTTCTGTTTCAATAAATCCAAAGGCACTGGTATTATAAAACCTCAACATTTGCCAAAACAGAATCAGGAAATTGAGTAGGAATCCAAGAAAAACAAACAAACACAGAAGATCACTTTACAGCATGTCAGAATCAAAAGGAAAAAGAAAAAGCCAGCAAACTCCCCTGACCCCATCTTCCGTGCACTTCTTGAATCCTCTCCATGGCAACCACAGCAAAGGGCCGTGCAGTCTGTACTACTCAGCAAACTCACCCAGGGGATGCTTGTCCCTCTTTATACAGTTTGAAGTTCTCCCTTTTATTGAGTAGACCGGATCCTAACTCTATCGATGGGACAAACCTATCTAATTCCTTTCACATGACAGTCCCCAAGCATTATGAAGATAGGTATTCGTGCGTTCAACAAATATTTGCTATGTACCTACTATATGGCAACACATTTCTACTCCAACTAGAATCCTGTCTATGGTAAACAGTCTTGTGCCTCAAACATCCTTCATGGGAAATAGCTCTTTTCCCTTTATCATTGTGGCTTTTCTGCTTAAAAGAAGAATTTTTCTCCTTGTAAAGTATATTGCCCAGAACCAGATAGAATCTTTATGGTTATTTTGTTTATCTTTCAGTCCTAACAGTTAATTTGTTTATCATTTTGGTTCAGCTCATCACTCCATCTTGAATTACTGCATGGTAAACTTGCAAAATGTTGTGATCTAATTAGTGTAAATTCTGCTGAAGAAAACATAACTAAGTAAATGATTGCTTTTTAGGGAATTTCAATAGATTTTTTTTTAATGTGTTAATATTTTTTAGAAACATCCCTTCTATCCTTCACATTTTTCATAGGCTATTTTGTTTTTAAAAACTTGAAAAATATTTAAATTTATTTCAAATATCCTACATAATTCTTTGGTTTCCAGACTAAGACTAAAGCCACAGAGATTACTCAATTTTTCACCATCCATTCCTACCAACACATTTTAGAAAATTCAAAATTAAAAGCAGCAACATGAGCACAACATTGACCGGGCACGGGAAGTGATACGCAGATAGCGTCAGAGAAACCTTGGCTGCAAAAACGCAGCCAGGCCGTATTTTAGTGGCCGAGGCTCTGACTGTCCGCCTTAAGATACAAATCAGTGGCCACAGTTCAGAGCTTCAGAAGTTCTTACAGTAAAAATTTTTGCTCTCCATTTTTTTTAAAATTATCTTACTCTTATCACTCCAGTTATCCAATGAGGCACAGCCTAGCGTTTTCCTAACAACAGCATGTATGGAAAGAAGGTGTCGTAGAAGATGTATTTGGGAAGCTATCAGTAAGGCAATTACACCCGACATTAATTCATTTGGTAAATTTGCCAGCCTTGGTTCACAAATTCCATGATGCTGAAGCTTTTAAGCCAATATTAAGTCAATGTGTCAGAGGATCAAAAGAATTCTTCCCACCAAGCTCAGCAAAGGATTCATGGGACTTGAAGGAAAGATAAGCCAATGCTAGTTCCCTCCTCAACAACTAGAATTGAAACTGAATTCCCATCTAACACTGCTGGCACATGCTTATGTGTTTCAAAACTCCCCAAACCTGACAACTGACCTCACCCGCCTACCTTGAAAACGACTTTGTAATTACATAGCACTTAATCTGACAGGGAATCTATCTCCTGGCTCCGATCTACCTGGTCGGAGGGAAAAGGGTATAATTTCCTCACAATCTCATACCAACTGCAGAACACTTGTGCTGTCTTTTCAAACTATATTCATCGAGAACTGCCAGGTCTTTGTAGTAGGAAAAATTAAGACTAGTACTAAAAATGAGATTTTTACCTATGACTGATCCATGTTGACCTATGGCAGAAACCAACACAATACTGTAACTATCCTTCAATTTAAAATACATAAATTTATTAAAAATGAGATTTTTTTCACAATCTTGTCATAGCTCATTTTTGATGGTTTTATTAAATCTAAAATTCTCCAGCTGTTGGTCTTCATGTTAAGAAATGAAACATTGCTTTCTACTAATATTAAGTCTATGTTCTAAATTTAAAAAAAATATATTAAATTTAAAATTGTGTATTTTTAATCTAGCCTCTATGAAAAATTAAGGCCTAAAACTACACACACGGCCTCATAAACTAACACCAAATTTCTTTTACAAAAATTCCTAGAGGATATTTCCAATGAAAGGTAGACGCACACAGGAACTCAGTCTGTCATGCCCAGTTTTCAATTACTGTATAAATACAGAAAGATCTAAAAAACCTCTATCTCACAGAAAAGGCAGTTTTTTTGTGTATCAAATGACTTTGCTCCATTCACAGACCTGCTAAAATGTTAATGTACCTGAAATCTTTGTGTAACAACTTAATGGAAAGCTATTGGTCAGGAACTTGGGAAACCACTATCCAGACCTGACTCCACAGAGAACTAGCTCTGCAACCCTCCCTCAATGGACACTGAAAAAGCTAAAGAGCAGACATCAGTGAAGGCGCGGATCCTGGCGTTCTGAGAGAGGGCACCGAACGCCCATCATTCCCCTAACTCAATCTACTTATTATTGTCAGTTTCTAACGGAGCACATCTGAAGTACTGATTCTCTAAACTTTTTTCTTTTTTTCTTTGGAGTCAGAATATTTAACACGAGACCTACCCTTTCAACAATTCTTTTAAGAGCACAGTGAGATATTAACTCTAGCTACAATGTTGTACAGCGATCTCTAGAATTCAGGCATCTTGCATAACTGAAATTTTCTATCCCTTGATCAGCAACTGCCATTTCCCCCTCCCTCCAGCTCCAGAGTCAGCATCACCGACTCAATGGACATGAGTCTGAGCAAACTCCAGGAGATGGTGAAGGACAGGGAAGTCTGGCATGCTGCAGTCCATGGGGTCACAAAGAGTTGGGCAGAACTTA
This sequence comes from Bos taurus, assembly GCF_002263795.3. Lineage (NCBI taxonomy): Eukaryota > Metazoa > Chordata > Mammalia > Artiodactyla > Bovidae > Bos > Bos taurus. Next base: position 84,931,884 of record NC_037336.1, on the reverse strand, counting down.
GTGACTGAACAACACCAGCCCCAGAACCACCATTCTACTTGCTGCTTCTATGAGTTGGACTATTGTAGATACTTCCTGTAAGTGAAATCATGCAGTGTTTGTCTCTCTGTGGCTGGCTTATCTCATTTACCTTCATATCCTCCGAGTTCACCTAAGTCGTCACGTTTTATAGGAGGTCTTTCTTCCTTAAGGTTGAACAATATTCTGTTGCAAATATAAACCTTATTTTTGTTTATCCATTCAACTGTCAATGTACATTTGAGTTCCTTTCACATCCTGGCTATTATAAATAATGCTGCAATAAGTAAGGGAGTGCAAATATTGCTTTGAGATCTTGATTTTGATTCCTGTAGCTTGAAAGGAAGGAGTGCCTTCAACTAGAAATCCAATAAACAGTATCTCTCGTTTTGTCAATATAAACCCACATTAATATCTACATAGACCTCCACACACAAAATTATTGCACAAAGCACGAAAAACATCACACTTGCCTGGGTAATATTATACCAGTTGGCCTAAAATTATGCTGACAACAGAGTCTGTTTTATTAATACATGGGATCTTTTCCTCCCTAATATCCAATTTAATTTCTGCTGTAATCACCTAGAAATAACTTCAGTTAACATACTCGATGCAATTCCTTAGGAAGAAACATAAGATCAGTTTCTTTTTAAAAGAATGTGAATCTTGAACTTAAAGTCTTATCTTTTCAATTTTGTCTTTACCTTTACATGGCTTTAAAATTACAGCATGTTAATCTGCTTCATACATAGACAATGTATTTCCATTACATCCATTCTAGTAGAGGCTCATCAACTTCAAGTAATGTAGCTGTTTTGACATGAGTCCTAGTAAACTGTGTGCTTTCAGGGTCCCTATATTTCCCATCCTACACCCTTTTGCTTCAGTATTCTTGACCCAATATTTTCCTTTGCTATTTTTAATTACCTAACAATTTTCCTTATTCTGGAACTATACTTATACTCCTAGGGTGAGAAACTTTTGTGACTATGTTTCCACAATGATCCCTTCAAACACAGTAAAGGCACATTCTGAAATACGATCTAATAAACTACCCCCATATGTAATTTTTAAAATAGATTAGTTTAGTAAACAAAAAAACTGCAGAATTTATGACACTGATTCAGCCCCACCATTCTTTTTAATCCAGAAGTTGTGTTCTGAATTCAAAATGTTATGTTGAAAATGATGAACTTTCACTGCCAAGAAAAAAAGAATGTGAGGTTTTCAGCCTGTCCAACCTCAAAGGGGAATGAAAGATGTTTCATAAGTGAGAGATTTTTACCAATTTTCAGGCTGTTACAGAGCTCTCAATCTGTGCTAAGACATTTCAAAAGTGTAAAATACATTTGTTTCTTTTACAAACTAAGACAGCACAAATGAAACGAAACAAGTTGCTGCAATTTGGTATGAGCAAATTCAGGCAGCTGCTGCTGTGCTAACGAGATTGGGGGTTATCTTACCAGCTCTGCTGAGCCTTCAGCCCCTTCCTTAAGGATAAATGAGCACTAATTCAAGGAAGGAGGCAATGGACCAAGATAGTTTTCATAAAATATGAACACTCCCCAGCACACATTCCTTCTGGCAGCTGCTTCTTCATGAAAATTCTGAACTGCATCATCGCATTCACAGTGAATGTGGTTAGCTCTATCAGTTCTATAGGTCAGCCAACATACCATGATTAATCTTTTTGTACCATATGAGAAGAGAATCACAGTAATATAAGACAAAAATAATGCTTTAACTGAACTATTTTTTATAAAGAGATGGGAATACCAGACCACCTGATCTGCCTCTTGAGAAATCTGTATACAGGTCAGGAAGCAACAGTTAGAACTGGACATGGAACAACAGACTGGTTCCAAATAGGAAAAGGAGTACGTCAAGGCTGTATATTGTCACCCTGCTTGTTTAACTTATATACAGAGTACATCATGAGAAACACTGGACTGGAAGAAGCACAAGCTAGAATCAAGATTGCCGGAAGAAATATCAATAACCTCAGATATGTAGGTGACACCACCCTTATGGCAGAAAGTGAAGAGGAACTCAAAAGCCTCTTGATGAAAGTGAAAGAGGAGAGTGAAAAAGTTGGCTTAAAGCTCAACATTTAGAAAACGAAGATCATGGCATCTGCTCCCACCACTTCATGGCAAATAGATGGGGAAACAGTGGAAACAGTGTCAGAGTTTATTTTGGGGGGCTCCAGGATCACTGCAGATAGTGATTGCAGCCATGAAATTAAAAGACACTTACTCCTTGGAAGGAAAGTTATGACCAATCTAGATAGCATATTGAAAAGCAGAGACATTACTTTGCCAACAAAGGTCCATCTAGTCAAGGCTATGGTTTTTCCAGTGCTCATGTATGGATGTGAGAGTTGGACTGTGAAGAAAGCTCAGCGCCGAAGAATTGATGCTTTTGAACTGTGGTGTTGGAGAAGACTCTTGAGAGTGCCTTGGACTGCAAGGAGATCCAACTAGTCCATTCTAAAGGATATCAGCCCTGGGATTTCTTTGGAAGGAATGATGCTAAAGCTGAAACTGCAATACTTTGGCCACCTCATGCGAAGAGTTAACTCACCGGAAAAGTCTCTGATGCTGGGAGGGATTGGGGGCAGGAGGAGAAGGGGACGCCAGAGGATGAGATGGCTGGATGGCATCACTGACTCGATGGATGTGAGTCTGAGTGAAGTCCGGGAGTTGGTGATGGACAGGGAGGCCTGGCGTGCTGCGATTCAAGGGGTCACAAGCAGTCGGACACGACTGAGCGACTGAACTGAACTGAACTGAAGTTTTCTGACATGACTAGGATTGGGGATTGTAATCTAAGGTACATTTATGTTCACACAATGTGGATATGTGTTCATTCTGTGAAGGTTTGTGAAGAAAGTGTCCTCAAGATGTACCGAGGTTTCAAGTCTCTAAAACAATATTAAGCAGACACACATACAGTGGTCTTTTAAAAAAAATAATAAATCACAAGTTATAGTTAAATACAAGTCTTGAACTAAAATAAACTCTTACATGAATTAGAGGACTTGTTCTGGATATAAAAGTAACCTGATTAAACATCTGAATGAAACAGTTGCATGCAGATCAGCAGAAAAGATCTAATTGGTGGTGTTTGGTACATACCGAACAATATTATTAACTTATAATCTATAAATTTTTGTGGCAGAAACCTGATGGATTTCATGACTTGCTTATTTTTGTATACTCGTTTCCTAATGAACCACTGCCAACTTGCCTGCTATGCTGCACTGATTCAGAGTAAGAGATAGACCTCATACAAGAAGTCCCACTGGAGAAGCAAATAAACTCGGTGTGTCTCAGAGTCAGCTTGTGAGTTCCACGTGAAATCTATGGAAAATGAATCAATCTGCTAGCCTTTCATATTATGTATGTTACACAATCATCACAGTCCAGTCCCGAACACTGCAAGAAAAATCTACACCTATTTTTGAAGAGTCTGTTCATGTGGTTAGGTCGTTCTAAGCTTTAGCAGTCACCCCCATAGCTTGATGAAGTAGTCACACAGTCAGGAACAGAACTGCTCTCGAGCTGTTTGATTTCCTTAAGGAATTCTGATTTGGCATCTCCTCGCCTCACCTCTGCCCTCATCCACAAGAATCCATAATTTGTTCTCACACTTCCCACTTTCTCCAAGTCTCCTGAAGGTGTCCTATTACCATCAGACAGAATGTAGAGACCCTGTGATCGAGTCTTGACACGCTTCATCTCATTAGTGCCTTTTTTAATCATCCAGGGTGACAACCCATGATAAATTATGTCAAAACACAGGATTCTAAATGAGGAGAGGGAAAGTGAGGGAAAGGAATGTACTCCAAGAATAGATGTGTTTATTCATCTAATTTTGAAATTGAAGAGAAAGAAAGATAAACCCGAGAGGGCCAGGGAGCACTCTGAGCTAGACTGGGGTTGGGGGTTGGGAGGAGAAGTGAGGAAGAAGAATTGCAAATGAAACTCCCCAAAAGGGAAAAGACAGGGAAGCTAGCCATTTCTCAGTTCTGTTTACTGACCTCTTTTACCTATCAAGGGATAAAGAATGTATCTGAATCCAAGAAGGAAGGAAACAAAGAAGGGAAGGAGGAGGGAAGGAAGCAAGAAAGGAAGGAAAGCAGGGAGGGAAGAAAGAAAAAAATGTTTGGCATCTCAAACTGAGACACTTGGTTAGTTCCTTTGCAGGAATACATTGACTCCTCTGTGAATTCCCTGAAGCAGCGCTGGAGTGAAGTTAGCCAGAAGAGGCAGGACCAGGGAGAACCACTGCAAGAATCATCACCATCCCCTGCTACACAGAACATCTAAGAGGGGTCCTTGCCCTACGCTCTCCTGCCCTAAAGGAGCTCCTCAAGGACCCAGAGGCTGAACAAGCAGCAGTTCTGACCACACTGCAAAGAGAGTCCTATCTCCTTGTCACTTTCCTTCCTCTCTCTGTTAATAGTGTGACTCTCCCTTCTAAAAATAAGAATCCAGAGGAAGACAAAAAGGGGAGGGAAAATGGGGAGAACCCTGAGCCCAGCAAAATTCCTGAGTTTAGCAGCTTTTGCTCACAGGTCAGCTGCTAAACTGACCTGGGCTTTTTTTTGCTGGGCTCAGGGTGACCTGACCTCACAAGTCAGGCTCATCCAATAAAAATCTATGTAATGACTGAAAGAAAGGGCCAGGATCAGTTTGATATAGCAGGATCTTTAGTTTAACCAAGCAGTCAGGCAAAGATGTTCTCTTTTCTACAAATCTCCTATGACAAGGAACTGACTGAAATATGACCTGACAAGGGGTCTGGTTCTCATTGCTTCTAATTCCAACTCAGGAAGGAAACATCTGAGCTGAACACTGAGGCGTCAAAGATGTTCATGGAAAACTGTTTAGATTGGGTCTTTTTCCCCCAAAGTATTTCACAAGTCAAAATATCAGGCTTAATCTGGAAAAACTGAATAAAAAATTTAAAGTAAATGCATTTCCCTTCCAACTCTGACAAATACAATAACTGTGTTAGGTTAGAATATATATCTTACTTCAATCATTAAAATGGAGGTGACAGATTAATTTCCATTTTCATAATTATAGAAACCTTAGTTCATTGCAAATTTTACACTTTTTTGGCAAGCAAAACTATCTGGAACATATCACAACATGCTCAGTCTCCTTCATCTGAAAAAACAAACCTGTCTTAACTCTCCTTGCCTCTTTTATTGCCTTCTTTCCTACAAAGCCATGCTTCTTTCAAGAAATTTATATTTCCACCTTCCTATCCACCTCCAAAACTATGACAGTTTGGCATCCGTTGCCATGACTCCATCAAGGCCACCAACGCCTTGGTCTTGCCTAATCCAAGAGACACTTAGCATTCAAAATGTGTCCCTCTGCCCACTGGCTCCTTGGAACTCTTTCCTTGTCTTCTGTGACACCACCCACTGAGGCTTTCATCCCCTTTCCTGGTTCTCCTCCACCCCACTGATCACATCTCCTCAGTTTTCATTACCGGCCCTTCTTCTGCTCTCCTTGTAAATGTCTCCGTTGCCCAAAGGTCCATCAATAGTCTTTTTTTTTTTTCAAATTTCCACACATTCCTGCTAGTAAGTTCAAATGGGTCCACAACCTCAACTACTTCCCATGGCATATTCTTCCCTCTGGTCCTCTTCCACACCCTTATGCACCTGGCACACATCTTTAAGACGTAACACAGTGTTGGACACAATGGATGCACACTGGGTACCTACTGAAGAATGAATGAATGCATGCATGCGTTTGATTTACAGAACGTTCTTAACTCTGCTGGGGAAATCAATAGCTGAATTTCCAAAGAGGAGCCTGGATTACATTCAATCTTGCAATAGCTCAAAGCTACCCTTGTAAAGTCACCATCATCATCACTACCCTCTGTTTAATGTATGTAGACAGTGGATACTCATTGGAAGGATTGATGCTGAAGCTGAAGCTCTAATGCTCTGGCCACCTGATGTAAAGAGCCGACTCATTATTGGAAAAGACCCTGATGCTGGGAAAGATTGAAGGCAGCAGGAGAAGGGGGAGACAGAGGATGAGATGGTTGGATGGCATCACTGACGCAATGGATATGAGTTTGAGCAAACTCCAGGGGCTAATGAAGGACAGGAAAGCCTGGCGTGCTGCAGTCCATCGGGGTCTCAAAGAGTCGGACACGACTGAGTGACTGAACAACAAGACAATAGATGGATGAATGCCCAAATCCAAGTCTTTCTGGTTCTAAACTCATGTTATCTTTTGCTATTTTATATGTTCCCACAAAAAGAGGGGAGAACCATTCTTTCCCACTTTTAAAAAGAATACTCAGAAGCTTTGTCACCTCATGGACTCCACTGCATTAGTGGATTGGTAAGGCTGCACTAGAGAGACTGGCATCATCCAGCCAAAGTAATATAACTCCAGGAAGGAGACAGCTACGCAGCAGGACTGGCCAAGCAGAGCTGAGGTGATGGGCGGCCTGCAGGGGACAGAGGTGGCCCTATTCTTGCAGTAGACAAGTAAACAGAGGCCACAGTAATTCAGCCATGCCCAGAGGAGCAAGGCATTCCTTTACCTACAGACAGTGGCTCTCTGGGGAGTCCCAGGTATTGCGCCAGAAAGGCTATTCTGGGAACCTGGAGTCAGTCATGGATTTGGAGTTAAGACTCAGGAAAACACAGTTTGCCATGAAAAGTTTTACCTGGAAAACAGTGGCTCTCAAAGAAGTCATGAAATTTATATGACTAGAAATATCGGTATAATTTTCTTGCTTTATTGAAATAAATAAATCATGTTTTAGAATGTGATGACTCTTCTCTTTTCAGCAGGAATGTTTAATTTTGTAAGTACACTTTCCCGTAAGGTGAGAGGAAATATATCTGAAAAGCTATTAAGATTTTATCAAATGTTATCAATTCATGACACCAAAGTATGTCTCATATGAGAGTGAGAAGGATATCCTGAAATAATTACAAATAGATTTTTGCTCACAGCAAACCCACAACAAGCTCTGTTATAAATAGTCTCCTTTTACTGTAAAGTTGAGTAAGTGAAAGGGATTAATTCATGGTCTGAACACACATCCCAGCAGTGCTCAGGGGACAGTATCTCAACAGACATCTGGACAAGCCACTGATTAATTAATAGATTAATTAATCAGACAGCTGTACTCTTAGGAGAGAATTTAATTGTTTGGATTAATAACCCTACTAATTAATCCTAAAAATCAACAACCTTACAGTTGAGAAACTGCTGATTGTCTAAAGCCCCATCTGTATGATAAATATCCTTCTCAAGCACTTACTGGCTAACCGGACAACAGCTACCAGGATGCTCAGTGCCATGAAGGTGATTTTTCAGCTGGTCAACACTCTTCCTCTCTCACCCCCACCATCATAACCCCACAAGTCTTCATGGCATGAACGGGAAGTCCCTGGATGGTGTTTATTTGAAACTTGAAACATGTGACACCAAAATAAAGCATGCCATTTCCTAGAAAGAAGGCTCCGAATAAATTTAAAGAAAGATTGCCATGAGCTAGCATGATTGGTCCATATGACATTTTTCAAGATGAAACAGAAACAGACAGAACCTTATTCCATATCACCTATCTAACAGATAAAGCAGGCATGTACAAATATTAATAAATGGGCATGTTTGTCAAGTTAGGAGGAAAAATGGTTTGGGAAAACAGCTTATTAATAACTGGGGACAGAGAAACACTTGAGCGTTTGATAACTCATTATTCAAATAGAATTTTTTTCAAGTGGCATTCTTAGAGCAAAATATAATGTCATTTCGCTGGAAAATGTGTGTTTAGAGAATAGACGTTAGTCTCCAATTTTCAAGTACACATACACAGAATCAAAAATTTTGCCAAAGTAGCATTTATGGCCATAATGAAACACCAGTAGTTTAATAAACAGGCAGTCAGAAATATACTTTTAATCAATTTTTGCAAATCACATTAAGTTTCACAACTTGAGAACACTGCATAAGAAAGTTCATGGTAATGACTGTGCTGAGACAAAGACAGTCATGGACCAGTAAGTCCATCTACATCATGACATATTCTTTGACAAAAGTAGAGGAGGTATTAAAAAAAAAAAAAAAACCAACAGAGGAAAAAAAGACAAGTACATATCCTGGCAAAGAAGAAAACATTAATGAAGATAAAAGAAATACTAAAATAATGTGATTTTCTAGATAAATTTTAGTTACTTTTACATGGCCTTAAGTACCTTACCTAACTGGGAACCCAGCAAACACAGCAGGGGTTCCAGCTAATACATCATGTAAACAGGATGTAGTCCAAATATATTTTCCTTAGATACCCATGCCAGCAAAATCTATGCTGCATAAGTCTATATCACATTCATCTGTATCATAAAGACAAAATAATAATACTGAGTTGTATAAAGGACTCCTGTTATCATTATTTTCCAGATAAGAACTCAGAGGCATTGAAGGGTATGGATGAAATGCCTACAAATTAAAGTTTAGATAAATGTTGAAAAGGGTGTGGAGAGAAAGGTTCCTTCTTACACTGTTGGTGGGAATGTAAACTGGTGCAGCCAATATGGAGAAGAGTATGGAGATTTCTCAAAAAACTAAAAACAGAGTTACCATATGATCCAGTGATCCCACTCCTGGGCATACCTCAAGAGAAACACATATAATTTGAAAAGATACATGCACCCCAATACTCATTGGCTATTTACAATAGACAAGACATGGAAGCAACCTAAATGCCCATCAATAGATGAATGAGTAAAGAAGATTAGTATATATACAGAAAGGAATACTACTCAGCCATAAAAAAGAATGAAACAATGCCATTTTCAGCAACAAAGGTGGACCTAGAGATTATCACACTAAGTGAAGTAAGTCAGACAAAGTAAAATATCAAATGATATCACTTACATGTGAAATCTAAAAAAAGGATACAAATAAACTTATTCAAAACACAAATAGATCTACAGACAGAAAACAAACTTATGGCTACCAAAGGGAAAAGAAAGGAGAGGGATTAATTACACAGGAGTTTGGGATTAAAATATATACATTATATAAAATAGATAACCAACAAGGACCCACTGTACAATACAGGGAACTACACGCATATATACATTCTTTCTTAGATTCTTTTACATTATACATTATTACAAGATACTCAGTATGGTTCCCTGTGATCCATCTAGGTGATCACTCACCTAGAGCCAGACATCCTGGAATGTGAAGTCAAGTGGGCCTTAGGAAGCATCACTACGAACAAAGCTGATGGAGGTGATGGAATTCCAGTTGAGCTATTTCAAATCCTAAAAGATGATGCTGTGAAAGTGCTGCACTCAATATGCCAGCAAATTTGGAAAACTCAGCAGTGGCCACAGGACTGGAAAAGGTCAGTTTTCATTCTAATCCTAAAGAAAGGCAATGCCAAAGAATGCTAAACTACTGCACAATTGCACTCATCTCTAGTACTCTTGCCTGGAAAATCCCATGGAAGGAGGAGCCTGGTGGGCTTCAGTCCATGGGGTTGTGAAGAGTCAGACACAACTGAGCGACTTCACTTTCACTTTTCACTTTCACTCATTGGAGAAGGAAACGGCAACCCACTCCAGTGTTCTTGCCTGGAGAATCCCAGGGACAGCAGAGCCTGGTGGGCTGCCGTCTATGGGGTCGCACAGAGTCGGACACGACTGAAGTGACGTAGCAGCACATGTTAGCAAAGTAATGTTCAAAATTCTGCAAGTCAGGCTTTAACAGTATGTGAACCATGAACTTCCAGATGTTCAAGCTGGATTTAGAAAAGGCAGAGGAAGCAGAGATCAAATTGCCAACATCCATGGGGTCATTGAAAAAGCAAGAGAGTCCAGAAAAACATCTACTTCTGCTTTATTGACTACACCAAAGCCTTTGACTGTGTGGATCATAACAAACTGTGGAAAATTCTTCAAGAGATGGAAATATCAGACTACCTTTCCTGCCTCCTGAGAAATCTGTATATAGGTCAAAAAGCAACAGTTAGAACTGGACATGGAACAACAGACTGGTTCCAAACTGGGAAAGGAGTACGTCAAGGCTGTATATTGTCACCCTGCTTATTTAACTTATATGCAAAGTACATCATGAGAGATGCCGGGCTGGGTGAAGCACAAGTGGGAATCAAGATTGCCAGGATAAATACCAGATGAACCACCCTTATGGCAGAAGTGAGGAAGAACTAAAGAGCCTCTTGATGAAAGTGAAAGAAGAGAGCAAAAAAGTTGGCTTAAAGCTCAACATTCAGAAAACTAAGGTCATGGCATCCAGTCCCATCACTTCATGGCAAATAGATGGGGAAACAGTGGAAACAGTGACAGACTTTATTTTCTTGGGCTCCAACATCACTGCAGATGCTGACTGCAGCCATGAAATTAAAAGACACTTCCTCCTTGGAAGAAAAGCTATTGTCAACCTAGACAGTATACTAAAAAGCACAGACATTACTTTGCCAACAACGGTCTGTCTAGTCAAGGCTATGGTTTTTCCAGTAGTCATCTATGGATGTGAGAGTTGAACTAAAAAGAAAGCTGAGTGCCAAAGAATTGATGCTTTTGAACTGTGGTGTGGAGAAGACACTTGAGAGTCCCTTGGACTGCAAGGAGATCCAACCAGTCAATCCTAAAGAAGATCAGTCCTGGGTGTTCATTGGAAGGACTGATGTTGAAGCTGAAACTCCAATACTTTGGCCACCTCATGCAAAGAACTGACTCATTTGAAAAGACCCTGATGCTGGGAAAGATTGAAGGCGAGAGGAGAAGGGGATGACAGAGGATGAGATGGTTGGATGGCATCACTGACTTGATGAACATGAGTTTGAATAAGCTCCGGCACTTGGTGATGGACAAGAAAGCCTGGTGTGCTGCAGTCCATGGGGTTGCATAGAGTTGGACACAACTGAACGACTAAACTGAACTGAAAATCAATGCAACATTGTAATTCAATACTTACAAAAGCAATAAATTTTTTTAAAGCAATAAAGCAATAATTTTTTTAAAAAATTCAGTATTGCAATCACTGTGAGATGGGGTGGGAAGTGGGGGGCAAGTAGCCCAGAACACCTTCACGACCAGGGAGGACAAAAAACAAGGGCATAAGGGCTGCACTAGACCTGAGTTAGAATCTGAACTCTACTGACTAGCTCCTGGGAAGTTATTCTAAGCTGCAGTACTAATTGGGAAAAATAATAGCCTCGATCTCAGAAGGCTGATGTGAGCATTAAGTTATTGATTGTGTATAAAGCTTTTTGCACCATGTTAAAACAGTAATACTTATTGTTTTCAGTATGGAAAAAAAAAAGATTTCACGGTCTGTGTGAGCATTCCACACCTAATGGGGAGTTTTGAGGGGGCTGCTCAAGGTGCAGTGGGTCTCAGAGCAGGATCAGTTTTCAGGGTGACATACTATGCAGTGGTGTTATCATGTTGAGTAAGTTCTAAGGCAGTTGATGAAAATTTTTCTACCATATAAAATTAAATTAATAGCTTTACCAAGGTTTTCTTCTGTAGCTTTAGAGAAGCTACATTCTGTCCTCCATTTGTGCCTGGAGGAGGGACGTTCAACTGAGTAAATATAATAGAATTGTCACATTTTAAGGTACACACATTGACTTCTAGGGAAAGCGTGAAAGTGTTAGTCCCTCAGTCATGACCAACTCTTTGTGACCCCATGGACTGTAGCCCACCAGGCTCCTCTGTTCATGGAATTCTCCTGGCAAGAATACTGGAGTGGGGTGGGTTGTCATTTCTTCTCCAGAGGAAAATATACACACGTACTACACACACATTTTAAAATGACATCGAAGTTACTTCAGCGTTTCTGTAAGTCTTCGAAGATGCTTCAGGCTCTTGAATTACCCAAGGACCAGTCAGGTTGAACCTCAGTTTTCCTCTAATGGCCAGAATTCACAGACATGCAAGTTGGTGACAATTTCTGATTAACCGACTGTTAGTAAAGACTGTTCAGAGTTTCCTTTCCAGTAATATGTCTCAAGTGTGGATGAGCTCCAAACACCCACCTCCTTGCTCCATACTCCTGCCTAGTATCTTTCTCCTTTCACTTCTGAAAAGAATCAGCCATCATAATAACTCTCTGAAATCCATTTAATTATATACCTTCAAGTGGAAACAGCTATTTACCAATACCTACCTTTGTCACATAATGGATTAGATGAAAACTTGTAAAAATCCACTCAGTTTCAATTACCTCTGCTGCTCAGAACTTGGTATAATTAAAGTCAATGGCATTATCTGTAAACTTCATTATAATCTCATTTTACCTTCAATGTTCCCTGCCACCAAAACCTTTTACAAGAGCTGTTAATAAAAAGGAAAAGAGACTACTGCATTCTCCTCTTCCTGCCCTTCCCTAACCTCTGATGAAGTCTTAACAAGCAAAGAAATGAGAGAAAGAACAAGGGAGGGGGCGCAAGGAAGATCAAAGTGCTCAGATAATACCAATGGATAATTAAGGCTGTGAAATGCAAGTGCTCGTGCTCGTGCTTTTCTCTTTGGCTTCTGGTGCTTTGTATTTTTACCTTCACAGAAATGAGTTTGCAGAAAGACTAAGTCGACCTCCTACAATGGATGTGTTTGCTAAGCCTCAGGACATAGAGGCGGAAAGTAACTACAAGAGATGATCTGGGAGAAGAAAGCACAATGGAGTCTGATGTCAGTGAATGATTTTGCAGTTGTAATTCTTCTGAAGTTCAGGCTCAAGTCATGCCAGTATCTGGGACAACCTTTCAGACACAGACAGCCTGAAAGTACTGCATTCAGCCAACTGCGGAGAGGAAATGGCAACCCACTACAGTATTCTTGCCTGGAGAATCCCAGGGACAGAGGAGACTGGTGGGCTGCCGTCTGTGGGGTCGCACAGAGTCAGACACGACTGACGTGACTTAGCAGCAGCAGCAGCAGCCAACTGCAAATGCCTGGTACCCAACACCACTATACAAAGCTTGGGCATTAGCTACAATTCCAAACACATTAACTATAAGGAATCCACCAGAAGTACTAACCAATCATTCTGTAGTCCTAATAACAGGTCTATTAAATTGGCAACTTTTTGTACGGAAAGCCTTTCTTGTTTCCTTGGTCTAAAGTAGGTCACCTACCCCTCCTCCTAGTCTCCTGTACTTTGGTTTTAGTACACTGATCATATATTTATTTGAATATTTATTCATATCAGTATTTTGTCTGCCTCTCCCCTAGATGGTAAGCTCTGTTAGGACAGGGAACCAAGTCTATTTTGTTTGCCATTATAAATTCATATATTTTCCAGGGTGACAGAGGAGGCTCTCAATATTCAATAAAATAAATGAAAGAATGAATGAGTGGGCAAATACACGGGTACTAGAATTCAGCCCTGGCCACGAACTTCTGATGTGACCAAGTGAAGTCACTCCCCTTCACCACAATTTCTCTTCCCTCTGTTGTTGTTATTGTTGTTTAGTCACTAAGTTGTGTCTGACTCTTTTGTGACCTCATGGACTAGCCCACCAGGCTCTTCTGTCCATAGGATTTCCCAGGCAAGAATACTGGAGTAGGTTGCCATCTGCTTTTCCAGGGATCAAACCCACATCTCCTGCATTGGCAGGCAGATTCATTACTGCTGAGCCACCTGGGAAGCGCTCTTCCCTCTACACAGCCTTAATTACCTCTGCAGTATCCCAGGACATGACTTCATATTTTTAAAAAAATCATCATAAGCTGATCACAAAGAAAATTTCAAAACTTTTCATTTAAATGTCACTCAGTGAGGTCAAGCCGACTTCTGACTACTGAAGTTTGTTCCTGGTAAACAGGAAATGGGAAGAAAAAAAAAAAAAGACCATGAAATCAAGTAATGGCTGCACCCCTCATGTGAGGTATGACCTCCTTGCCTTCAGCAAATGCTCACTAGTTTCTGATATGTACAGGACCCATGCAAGGCACGTGAGGGATACGAAATACTTCATTCACTGAAGGAACTTGTATTCCACGGGAGTTATACCTTCTTTGAAGAATGCTAAAGAAAAATAATTTCTCCCAGTTTCTATGTGAAAATAGCTATGGGCCATTTAAGAGATAAATACAATCTTTCTCTCCTGGAAAAACCCAAAGAAATATTTGGGAGCATTAAACCATCACAATTCTGGCTCTGACTTCAAATAAACAGGACCAATAAACCCTCCCTTCTCTGCATTTCTAATTTAGCAAGGCCTTTATACACCCTCTAAGAGCAAGTGAATTTCACATTTGCATCTTATTCAAAATGTGTTGGCATTTTGCTAGATTTTTTAACTGTAGTTGGCAGCACTGAACCATCTATTTGGGAATATAGAGCAATATCTGCTCAGAGCTCCTTTTCTGGGCCCATATACACACACACATGAATGTACATATTTAGAATATCTATGATGAATGTTTTTTTGATGGAATTAGGGAGGGAGAAAAACCAGAGACACATCAGGTTAGTGTCCAGTAATACCACTAGATCTCATTTACTGAGTGCTGACTATGTGTTAGGCACTTGCATTTATATCATATTTAATTCTCTCAGAGCACTAGAAACAATTACTATCACATACCTAGTACTGGTGGCTCAGGCAGTAAAGACACAGCCTGCAAGGCAGGAGACCCGGGTTCAATTCCTGGGTCGGGAAGATCCTCTGGAGAAGGAAATGGCAACCTATTCCAGTATTCTTGCCTGGAGAATTCCATGGACAGAAGAGCCTCACAGGCTACATTTCATGGAGTCGCAAAGAGTTGGACATGACTGAGCAATTAACACTTTTATTTTTCCATGAGCCAGGTTCTATTTTAAGAGCCTGTAAATATGTCGTCTTATTTAAGGCTCTCGTAGTCTTATGTTATGGCAGAGCACTCAGGCAGTTGGGCACGAGTCAAGGCCTGCAACTACCTTTCCACGAAATGCTGCTGTAATCCCACGTGCAAATGAAGGCTGGGGCTTGGCAGGCTGGCTGGCTGGCCCAAGGTCACGTACCCTGCAAGTGGCCAAGCTGGGCTCTCAAACTAGGTCATCTGTCTCCAGCTCCCAATCCTTTATGTCCTGGTGGTATGATGGCCATGCTAGATTCGTCTCTGTGGCATATATGAGGAAGAAAAGCTTGATGTTTGAGAAGCAGAGTTAGAGAAAAGAGGGACATGTTTAGAGTATGAAGAAGTTGTTCTAAAAGGTCTTACAGACTGACTAACCACAAAAGTTACTGTCCAAACTTTTGAAAGTGAAATGGATGCTGTTAATAATAATACCCGGACAACAGGCATAAACCAAGAGGTGTGATCACCCAAAAGCACTCTGATGCGATTCACCTTATTAGTTGAAGTGAGTAAAAAGATGCATAGGAAAAATAACCCACATACTACTTTCTCTAGGTTAGGTGATCCTTATGAGCAACAAAAGTATAAATTATGTTGACAAACAGATGATTTTTTTTAGTAGTCCTCTAAAATGTATTTCAAAATCATATCATAGAGTAAGAAAATGAATTTTATTCAGGGAACTGAAATAATTGCCTGAAACCAGGTAATATCATTCACATGATATATTTGTCTAAAATACTTGAAAACAAATTAGATGTTTCAGACTCCTAGGAAGACTTGTTAATTAGCATAAAAATGATTCTCAAGAATAAATGAGATAAATTGAAAGCAACTTTACCCTGGCCTTTGCTTCTCATCTTCCTATTGACTCACCTTATTGCTTGTTTCACCTTAATTTCTTGGCTTCCATTTTAAAAATCCTATAGTAGCAAGTATCTACCACTGTAAGAAATCAATAGAATTTTAAAAGTGGAAACAGATCTTCATTCATTTTGAAAAATTCAAAGCTTCAAACATGGAAAGTTTCCAGGTTGTAGACTATCTTTCCAGCAAATGAGTCCTCACAGTCCAACTTTATTTGGTATTATAAACTCAGAAATGGAACAGAGGGAGAGGCTAAGTTCTAGGAGACTAAACAACAAAAATAAGTCATTGCTCTGGCAGGCTGAGAGGGGCAAAGCATTTTAGACAGTGGAAGGGAAAACACAGAAGCGGAGAAGTCCCATCAAGTCTGGAAAAAGCTGCAATAGAAAAAATTATCACACAGTCAGTTCAAGGGCTTACAGGTGCATCTCTGCTGGTGTTAGTAAATTCACCATGACATGAGTGGAGAATATCTAACTATCTATATTCATTTATTTTACAAGATTTTAGGTTTATTATACTTGATGATACTTTTACAGAACAGCATGTCTTCAAGAGTCATTAAAAAAATATCTTTAGCAAGAAATAGAGTTGTTTAAGGAATGACGCTGAGGCTGAATCTCCAGTACTTTGGCCACCTGATGAGAAGAGCTGACTCATTAGAAAGGACCCTGATGCTGGGAAAGATTGAAGGCAAAAGGAAAAGAGGGTGGCAGAGGATGAGATGGTTAAATTTCACCACCAACTCAATGGACATGAATGTAAGCACACTTCGGGAGATAGTGAGGGACAGGGAGACCCGGCGTGCTCCAGTCCGTGGGGCCACAGAGGCTGGACGTGACTTTGAGACTGAACAGTAACAGCATAGTTGTTGCAGGTGATGGGAGAATGGTGAAGAAGTTACAGGCCCTATCGCTAAAAGCTTACAGTCTAGCAGAGAAGACAAGAATTAAACAAGTGCACACTCCAGTGTTCTTGCCTGGAGAATCCCAGGGACGGGGGAGCCTGGTGGGTTGCCGTCTATGGGGTCGCACAGAGTCGGACACGACTGACGTGACTTAGCAGTAGCAGTTAGCACACACAAATAAAGACTGTCAAACTCCCTAAATCTAACAGGAAAACAACATTCATTTTATTGGCATTCATGTTACAATCAACGTCACAGGAAAACAGCTATTTTCTTCAAAGCCTAAAATAACATATAAAACCATAGACGAGGTGCAGCAGAATACATCATTTATGTGCTAATAACTCTTTATTATTTCTCATAATTGTTTTTTTTTTTCAGCCTATTAGAGAAAGGCCAGTGAGGAGCAAAAAAAAAAAGGAAGAATGCTAAATTTTTTTTCATTTTGACTTTTATTAATTGGCCTTTATTTTTGCTGTCAAGGCCCTTTTCCATTCTTTCTGTGTCTTTATATTTATCTTTATATCACTTACATCTTTATATTATTGCAATATGAATTATAATGGCTAATACTTTAACCCCTATTATTTTCACAGAGTATGGAGGAAATGATAAAAAGAAAAACCTAGGCAGTATGGACTTATTTAGAGAAAGACCATGGTATTATTGATTAGTTTAAATGTGGGGGGATATTCAGGCAGAAATATTCTAGACTCTCCACTCGGCAATCTCTCTGTAAACACCCAAAGAGCTACTAACATCAACATTAATACAGATATCCCTCCTTCAGTTTGTTTCCCTTTCGAAAGGCAGAAGCATTCTTATTAAATATTTATATGAGTGAAATTTCAGAAGATTGGGTGTTTTCGAATATATGTACACAAGGATTCTTCCCCACCCTTTAAAAAATAAGTCAAATACGTCTGTTTCCAAAGCTTTCCAAATACACACATCCTAACAAATTGGTGTGTGATGATATGAAACGAGGCAGTTTGCCCATAATTGAAGACGTTTTGCCAACAAGCCCCAGGCTGCCAAGAGAAGCGGTGACAACACTCTGAATATGAGTGTATGATCCCTGTGTAAATATCTAGGCATTCTGCCCTTTTGAAGCCACGATACAGGCCCATATGACTGGCAGATTCCTTAATTAATCATGGCGCCCTGTGATGGCCACCCTTAAGGATGACTGCTACCTCGGCTCCAAGCTAATATTCACTTCCCACCCCATTCTCTGATCTGACCCATTTCTTTTTGTCATGACCACATTGTTCAGAAATGAGGCCCCAAGAAAATTTCACTTAAACTACAACTCTTATCTTTTTGTGGTCCTTACCACTAAAATAACTTTGATTTTCTTAACACGTAATTTTCACTTTTCACTAGCTGTTTTCTGCATTCATGGTGTGAATATATGTATATATTTCCTCTCTCAAACTGAGATGGTATTAGGACTTAAGAAAATCAAAGTTCTTTACAAATCCATAATTTAAGACCAAAAATAAAAATCCTTTAAATGACACCAAAAAATGGCAGGTTCTTCATACTGTATATAGGGTTTGTTCCTCCTGAAAAGAAGGAAGTAAATTGCTACTCCATTGGAACACTTTTTCAAGCTATGAAGAAGTAATTTCTTATGCTAGAGTAGTAATTTATTAAATGAATTCCTAGTGACCTGAACACTCAATGCACCTACTAACAGAAGCACTTTGCTGCCTTCTCATTAATAGTTCTTGCCCATTTCATAAAGTTCATAAGAGGCAGGAGCAAGCCCATTGCTGCTCTTAAGAGCAACACCTTACTCTCTTTGGTGAGATTAATTATTGACTTTGGGAGCATGTTTTCTGACTTAACAATCACTGGGGAAAGGGTTCATGCTATAACTCCATCCAGCCTCATCCTTTCCCTCTGATAATATTTACAGCAGCATTTGGAGTTATCTCTGTAGCTTTTTATTTGAAACTGTCAATGTTTAAAAATCCTCCACGGGCCTCCTGTGCTTAGTCACTCAGTCGTGTCCGACTCTTTTCAACCCCATGAACTGTAGCCCACCAGGCTTCTCTGTCAATGGGGATTCTCCAGGCAAGAATACTAGAGTGGGTTGCCATGCCCTCCTTCAGGGAATTTTCCTAACCCAGGGATCAAACCCAGGTCTCCCACATTGCAGGCGGATTCTTTACCATCTGAGCCACCAGGGAACCACTGGTCTCCATCCCTCTCCATTAATAGATCCTCAACTAGTTGCCACGACATTCTCCAGATTCTTGTATCACTATCAGTGGTTCTCAACCTTTTATCTGCACCATATACACCTCCTATAAATAAGAGACACTCATTCAAGGGCTAGGGCATTGGTGGTTGGGAATAAAACTTAATAAGTCAGTGTGTTGGTAATCTGAGTTGCTCAGTCATATCTAACTCCTTGAGACCCCATGGACTATAGCCCATCAGGCTCCTCTGTCCATGGGATTCTCCAGGCAACAATACTGGAGTGGGTAGCCATTCCCTTCCCCAGGAGATCTTCCTGACCCAGGGATTGAACTTGGGTCTCCTGCACTGCAGGCAGATTCTTTACTATCTGAGCCACCAGGAGTCAATGTGGATGGGTGCAATTTTTAGAACTTCCCCTCCAAAATATGGTTAACATAGCTATGCATTTATATATCCTTGATAATATTAAGAACCATTTGTTTGTTATAGCTATTTCTATCAGGAAGCTACTTTTGAAAACTCAATGATTTTCTCTCATGCTCTTTTCTTCCTGTCACATTTCCTATTAAGGGTTTTATAGTTGATAGCACATTTGCCAAAGATAACACACAAGTTACATTCTGCCAGGCACTCACAGAGCTAATCTAATTAGTGGCTTGAAACCCTTTAACGATAAGTATGTGTCCTCATTTATTTATTCTAAGAAGGTATGTTACACTAACAAAATAAGTATATAATTGGAATTTATATAATAATTCATCAGTGGTAAGACATTGTGTAGAATCAAGGAAGCAAATGTCACCCAAAGCCATGTTCCCACGCTGCCTGGCATGGTCGCTGGGCTTCATTATCCAGTAATAAGCAGAGGGGTGTGGGCCAGGAATTGGCCAGCGCAGCAGCTGTGAGTACAGAGCAACACTGGCTGGGCTAGAAAAGCAAGTGGAAGGCGTAGGCTCTGGGCAGCTTCAGGCTAAGTAAGCCCTACCCAGAACCAGCACTGGGTCTCTGGTATCTTAGGATAAGGAATATGAGTGGCAAAGAGTTAAAGAAGCAGTGGATCACACTATAGAGATTAAAGAATTCCTTTATAAATATAATGAAAAGACAAATGACAGTTCTTTGAAAAACAAAAGAAAGTCCTTAGTCAAGAACATCTGAATGGTCTCCATGAACTGTCCATAAAAATGTATGAAACAGGTTGGTTTGGTTTTTTTTTTTTTTGATGGGCTGTCTTTTAGTAATCATGGAAGCAGTACACGCTCAGAGCTAATATTCATCAATAAAGGAAAAATCATAACAATGCCTATAAATCCAACCAATCAAAGATAAAAATTGTTACATACTGCCTGGTATTTTTCCTACATGGATAGGCTGTATAAATTTTTACTGAAATCCTATATGCTCTGAAACAGGTTAAAGTATTTTAAACTTGATAATATAACTGAACATTTTAAGTATATACATCTTAGACAAATATTCCAGAGATGTAGCTTTATTTGCAAAAAATAAAATAAAAAATGAACAAGTTTTTTTTCTAACAAGTTTCTTCCAGGTAAATTGCCAATTTTTGCAGACTTTTTTAAATTCCACATAATTATCAGGTAACTCATTCCAGAGCAACGGAATCCTTCCATAAATTTCCCTTGCTCTTCATTTTACCACTCTTCGAGCAGAATGGCAAGAGGTTATGGACTACTTTATGAGCAGTTTTTCATTTCAGTATAGGGCTGATGGTTCCTGCATAAAAATTACCTGTAACCTTCTGGATCTATCTTTCAAGTAGTTATGCATATGATTTAATATGCTGGCCCAGGCATACTAGAGTCAGCTAAATATATGGATTGTATGTGTCAGCTCTTTCTCATAAATAATAATGTTGTACTTTCTCTCTCAAAACAATTGGCTGCCACAATGACAACTGATTGTAGGAAAAACAAAGAGGGTTTCTTGCGATGGATCCTTAATAGGTTTTAAATAATAAAAATTAGAACATGATAAGCTCAAAAACATAGCGATTACATTTCCCTTGTTTAGAATGTAATCCAAATTCTTGCATTAATTCCGTGTTGTGTGTTTATATTTTGGTTCACTGAGGCTTACTGATTAGACCAGATACATCTTGTAGCATTTTTTTCAATATCCAGCTCACTGTGGTATTGGATTGAGCAACTATTCCCTCCAGAGCGCTGATCTGGCATCTGGAGAAACAGCTGCTCTGTTTCATATTGGAAAAATATTCACATAATGAAATGTTTATGCTTAAAACTGGATATGGATTTTATACATCCTGTTTTTATGTAATGAAAGGGGTATGTTATTTTAAGAAATCATTAAGTATTCTAATGTTTAGTCAGATTTTCATTTCGTGTAACAAGATTTTCCCAGAAGCTGATGCCACACAGACCCCAACCCACCCTATCCGCCTAAAGCAACTGTGTTTTCTAGCACCTGCAAAAACAATGAAGGTTTCAGCTGTGCACCACAGCAGGCAGGCAGGCAGGCACCACGGAACCCCATCGCACACAAGCAGGTGCAGCTAACACCAGGCCTCTGGATGCAGTACTGGTACAATCCAAAGTCTTGCTCACAGCTTTCGGGGCTCTGCACCTTAGAGACTCAAACTTGGGTTTCCCCGTTGGCTCAGTGGTAAAGAATCCACCTGAAACTGCAGGATTACAGGAGACATGGGTTTGATCCCTGGGTGGGGAAGATCCCCTGGAGGAGGAAATGGCAACCCACTCCAGTATTCTTGCCTGAAAAATTCCATGGAGAAAGGAACCTGGTGGGATATAGTCCACAGGGTCACAAAAAGTCGGGCATGACTGAGCACACATGCATACTATGGTATGGTATGACTTAGAAACTCAGGGAGGTATTTTCATAGAGTTTTTAAAATTAAAACCACACATTTGCAATACAAAGTGCAGAGAGGAAAAGCCAAAACAGTTACTGTGCTCATTTTCTGCTTTTAACATACTCAAGGGGGATACCTAGAGCTCCCCTTGATTTGAGAGCCTGCATACTGCCTGCTGCCAAGAAGTCCTTCTGCAGAGGACAGCAGGCCAGGCCCTTTCGTAAAGCCCTGGACCAACTTCGGGAGCACAGCCTATTCCGATGGGGACTCTTTTGATGAGCATATTACTATTTCTATTAGGTCAAATATAAAGGTCACTTTAGGGATACAGAGAATCTTAGACATAAAACTAGCTTCACCAAAACCAGCACTCAGGATTTTCTCACTATCTACTAGCCTATAAACTTTCCACACTGGTCCTTTCTATCTTAGATGGAAAGACACCCTCCTCCCCCTGCCTAAGGTTGCTGTCTCCCCCTCTACCTGTACCCTTCTTAGGAGCCCCTCTCTGGATGATCTGCTCACTCTATTCCCACATCTCACCTTTAACCCCTCTCTACAGACCCTCAACCATCGCTAACCTACCTGTAGAACTAAACAAAACCAAATCCAAACACCTCTCCAGCCATCTCCCCACCGCAGCTCCAGCCATTCCAGCTCCCGCCCCTTCACAGCCACACTTATTCTAAGTGGACCCCTCTTGCAGGCCTTGTTTGCTCGTCTTCCATCCATCTGTCAAAGCCACGTCACCCTTTTTCATTGGAGTCTCTACCTTCCATGTCGTGGGACTTTATCTAATGGCTACTTTTCAGTCCTTCCTTACCTAGACCTTTCACAACACATGACATTGTCAAATGTTCTTTTGCTTGGAACTGTCTCTCTTTTTGTCTTTGGTGACCATCTTCTCTTGGCTGTTTCCTCCTACCTTGGTCAAAGCTCCTATGCTTCATGGGTTCATATGAATACTGATGCTTAGGGCTATGTGCTGTCTCTTGGCCTTTCCTTCTCTCACTCTCCACACTGTGCCTGGGCCACCCTATCTTTCCTGTGGTTTTAATTAGCATATGCCAATGACTCCCAGACATTTATCTCCAGCACAGATCACTCTCCAGAGGTGCAGAAATCCATTCTCCATCCAACTGCACATCTCACCCCAAAGACCTCAAACTCATTGCATCCAAAATGGAGTTCAACATATCCCTAGCCCTGCTAACAGACTCCTTATCTTGTGCATCCTTCACGAATGAATGACATCATTCATGGAGATACCTGTCAGGTCATATATGACCCCTCCCTCTCCTTCATCTCCCATCCCCCAACCAGCAGGAGCCAGTAAAGGGGAATCATATCACTTTTCAGAGTACCTTTTTGTCTCAACAGTACTATCTCTTCTCTCTTGCAACTCTTACCTTGAGGAAGCCTGTTTAAAAAGAGAGGAAGAAAAAAATGCTGTTCTTTTCCTTGGTGAGAGACTGACAAGAGGTAGAATAGAATAAAAAGCCACCACAAAGCTGTACCCCCAACATGGCATCTTTTTCCTGCCTGCTGCTATGGCTGGAAGGCCATGTGTAGACAAACAGCAAGAGGTAATGTCACCTTCCTGCTCCTAGATCTAGGTGAGAATTTTCATTAAAAAAAAAAATCATAGATTGGCTGCAAAAAAGGAATTCCAGGTACATGAAAACTAGAAAAATCGAATGTATGAATTTTCCAGAAATATGATTGTCAACCAAACAGAATGTGGACTTGGATAGTTTTTATGAACATCTACTTCTATACTGTCTAACATGTTACTGCTAGCTACCTAAGACTATTTAAATGTAAGTTAATTAATTTTAAAAAATTAAATTAAATTTTAAAATGTTGAATCCTCAGTAGCATGAGCCATACTCCAAACAGTCAGCAGTCACGTATGGCTAGTGGCTACAGTATTGAATGGGGCAGAATAAAACATTCCCATCACCGCACAGAGTGCTACCTGACAGGGCCAGTCCAGACAAATATAATTAATGAGAATGGGAAATAAAATAGAGGGAGCTAAGATTGAATGAGAGGAAAAGGCCAGTGGTAGATTGGCGCTGACAAGAGCTGTGCCTTTGGCCTTTATAAAGGTGGTGACGACCAAATAAGAAGGAGGAAGTCTCAGGGGAGAACCAGGGAAAGGCTGTCATGAATTCTCAGAATAATGGTGCTCACAGGAAGACTAGCATTTTTTTTTCCTTAGCCGCAGAGCACAGCGTGCAAGATCTTAGTTTCTGGACCAGGAATCAAATCTGTGCGCCCTGCAGTGGAGGCACAGAGGCTTAACCCCTGGGCCACCAGGGAAATCAAGGCTAGCCTTAATATTAGCATGCTCTGGTTTCTTCTCAGATGACATCACTTCCCTCCTCAAAGACCTGAGCAGCAGTTGTCAGTGCTGGGAGCCAGACACCCAGAAGAGCTGGTGTGGATTTTCAGTGTACCAGTAATCTGCTGACAAGAATATTTAAAGCGGCAGTTTGTGCATAATTGGTGATTTTATGCACTAGGCTCTTCCTATCATAACCAGATTATCATGGATTTGCATTCTAATACAGCACTAAATGACCCACACCTATATTTCTTCAGAAAATCACTCTCCATGATGGCAGGATTATGTCTCGTTTTCCCTAGCACTTAGAACAGTGTCTGGCATGAGTAAGGCATCAATACACATTTGTCATATGAAAATACGTTGGGCATGTGAATGCCGACAGCCATACACCTTGAGAAACAAGAGCTTGAAAATATCCAGCCTAAAAAATAAAGTAGGGCCTCTCAGGATATTCATAATATTTAGGAATCAGAGACCACTTTCCAAGCCAACAGACACATCTTCCCTTTATTCACCTATTCGTCCTTACATGCCTAGGCTCCAGAGCCACTGGCCGACATCCTTTCCTCCACATCCCTTTAGGCCTCAAGCTGCTCAAGCAGCTCCGCTACTGGAGAATCCCTCCCCCTCACTCCTCTTTCACCCTCCCAAAAATCAAAATCCTACCCAGCTTTTAAGACTGTTCATCTAAATCATACACATCATGCAACAGGAATTTACTTGGCACAGCAAGATCAAGCCAGTCAATCCTAAAGGAAATCAGTCCTGAATATTCATTGGACAGACTGATGCTGAAGCTGAAGCTTCAATACCTTGGCCACCTGATGCGAAGAAGTGACTCACTGGAAAAGACCCTGATGCTGGGAACGATTGAGGGGAGGTGGAGAAGGGGGCAACAGAGGATGAGATGGTTGGATGGCATCATCAACTCAATGGACATGAGTTTGAGGAAACTCCAGGAAATAGTAACAGACAGGAAAGCCTGGTGTGCTGAAGTCCATGGGGTTGCAAAGAGTCGGATAGGACTCAGCGACTGAACAACAAGCACTGTTGTACACCCACCTCCTTCCTACACACAGTAAATACTTTCTTCATTCCTCCTTGGGGTCCCTTCAGGAGCCCACTGTGGTACCTGCAGGAACACTGCTCAATAAACTCTCCTCAAATAGCGTCATTTAGGAATTGGGCCTTGGTTCATCACACAATCTTAACAGCAAAGTTGTCAAATATGAAAGTGAATTCTGATGGAAACTGCTAACATTTATTGGGCACTTACTATATGCATCAGTTCAGTTCAGTCGCTCAGTTGTGTCCAACTCTTTGCAACCCCATGAATTGCAGCACGCCAGGCCTCCCTGTCCATCACCAGCTCCCGGAGTTCACCCAAATTCATGTCCATCGAGCTGGTGATGCCATCCAGCCATCTCATCCTCTGTCGTCCCCTTCTCCTCCTGCCCCCAATCCCTCCCAGCATCAGGGTCTTTTCCAATGAGTCAACTCTTCGCAGGAGGTGGCCAAAGTATTGGAGTTTCAGCTTTAGAATCATTCCTTCCAAAGAAATCCCAGGGCTGATCTCCTTCAGAATGGACTGGTTGGACCTCCTTGCAGTCCAAGGGACTCTCAAGAGTCTTCTCCAATACCACAGTTCAAAAGCATCAATTCTTCGGCACTGAGCTTTCTTCACAGTCCAACTCTCACATCCATAAATGACCACTGGAAAAACCATGGCCTTGACTAGATGGACCTTTGTTGGCAAAGTAATGTCTCTGCTTTTGAATTGCTATCTAGGTTGGTCATAACTTTCCTTCCAAGGAGTAAGCGTCTTTTAATTTCATGGCTGCAATCGCCATCTGTAGTGATTTTGGAGCCCCCAAAAATAAAGTCTGACACTGTTTCCACTGTTTCCCCATCTATTTGCCATGAAGTGATGGGACCAGATGCCATTTTCTTCGTTTTCTGAATGTTGAGCTTTAAGCCAACTTTTTCACTCTCCTCTTTCACTTTCATCAAGAGGCTTTTTAGTTCCTCTTCACTTTCTGCCATAAGGGTGGTGTCATCTGCATATCTGAGCAAAGAACTACATAAACAGTTCATATAACCCTGACATAGGTGAGGTAACTCACCCAAGGCCACATGGATTTAGGTGGCAGAAAGAAGTCAAATCCACGTGTAACTCTTTTCTTTCCACTGACATTTGTGTTTTCTTTTCTTTGCACTGTGTTTTATGATCTGTAATAAGTGTGGATCAGCTTAATTTTTTCACTTTGAATATATGACTCTATAAAATATGAATGAGTGTTACCCACAGACAACTCTCAACCTCTGCTGTATGTTTTTCCTGTGGATGTTAATTCCAAAATGTTTGAAAGCATTTTTAACTACAGGATGTGGATTATAACCTATTAATATTTATCATGCTCTATGTCTACTGTAACCAAGTTTACCATCAAGGGGAAAATTACGCTTAATTTTTTTCTATAACCAGATAATGCCTTAGAATTGTTTTTGAATCATGCAAAAAATAAACTCATCCTTTATTGTGAAGACATATTTATACTCATGCAATTTTTCAATAATTAGAAGCTCCCTTGGGATCCCCAAGGTGAGCAGAGAGGTGTACTGGGTAGTCCAAGTTACTCTCCTAACTGGAAGTCAATCTTCGTTTGGGAGGTGGGAATGAAAATGGGCATAGCATTTTATTTGCCCAAGATTATTTACTATTTATGAAACAAGGTGAATTTATATATAAGTAGACCCCGAACGTGGGGCTTCCCAGGTGGTGCTAGAGGTAAAGAACCCACCTGCCAATGCAGGAGGCATAAGAGACTGGAATTCAATCCCTAGGTCACGAAGATCCTCTGGAGGAGGGCATGGCAATCCACTCCAGTATTCTTGCCTGGAGAATTCCATGGATAGAGGAGCCTTGTGGGCTACAGTCCATAGGGCTACAAAGAGTTGAACACAACTGAAGCGACTCAGCAGGCACACAGACCCCAAACATTCTACTAACACCACAGCTAAGCAGCAGAGTATCAAAATGAGTAAACCTTAAGCAACTATTAATTAAGAGTTAAAAAAATCTAAAGGCAAGATTCAAAATATAAAGCAGAAGGGCAATAAACTTCTGATGGCAGTAAGCTTAATTCCCAGCACTTTCTTGTCCTTATTCCGTCAGCTGTACGTAACTCTGTGAAGCACGCTCTGTAAATGTGTTCCAACTTCTCCCCATTGAATGATACAGTCAGAGGCCTTGCCTTATTCCTATTATTGCATTTAACAGACCTATTATTTTGATAGATTGGACTTTTTAAATACTATACTCCATGCTAGAATATAGCCTTCATCAGTTTATTCAAGTATTGGTTGAGATTTATACTACGGTTTGTGTTTTAAAAACACCAAACACTAGATTTATATACAGATTTAGTTGCTACATGCTTTTTAAAAAACTCATTTCTCTAAATCACATACAACTGGCTGTTTTCCATACTACAAACACTATTTTGGTTTATATCAATGAGGTCTGGAGATTTTAAATCTAAGTAGAGATTTAATTTTTCATTCAAAAGTCACTTCTTTGCCAACCCTTTCCTCACACCTCTAAAATCTAGGAAATGTGCCAAGATTTTCAAAAAACATATTTACTTATTCTTTGAATGTACTTGGAGGGAGATTAAAGCATAGAAAAATAAAAGCAGATGAATAGGACTTGTGGGCTAAAAGAGATATATTTGACTCATTTTGTTGTCAGTTACAAGAAGGAAAGAGAGAAAAAGAAAGAAGGAAAGAAAACAGCCTCAAAAATTTGAGGCAATGAGTCCAGTGTTTCCTAACACTATGCCTTAGTCAATTACCTCTATCAAACTCTTCAATGAACTCCTTTGTCTTAACATGTACATAAATATTACCCTGTTTTGTATTTCATGGGGGGCAATAAAGTAATTTTCTAAAAATAATATTTCTAATGCTAATATTGGGATTTTATCAAGATGAGATCTATTGGAAGTTATAGTTTGTTATATGTCTAACTGAATGATCATCGGTTCATTCAAAGTAGAGAAGATACTACGTTTTCTCCCCAAAGGCCCAATTTAAAAAAAATTTGGTCACCAAATTCCTTCAGTTCAGGCATCATGGAGAATATTCACAGACATGTGGAAATGTTTGGATCTTGGTACAAAGCTGCCCACTGGGTTATATTAGTAAAAAAAAAAAAAAAATTGACATGCACACACTGCTATACTAAAAATGTATAACCAACAAGGGTCTACTATATAGCACAGGGAACTCTGCCAAATACTATGAAAAACCTAAATGCAAAGAGAGTTTGAAAAAAGAATAGATACATGTATATGTGTAACTGAATCACTCTGCTATACACTTGAAACTAACACAATGTTGTTAATTAACTATACTCCAATATAAAAAAAGGTTATCAATTAAGACAAAACAAGAAGAATCAATATGTGTAAGAGAAAATTATTTGGGGGAGGGTCAAAAATTCCAAAATGTTTGTTTTCCTCTCAGATTGTATAAAGTGATTTCAAATGGCAAACTATTATACCTTAGGGGGCACTCATGGAGGAGGAAAAAGTAATTAAAAACCAGTGTAATAAAATCAGTTTCCATTTCAATCACCTGATATATGCAGTGTGTTTTCAGGATATGGCTAGTACTCACAAGCATACCTTTTATAAATCTAAGGACACCTGAAATCAAAGAGGTGAAATGAATTTCCTAAGACTTAAAAAGTCTCTGTGTCTTAGCTTCCTTACCTATAAAATGGAGCAGCAGCAGCAACTACCTTATTGGGTTATTATAAGAATTAAATGGAATTTGTATACCTTGCTCTGACCAGTGAAAGCACTGGGTATTTTTCCACCAAGGCCACTCAGTAGGGAGCTGGGGTTCCTTTCTCCCAATGCCCCAGCCTCTTTCTGCTTCACCACACATCCTCTGAGCATAAGGCATGGAAGACCAATAGTTCCTGTGGACATTTAGAAACTTCAAATATTTTAACAGGGTCCTAATATTTAAAGGTCAAATAGTAAATTATGAGCTGCCACTTGGAATTCTAATTACAATATAGAGTATTTCTTGCCCTGAAGCATTAGTGAGAACAAACTCCTGGTTTCAGCAGTGGTTGGGGACACTGGTGCTATGATGGTTAACTCTATAATAAGGCATCATCATTAAAGGACTCGGGCTTCCCTGATAGCTCAGTTGGTAACGACTCCATCTGCAATGCAGGAGACCCTGGTTCAATTCCTGGGTCGGGACGATCCCCTGGAGAAGGGATAGACTACCCACTAGTATTCTTGTGCTTCCCTGGTGGCTCAGCTGGTAAAGAATCCGCCTGCAATGAGGGAGACCTGGGTTCGATCCCTGGGTTGGGAAGATCCCCTGGAGACAGGAAAGGATACCCACTCCAGTATTCTGGCCTGGAGAATTCCATGGACTGTGTGGTCCATATGGTTGCAAAAAGTTGGACACAACTGAATGACTTTCATACACCATTAAAGGACTCAAATGAAAAATTATCATTCCATAGCAGAAGGTGCTACATTTTATAAAATATAATATTTAAATCATCATTTAAAGACTCTCCATGAACCAGAGATCCCCACGAAATACAGAATACAGTAAACCAAATTTACCAGTATGTATTGTGTGTGTATGTATGTGTGTGTTAGTTGCTCAGTCCTATCTGACTCTTTGCAATCCTATGGACTATAGCCCACCAAGCATCTCTGTCCATGGGATTCTCCAGGCAAGAATACCGGAGTGGGTAGCCATTCTCTTCTCCAGGTTATCTTTCAAACCCAGGGATCAAACCTGGGTGTGTCTCCTGCATTACAGGCAGATTCCTCACCACCTGAGCCAACAGGGAAGCTCATATATGCCATGACTGTAGGGTAAATCAGATCAGAAGACCACAGAATAATATTAACACAGACTCAACTACAAAAAAGGTCAAAAGAAATTCTTATGCAGTCTAAGGTAGTTACAGACGAAATTACTAATATAGAATTATCAAAACTTACTAATATATAATACAGAGAGGAAGAGAAAGTAAAATGAGATGGGTGGCCTAATTTTCCTCATAATTTTACAGACAAGTGTATTTTGTGGATTTGAAAGCACACTTTGTCCCGTTTCGATGACATCAGGACAGAGAACGATGGAAGGGAAGCTACAGCTGACGACCCAGGACTAGTGACACAATTGCTATGAGGTGTGCATATGCAAACTCGGATGCCGTTCCTGGTAGGACAATTGCAGAGACTCCAGCCTACACTTCAGCTAACAAACCATTTAATCACCATTTGAAGAAAGAATGAGACACTGTCTGGAAACCTTCTGCAGACAAGTAAGATCAAGATAGTACCACCATCTAAACTCGTATGAATAGAAGGGCTTGGATGAAATCCAGAGATGACAGGGGCTCTCAGACAGGCTCCGTCAGCCATCCTCCTGCGGACCAGGACACTGTGAAGACAGACCTGAGTCCAACCGTGACTCAGAAGAGTCTGCCTAGAAAAACGCTGGAGGATGACCTCATGCTTCCTTTGCTTTACTTTTACAGCTGCGTGTGTCTGAGTGATAAAGCATAAATATCAAGATAGCTCTGCCGATAAGCTAAAAAGAAAATCTTAATGAAAAAGCTGTATGGTGTACTAGTTGAACATTTCTTCTCTTCCAGTGGCACTTACCAGTGGCCTTACCCTCTACAGCACCTTAGACTGGCAGTATATTTCACCCCTTCTTCCCCTTGTCTCCTGACCCCTCTAACACACTGTCTTTTAAGATAAACTTTCTCTCATACATCTGACCCCTCCTGCTTCTTAATGTAAGGCCCTTATAACGGAGGAGCCTGGCAGGCTACAGGCTATGGGATCACAAGAATCAGACACAACTGAACGACTAAGAACATGTGTGGTCTTATAATAATTTAACCCTATAAAACGTAGATAAAGGTTAAGGAGCTCAGTCATGCCCGACTCTCTGCAGCCCCATGGACCACAGCCTGCTGGGCTCCTGTGTCCATGGCATTCTTCAGGCAAGAATAATGGAGCGAGTATTACTCACTCCATTTCCTCTTCCAGGGATCGTCTCAACCCAGGGATAGAACCTGTGCCTCTTGCATCTCCTGCACTGGCAGGCAGGTTCTTAGCCACTGTGGCACCTGGGAAGCCTCACTCTTTGTGTAGGACAGGTTATCAAAGTATCTTTGCATCTTCTCTAGTAACACAGCATACACTAGCATTCATGTGATAAGTACATTCATCAGAGTTTGATTAACTTTAATTGCAAGAATAGATTTATATTTTATTAACTTTAATTGCAGGAATAGGTGATATCCTTTTCACAATCCATGTTAGAAAAATATAACCAAAGGAAAATCATAATTCCAATAGTGTGGCAATTTGGTACTTTCAGACGCCTTCACAAATTATATTTGATATATTTCTGCAGAAGAAAACTTAAATGAGCATGTAAATTTTTATTTTATAAAATATTTGCATTTATAGTTTTATACAAAAGGAAACAGGAAACCCAGAGGATTTGAACAACAATAAACCCCACCTCAAGGTGAACTTCTGATAAAGAGAAATTTGGTTTCTTGGGTCCTGGAGTGAAAGGCACGTATGTGTGCTCAGTTGTGTCCGACTCTCTGTGACCCCATGGACTATAGCTCTCAAGACTCCTCTGCCCATGGGATTCTCCAAGCAAGAATACTGGAGTGGGTAGCCATTTCCTTCTCCAGCGGATCTTCCTGACTCAGGGACTGAACCTGGGTCTGATGCCCTGCAGGTAGAAGCTTTACAATCTGCGCTACTAGGGAAGCCCCAGTGAAAGGCATGCTCTCCTTCAAACACAAAGGCCATCAAGTTCCTGCAAGTTCCCCGAGACCAGAAGTGCCCTGGTAGAACCAACTGACACAACTTGACTTCAGTTTCCTTATGCATGTGAGCAATTCACTTGGCTCTTCATTCAACAACATTACTGAACACCTACCACGTACCAGAAATGCACCAGAACTACATAAGGATCAGTCATAAGCAGGGAACAACTCTAGTGGGGGTGAACCAGATGTGCTCACAGCCTTGGGGTGGTCACAGTCAAAAAACAGACCATGCCGCTCAGTGACTTTCTTCTCAAGGACATGATGTTATTCACAGATACCATCTGTTTCCCAGACCTTTCACAGGGTGTGTTTAGGCAACGCTGTCCAGTGGACATGTTTACAGACCTGAGAGGAGCAAAGGGGTGAAAGGAAGTGGTTAAACAGCTACTCACCAGAAAAACCAAGACTAGATTGCCATCAGGGCTTCTGATTTACAGGTCAGGATTTAGAAAAAAGACTAAATGTATATTCTTCACTCAAAATGGCTATTTTTGCAAATGCTAGTATGTAGATTGATTAATTTCCAAAATGAAGTTGAAGTTGAATTGATGGAGCTCGGCAGATGTACAAGAATGCACACCGAATATATACAACCTATGATTGGTGTTCATTACTCAACCAAGAGACAGATGAGATTCCACAGATATCCTGTTAATGGTATGTGGATGTATTAAAGTGGAGAAAGTGGGCCAAAAAAGTGTCCATAATTATATGAAGACGCTCTGTCCTCAGAGTAACTCTAAGGTCAGGGAGGGAGGGAAGTAAGCTTTTCACTAAAATTGTTCAAGATTCCTCTTATAAATTAAGAAATCCTCAATGGGACAGCATATGACCTGCAATCAAACTAAAAGGTATTCATTTTCCGGATTCAGTTGACAGACTTTAAAGGCTGCCTTAGGCGAAGTGATTTTACTAATAACATAAACCATCTTATTTTCTATTAAATCCTCCTTACTTGGGATCACTACCGCATGCTCGTAGGGGAAACGTTTTTTAAAAAATACATTTTGCAGCTGCTCACCAACATTATTGACTTTTCTAAATAATGCTCAACAGATCAAGGAAGATTTGAAGCATGAGATTTTAGAGCTGAAAGATTAGGTTTTCATACCATAATGCTGGCTCCCGCAGAACCCAGGGGCTGGTTGGAGCTTTAGTTTATGAACAAAAGCATGTCTTGAAAACTTCTGAAACTAAGTTGAAATTAAAGCCAGTCTACAAAGATGGGTCTTTTTTCTTTTTAAGATGCCACAGATCCCTGTAGGTATCTTTCTAGGACCTGACATCAGACAAAAAGCCAGGATTAGAGGATCTGGGAAAACCTCAACTGTCTATCACCAGCCCAGTGTCATGGTGGGCTTGTCACACAGTCCAGGCTCCAGTGTGTCTTAACTACACAATTTCTGAATCTGTTTAGGTCTTCCTCAGGTCCTTTTTCGTTTCTAAAAATCAGAAATCTGCACATTTCTTCCTAATATTTATTCCACATCTTCCTGGTTTTAAATTTACTTTCCTCTCATCTTGTATTCAGTGTGAATAAAAACAGCTATTCATTATCATCAAAACATACCACATGATACCATATATAGAGAACCCAAAACACTATTTCAAAACTTCTTTGAATTAATGTTGGGGGCTGCTTATCATGTGCTAATTAGTGTGCTAAGCATTTACAGTAATTATTCTATTTGTTCAAAGGTCCTGGAGGCAGAAAGTGGTAAGGCTGGAATTTAAATGTTTAGGTCTCATGACCCCCAAGATGCCGCTTATTTATAGTTGAATCACATCAACCTGTGGGTGATGGAGTTTCAGGGACTCTGGGAGCCACAGCAGAATCCATGGGAGAAACTCCACAAATGACCCCACTGACCCCCTAATATATCCCAGCACTCTCCCTCCCACTCTGGGGGGCCACAATAACTGGAACAGAATTGCATGCTATTTATCACCCTCAAAAGTACTTTTTTAATCAGAAGAGAGGTGGGGAGAGAAGGGAGAAGCCACAACACACATATACATAACCATCACACAAAAGCATCCAAGCAAACATCATTAAGGATTTATTTGAATTTTGCATGCAGTGTGGGGAGCCAGGCTTTCTCCTTTCTTCTGTGTTAGTACTCTGATTTCCCATGCTAACCATAATGCTCCAGTATCGTAAACATTTATATATCATCCATTTAAATAACGCACATACTAGGTCCCATTCATTGAAATGTAAATGATCACAAAAGAGCCAAGGCGGGAATCGCAGTGAAAGCTGTAACATTTATTGAACAGAGGACATATGTTTGCAGATCACAGCGTTGCATGAGCATACATTCCAGGATTCATAACATGGTTCCAATTCAGCTTTCTCACACAGTCCCTTTTTCAAACGGTAACTGAAAGGAAAAAGGTGTCAACTGCAATTACATATACAAAACCACAGGGCAACTTTCATTTAGAATGCATCTCTGCTCTACTGCCTAGACAGACACGAGGTGCTTTTTCAGGCCTGTGCACACATTTTTGTATGATTAGAACTTTTCAAAGAACAATGCTTTCATAACCCACAGGGTATCTGAGAATACTGTCCAGTTTATCAAGCTGAGCAACAACTTCAATGAACAACAGAATTTCTAACATTTGTCTTAATCAATATTCCACTTTGCCCTCAAGATACTCAATACAGCATCTCAGTTTTTGGAATAACAAAGGAAAATTCATCTGACAAAGGGCATGGTACAGAATATATCTATAAAAGGTATTTCTCATCAACATTAAATAGCCAACTTCTTTCCTTTTCTTCTAGTGGAAGAAATTTTGGCCAAATTGTAAAAAGAAAAAAAAAAACCCACCAAGCTCTTGAAATAGTCTTTAACCTGCAATTTTCCTCTAAATATTATCTTTAAATAATAACCATAAAAAATAAAATTTAATTTCTAGGAATTTAAACAATTTAAAAGAAAATCTCTATTTTGATCAGTTAAAAAATAAGGTGGTTCATTTTTCTGAACTACTGTTCTTTTTTCTTTCCTTTTATGGAAATATCTAAAATAATGATCATGAAATACAAAATGATTATATTTTATCTCCTTAAGAGATTAATAACAGAAAACTGAAGAGGATTTTTGAATCAAAGAATCTGATAGGTAAGACATCTGATATAGGAATGTTTCATTGATTACCACTCAGACTATTAATAAGAATAAAATTAGGAAATTTAAAAGAGAAAGCCCAGCTGATTCACTTTGCTCTGCAGAACTAACTTTGTTTAATTTAATACAGCATCTATGATCTATGATGGCTTTCTTCTAAGCACAAGTTGTCAGCTGATCTACTCTAAGAATTCCCTATTACTCCGTCCTTGGTATGAATGGAGATCTGGCCATTTTTAAGGTGAAGCTCTTGCTTATGTCTTACATATGTCTCTGGATATAATCTTCTTCTCTATTTTGAAATTCAGAAATGCTATGCCTGTCTGAACATGATATTTTAACACATAATTAAATATTACATGTAAATATTAATCATTTTGTCCAAGAACTAAATTTTCTTTGACCTTTTTTTTGTTACTGCTCAGTGCTCATGCAAAGACCTTTTTATAACACCCAGACTCTTCACTGAGAACAAACCAGAAAGGCTCTTCTGTTTGCTGGCAGGTGCATCCCAGGCATAGCACATCTGGTTTCTCTGCATCTAGAAGATTTTGCTGATCCGCCATCATCTGCTTCGTGTCTTGGCTGGATTCATCTCAGAAAAGGCTATGGGGGAATGCCCACGTGCACTCCTAATTTGTAAATCACAGTCATAAAATGAAAGGAAAATGCACATTTGCCCTCACTAATTTGCAGAGCAAATTTATAAATCTAGAGCTGTTTTAAAAAGAGGTAAATTAAAGAGTTCCTTTATATGTGACTATTACCCCAGACTTGAAAAACACTGATCTTAGTCATTGGTTCATTGTTTTTAAAAATCACAGCCTTTTCATTCTATCAATAAACGCTTCTTCAACCCTACTATGAGCAGGCACTGAAATCCTGTTTTATCCTTCCTAAAAGAAAGCAAGGGTTTCCCAGGTGCCACAGTGGTAAAAAATCTGCCTGTAATGCAAGAGATGCAAGAGATGTGAGTTAAATCCCTGGGTGGGGAAGATCACCTGGAGAAAGAAATGGCAACCCATTCCATATTCTTGGCAGGGAAATCCCACGGACAGAGCAGTCTGGCGGGCTACCATCCATGGGGTTGCAGAGTCAGACAAGACTGAGCAACTCAGCACACACACAAACACACACTCCAAAGAAAGCAAAGGGCCTTATTCAGTGGGTTGAAGACAGCCACAAGGACATGTCAATTTATGCTTGAGTGGTCTAGTTAGTTTCAAGGTAATCTTTTATATAAGAGAAAAAAAAGAAGGCAAGAGAGTGAGGCACTGTGCACCTACTATGCGTCAAACACCATGAACTGTGTGGGTTTGTTGCAGAACTCTTAAGCCGCCTAAGAACTAAGGAAGGGTATTTATTCTTCCCATTTTATGGACAAGGATTAAAAAGTCTTTGATGAGTTCAGTAATTGTTCAAGATCATTTCCCGTGCTAAAGTCTCAGCTTGTCTTCTTTTTTTTAAAATTTTTATTGAGGTATCATTGATTTACAATGTTGGGTCAGTTTCATGTGTACAGTACAATGAATCAGTTATACACAGGCATATATCCAGTCTTTTTTCTAGATTCTTTTCCCATATAGGTCACTACAGAGTATTCACTAGAGTTCCCTGTGCTATATAAGTAGGTCCTTATCAATTATCTATTTGTATATATAACAGTTAGCTTATGTTCATAACACAATCACCACAGGAAAAAGCTATCAACATGATTCTAGAATTTGAACTTGGATCTGAGGAACTCCAAAATGAAAACTCAATGCTTACTGTTTCTGTTATTAATTTCACAACATCAAGATGCTATAAATTTCTCTAGACAGAAAAAATGCCTGAGTAACAGCTATTCTAAATTGATATAATTTCCTTTGTGAGGAAAGAACTCTTAAAATTATGCATTCACTCTGCCAAGAATGTGTGAGTAAGTAAAATCTTCATTTCAAAAATTTTAGATCAAATGAAGAAAATTTTGCTATAATCCTCCCAATTCCTCAATATTATGAAGTCTGTAATTAACCTCTCTCGATGGTCTAGGAAATACAAATCAAGATAATCCTCTAGTTTTGATAATATATTTATTTATCCCTCCATTATTTCCTTCTCCTTAAAAAATTAAGGATACCATGAATATTAGATAAAAGAAAAGAACACTGTGAAAAATTACTCTTCTTAAGCATTATTATCTCCAGATACAATTCATGGTAAGATTACTTCCTTTCTCATATCTATAGTCTAACTCTTAACTCATCTTCATTTAATGCAAAGGAATTAATGGGCTTCCTTCAATACTTTTCTGCTTAAAGCTTTCTTCCTCTACTTTCAGGTAAGAAATCTTTCAACTCCATAGGCTATTTCACTGTTCTAGATTGTGCCTCTTAATTTAGATTGCTGTTGTTGTTCAGTTGCTAAGTCATGTAACTCTTTGCCACTTTGTGGACTGCAGAACACCACAGCTCCTCTGTCCTCCATTCTCTCCGAGTTTGCTCAAATTCGAGCCTATTGAGTGGATAATGCTATCTAACCATCTTACCCTCTGCTGTCCCCTTCTTCTCTCGCCTTCAGTCTTTCCCAGCATGAGGATCTTTTCCTACGAGTAGGGTCTTTTCCAGTGAGTCAGCTCTTCGCACAGCTGGCCAAAGTATTGGAGCTTCAGCTTCAGCATCAGTCCTTCCAATGAATATTCAGGACTGATTTCCTTTAGGATTGACTGGTTTGATCTCCTTGCAGTCTGAGGGACTCTCAAGAGTCTTCTCCAACACCACAGTTCAAAAGCATCAATTCTTAGGCACTCAGTCATCTCTATGGTCCACATCCATACATGACTACTTATGGACTTTGACTTTATAGACTTTTGTTGGTAAAGTGATGCCTCTGCTTTTTAATAGGCTGTCTAGGTTTATCATAGCTTTTCTTCCAAGGAGCAAGCGTCTTTTAATTTCATGGCTGCACTCACCATCTGCAGTAATTTTGGAGTCCAAGAAAATAGTCTGTCACTGTTTCCATTGTTTCCCCATCTATTTGCCATGAAGTTATGGGACTGAATGCCATGATCTTCGTTTTTTGAATGTTGAGTTTCAAGCTAGCTTTTTCACTCTCCTCTTTCACCCTCATCAAGAGTCTCTTTAGTTCCTCTTCACATTCTGCCATTTTGCCAGAGTGGTATCATCTGCATACCTGAGGTTGTTGATATTTCTCCTGGCAATGTCGGTAGAGGATTATCATTTTCAAATTTTAAGAGCAAACCCAAAGAGAAGATTTAAACTTGGCAAAATAATTGAAGGTACATATTATACAAAAAGAAAATCAAACTTGAAATGACTGAAGAATTTTCTAGTTCCTGTAGGTCGCATCATAATGCCCAGGGTGAAAATAATAGATTTTTCAGAAATCGGGTCCTCTCCAGCAACAATTCAATAAATGCATGAAAATGTACATCTGTGAAATAAATCTGCCACAGATGCTGCACCTGGAAATGAGGTCTAGAACAGGAAGCCATTTATTATCACAATAAATCATATCTATAAATCTATAGAGATCCCCACTCCATGAAAAGAAAACCTAGTTTGGAAATTTTAAAGACTCTAGTTCACTTAAAAAAAATAATGATGAAAGATTGGTTGGAATATAACTCTTACAGAGCTGCAAGCTACAGCACGTTGTTTAAAAGACAATGGATACATACTTTCAGAGCTTAATTTCCTTGCATTTGTACTTAAGAATGAGACTGAATTTACCCAGTCTAAATTAATCTTTAGAAGTGGCTAAACTATGTAAACCTGATATTTTTAAAGTGATTAAAATGGCCCTTGGAGACCTTAACTGCCTACCCATTCCAGTATGCACCAGGAAAAAATGAAGGTAAATTTCTTTTTTTTTCTGAGAGTTTCCTACTCTTGAGTATTATGTGATGTAAACTTTTATCTCTTATGTATATCTAAGCAGTCCAGAGAAGATTTTGGAATACAGTTCTGCCTAGCTGTTCTCAGAAGCTGTTTGACCGTGGGGCTGGCTGTGTTTCTAGATCTTTTTGATTGTCTCCTTTCAACTAAGTTTTTGGTCTTCTCAACATGGTTGCATTTTCTAAGCAGAAAAGAAAACTGCCAACATCCAAAGGCAAGAACATCAGGAAGCAGAAAAAATTCAAGATTCATCTTCATTTCCTCCTCTCACCTCCTTCTACTCTCCTTTTAGTCTCTTGTTATAAAGGGCTCTTAATATCCACTCCCACTGCTCACCCCCCGCCAAAGGCCTGAAATCAGAATCTGGGGAGGCAGTCTGGGACATAGCAGCGTCCAGGGCTGAGGAAAACCAGCCATCAAGCCACACAGCTGGCCCTTGCTTAACGTACGTCAGAGTAAGACACTCTTACAGGTCCCAACACTCAAGTTCAGTCAGATGAAATTTAAAAACAGAAGTTAGAAAACAGTTTCTTCCTTTGCTTTTCTTTCTTTATAAGTATATCTTATAAGGAACATAAATCTGTCACCTTTATCATTGTACTTATATGTGAAATAACTATATTAAACCACCTAAAGTAAGAGCTCCTTCACCAAACTATTCTATATAGAATTATGCAAAATATCTCAACCTATGAAAACACAATCTTATATGAAGCAGAAAAAAAATGTTTAAATACAAAATTAAAATGACTGTTTTCAAGTTAAAGGCTAATTTAGAAATGATATAATATCTAGCTATTGCCAGAAACTTTTTTGTCTTGTATTACACACTTAAAATTAGTCAGATTAACCAAAAGCTTAGCCAGTCTCATTTGTTTTCATCAAGAATGTATAGTGTGGAGGGCAGAACCCTCAAACACGCAGAAGACTGTTTCTAACAATGGTATGTTTTTAAAAAAATGAATTCAGTACTTCTTTATATGTGATATTTCACTGCCTTTTGTCTAGCTATTATGAATGTGTTACCCAGTGTACTAAGTTGATAATTCCAGAATTTTTCCAAGCAAAAAGTTAGGCTGATGAGTATTTCCAGGGTCATCATCCATTTCCCTTTTTGAAAGAAGGTTCTAAATATGCCCTTTTCCAGTCTTCAGGCACCTTATCAGTCCTCCACGAGTTTTCAAAAATGATATCTAGCGGTTCTGTGATGACTTCGGCCAATTCATTAAGAACTCTAGGATGCCAGCCATTGGGACCTGTGGATTTGAACATATCGGGGTTATTTAAGTTCTCCTTTACCCATTCTTCCCCTAGTCCATCACGGATTTCTGCTCCATTTTTTAAGTCATATTTGTCCTTTTCTGGTTACCATATGGACTTTTGAAAACTAACTTTAAGACTGTTGTTTATCAATCAATTTTCTCTTTGAAGCTAATAATAAGAAAATGTATTTTATTCTTCTCAAGCCTATATCTGTTTTTTTAAAAAGGTCTACTTCTCTTTCCTTTAATGTTTCTTATGAGAATAGGAAAGTAAAACAAAATTAAATAAAAATATATCTTGTAATAGTTTGCCTTCCTAAATCACATCACTCAACTCTACACTTTGGTAGCCTTAGTCATAGAATATCAGTCAACATACCGCAGAATATTTGAAATATTTGAAACGCTACCTAGCTCGTGCTCAGGAGGTATGTATCTATCCAGCTTGTCTGTGTAAAGGCTAATTCAAAATGCACCTTCCTAAATAAAAGATTCACAATCATCTTTAATCATAATCATTTGTGTGCACAAACAGTAACTTTTTCACACAGGCTTTTAAGCATATTTGTGCATAAGCTGGAAAGAGATGAATAAGGATTTCCTACAAAGCAGTAACCTAGCAGAATTCATCTGCTATTGTGTGGTCGTCTGCACC
Source organism: Bos taurus (assembly GCF_002263795.3). Taxonomy (NCBI): domain Eukaryota; kingdom Metazoa; phylum Chordata; class Mammalia; order Artiodactyla; family Bovidae; genus Bos; species Bos taurus. The sequence goes on along the minus strand of NC_037336.1, from coordinate 84,890,931 downwards.
AGTGTTCTGGGATTGATATTACACTAATTATCGCCAAGCTCTGATTGGTGTTGACACTTTTAACCCCTTCATGGTCACCATGATTCCTCCACAAATGAAAAGCAGCAACAGATTCCAGTTTCCTGCCCATCTGTCACTGTTGTGTCCTGGGCCAAGAGTCCCTTGACAGATCAGAATGGACAAAGGAGAAGGAAAAAAAAGAGTGTAAAGGAAGAATGAGGATGCCTGGGTCTCTCCCTTGATTTTTGATACGACAGGCAGACTGTGCTGCTTGTATTGAACCATTTACTTGTTTTTTGGTGTGTTTGTTTTTATTGTTGCTTAACTGAAAATGCTTTTGGAAAAGGCTGAATCACTTATGCTCTCTTTCATTTTTGTTTTTCTAGTCTACAACTCTCCAGTGTTACCCTCAGTTTTATCTCTTGCAGAAAAATTGTATTGCAGGCATTATCGAAAGACTTTAAAAAATGATTCTGCACATTTCTCTAGGGTACAATAATTTGTTTTAGCACAGGCTATGTTCACCCCTGCTCAAACAGCCACCTGCTGATAGCAATATGTTAACTAATGTGTCACTATTAATTACTTTGGGCAAAATCATCCAACAATTGCATCTAAATGGACAGAAAGTATTACTAGCCATGCTCAGAAAGTTTCTTTCCCCAGAGAATCAGGCTGTTTTGAGATCTTTTTGTCCCTGTAATACCAAGTAATAATATCTTAGTACTCACTAATATATTCAAATAGTCACTCAGATAAACCCATCTCCAAGCCAATCCATTCTTGAAAATTAAGCTCCTATTATAAACTATGTAAAAGCAATGTTCGATCTAACTTGACAAGCTAAGTTTTTTGGTGTTTTTTCTTTTGAGGGGAGAAGTGAGGGAAATTTAGCTTAACATGAAGGCAAAACTGTTTCATTTTTAATGCTCTAATAAATGAATAAATGAAAAAGAGCTGCAACAAAAATGTATTTGCTTTAGAGTGTGAGTTAACTTGCTATTTCTACCTGAAAAACCAGAAGGAGCCTCTGATTACAGCATTAGGGCAACTAAGAGCCGACTCATTAGAAAAGACTCTGATAGGAAAGATTGAAGGCAGGAGGAGAAGGGGATGACAGAGGACGAGATGGTTGGATGGCATCACCAACTCAATGGACATGAGTTTGAGCAAGCTCTGGGAGATAGTGAAGGACAGGGAAGGCTGGAGTGCTGCAGTCCGTGGGGTCGGAAAGAGTTGGACACTACTGAGCGACTGGACAACTGAACAGCAAAAGACCTCAGGAAGACTACAGCTGAATTTTGACAAAGTCACCAAGGAAGGCGACACCATCCTGAGAAGACTCTTGTTAAAACAAAAGATTCTCAGGTGTTGCACCGTGCCTGATACAGCTCTGCCTGGAGTCAGCAAGATACCCCTGCCAACCATTAAAGGTCACTGTGTTAAAGATCATCGTCTTCCAGGAACCTATGGAAAGAAAGAAAACGCCTTGGCCAGGCTGTCATCTAGTAAACGCAGGCACCCTCCACATTAAACTCAGCTAAAGATGTGGGCCACGAAGTCATCCACAAATACAGCATCAAGCTAACAGCCCCAACTGAAACCTCTCGCATCTTAGGTTCAGCAAAAACAAATTGCATTGATTAAACAAGCCCAGCCTTGCCATTTGCTAGTTTTCATTCTTTGGGGGAAAGGGTGGGAGGCAGACAAACAGGATTTCCGCAGTTGGGTCATGGAGAGTTTCAAGATGTGAGAGCAGTCTCAGAGAACAGTAATTAGCGGAGCACATGTTGCTTCATGATCACAGGAGACATTAGTAATTTCCCTGCTAGGAAGGCTCCTTGGCGCTCTGGCACCTGGCATGCACCGTGACATCCTAGATCCTGCTCCTTATAGATCCCACTCTTCAAGCAGAAGAGAAATGAACACGTTTACAACTCTGATCAGCATTAAGGAGATAACTGCTAAAAAGACGTCTTATGGGCAAACAAGCGATGTCAGTCCAGTCTCACTTCACAGAGCTGCTCCTATCAGCTCACATTTTTCCATTTCATTTTCCCCCTAAATTGTCCAGCATATTCCTACAGAGAGGAAAAAAAAAAAAAGCCCTTTCTTCATTCCTCCAAGGAACAAAAATCTGTTTTATATAAGTTTGGGCTCTCCAGGTGACACTAGTGGGAAAGAATCCGCCTGCCAATGCAGGAGACACAAGAGACGCGTATTCATCCCTAGGTCAGGAAGATCCCCTGGAAGGGGAAATGGCAACCCTCTCTAGTATTCTTGCCTGGGAAATCCCATGGACAGAGGAGCCTGCCAGGTTATAGTCCATGGGGTCACAAAGAGTCATACATGACTGAGAACACACACATACACACACCTTATAAGCATTTACAGCCTTCTTTGGATATAGGACTAGGTTGACTTAGAAAAAAAAAATCATGAAAAAAATTGCCTCAAATCTGGTCCTTTCTCAAAACTCGCAAAATTCCATCTCTGGACCAATAAATAAGTGAGTGAGTGAGTGAAAGTTGCTCAGTTGTGTCTAACCCTTTGCGACCCCATGGACTATACAGTCCATGGAATTCTCCAAGCCAGAATACTGGAGTGGCTAGCCTTTCCCTTCTCCAGGGGATCTTCCCGACCCAGAAATCGAACCTTGTCTCCTGCATTGCAGGCGGATTCTTTACTAACTGAGCTATCAGGGAGACCACAAGACCAATAAATGGTAAATTATATTTTTGGTTCTACTAACGTTCTTGAAGCTTTACTGTTTTTAAAGACAGAGTTTATAAAAATTGAATGGCTGTAGTCTGTAATGTGCCAAATTATTATCTATTTCTGAGAAGATATTACTAAAACGTTTATAACCCTAGCTGGCCTAATTCTTCCCCGACCTGCTTTGAGACACTCAGAGTTCTTACCTCAGGGCCATACAAACCTAATTCCTGGGCTGAACTGTGGGTTTCTCAGTTTTATTTGTTCTAGGCTATTAAGGAGGGTGAGAGAAGAAGAGAGGAAGTCTTTCATTTCCCACATATCTGGCAATTCTAATCTGTTAGAGTTCCAATCGGAGAAACGAAGGGGGTGCACGATGGCACAGAAAAAGTTATTGAGAGAATAAAAAACTATTATCCTGTGGCTAAATATTAAGTTTTATGAGATAATGTGTGTTTTTTTCTTAGCTGATTATTCTGATTTTTAACTGACTTCAGGTCTGCTACACTTTTTAGCTTCTAATTTCCCCCTAATTAAAAGGCAATCAGTGTCAGATGCAAGATAAGCCATTTAGAAGTTATTTTGCTATTGTGATAGTATTTAAAAGGAGGTAGCCCCACTGCAGATGTAGAACCAATAAATTCTCCACATTTGGTAGCTGAGATTTAAAAAAACAAAAAACTGGTGACTGTACAATAATAGTCCATGCAATTTCCTTACAACTGGGGGTGGGTCAACTGTCTCTCGAAGGCAATGGCACCCCACTCCAGTACTCTTGCCTGGAAAATCCCATGGACAGAGGAGCCTAGTGGGCTGCAGTCCATGGGGTCGCTAAGAGTCAGACACAACTGAGCGACTTCACTTTCACTTTTCACTTTCATGCATTGGAGAAGGAAATGGCAACCCACTCCAGTGTTCTTGTCTGGAGAATCCCAGGGACGGGGGAGCCTGGTGGGCTGCCATCTATGGGGTTGCACAGAGTCGGACACGACTGAAATGACTTAGCAGCAGTAGCAGAAGCAACTATCTCTTAGGAAAAATAAATTAAAAATAACAGTAAAAATTTTGCCTGGATGGCACACATGCACTAATCTGGTGATACACATGATTTTTTTTACCACATGACTTTCTCAACATTTAGCCATGTCACACTACCTATCATGATGGACCCAAGGAAGATTGGTAATACTCTAACAGACTGGGGAGGTGGCAGGTGTGTATAAATCCAGCCTCATTTTAGCTTCAAATTTCTCCAAAGGCATAACCACATTTTACACTTCTTTATATCCACTGCAGCCATGAAATTAGAAGATGACAGCTTCTAAGAAGGAGAGCTATGACAAACCTAGAGAGTGTACTAAAAAGCAGAGACATCACTTTGCAGAGGTCCATATAGTCAAGGCTATGGTCTTTCCAGTAGTCATGTATGGATGTGAGAGTTGGACCATAAAGAATGCATAGTGCCAAAAAATTAATGTTTTTAAACTGTGCTGCTGGAGAAGACGCTTGAGAGTCACTTGTCCAGCAAGAGATCAAACCAGTCAATCCTAAAGGAAATCAACCCTGAATATTCATTGGAAGGACTGATGTTGAAGATGAAGCTCCAATCCTTGGCTACCTGATGCTAAGAGCCAACCCATTGGACCTTGATGCAGGGAAAGACTGAAGGTAGACGGAGAAGAGGGCAGCAGAGGATGAGATGGTTGGATGGCATCACCAATTCAATGGACATGAACTAGGGCAAACTCTGGGAGATGGTGAGGGACAAGGAGGCCTGCCTTGCTGCAGAACATGGGGTCGCAAAGAGTCGGACAGGACTTGGCCTCTGAGCAACAACAGCAATATCCACCCTGGGAATATTATAGAGCACATCACATACTACTGCTGCTGGCTGATTCAACTGTCCACAGTAAAATTTTTACATCCAATTTCTCAGTAAACTAAGTTGCTATCAAGAAATTTAAGTCTAGCAAGTCAGACAGGAGTATAGATACCTTTGCCTCCACGGCTGAGAAAAAAATATCAATATGTTCACTAATCCCATCAGTATCTTCATGGTCACCTTTCAGTTCCTCCAAAGGCCTCTGAGGGGTGCCTCTGAGCTCCTGGGAAGGTTGAGGCTGCCTCCCAGAACAACAGTCTGGAGTACACGATGTCGTGTTACACAATGAGCTGGCATGGATGTTCTTTTTCCTGCTACAGGAGTTCCACAGGGTAGATTTCCTAGGGATTCTATAGACCAGAAAAATGTTTGCCCGCTCCAGAATGATCTGTGTATACTTTCTTTTTTTTGACTGTAAACACAAATACCCAAATGCAATATAAACCGTTATTTATCACTATCCTGTCTTCATAGAAAAACATCTATTTCTGCTTTATTGACTATGCCAAAGCCTTTGACTGTGTGGATCACAATAAACTGTGGAAAATTCTGAAAGAGATGGGAATACCAGACCACCTGATCTGCCTCTTGGGAAACCTATATGCAGGTCAGGAGGCAACAGTTAGAACTGGACATGGAACAGACTGGTTCCAAATAGGAAAAGGAGTACGTCAAGGCTGTATACTGTCACCCTGCTTATTTAACTTCTATGCAGAGTACATCATGAGAAACGCTGGGCTGGAAGAAGCACAAGCTGGAATCAAGATTGCGGGAGAAATATTAATAACCTCAGATATGCAGATGACACCACCCTTATGGCAGAAAGTGAGAGGAACTAAAAAGCCTCTTGATGAAAGTGAAAGAGGAGAGTGAAAAAGTTGGCTTAAAGCTCAACATTCAGAAAACTAGGATCATGGCGTCTGGTCCCACCACTTCATGGGAAATAGATAGGGAAACAGTGGAAACAGTGTCAGACTTTATTTTCGGGGGCTCCAAAATCACTGCAGATGGTCACTGCAGTCATGAAATTAAAAGACACTTACTCCTTGGAAGGAAAATTATGATCAACCTAGATAGCATATTGAAAAGCAGGGACATTACTTTGCCAACAAAGGTCCGTCTAGTCAAGGCTATGGTTTTTCCAGTGGTCATATATGGATGCAAGAGTTGGACTGTGAAGAAAGCTGAGCGCCAAAGAATTGATGCCTTTGAACTGTGGTGCTGGACAAGACTCTTGAGTGTCCCTTGGACTGCAAGGAGATCCAACCAGTCCATTCTAAAGGAGATCAGCCCTGGGATTTCTTTGGAAGGAAAGATGCTAAAGCTGAAAGTCCAATACTCTGGCCACCTCATGAGAAGAGTTGACTCATTGGAAAAGACTCTGATGCTGGGAGGGATTGAGGGCAGGAGAAGGTGCGACAGAGGATGAGATGGCTGGATGGCATCACCGACTCGATGGACGTGAGTCTGAGTGAACTCCGGGAGTTGGTGATGGACAGGGAGGCCTGGCGTGCTGCGATTCATGGGGTCGCAAAGAGTCAGACACGACTAAGCGACTGAACTGAACTGAACTGTCTTCATGTATGGAGTGTCCTTGCTAAGTACTGATTTACTAGCTAGTTCCTGGACAAAACTAAATGGGTTATAACAGACTGCACTGCTACTTACCACTTTCTCTGGACTCACAGAGTTCTAGGCTTCACTCAGGATTAAATTTGCAGGTTTTCAGCAAATTGAAATATACTGGAGAGGATGGAAATTTTTCTACCCCTTCTTATTCAGCAAACCCTCAGGAAAAAACTCAGAGGTTAAAAGACAAAAGTGTCTTTGTTTATTCTCTCCTCCAGGCATTAACTGGCTTTATAATTTTTCCAACTGAATAGCTATGTAAATTCCTGATTTCTTAAAAGCACATTGTTGCAGTCATCGCATATTCCAAATATGCTAAAATTCCCCCACATGGAGAGCAGCCCACAGGGCTGTGGTCTGCAAGCTGCAGAAAACTGGAGACAAGAGGCCTAGGACCTCCCTCACTGCCCAGAGTTGGTCCTGACTTATCTCTACCAGGAAGAAATTATCAGGAGTTGAACTGTTAGGAATTCTGAATTGTTCTTTCAGCAATTTTATAATAATTAACAGCCGGTCACAACATGAAGCTGGGGCTAGGTCACCACACTTTCAAGAAGTATAATAGCACAGTTAAGGAGGCAAAATAGTAGCTGGAGGGGACAGTGCTTTTAAGAACAAGGAAGGATCTGGGCATGTTTACAGAAGGAGTGGAAGGGTTCCATGGAGAGAGACCAAATGCAAGAAAACAAAGGGATAATTATGGGCCATAATTATGACTAGGGCCATGAGTAGATACCCAGAGGACGGATTAGTCTTAGAGGGGAGAGGGTAATTCTTCACCCGAAACAGGGAACAAAGAACAGATGGGCAAAGATGCCAACACACTTTGAGATGAAGGAGGGGAGAGGCAGGGAGCTCTTGTGCAGCAGACTCGATGTTCTAGGTAATGACGTAGCCAAGGCCGTCTGCAGAAGGGGAGGTGAGGGGGCAGGGGTAGTTTTAAGGCACCCGAAGGTGGCATGGGGGATCTGGAACAGTCACCAAGAGAATTGTGACATGAAATCAGTTTGACAGTTCCAAGAGGACAGATTAGGCTGGGCTGGGCAGGACTGGTACAGAATTACAAAGAAAGGGCTTTTAGAGACTTTCTGTACTATGCTTCTAAGTCTCCAAATGCTACCCAAAATAGTGATCAAGACACAGGCCTAGAAACGCTCAATAGAAGTCCAGAACAGAAACAATGATAAATGCTACAGGATGCTGAATACTAGGGCTTCCCAGGTGGCTCAGTGGTAAGAAAGACCTGCAATGCAGGAGATGCAGGAGACATGGGTTCTCATGTCCATTGAGTCGGTGATGCCATCCAACCATCTCATCCTCTGTTGTTCCCTTCTCCTCCTGCCCTCAGTCTTTCCCAGCATCAGGGTCTTTTCCAATGAGTCAGTTCTTCACATCAGGTGGCCAAAGTATTCGAGTTTCAGCCTCAGCATCAGTCCTTCCAATGAATACTCAAGACTGATTTCCTTCAGGATGGACTGGCTGGATGTCCCTGCAGTCCAAGGGACTCTCAAGAGTCTTCTCCAACACCACAGTTCAAAAGCATCAATTATTTGGCACTCAGCTTTCTTTATAGTCCAACTCTCACATCCATACATGACTACTGGAAAAACCATAGCTTTGTTGGCAAAGAGATGTCTTTGCTTTTTAATACCCTATCTAGGTTTGTCCTTACAAGGAGCAAATGCCTTTTAATATTGTGGCTGCAGTCTCCGTCCACAGTGATTTTGGAGCCCAAGAAAATAAAATCTGTCACTGTTTCTACTTTTTCCCCATCTAATTGCCATGAAGTGATGGGACCGGATGTCATGATCTTGGGTTTTTAAATGGTGAGTTTTAAGCCAGCTTTTTCACTCTCCTCTTTCATCCTCATCAAGAGGCTCTTTAGTTCCTTTAGTTCTTTATCTTTATAGTACATACTATGATTATAAAAAGTCTACCTCAGTAACAGTCAACAGCTACTAATATTAACTGAATAAACTTCTTCTGTGCCAGGCACTGTGCTGAGGACACAGCATATTTAAACATAATCTCCTTTACTTCTTACCATAAGCCCACATGATGGCTGTCCTGAACTCAGTTTTACAAAGAATCTGAGGCTTTCAAGTGTAGATATCCTGAGAGTGTCAAATTAGTGGCAAAACCGTTCTATCCAACAGTGAAGCTCACCCTTGTAAAAGTATGTCTGCACTCCCCATCATTTTTGTTTTATTTTATTTATGTATTTACTTATTTATTTTGGTTGCACAGCATGCAGGACTCAGCCAACCAGGGATTGAACCCATGCTCCCTGAATAGGAAGTAAGGAGTCTTAACTACTGGGCCGCCAGGGAATTCCCCCCACCATTTTTGATTGGGAATGTACAATAGTTGAATAACATCCCCCCAAACTCACAGCCACCTGAAATTCCAGAATGTGAACTTGGAAATACAGCCTTTGCAGATGATGTAAGCTCTGCAGATGCCATCACTGGTGTCCTTTCAAGAGGAGAGGAGACACACAAAGAAGAAGGCCATATGAAGATGGACATGCAGAATGCAGTGATGCAGCTATTAATACAAGCCCAGTGATGCCAGGAGCCACCTGACGCTAGGAGAGAGGCAAGGAAGAATTCTCCCTTCAAAGCTTTGGAAGGGAGCATGGCCTCACCAAAACTGTGTTTTCATACTTCTGGAATCCCAAACTGCTAGAGAGTGAATGTATGTTGCTTTAAGCCACTCAGTCTGTGGTACAGCCCTCAGAAACTAATATGGAACCCTTTCATAGAAATATATAATTTCTCAAATGAGCTTAGGAGTATTTTTAATCACTTCATTTTCAGCAGTACATGCAAATGTGATTTTAAGCAAAAAGTATTTCATTTTTATTCAGGGTAAGAAATGTGCATAATACTTATTTAGATATTATATTTAATGTCATTCATAATATATAAGAAAATTTTAACTTCATCCTATTAAATAAATGATGCCAACTATTTAATTATGTAGGAAAAATATGATTTATAAAAAATACATTAAAAACTAAATACTGTGTTTCTGCATGGCCTCCATGTATATTAGGATGCAGACTGAGATTTAACTATTTCCTACAAGATCAAAAATATAAAATAGTCAGCAGTTGGGGTGAACGTTTTTATTTTGCTTGATGTCCACTAGTTTATATACCTGAATATTTATGATTTGCTGTAAATTGCAAGATAAGAAAAAAGGTTTCAGTGACTACCTGTAAGTATTTCTCTGCAAATTACATACTATATACGTGGGCATTTTTATTTCCAATAAGTTAAAAATGAATGTAAACGCCAGTATTTTTCTATTCTGCTATCAGTTATTGAAGAATTGAAGAATGAGAGTTTAACGTGCAATGTAAGCATATTTGAGCTCCAAGAGGTCTTCATTTCACAGAGGAAAATATTTAAATAATTTCCATTGTACACTTAAAGATATGTAATGAAGGAGTTACTATTCCCAACCTGGAGAACTTTTTTGACTCCTTTAACAGTTCAGAAACCTCCAGCTAGTCAACATGGCAATTTCTATATTAGCAGTTCTCAAACATCTGGTTCCAGGAACAATTTGTAGTTTTAAAAACCACTGAGGATTTCAAAGAGCTTTTGTTCATGAATTGTAACTCATATATATATGTGTATATATATGTGTATATATGTATTATATATGTATATATATGTATATATATATGTATATATACACATATATAAATAAAATAACTTGATATTTACCATATTTGAAACTGCAAATGTGAAATATTTAAAATATTAAATTCATTTAAAAATTAAGATAGTACATTCATCATGTTAACATAAACAACATTTTTATGAAAGATAAATATATTTACCCACAAATTAATAATAAACATGGCATTGTTTTGCATTTTTGCATATCTCTTTAATGGCTAGTTTAATAGGCTACCAAGTACTTACATCTTCCACACTTGAACTGTGATAGTATGTTGTTTTAGTTGAAATATATGAAGGAAATCTGTCATTAGAAAGAGGAAAATATTTTAATAGATTTTCTAGGTAAACAATTATAGACTTCTTATGATACCATGCCAAAATTGATAACGTATAGTTTCTTAAGTCAGTTACAATGTGAAATCTGAAACCATATCAATAAACTTTTTGTACTCCATTAACTACATGAAAATCTGTCTGTCTTCTACTATTAACAGATCCTTTCTCATATGTGACTTGGTAATATCATGCATTAATCATCTGGAAAGTACTGGGTTCCTGAGTTATGCAAATCTTCTAAATGTTAACACTTAATCATCATTCAATGTCAAAAAAGAAACATGCTACTATCACCACCCACCCCATCAAAAAAGGCTTCAAGTCTTGGGAAACTGTCAGTTTTACTGTGGCATACACAAGTTTTTAATGTAAGTTTTACTTAAATATTCAAATTTTGTCATTAACATATATTGTCCATTGTTTTTCTTAAAATATTACTAGTTGCTCAGTAGTGAATGATTCTTTGTGACCCCATGGACTGTAGTCCACCAGGCTCCCAGGATTTTCCAGGCAAGAATACTGGGGTGGGTGGCCATTTCCTTCTCCGGGGGATCTTCCTAACCCAGGAATCAAACCTGGGTCTCCCACATTGCAGGCAGACTCTTTACTATCTGAGCCACCAGGGAAAGGTTCACTTTACTCACTTTCAAGAAATTTAGCTGCCAAATATCCAATAGGTAACCATAGTTTGTTCCATAGTGTTCTTCTAAGTGAAAATGATATTCCACGACTAAAGCAGCTAGTTGAGCTAGTAACTTAGACAACAATAGAAGGGATTGGTAAGAGAGACAAGGTTCACATTCATTTCCATTTGCAACAGAAATCTTTGTGAGTGGTTATCAAAAAACATGTACTCAAAAGTTGAGAGTTAATAAGCTTACTAATTTCTACTGCTTCATCAAGGACATTTTAAGAAAAATGGTCATTTTTTTTGGCATGTGTACAAGAATGCCATAAGCACTACCGTAGTTTAGTGTCACTGCCTTGATTGGCATTAATGTGATAGCATTTTTACACTTAATGGCTTTTGTGCTACTAATGCAATTGTCCACAAGGTGAAAAAGGCAAATAATGTCAAAGAGTATTGTTATGAAATAATTATTACCTTGCAAACTTAGTCTTGGGGACCCCCAGGGAATCTGTGGACCACACATTGAGAACCACCAGAGTCAAGATACAGGCCACACACACACACACACAAAATCACCAGTGGATCTCAGACCAGTGCATCAGTATGGAATATAATTCTGCCCTTTGCAATAACTCCTTCCTTCCAACCACTCTTCATTTACCTTCCTGGCTCCCTACCTGCCTCAACCTCTTGAAACTAGGAAGTCTGTAGATAGTCTTTCTGCCTTGAAGGTGAGTTGACTTTCCTCCTCTGGGGAGAGGGTTTGTAAAGACAGCTAGGCTGGCTTGGGTGGAAGGGGTGGGCAGGGAAACACTTCTCAAAGGGACTGTGCTTGCCAGCCTTTACAAAAGCAAGAGCTTTTGAAGTGACTTAGGCAATTCTGATCAAAAATAACCCTTTGTCTCTTGGCGTCCAGTCCCAGCTCCCTGAATACTGAAGCGTGGCCTCCACTGGGCTTTAACCTCACCTGCCAAATTGGAATGGGCAGGGAAGCAAGACAACTGTCATAATCCTCTTTAGCAATTCCTTGGAAAGCACATTTGCATGTTCAGTGGCAGCAGAGTGAAGCACTACTCAGGGGATCTCTGCTATTTTCCATCACTCCACTTCTCTGATTTTTGCAGGGGAAAGAGGGACACTTTCAAACATCTCAAGAAAGCCACAAACTCTGATGCCCTTGTTCTGGGTCTTAAGAACCATCAGCTAACTGTTTTTTTTTTTTTTTAAAGAAATCAACAGTACTTATGAAGTCTTCTGAATAATCCTCAAAATGTTAGCCTTGTCCAAATGAACTCTGAGGACATGTAAATGGGTTACCTGAAGCAGCAAAACATGTAAATAGGACTGAGTTCCATCATACACTGAAGGTCTTTTGCACACATACACTTGCTGTTATGAAGTGGTACTCTGAGAAGGTTTGGGTGCAAAACACAAATCAGAGGGCTTCAAACAGTTACAGTTCAAGGTAGCCTAATGTCAGGTGTCCAGAGTAAGTCCAGGGTGGCTCTGTATGTGTGTATGTGTGTGAGAGAGATGTTGAGGCGGGGAGGGTGGGGGAGGATGGAGGAAGCATGGGTCTACTTCCTCAAACCAAACCAGCCTATCCTCCAGGTATTCCTCAGCAATCATCACATCCCTTCCTGCCAGGACAGAAGTGAAATCCTGGGGGAAGCAGTGCAGGGTTAGAGATCCATGCTCAGACTCTGGAAGGAAACTCCAGGCTGACGACTTCCTAGATGGGTAGCCATGGACACAGAGCTTCTCTGTGCTTCTTTCCCATCTGAAACGGGAACCACAGTGCTACCTACATTTCAGAGAGTTATTATCAGAATTAAAAGAGAAAATAGTTGCAAGACGGTTTAGAACAGTATCTGGCACAGTGTAAGCCGATATAAGTGTCTGAATGTTTTTTCTAACACATGCCCCATAACAGGCATGGAATTCTATTTCTTCATTCAATCAGGGAGTGATATAAACCCACCCCTAAGGAGGCACAGATACTTAGACACATCTTCAGAAGAAAAACATAATGGATGTGCGGCAACATTATTAAGTTAGTCATCCACAAATGTTATTAGAATAAATCAGGAATAATGTGTATGCTTTAAGCACTGTCTAGCCATTAACTTTTAAAAATTTCATTTAGCTTTGTGAAGCATGCTCTATAGAACATAACTCCCATAGCAGTCGTTCTCGGCTTATTCAAGCATAAAAACCTCTTTTTAATTGTTTTAAAACATAAGACCGCCCACTTTTGCCATAGGGTATGTGTGTATGCACCCCCACACCCCCACTATACACCACAAAAGAGAGTAACTTCATATTACATTCTTCTTACTTTCTTTCCACTGTTTGAGAAAAATTGTTGCTTTAAAAGTGACCAAGAGGGAATTCCCTGGTGGTCCAATGGTTAGGACTCTGAGCTTTAGCTGCTGAGGATGTGGGTGAATCCCTAATCAGGTAACTAAGATCCCACAAGCCCCATGATACAGTCAAAAATAAGGAAAAATAAAATAAAATGTACATTGTTGTATAAAAAAGTGACCAAGAATTCAAGAACTCCTTCAAATAAATTTATATGAAACATAGTATTTATGTAAAAATCCACTGAGAATAGTTGGTACCCAAGTAGGTTCCAAGACCCTTGGATTAATTCCTAAGAGTCTCGGTTTCTCATGTTAGAAGATGCTTTCACAGAAGAAAGGGAATCATCAGAAACTAAGATCATGTTCTTAAAGAAATTCAAATACATTAAAATAAAAGATTAACCAAGTGAAAGTCAAATGCCAGAATTGCAACTTCTTTAATACTGTGTGGTTGCTCCAGTCATGCATGGGTGAGTATGCCAGTCAAGAAGTATTTCAGTACTTCTTGAATACAGTTCAGTACTGCTTGAATACAGCAGTATTTCAATAAGCTAAAGGCCAACATTTTTTATGACTTAAATCAGAATAGTTTGCTTTCATCTTCACACAATCTTCCACAGTTGAGCCTGACAATTTTTCATTGTTTACTCCTTTAGGAATCTGACCCACTGTAACAAAGATGTTAAAAAACAGAGAAACAGATAATCCCATGTAGTTTCTGCAAGAATCATGTCTGGTTCCAGAGATAATAGAAAGGACCGAAATTTCCTGAAACTAATACAGATCCATGGAAACATCCCCAAGCAAAAACAGAGAAGTTCAATGGACTGCACATCTTTCAGACAATTCAAAACTAGGATAACAAGAGATTTCAGAAACCCCCTATTGTTGATAGGAGTTTCCCTTGTATGACATGGAACACAATCCCAAGAGCTGACTTTTTGTCCCTCAGATAAAACTGTATTTAAAATATGTATAAAGTGAAGTCGCTCAGTTGTGTCCGACTCTTTGCTATCTCATGGGCTGTAGTCTACCAGGCTTCTCTGTCCATGGGACTTTACAGGCAAGAGTACTGGAGTGGGGTGCCATTTCCTTCTCCAGGGGATCTCCCTGATCCAGGGATCGAACCCAGGTCTCCTGCATTGCAGGCAGACACTTTACCCTCTGAGCCACCAGGGAAGCCCATTAAAAAATATGTATAAACATCTGCTGAAATCACATTTAGGAACCAGTTCTTCAGTTATTCTCTTCTGTGTTTCTCATTTCCTTTGGGACCTAATGTAAAATCACCTCTCACATAACTGCATTCTACCATCACTTTGAAGGCAGAGTTGTTTTTATTTTAGGATATCATGTGCAAAATCATGTTATTTGACACTACATTATATTCACAGATGATGCAAGTTAAATAAAGACACCTTGCTGATTTCTTAATATAGATTCAGCTAAGATTAGTTATGCATCTGCCACCTTAACATTCAGATTAGGGGGGAAAAAAGCCTTAGTTAAAAATCACACTTGCATCGGAAGCACTTAGAATTTCATGGTTCATTTAAGAGCATCACAATCAAGAATTTAATTATGTCAGAAAAGAATGGTAGCTTCTTAACAACCAAAATGGCACCCCCTCCATTTCTCTTGCTTCTACCACCAAAGTGGGTCATTTTCCTTAACCTTTACAGGCTTGTCCTCTGATCTATGGAACACAGAGTTTGATGAGATGATTTTCAGATACCCTCTGGTCTTATCATGCTGTGATTTTAAGACTTCTAGAGAACAGACTGACAAGGAGGTGAAGGGGAAACAGAGCCAAGACGCTATGGGACCTTGGCCAATTCAGTTCCTAAGCAAGGCAGTATCTCCCACGATGCAGACACACGTTCCACTTGTCTCTGTCAGTGGACTGGCCACTTGGAGCTCCCCAAAGCAACAGTTTCACCAAAACCACAATTCTGTATTAACATTTAAACATCTGCCTACTTTATTCAATCCATTCCATTGTTCATGCAAGGAACTCTGTGACACCTGTTATAAAAGAAAATTCAACTGAGGAAAGGTGAAGATCTAATTGGCTTTTAAAATGAATAAATAAAACTTAAACAAATAAACATTCGCCTAGTAGTAATAGTAGTAGTGTTAGTCACTCAGTCATGTCTGACTCTTTGTGACCCCATGGATTGTAGCCCGCCAGGCTCCTCTGTCCATGGGATTTTCCAGGCAAGAATACTGGAGTGGGTAGCCATGCCCTCCTCCAGGGGATCTTCCTGTCCCAGTGACAGGACTTGGGTCTCCTGCATTGCAGGCAGATTCTTTACCATCTGAGCCACCAGGGAACCCCAACAGTATGTTAGTCAATAAATCACTGAACCTCAAAAATACATGATTCCTCCCAAATAAAGTCTGTGTTACAGCATCAGAATGGACTGAGAACTCAGGACAGGAAATTAATCTCTGTGAGGTGGAGGGGAAAGTCGTGTTTTGGAATCAGCAAATCTAACAATAACTTCCAGGCTGAGTAACAAAGTGCTTATGCTTGCTTCACGAGCTTCTATAAATGTAGTAAAATCCTTTACAGTGTCAAGTTAAAGTTGACACCACTGAATTACTTAAAGAATTCACTCTAGTGGTAGATAATGTTCTAATTGGGTCAATTAAAAAAATGTCTGACTGGCTCCTCCAAAAACAGAAACTGAGATGAAAGCTTTAGGTACAGTCATTTATTTGAGAATGTGATCCCAGAGAGCAGAAATAGTGGCCAGGGAGAGTGAAATAAACACAAGGATGCAACTGACCACTCTGTGATGTGCTGTTTGATTCTGTAAGATGGTCAGAGGAACCTCAGGAAATGCATTTCAAAACCATGCATGCGAGAGAAGAAAGAAGAAACATTTAGCCCTCATCTTCTATTACCCACTTGTCAAGGTTTGCTTCGTGGGTGGTCATTTTTCTGCACTTCGTGTTTACACACGTTGAGTGCCCAGTCGGCTCTCATAGGAGCTACTGACAAAGTCAAAGGAGATCCTGGCTATAAAACAAGAAGCACAGGCTTGAGCCAATGAGCCGTCAGGCTACATCTCAGAGCTACCTGTTGAAGCTTGTGCAGAACTGTTCACTCAGCAGTGAGTGGGATAAGAAATAAGGCCAAGATGATTTGAACTGATGTACACAAGCGTCAGCATGTGTATGAGTGAGGATGGGCCACTTATGCTGCAGTAACAAATGACCCCATGATTTCAATGAATTCCAACTACAAAGCTTTCTTTTTACTCATGATGCAATTCCAAGGTGGGTATGCTATGATTCTGGGACATTTTCATGACTCCAGGACCAAAGCTGACAAATCAGTCTCCATCAAAAACATAGCCGATTATTGCGGTTTGACGGAAGATATTAAATTTGTGAACTCTGCATGGTTTTATAAAGCTTTTGCCTGGAAGAGGTCCGTATCACGTCTACTCACCTTTCTTTGACTAAAACATGCCATCTGCCTAAATTTAATTCAAAGGGCTGGAATATATAATCCTTCGGGAGAAAGGCATATAATGTAGCAAGGTGACTGAGAATACAGTAACACAGTCTATTACTCTATACTTTCATTTTCACAGGAGAAAAGCCAAGGGTAAGAGGAGCAATTCACTTTAAGGAACCCTGTGAAAATTCTTTCATGGTACCATCTTTTCTTTGAGCACATGGCAATCAATATTTAGGAATATTAAGTCTCAATCAAAGAAACTAAATCTTTTTCCAATGAAGAAGAAAAAAGCATGAGGGATACCTCATGGGGAAGGATAAGAAACCATCACACGTCCTATGCTGTGAATTTCTTCATCTTATGGATGTTGAAATGATTCTCAGAAATCACAAATAATGTTGACTTCTAAGGACATTAATGACAGACCTGGGCCGAGGCTTCAATTCTCTGTATTCCCATTCCAGGGCAAGGTTGATAGGGAACATTCATCATCATTTTATATTCAAGTTACCTGAAAAGTATAAACACTTTACAGAAACTCTCTTTTTTTTTAATTTAACAACTTAATGTAACAATGAAACAATTTAAATAGCAAGGCAAGCATTCCCCGACAAGACAAAATTCAATTTAATTTATTAATAAATACCACTGCAAGTAAGCATGTTACAGTTAGAACATTTGATATATCAGCCTGCTGACCAGAAACATCGAGGTCTTTGTATGAATACAAACTTAAGTATCATCAGAATTCTATTAGATGAAACAACCAAGTGGGAAGAGGGAAGAGGTTAGAAGAGCCTCATTGAAATAAAGGGAGTCCCTATTTGGGAGAGAAAACTGTAACCTCCAAGCCTTTATTTAATTTGATCTGCCTCAGGGGCCAATGATGAAAGGGTGGTAGACCATTCCAGTCGTTTATTCATTCCATCTGTATTTCCTGAGTGCTCATCCTGTGCACAGCACAGTTCTAGGCACTGGGTGCAATGCCTAGAAGAGCAAGGCAGCTATGCCCCTCCCTTCATGGAGTGTACACTTTAGGGAGGGGGAGGGGATAGAGAGAATAAACAATGAGATGTGCAAATAACCGAGACAACTTCAAATTAGGGCAGGTCTTTAAAGACAGTACTAGCAGTTTGAAGGGGAGAGGTGGGATGCCCATCTCTGAGTGGTGATCTCTCTGAACTGGCAACATGTAAGAAAATTATGACACTGTGTATGTAAAGAGCAACCTGGCTGTTAGACACAGCAACATTATCCTTTAAGGGCTATTGCTACTCTACTAAGATTTCTGAATGTTTCAGTCTCTGTGCTCTCCCCCATGTCCCATTCTCCACTAAATCTCTCTTTTAATTGCCCAGTATTTTATTCTTTTCTCGCTTTATTTATTAAATGCATTTTTATGATTATAGTCTTAATTTTTCCAGTGTTCTTGCCTGGAGAATCTCAGGGACGGGTGAACCTCGTGGGCTGCCATCTATGGGGTCCCACAGAGTCGGACACGACTGAAGCGACTTAGCAGCAGTAGCAGCAGCAGTCTTAATTTTAAAAAAAATAAGCTATTTTATATCCCCATTATCCAAATTAAGTTGCTTTTTAAGTATTTTGTATACATCATGAATACTTTGCAAGAAAATTCATCCTCCCACCTCACCAACCTCAGTTTCCTCCTCTTCCCCTACCTGCATTTAACTCCTGTTGTAGAAAGATTTCTTCCCTTTCAAAGCTGTGTTTGGGGGAGGAAAAAAAAACAGGTTCTGCACAACAAAAACTTCCTCCCGAACCTATCCTGGGCAGAAACACCTAAGGGAGACAGAATTCGAAGAATGTCATCACTGACTCTCGCCTTTCTCTAAACCCCTTGCCCTTTGAGTAAGGCTGACACCCATGAAAACATGATGTCACTCCCATGATTAAATTACACTATATGACAAAACGCAGATTCTTTGGGTTGGCTTAATCTAATTCTAGTCATTTTAAAACACAATGCTCCTCTGGCTAGAAGACAGAGAAACTGGGAGCAAGAGAAGGAGTTGGCTCACCACTTCCAGTGTGAAGATGGAAGGGCTTACATGAGAAGGAATACAGTCAGCCCCTGGTTGCCCAGCACTGCTGCTAAGTCACTTCAGTCGTGTCCAACTCTGTGTGACCCATAGACAGCAGCCCATCAGGCTCCCCCATCCCTGGGATTCTCCAGGCAAGAACACTGGAGTGGGTTGCCATTTCCTTCTCCAATACATGAAAGTGAAAAGTGAAAGTGAAGTCACACAGTCGTCTCCAACCCTACAGCCAGCAAAAATGTAGGAACCTCGAATCTACAGCTGAACAAATTGGATTCTCCCAACAACTTAACGATCTTAGGAGCAGATTCTCCCCCAAATACTCCAGATAAGAGCCCAAGTTGACTGATACCTTGGCTTTGGCTTTCTAAGACCCTGAGCAGAGAATCCAGCCAACTTGCCCAGAGTGTGGACCTACAGAACTAACTGTGAGATAACCAATGAGGGTTATTTTTAACCATTAAGTTGGTGGAAACTTGTCATGCAGCAAGAGAAAACTAATACAACATGTAACCAGATTTATCAACCTAGTGTTCTATTGTTCAGTTCTGTTTCAGTCGCTCAGTCGTGTTCGACTCTGTGACCCCATGAACCGCAGCATGCCAAGCCTCCCTCTCCATCACCAACTCCTAAAGTTTACCCAAACTCATGTCCATTGAGTCGGTGATGCCATCCAACCATCTCATCCTCTGTCGTCCCCTTCTACTCCTGCCCTCAATATTTCCCAGCATCAGGATCTTTTCAAATGAGTCAGTGGCCACCTATCGATCTGGGGAGCTCCTCTTTCAGTATCCTATCTTTTTGCCTTTTCATACTGTTCATGGGGTTCACAAGGCAAGAATACTGAAGTGGCTTGCCATTCCCTTCTCCAGTGGACCACATTCTGTCAGACCTCTCCACCATGACCCACCCGTCTTGGGTGGTCCCACACGGCATGGCTTGGTTTCATTGAGTTAGACAGGGCTGTGGTCCATGTGATCAGATTGGCTAGTTTTCTGTGATTATGGTTTCAGTGTGTCTGCCCTCTGATGCCCTCTCGCAACACCTACCATCTCACTTGGGTTTCTCTTACCTTGGATGTGGGGTGTCTCTTCATGGCTGCTCCAGCAAAGTGCAGCCGCTGCTCCTTATCTTAAATGGCTAAATAATGACTCCTTCCCACCTTCAGAATGTGCATCATTAATTCTAATGAAATGAGGGGAATTTTCTGGGAACAAAAAGGGAGGAGGATCAGCGATGAAAAAGTGGGAGCCAATGTGGGACAGATTCAGGGCGAACATACTGTATGATTTACCCTGCCCAGGTGCAGTGTCTCAGCTGTGCTGGGTCACCAACTTCTCTAAAGGAAGGAAAGAGAAAAGCTAGGAAAAACTAAAATGTGCCGCAGCACAAGTGACAGGAAACTGGGTACAACCAGCTGATTTTCTTATCGATTCTTGGCACATGGAGTAGGGGGATGGGGGGATGATAAAACTGCTCAAATGATGTCATGCCTTCCTGGCATTTTTCCAATGATAAATTCACATGATTATACACAGAGTTCAGAAGTATTTGCATATTGCAGCAGAGGGAACACGCTGACGGCTCTGCCTTTTCCTTGGCACAAAGGAAGATTACTGCTTCAGGCTCCCCTACAAATATGTTAGGGATATGATGGAGTTCTGGCAAACAGGATTTAAGTAGAAATAATAGAAGTCATCTCCAGGTCACACTCTTTAAAAATAGCAAGATCCAATCTCAAGCACTCTTGTCCCTGAAGAGGCCTTGTGCTGAGATGACAGGACACTAGATAGAGGGAGTCTGGATCTCTGAGTCACTGTGTGGAAGACAGCCTCCACCAACAAATACTAGACTTTCTTGGGGCCATACATAAGTATCTGTTAAGGTTTTGAAATTGAGTAGGGGGTCATTTTCTTATTATGGCACAACTTAATAATATTAATTTATCCTAAATAATACATGTGTATTTGCTCATTTGATTTAATTTAACAAGTTTGGACAGAATCTCTTTATCTTAGACTTTTTCTTGATTCAGTGCAACATCTAAGCATTATACGAGGACATTAACACAGGAACTTGAATATCAAATTTAATTACTGTTATGAGAAACTCACATTCTGACACATCTGATATTTACACTGGATAATTTCTGTCTTACATAAAACTACAATGAGGAGCACATATACACATGCAAATTTATAACATACATGTAATTATCAGCAGTAGGAATAATGACAAACTCCTTCCTGCAGTACCAGTTTTAAAAGTGTATTGGCCTCAACCACATCTCTGTCCCACACTGACCCTCACGTCAGAAGATGGGGCTAACCCTATGATCTTCTCAGCCTAATTTAAGCAATGTCAACCTGGAACAAGGACAAGTTGAAAGTAAAAACAAGCAATTGTTTAGCAGAGAGAAGGACTCACAATGAGAAGTCAAATTATTTCCCTGAACATTCAGAAAAGGTGTTTAACCATTTAGAAACCAGGAGAAGCAGTGAATATACCAGGATTTCTAACCTAATCACCCATCTGCCATTTACTTGAAATGAATTTCAAAAGACCTAAGAAAAGACAAAGGGCTAATACATATTCTTAATGTACAAGATTATAATTAACCTAACGTCTGTTTCAAATTTACTATTATCTATTAAAGAATAAATAATTTCACAGCCCTCTAATACAGCTCTTAAGCTTTAAATCACTGACCATAACTAATAAGCAGCTTAATAGCAAGAATACCCTAAATAGAGCCACAGACCGCAATTTCACTGAGTGTAAATCATCATCATTTTTAATGCAAAGGCAACAGCAAATCTCTGTAATTACTGGGTGCATTTTGAATCACTTTTATTATTACTGCACTGGCCCCATTAAAAGTCCAAAACACTGAACTGCATGGAATATAAAACTGGAATTATGATACCCTACAAACTCTAATTGAAATCCATAAATTTTCTGCTAGTATTCAGAATTATTTTGTTGCCAAAGAATTTCAGCTATTCAGAATTAACTTTGAAAGCATTTGCTTTGTCTCAAGCAATAAGAGCATTTTACACTGCCAAATTAGGGGAAGTCAATTTTGGAGCAAAACTATGTGGATGGTTTCTTAATCACCAGGATTTTACATTTCTAAGGAAAATCATAATATGAAAAAAGAAAAACAGAACAGATAAATAGAATATACCATCCACAAAAGCATATTAAACAGTGCATCCCTCCCCAAACCACATCAAAAAACTAAGATCATGGCATCCCATCACTTCACAGCATATAGAAGAGGAAAAAGTGGAAGCAGTGACAGATACTATTTTCTTGGGCTCTAAAATCACTGTGGATGGTGGCTGCAGTCACGAAATTAAAAGACGCTTGCTCCTTGGAAGAAAAGCTACAACAAACCTAGACAGGATATTAAAAAGCAGAGACATCACTTTGATGACAAAGGTCCGTATAGTCAAAGCTATGGTTTTTCCAGTAGTCATGTATGGATGTGAGAGTTAGACAATAAAGAAGGCTGAGAGTCAAAGAACTGATGCTTTCGAATTGTGGTGTTGGAGAAGACTCCAGAGAATCCCTTAGACAGACAGCAAGGAGATCAAACCAGTCAATCCTAAAGGAAATCAACCCTGAATCTTCATTGAAAGGTCTGTTGCTGAAGCTGAAGTTCCAATACTTTGGCTACCTGATGCAAGGAGCTGACTCATTGGAAAAGACCCTGATGCTAGGAAAGACTGAGGGCAAGAGGAGAAGGGGGCAGCAGAGGATGAGATGGTTAGACAGCATCAGTGACTCTTTACATGAATTTGAGCAGACTCCAGGAGATAGTGGAGGACAGGGGAGCCTGGCATGCTGCAGTTCATGGGGTTGCAAAGAGTCAGACAGGGCTCAGAGACTGAACAACAAACAACAAATCACTGCCACAGCCACCCTCACCAATCGGATGTGATGGGGACTGCAACAGTCCCAACAGCAGCAGCATCAATCTCCTTACTAAAAATGACCAAAGGATGTCACTCCATTTACAAAAAGTTTATAATGACAACATTCTCGTCGGCACACATATAAGCAATGAACAGGGCCACCAAGCCACTGGAAGGGATGGTGATATTATGAACATAACTTTATGTGCAAGTTTAATAGCTAATGATGTAATAACTGCCTCTTCAATATATTCCATAAATACTGGCGTTCACATGAATGCACATATCTGTGTAGCTATAGTATTTACTATTACATCACAGGGTTCAGCATGCAGTGTAACCATCCTATTAAAATTAAATTTCCTATATACTAACTCCTACTAATTTGCCTAATGTCCACTATAGAGGTTACAGCCCTGCAAAACTAACAATTTTCTTTTAATGAGGTTGTGCCACCATAGGGAGCCTTTTTATAAACTGCATGCATTATAATTTTCCAATCACAATGCACTGGCATCTGAAGGGCCTTAATCTCCTTTGAGTATCTTATTTTTGAATATACTTTAAAAAAAAAAAGGATTTTGCTCTCCCTTGAACATTCCTTTCCCACTGCTTATATGTGTTTGCTTATATTTCACGTTCTCCTGGAATGCTTCCATTCCTTCTCTCAATTCATATCTAAACCTGACTCAAATTTCATCCTTTATGTTAGAAATTCCCAGATCACCCCACCCTGAAGGATTCATCCTCCTTATTCTAAACTCAGTTCAACTAGCAGCCCCCCTGCTTTCCCCATCTTTGCTGCCTTAAGCTATCACTTAATTTACACATGTAATATTTCACAAATTTTTCTTATCAACTGTAAGTTCATCAACAGAAATCATGCCCTCATCGTGCTGAAGTATTTTTAAAAACTGCCCATAATTCCCAGTACTCCAGAGTTCCATAATTTTAGGTTTAGATGTTCTTCCTCAAGTTATTTAGACCTAAATGTTGTCATAATATCCAGTTTGGCTCCAAGCAAATCAAACCTATAGACATGGCAAAGCAAAGACTCTGATAGTAAATTTTTTTTAATTAAAATTTTCTCACTTTTATGTAAGTTCAAGTAAGTTCTATAATTCTGACTTTACTATCCAGTAATGACCCATACCGGAAAATAATAAAGAGTGGTTATATGCAGATGTATAATTAATTCAATTCACTTTGCTAGACAGTAGAAACTAACACATCTTAAATCCACTGTACACCAATAAATTTTTTTTTCTAAGTTTCTGACTTGCTCTCACTAGAACTTTCTCCAGAGGAGTGAGCAGAGGAAATTCTCATTTAAAAATCATAAAAAAATGTTTCTAGATGTCAAAATGTACACTTGTGTTTATGCAAATCAGTGCAAACCAGGGTAAATGACACAACTTTCAACAGAGAATTTTCTAGCCAATTTTGCAGCCAGGAGAAATGTGACTTCAAATCTTGATTTTGTCAAAGCCAGGATGGGAAAGAGGGTTAGAATGACATGAATCAGTGATTCTCAAACCGATGAGTTACCCAACCTGCTGTGTATGTGTTATCTGACTCTTACTCCTTGCCCTAACTGTTCTTTCAGACAAGCTCCTGTTAACTCTGCTTGGGAATTCCTTATGAGATTTTTGCTTCATAAAGGGTACTACAAAAAAATTGAAAACCCCAGCCATTTCACTTCTGACAAAGCATGTCTCTACAAAAACTGTCATTTTATAAGGAAGGAGACAGGCTGAAAAGGCTAAAGCGTTCACCTCACTCAAGACCCCAAACTAAAGTAGCCAATGGCAAAGCAGGGATCAACCCCCCCAAAATCCACCTGTGTCGTTCTGCTGCGTGCTAGGTATGGCAGACCATCACACTGTGGCAGGAGGTGACCTGACCCCCTCCCACCCTTTGTTGTGTCCAAGTGGGGAGTTCACATTGGGGTTTGCGATGGTTCATTTTCTGTATCAATGTGGCTTGGCTATGGTGCCCCAAGACAGTCTGGACATTGCTATGAAGATATTTTTTTTTAATGTGGTTAACATTTAAATCAACCTACAACAGACTAAAGCAGTTTTGCCTGAACAACATGGGTAGGTCTCATCCAGTTAGTTCAAAGCCTTAAGAGAAAAACCGGGTCTCCCAAGAATGAAGAAATTCTGTCTTCAGACTGACTTTGGACTCAAGACCACAACATCAGCTCTTTCCTGAGTCTCCAGCCTGGCCTGCAGGTTTAGACACGCCAGCCCCCACAATCATGTGGGCCAATGCCTTAAAATAAATCAGACTTTCACTCTCTCCTTCTTTTTCTCTCCACACATACATGCACAAACACACACACCATGCACACACCCTACTGATTTATTCTGATCCTCTAATACAGAATCCTCACCCTTTTTCAGTAAGTCTCTTACTGTCTTTTGCCACCACTAAGCTTCCTGGGTATCATGTCTTACAATCCTGTTGTCCCTGAAAGCTTTGCCTGATCCCTAAAATGCTCCCTTTACTTGATCAAAGTCAGGTCTGCCATGAAGGCTTCATTGGTGACTCAGATAGTAAGGAATCTGCCCTCAATGCAGGAGACCTGGGTTCAATCCCTGGATCAGGAAGATCCCCTAGAGAAGGAAATGGCAACCCACTCCAGTATTCTTGACTGGAAAGTCTCATGGACAGAGGAGCCTGGCAGGCTATAATCCATGAGGTCACAAAGAGTCGGACATGACTGAGTGACTAACACATACACACTGAAGCTTCTGGGCTTCATACCTGGGCTTTTCCCAGGGCTTTGACCTAATTGTGCATTTTGTTCCTTGAAAGTGGCCCACCCACTCAATTTGGCAAGCCTTCATCTCCAAAAGACCTGGCTCCATCCCTGGGTTCCACAGATGGGTGGGCCTGGGCCCCCAGTTAGAGTCTGAGCTCCTAACCTGCCCACCCCACCTCTGGCAGTGCCACCAGACTCCTCCCCTGCCCAAGGTCTGACCATTCCTGGGACCAAGCTGCATGGCAGGTGTGTAAAATCTCAGTTCAGAAGAATTTAAGTTAACTTTGACT
This sequence comes from Bos taurus, assembly GCF_002263795.3. Lineage (NCBI taxonomy): Eukaryota > Metazoa > Chordata > Mammalia > Artiodactyla > Bovidae > Bos > Bos taurus. The sequence goes on along the minus strand of NC_037336.1, from coordinate 84,865,168 downwards.
ACTTAAATTCCTAAAGGTAACTCACACAATAAGGCCTCCTCAGTGGAGTTCAGTTAATATTTAATAACTGGCTCCCCAGGGGTCAGGACAAACCAAGGCAGTGCGCAGGTGCCGGCAGGGAGGTGGTAACCGTGGTTGCAGCAGCGGGGACCCGGGGTGGCGACCATGACCCAGCAGGGCACGGTGCTGCTGAATTACAACAACAAGCTGGAAGGGCTTCCGTAGTAGTTCAGCCGGTAAAGAATCTGCCTGCAATGCAGGAGACCCTGGTTCAGTCTCTGGGTTGGAAAGATGCCCTGGAGAAGGAAACAGCTACCTACTCCAGTATTCTGGTCAGGAGAATTCCATGGGCTGTAAAGTCCATGGGGTCGCAAAAAGTCAGACATGACTGAGCGACTTTCACTTTCACAGGAGGGAAATGAATGCACACAGATACATTCATAAACATATTACACATGTAACTGATATAAATGATGCATAGCACATCACTTACAAAAAGATATCCAGTATCCTTGTCTGGAAAATCTCATGGACACAGGAGCCTGGTGGGCTGCAGTCCATGGAGTAGCAAAGAGTCGGGCACGACTGAGCAACTAACACTTACACCCCTTATGATAAATTCCATAATACCCAAGTGATTCTCACAGTATGCTTTTGTTGCTTTGGGCTGAATGCTTGTGTTGGAAACCAACCCATAATAATAAATAGCATGGTTCTGACTTGAATGTTGGTTGCTCGTTTGTTGAAATTAATCAGCAAGATGAAAATGGAGGCAAGTGTCCTCTTAGCGCACATTCCATTCAGTGGGTGCCTGCCAGGCACCGGGCATGGTGTCCTGCCTTGGGGTTGAAGAGGTAAATAAGACAAGGGCCTGCCTTCACATCTTATAGACTGAAGAGACTTAAAACAGCAATTATCCTGACAGTCATCTAAGATTACAATTAAGTACTGCAATTTCAGGCAGAATATTTTAAGTGTTGCGCCAAATTCACTTCTACAATTTACATAATCATAACTATTGTGACTTGGGTATAGATTTCATATGTGGACTGGACTTCATTCACAAAAACAAGTTTAAATTTTTTTCGGAAACATTAGAACAAAAACCAATTGAGCATTTTCAATCCTAAAGAATCTCTTTGGTTTCCAAAATGGAAAAGAAAAATATATACATTATTTTTAAATCCTTGAAAGTTCAAGTGCCCTGGGATAATTGAAATGTATATTCTGGTTTTGTTACAGAGACTTCTCAAGCCAGAAGGGATCTACAGTGGGGAGAAAAAGGCATGTTTCATAAACAGAACACTGTTTAATGTGCCACAGTCAAGACAGTAGTTTACAATTTTAAATAAGGCTAATTCTAAATGAAAGTAGGTCAAGTTCAGAGGTTAACTTGGATTAACTTGGATCTGTGTAATGTGATTTGGTAGTTCTTAGAATAACAGATTAAGACGTCAAATGGCAGAAATTGCAAAGAAGGCTGGTTATGCAAAATGCCCAGAGCTCAGAACCAAGGACTTTTCTCCCAGAGTTTAGGAAGCACAGCCCGGCCATGCATCTCGCCAACTCCTCAACTCCAGCCCAAGCCACTCTGCACCCCTGATTTCTGCCTTTTAGTTGGTGATCCTTAGCATTTACAGCAAAGCCTTGGTAAGGTTTGCTTCTCACTGTTTGTTCTGCTTAATTAATTAATTTCACAACCCTCAGTAGTCACCACAAAGATTTAAAAAACAAAAACGACCAGCCAGTTGTGGTTGAGAAGGCAGGGGTGGGGGCTGGATGGCACATCTCTAGGATGCCAGCAAAAGGAGGGAGTTGGCAGGCCCCAGAGGGTACCGTGGGCTGTTTCACTTTGCACTTCTCTGCAGAAAGGAAATGAGAACTGACATGCCCTATCACTTACAAAAAGCTCTCTGCACCTGCCTCCTGCACACTGCCCACCGGCCCTGCTCCAAGGTAAATGCCAACAAGAAAAATGTGCATGTGTGTATGTGACACACGTGTATAAGATCGTGGTAAGTAATTATTACTGAAAACATTCCTACACTAGTATTAACCTGATTCCTTTCCTAGTCACCTCTACTTGTAGTTTAAAAGGTTAATTTTTTTTCATTTGTATTGGATGGCTAAGCAGCTAAAGAATCTGCCTGGCAAAGCGGGAGACATGGGTTCGACCCCTGGGTAGGGAAGATGCCCAGGAGAAGGAAATGGAAACCCACTCCAGTATTCTTGCCTGAAAAATCCCATGGACAGAAGAGCCTGGTGGGCTACAGCTCATGAGACCGCAAAGAGTCGGACACGACGAGGCACACACACAGCATAGTTGATTTTCAATGTTGTGCTGCTTTCTGCTGTACAGCAAGGTGAATCAGTTATACATATGTCCACTCTTTTAGATTCTTTTCCTATGGAGGTTATTACAGAATACTGAGGAGAGTTCTCTGTGCTATACCGTAGGTCCTTATTAGTTATCTGTTTCGTATGTAACAGTGTGTATAGGTCATTCCCAGGCTATCCCTAACCTCTTTCCCCCAGTAGCTATTAGACTGTGTTCTACACCTATAACCCTGTTTCTATTCTGTAAATAAGCTCATTTGTACTTTTTTAGATTCCACATATAAGCAGTATCATATGATATTTGTCCTTATGGTAATTATTGCTAAAGAGAAATCCCAATCACAAAGAACAAATACTTCCTTTCCTGTGGCAGAACCTCTGAATATGTTTGCTGGATAGCTCTGTTTGTAGGATTGTTTAAAGGAGATGATAAATATTAGAAAAGTACCTTTTCCACATGTGGTAAAGACTAATCTATCTTAAGGGGAAAAAAAAAAGATGCTGAAGAGTCCCAACTATTTATGACATTTTTAAATGTCCTTTCAATCTGTTACTAAAACTAACAAACCTTTTCTGCTGACTTTATTCTTTTAAACATGCAATACAAATCATAAGTATCTCAGTTACCATTTGCATTGTATAAACTGGGCAACTTTTGAAAGAATTATTTTATGATACTATTCGAAATAGCCATATAGCTCTTTCCTTCTGTGGCCATCGCTGAAGCACGAGTGGCCAAAATGAAATCCAATCCCTTTGTTAAAAAAAAAAATAGCCATATATTACAAAGTATTTATAAGTGCCCAACTCATTTTTATTGGATGTTTCAAAATATGCTAAAGTGAGTATAGGACTAGCAAAGTGGTATGAAAAGCATTAATAATAAATTGCTTTGCTCAAAGTGGGAAGAAGTAGGCAGAAAGCACAAAAGGTTCAAGAAAATCATTACCAGTGAGTTTATTCAGCATTTTCTGTGAATGCCATCCTTTCTTTATGCAAACCTTCCTATAACATTATCTGTAACAAAATGGTAATGGTATCCAATTGTTCTGGGTATCTTAACACAAAGAAATAACTTATTTGCATCTACTCCACATAAGTAAGACAATTAAATTTATACTGTTAACAGAATCAAATGTTCAATTCTAGAAGATAAATCTACCTAGGTCAATCCTAAAGGAAATCAGTCCTGAATATTCATTGGAAGGACTGCTGCTGAAGCTGAAACTCCAATACTTTGGCCACTTGATGCGAAGAAGTGACTCATTGGAAAAGACTGATGCTGGGAAAGATTGAAGGCAGGAGGAGAAGGAGACAACAGAGGATGAGATGGTTGGATGGCATCACCAACTCAGTGGACATGAATTTGAGTAAACTCCCAGAGTTGGTGATAGACAGGGAGGTCTGGTGTGCTGCAGTCCACGGGGTTGCAAAGAGTCGGACATGACTGAGTGACTGAACTGAAATTGAAGTTACATCTAAATTGATATTTCTCAAATTGTTGGATTAAGGCCAAGGAGAGTTATTTTTCAAAAATATTATGGTGTACACAAGAATAAAAAGTACACATTATTTGATAAGGTTACCAGAACTATATTTAAAATATTTTTTAAATATATAAGAAAAAGTTTACTTTATTTATACAAATATGGCTGGAAAGACAAATATTTTGCTAATAGTTCTCCTGTTAACATGCCTGTGAAAAGATTCACCATTTTTATCTCTAACAGCAGCTAAACATTGAACACATATTAGTTAACTTCCTGAATGCTTACTATGTACCAAGCACTGTGATAAATGCTTGGTATACATTTTCTCCTTTAATCTTCAGAACAATCTTATAAGGTAGGGAACATTATCTTTCATTTATAGATAAGAAAAGAGTGGCAGAGAAAGATTAAGCCATCTCTGTTGGAGGTTACACAAATCAAAAATGATGGAGCCCAGGGCATCTAACCTGAGCGCCTGAGATCTCATCAACTATACATGCTGTCGAGCACTTGCTTAGCTCGTTGTTCTCTAGTAAACATCATGCAATCGTGCTACGGACTTATCTTCTTCCTTTCCAAACTTACTTAAAACTATTGTAATAAGGACTGCTTCTGGATTTGGGAGAGACTGAGCTCTTCAGACAGAGAAGGCAATGGCACCCCACTCCAGTACTCTTGCCTGGAAAATCCCATGGACAGAGGAGCCTGGTAGGCCACAGTCCATGGGGTCGCTAGAGTAGGACACGACTGAGCCACTTCACTTTCACTTTTCACTTTCATGCACTAGAGAAGGAAATGGCAACCCACTCCAGTGCTCTTGCCTGGAGAATCCCAGGGACCGGGGAGCCTGGTGGGCTGCCGTCTGTGGGGTTGCACAGAGTCGGACACGACTGAAGTGACTTAGCAGCAGCAGAGCTCTTCAGAACGGATCACCTTCACTGAGCAACCACCTAGATCCATCAGCTTCTGAGCAACTAGCCACTTTCAGCCTTAGAGTCAAGCTCAGATCTCAACACATACCCAGATTGACTTAAACCCCAACAGCATGACTGCCTGTCAGGTAGTAGAATATAGATGCAACCCCTTTATGTCAGTGTTATGGGTTGAACTGTGTCCTGCCCAAAATTCACATGTTGAAGTCCTAAGCCCCAGAATTCCAGAATATGACTGTATTGAAGATAGGGCCTTTAAGAGGTAATTACAGGATAATAAGGTCATATGGGTGGGCTCTCATCCAATAGGACTGGTGCCCTTATAAGATAAGAGGCGATCAGAAGATTAGGACACAGACAACGCACAGAGAGGAGACCCAGGGAAAAGATGGCCATCTGCAAGCCAAGAAGAGTCCTCAGAATGGAATGAACCCTGCCCACACCTTGACCTTGGACTTCCAGCCTCCAGAATTGTGAGAAAATAAATTTTTGTTGTTTATATCACCCACTCTGTGGTATTTTGTTATAGCAGCCCCAGTCAACTAATGCAGTTTAGCAATTAAATCCATGTTCAACCCTTGCAGGAATATCCTGAATTATATGCTTTTGACCAACAAAAAAGGCAAAGTAGTTGATTACCATTAGAGAAATATAGGAGACAGTTTTTTAAATCAAAGCCCCAAAGTTGGAGGGTAGCAACCCAATAAACTGGTGCTTGTGGAGAAAGAGAATCAGAATTCCTGAGGAGATAACAGGGAAGAAAACAGAGAATGGTGAAAGCATAAAGAAGCTTTGTAAAATAAACAGGTTTAGGTAACTGTCCTGGTCAAACATATCTGACAGGTCCCACGCAATGGAATAAATTCTACACTCCTTAGCACTAAAGCAAAGCACCCCAAAAACCCAGCCCAGCCCTAAGCTGCATCCTACACTAAATAAGCCCCTGGAAGAGGAAATGTCAACCCACTCTAGTATTCTTGCCTATATAATCCCATGGACAGAGGAACCTGGCGGGCTACAGTCCATGTGGTCGCAGAGTCAGACACGACTGAGTGACTGAACTGAAATGAACATCATAAACCATCTAGCTTTCCAGATGGCATACTGGCTGTCTCGGTTGTGCTTTTCTACCTGTAGGTAAGCATATCAACAGACTGATCCTTCAAAAGCAGCAGAATTTGTCAAGCACATTCAGGGACACTGACAATAACCAGCACTTCTCTAACACAGGTTGACAGATGCTTCTCTCTTCATGAGACTCTGTGACACAGGTTTCAGCTGATTTTGCCCACACAGGAACCAACCACCATGGTTCACACCTCAACTTACAATCCTAACTGCTCTCTTTAGCAATTTGAGGGCTTTGGTTTAAGTCTGACCTTTCCATTATGACTAACAATGATGCCAAGTCACAAACGGGAAAAGGTTTGAATCAGATCCTTTGTAAGCTCTAGCTATGGACACTCTGGATATCAACTGATTTTACTTAAAGACTGAAGACTATTTATACAGACTGAGTTCTATTTTTTAAGGTTCTATTCTCTCTGTATGGGTGTTCCATGAAGTTTTAAAAATGTATTTCCACTCCCAAACAGGCCAACTGATGACTAGCTTGCATCAGGGGTCAACCACATCATCACCTCCTCCATAAGATCTTCCTGCTTTCCAGATCAGATACCCACTCCATTGACTCTCATAACAGGCTCCCACACCTTCTCACAGTACTTATCACAGTTAGAGCATTGTAATTCCTTATGGAGTGGTCTGTTCTCATAATAAGTTCTTGAGAGCACAGACTGAGTCTTATTCTTCAAGATAATTCCACCACCGAACAAACAAAGTCTAACAGAGAGAGTCAAAAAATGTCAAATGAATGCAGAAATGAGTTTATGCACAGCACAAGCAAACATCAGTTTTGCAGTAAAACAGCATGGACAAAGAATGGCACCTGCCTTTCAGTAAACAAAGGGTGTTGCAGCCATCAAGTCATCAACCTCTTCAGCCACCCTTGATGGTGAACCTAAGGGGAACACAGGCTGGAGAAAAACAGGATACTGGCCCTAGATAGTTAAAGTGTATATCAAAGGAGTAATTTGAATAAGCTCAGACTCTTGCATCTTCCCATACAGAGAAAAGTGCTAAACTCATTAACTTGAGGTGTCTGTTTTTTCTTTAATTAGCAGTCATCTTTTGATACTTCGACTACCTGGATTTTTGTTTGGTTTGGATTTTTTTTTTTTTTTTGGCAAAATCTCCTATATAGCCTGGCTCCTCACTTACCTCTTCAGACCCTTACCTCCCTTACCTCCTCTCCAAGTTATCTGAGAGGCTATATCCCATAAGGCCACTAAATAAAACATAATCCTCAACTTTTAGGTTGCAGTTTTTCAGTGATCAATAGTAACATTTATCTAGATTCTTACTTCAGGTCATCAAGAACACATGGAGATCTAAGTCTTCTGTCCCCTATTACATTCAATTGCTAAAGCAACACAGAGATAACATTATTTGAGTCCTTACTGTGTTCTGGGAATTTTTCTAAGTCCTTTATGTGTATTATTTAAATGCTCGCAAAAAAAATTCATATAAGGTATCAAGGATTGCTATCCCATTTTACAGATAAGGAAAATAAGGCCCCAAGAAGAGCGGTAACTTATCCAACCCTCCTCACATAGCACAGCATTATTGTAAACAGGAAGTATCACACGATCTCAAAATTATATTTTAAATTTTTTCTAAGACCTTACTATGTGTCCTTCTAGAGTATACTAGCATTTGGGGATAAGTCTGTTTAAATATAATTTGCATACAACAGTGTATCCTTTTAATCTATTTGTCTCAATGAGTTTTGACAGACATATACAGTCATGAATCCACAACCACAATAAAATATATAACATTTTCATCATCTCAAAAATTTTCTATGTGCCCTCTGGCAGTCATTCCCATCCCTCCATCCCAGCCCATGGCAATCACTGGTCTTTTTTTCTGTCACTATACTTCTGTCTTTTCTAGAATATCATACAAATGGAAGTATACACTATATAGTCTTCTGAATCTGGCTCCCTTCATCTTGCATAAGGCTTCCAAGGTTATTGCCAAGGGTCAGTTATTTGTTCCTTTTTCTTGTTTGGTAGTATCTCACAGTATGAATATATGACAATCTGTTTCTACACTCACAAGCAGATGAAGATTCGGGCTGTTTCCAGCTTGGGACTATTTTCAGTAAAGCTTCGATGTATATCCATGCACAGGTTTTCGTATGAACATACATTTAACGTCTCTTGGGAACAGCTATGAATGAGGCTGCTTAGTTGTGTGGTAAGCTTATGAGTACCTTCATAAGAATCTGCCAAACTGTTTTCCAAAGAGGTTGGACCATTCTGCATTATCAGAAACATGCATTCTACTTGCTTTATATTCTTAACAGTGCTTGGTTTTGACAGGCTTTTTCATTTTAACCATTCTAAGCTGGAATCAAGATTGTCAGGAGAAATATCAATAACCTCAGATATGCAGATGACACCACCCTTATGGCAGAAAGTGAAGAGGAACTAAAAAAAAAAGCCTCTTGATGAAAGTGAAAGAGAAGAGTGAAAGGGTTGGCTTAAAGCTCAACATTCAGAAAACTAAGATCATGGCATCTGGTCCCATCACTTCATGGGAAATAGATGGGGAAACAGTGGAAACAGTGTCAGACTTTTTTTTGGGGTGGGGGGTCCAAAATCACTGCAGATGGTGATTGCAGCCATGAAATTAAAAGACGCTACTCCTTGGAAGGAAAGTTATGACCAACCTAGATAGCATATTCAAAACCAGAGACATTACTTTGCCAACAAAGATCCATCTAGTCAAGACTATGGTTTTTCCAGTGGTCATGTATGGATGTGAGAGTTGGACTGTGAAGAAAGCTGAGTGCCGAAGAATTGATGGTTTTGAACTGTGGTGTTGGAGAAGACTCTTGAGAGTCCCTTGGACTGCAAGGAGATCCAACCAGTCCATTCTGAAGGAGATCAGCCCTGGGTGTTCATTGGAAGGACTGATGCTGAAGCTGAAACTCCAATACTTCGGCCACCTCATGCAAAGAGTTGACTCATTGGAAAAGACCCTGATGCTGGGAAAGATTGAGGGCAGAAGGAGAAGGATGAGGATGAGATGGTTGAATGGCATCACCAACTCAACTGTCACGAGTTTGAGTGGACTCCCAGAGTTGGTGATGGACAGGAAGGCCTGGCGTGCTGCGATTCATGGGGTCGCAGAGAGTCGGACACAACTGAGGGACTGAACTGAACTGAACAGTATCTCACAGTGGTTTTAATCTGCATTTATCTAATGACTAATGATGCTGAGCATCTTATCATGGGCATAATTGCAATCCATAAATCTTTAGTGAAGGTCAAAATGTTTGTCTATTTTCCTGCTGAAATGATTTTATTCTTATTGGTGAATTGTTTGAGTTCTTTCTATATTCTAGTCAGTCAGTTCATCGGTTCAGTAGCTCAGTCGTGTCCAACTCTCTGAACCCCATGGACTGCAGCACGCCAGGCCTCCCTGTCCATCACCAACCCCCAGAGCTCGCTCAAACTCATTTCCATCCAGTCGGTGATGCCATCCAACTATCCAACCATCTCATCCTCTGTCATCCCCTTCTCCTCCTGTCTTCAATCTTTCCCAGCATCAAGGTCTTTTCCAATGAGTCAGTTCTTCGCATCACGTGGCCAAAGTATTGGAGCTTCAGCTTCAGCATCAGTCCTTTAATCCGACAAGCATTTTTCAAATTCTTTCTCTCAGTCTCTGGCTTAAACTTTAATTTCCTTAATAATATATTTTAAATATGTTCTTTAACAATATAATTTTTAATAAAGTTTATTTTAGAAAAGTTTCAGATTTATAGAAAAATCAAGAAGGTAGTATAAAGAGTTTCCATATAATCCCATACCCATTTTCCCCTATGGTATTTTTTTTATAATTAATAGCCATTTTTTAACTTTCAGTTACAACATCCTGGTCATTCCTAGGTCTGGTTCTATTGAGTGCTTTTTCTCTGCTAAGTCAATTTACTTTTCCATTCCTTTTGCATATCTATGAGTTTTGATTAAATGCAAAACACTGTATGTAAAAGAGCAGCTGAGACTAAGGTAAATGAATTTACTTCTGGGAGGGGCACATCTCTTCTGTTATCAGGCTATTATTGTGAGTGGCTGTGTTAATCTAAGAGTACTGAAGTAGATGCGTGTTTTGTTGTTGCTATAGTAACAAGGTACAGCAAAAACTATGAATTCCTCTAGCAGTGGATTCCAGCTACCTTATGTTTAGTGAGAGATCTGGAGTAAGTAACAGAGGAGTTTTTCTTAGTGTTCCATGGTGGAGTCAAAAGGAGTTTTCTTTATTCTCCTGTTGCACATGTCTTTGACAGACCTTGTGCACCTAAGCTTCCGAGGTGAGGCTTTCTCAGCATCCCTTCCTTCTCTACCCATGAATGACAGCCAGTCTCTACCTTGCATTGCTGGAGGGCCGTGGGTCCATGCCTGCTCCTCCCCAGCTATGGCAGACCCCCGGTTAATGTCAGTTCAGATCCTGGGCATAAATGGATTTCCCACTCCTCCCTTGGTGGTGGTTGTTGTTCAGTCGCTCAGTCGTGTCCGACTCTTTGCGACCCCGTGGACTGCAGCACACCAGGCTCCAGTGTCCTTCACTGTCTCTCAGAGTTTGCTCAAACTCATGTCCTTTGAGTCAGTGATGCCATTCAACCATCTCATCCTCTGTTGTCCCCTTCTCCTCCTGCCTTCAGTCTTGTAGCTCCCTTGGTACAGATGGGCTTTATCCAGCATCAGTGCAGGGCTGGAACAGTTATTTTCTATACCTAAACAACTAATCTGTAAAAAAGAACCTGGATCCAGGTGGTTGGGCAGCTTTCTTGCCCATCCTCTGCCTATGACACCTTTTGTATCCTATGACAAAAGTTCTGGGACTCTGGGGGATTTTGTGCCTGTCTCCCATCACCTGCATGCCTGCATCACTGACAGGCTCTCTCTGGTTTTCTGCCCCCTCCTAATCTTTCTCATGAGTACTGAGTGAAGGCCTATGGAAAAGAGTGGCAAGCATATACAGATCCTCTTTGTGTCTGGGGTGTGTTTGTGTTTGTGACCACTTAAAACTGTTCTGCTAGCCCATACTAGCTTTTTAAATTTTTCAAAAAATTTTGCTTGTTGTCTTAACATCTGCGTTGACAGCTGGTAAAAGCAGGGACATTACTTTGCCAACAAAGGTCCATTTAGTCAAAGCTATGGTTTTTCCAGTAGTCACGTATGGATGTGAGAGTTGGACTATAAAGAAAGCTGAGTGCCGAAGAATTGATGCTTTTGAACTGCGGTGTTGGAGAAGACTCAAGAGTCCCTTGGACTGCAAGGAGATCAAACCAGTCCATCCTAAAGGAAATCAATTCTAAATATTCATTAGAAGGAATGATGCTAAAGCTGAAACTCCAATACTTTGGCCACCTCATGCAAAGAACTGACTCATTGGAAAAGACCCTGATGCTGGGAAAGTTTGAGGGCAGGAGGAGAAGGATGAGGATGAGATGGTTGGATGGCATCACCGACTCAATGGACATGAGTTTGAGTAAACTCCCGGAGTTGGTGATAAACAGGGAGGCCTGGTGTGCTGCAGTCCACGGGGTCACAAAGGGTCAGACATGACTGAGCGACTGAACTGAACTGACCATGATGTGTCTCTTCTCTCCTTGGAATTTGGATCACCTGTTTGCCTTTAGAACTCAGATCTCTGATGGAACAAAAGATAGGCATGATATTGTACATTATGCATCTTTTTCTCATGCTTAAAGTGGGAGCAGTGTCTTCTTGTGGCTTTCTATACCTTAAATGAAAGCAGAACTATAGAGCTTAATATTATTTAAAACAAGTTATTGATCCTAATGGACATTACAGTATAACCAAAGGCTTTCTCATTATTTTGAAACTTTCCTTCTTTCCAACAAAATTAAGCCTCATATTCAGTATGTGAGTCTTTTTTTCAGACTGAAATGATCTGAAGGTTTCCTAGGCATATTCCAGTTAAGACACACATGGTGCTCACAGATGTAATGTGGGCTGAGCTTTACTGGAACTCAACAATATGTCAACTAGTTCTTCAGATCAAGACAGCTTATTTCCCCAAGTTTGGAACTGCTACTCAATTTCAAATATCCTTAATTTTATTGCAAAGTAAGACCATTAAAATGGATGAACCTAAGCAAAGAGGGTACTTATTATAAATGAATAAATATATTTTTTAAACAAACAAATCAAGACACATGTGCTAAAAAAAAAAGTATCCTTAAAAGTAATTTTTGTAAACAGTGCTGCAATGAACACTTGTGTGCACATATCCTTTGGGGCTATTTATAATAACGAAGACATGGAAGCAATATAAATGTCCATTGACAAAAGAATGGATAAAGAAGATGTGGTATACACACACACACACACACACACACACACACACTGGAATATTACTCAGCTATAAAGAAGAATGAAACAATGCCATTTGCAGCAACATGGATGAGATTATCACTTCAGCAACCTAGAGATTATCATATTAAACGAAGTAAGTTAGAGAAAGACAAATAGTGTATGATATCACTGATACATGCAATCTAATTTTTTTTAATGATACAAATTTGTATCATTAAAAAAAATTAGATTGCACGTAAAATTATTTACAAAACAGAAACAGACTCACAGATATCAAAAACAAACATATGGGCTTCCCTGGTGGCTCAGATGGTAATGAATACAGGAGACCTTCAATACAGGAGACCTGGCTTTGACCCATGGGTTGGGAAGATCCCCTGGAGGAGGAAATGGCAACCACTCCAGTGTTCTTGCCTGGAGAATCCCATGGACAGAGAAACCTGGTGGGTTACAGTCCATGGGATCACAAAGAGTCGGATCCGACTGAGCGACTGAGCACAAGGTTACCAAAAGGGAAACACAGCAGGGTAGCAGGAAGGATAAATCAGGAGCTTGGGATGAACACACAGGAACTATTCCATAGAAGATAGATAACCAACAAGGGCCTACTGCACAGCACAGGGAACTCTGCTCAGTATTCTGTGATAACTGTATGAGAAAAGAATCTAAAAAAACAATGAATATATGTATAACAATCACTGCTGTGTGTCTGAAACTGCTGCTGCTGCTAAGTCATTTCAGTTATGTCTTGACTCTGTGTGACCCCATAGACGGCAGCCCACCAGGCTCCCCCGTCCCCGGGATTCTCCAGGCAAGAACACTGGAGTGGGTTGCCATTTCCTTCTCCAATGCATGAAAGTGAAAAGTGAAAGTGAAGTCGCTCAGTTGTGTCTGACTTGTAGAGACCCCATGGACTGCAGCCCACCAGGCTCCTCCATCCATGGGACTTTCCAGGCAAGAGTACTGGAGTGGGGTGCCATTGCCTTCTCCAACATCTGAAACTAACACATTGTAAATCAAACATACTCCAATAAATTAATTTTTTTAAATTTAAAAATAAAAATCTTTTAAAAAGTAACTTGTTGGGAGACAATGCTTATTACAACAGTAGCGCTATGTACATGATAAAAATATTAATAAATCATTTCTCCCTAGAATGCACATTTCTAAGAAAATCAGCTCTGTCTCGATACAGTCACATTTTTTGTTTGTTTGTTTTACTTTTTATTTTATTTTTTTTAATTTTATTTTATTTTTAAACTTTACAATATTGTATTGGTTTTGCCAAATATCAAAATGAATCTGCCACAGGTATACATGTGTTCCCCATCCTGAACCCTCCTCCCTCTTCCCTCCCCATACCATCCCTCTGGGTCGTCCCAGTGCACTAGCCCCAAGCATCCATTTGTTTGGGATTTGGAACTAAAATAGGACTACCCACTAACTAAATGGGAACCCACTCCAGTGTTATTGCCTGGAAAATTCCATAGACAGAGGAGACTAGTATGGGATTGCAAAGAGTCTGACATGACTGTGTGACTGAGCACACACTAACTAACTTGTTTACTAAAATGACTTGCAATTGTTTCAGAACCCCACCTCAAACACCAAAATGCCATTCAGTTCAGTTCAGTTCAGTCGCTCAGTCGTGTCCAACTCTTTGCAACCCCATGAATCCCAGCACGCCAGGTCTCCCTGTCCATCACCAGCTCCTGGAGTTCACTGAGACTCTCGTCCATCAAGTCGGTGATGCCATCCAACCATATTACAGATGTTCAAAACCTGTCTTGGAGGCTCCAAAAGCAACTCAGAAGAAGTATTCCAAGAAAGAAGAGAATCACTTGATTAAACGTCCGCTTCCCATGCTATTCTACACTTTTTCTAAATGAAGAAAAGCCCTGGATCTTAAGAACTTATCTTAAACTAAAATTGGGCTTCCCTGGTAGCTCAGTGGTTAAAGAATCTGCCTGTCAGCATGGGAGACATGGGTTGGGTCCCTGATCAGAGAAGATGCCACATGCCACCAAGCAACTTAGGCCAAAACTACAGAGCCACGTGCCCTACAGCCTCCACAAGAGGGGGAGCATGCTCAGTCGTGCCCAACTCTTTGCGACCCCAAGGATAGGCACCTTTGTCTACGGGATTATCCAGGCAAGAATACTAGAGTGGGTTCCTATTTCCTTCTCCAGGGCATCTTCCCAACCCAGAGACTGAACCCAAGCCTCTTGCATCTCCTGCACTGGCAGGCAGATTCTTTACCTCTGCACCACTTGGTAAGTCCCACAACAACAGAAGCCACTGCAATGAGATGCCCAAGCACCACAAAGAAGAGTAGCCCCCACTCACCACAACTAGAGAAAGCTGGTGAACCAACGAAGGCCCAGCACAGCCAAACATAATTAAGAAAAAAAAGAAACTAAAATCACAAGTTATATATATAGCAAAGACAGTAATACAGTAAAAACTGGGACTTCCCTAGTTGAGACTCTGTGCTCCCAATGCAGGGGGCCCAGGTTTGATCCCTGATTAGGGAACTAAATCCCACATGCCACAACTAAAGATCCCATGTGCCACAACCAAGATTAAAGAGCTCAGTTGCAAGCAACAACTAAGATCTGGCACAGCCAAATAAAAAATTTTTATTAAAAATACAGTAAAAACTCTTGAAAATCAGAACCAAAAAGAACTAGTATTTGCTGTGCAGAATATGTTCACAGTAACATTCACAGTTAATGATGACTAATTGCTTCATCAGTGGATTAACACTGATGAAGATTAACACAAGATTAACAGGGTCTTGTGTTACCAAACTGATGTGATTCAATTTCTATATGAGTCTCTTTCCAGTCTCCTTTTGCCAATCAGTATCTGTAATGCATGTTGGAAGAATGAAGGCATTCTCTTTGTCTTATCAAACATAAAATATGGATTCATTCTATCATGAGCCTGTGGAATTTACACTGATTAGCATGCTATTAAATTTTAAAAATAAAGTGAAAATCTCTAGGACATATCCACTGCCTTCCCCACAACTAGTCCTCATCTTCCTCACCTATAAAACGGATAGCACAAATAACGTTGCTCTCAGAGACCTGTGATGAGGACAAAATGAAATACTGTGATAAAGCACTCAAATAATATAGACTGTTACCACGATTATTATCCTGCATGAAGGAGGTAGTTCAGTCAAGAAGTCCCCTCCTGATTGAAGAGGAAAATCAGACATATCCATAATTAATTCATATAAGGTTAAATCAAGAATGTATATGTATTCAGTCGCTAGTCGTATCTGACTCCTTTTTGCAACCCTATATGGACTGTAGCTCACAGGCTTCTCTGTCCATGGGATTTTCCAGGCAAGAATATTGGAGTGGGTTGCAATTTCCTCCTCCAGGGGATCTTCCTGTCCCAGGGATCAAACCCACCTCTCTTGTCTGTGTCCTCTGCCTTGGAAGGTAGATTCTTTACACTTGAGCCACCTGGAAAGCCCTTGAACCAAGAATACGTCTAAATCTCACAATGAGTGAATCGAAGCACACTGAAGTGGTCATATTACAGGGTTAGCTCGCTGCTCTAGGAAGCTCCTGCTTTTTAAGTTTGCTGCCTCCAAAAGCACACCTCTCCTACTTTTCCTGCAAATCACTTGTAACATAATTCAGCATGTGCATCCCAAAACAGCAATCTTGGGGGTGATAAAGAAGATCATGCTTCCTGTCAGACAGCAGGACTAATATGACTCAGCAGGTCAAGCGTGTCACTGTCACAATGTTTTAATAAACGATTAGAAGATTCAATTCACCACTATTTTCAAGGTGAGTATATCAATATAAGGAACCATATTAACAGAGATAAAAACATGGCCCAAACTGCTCTGCCAAGAAGTGGCAGTAAAAACTCTGATTTAAAATGACATGGCAATAAAACTCAAAGTTAATGTCACCAACCTAACTCCAACTCTCCACCACCTCTCTATAATGAAGTCGGTCTCAAAAGAATAAATTACTTTGCATACCCCCTGGCTCCAATCTAATCTATAATGGATGTAATATGCATATCCTGAATTCTTCTTCTACTGCGCAAGCCTAAGCAAGCCGGAGATACAGGGGGTTTGTGGGACCCCAGACAGGAACTAATCCCATCTTTTCTTTAGATGCTTTACAAATGACGGTGACTAGAGCACTGGCTTTGGATGCAATTAACAACTCATCGAATTCTTTTTTTTTCTTTCACATTTAGGTAGAGCCAGAAATAGAGGAAAACAACAGAATGGGGAAGACTAGAGATCTCTTCAAGAAAATTAGAGATACCAAGGGAACATTTCATGCAAAGATGGGCTCGATAAAGGACAGAAATGGTATGGACCTAACAGAAGCAGAAGATATTAAGAAGAGGTGGCAAGAATACACAGAAGAACTGTACAAAAAAGATCTTCACGATCGAGATAATCACGATGGTATGATCACTCACCTAGAGCCAGACATTCTGGAATGTGAAGTCAAGTGCACCTCAGAAAGCATCACTACAAACAAAGCTAGTGGAGGTGATGGAATTCCAGGTGAGCTATTTCAAATCCTGAAAGATGATGCTGTGAAAGTGCTGCACTCAATATGCCAGCCAATTTGGAAAACTCAGCAGTGGCCACAGGACTGGAAAAGGTCAGTTTTCATTCCAATCCCAAAGAAAGGCAATGCCAAAGAATGCTCAAACTACCGCACAATTGCACTCATCTCACACGCTAGTAAAGTAATGCTCAAAATTCTCTAAGCCAGGCTTCAGCAATAAGTGAACCGTGAACTTCCAGATGTTCAAGCTGGTTTTAGAAAAGGAGAGGAACCAGAGATCAAATTGCCAACATCTGCTGGATCATGGAAAAAGCAAGAGAGTTCCAGAAAAACATCTATTTCTGCTTTATTGACTATGCCAAAGCCTTTGACTGTGTGGATGACAATCAACTGTGGAAAATTCTGAAAGAGATGGGAATACCAGACCACCTGACCTGCCTCTTGAGAAACCTATATGCAGGTCAGGATGCAACAGTTAGAACTGGACACGGAACAACAGACTGGTTCCAAATAGGAAAAGGAGTATGTCAAGGCTGTATATTGTCACCCTGCTTATTTAATTTATATGCAGAGTACATCATGAGAAATACTGGGCTGGAAGAAGCACAAGCTGGAATCAAGATTGCCAGGAGAAATATCAATCACCTCAGATATGCAGATGACACCACCCTTATGGCAGAAAGTGAAGAGGAACTCAAAAGCCTCTTGATGAAAGTGAAAGAGGAGAGTGAAAAAGTTGGCTTAAAGCTCAACATTCAGAAAACGAAGATCATGGCATCTGGTCCCATCACTTCATGGGAAATAGATGGGGAAACAGTGGAAACAGTGTCAGACTTTATTTTTTGGGGCTCCAAAATCACTGCAGATGGTGACTGCAGCCATGAAATTAAAAGATGCTTACTCCTTGGAAGACAAGTTATGACCAACCTAGATAGCATATTCAAAAGCAGAGACATTACTTTGCCAACAAAGGTCCGTCTAGTCAAGGCTATGGTTTTTCCAGTGGTCACATATGGATGTGAGAGTTGGACTATGAAGAAGGCTGAGCGCCGAAGAATTGATGCTTTTGAACTGTGGTGTTGGAGAAGACTCCTGAGAGTCCCTTGGACTGTAAGGAAATCCAACCAGTCCATTCTAAAGGAGATCAGCCCTGGGTGTTCTTTGGAGGGAATGATGCTAATGCTGAAGCTCCAGTACTTTGACCACCTCCTGTGAAGAGTTGACTCATTGGAAAAGACTCTGATGCTGGGAGGGATTGGGGGCAGGAGGAGAAGGGGACGACAGAGGATGAGATGGCTGGATGACATCACTGACTCGATGGATGTGGGTTTGAGTGAACTCCAGGAGTTGGTGATGGACAGGGAGGCCTGGCGTGCTGTGATTCATGGGGGTCACAAAGAGTTGGACACGACTGAGCGACTGAACTGAACTGAACTGAACTTTTCATCTTAACTGGATCCTGTAGTTAGCAAGTCCTAAGAATTACTCAGGGACTTCCCAGGTGGCTCAGCAGTAAAGAATCCATCTGCCAATGCATGAGACACAGGAAACACAGATTCAATCCCTAGGTTGGGCAAATTCCCTGGAGGAGGGCATAGTAACCCACTCCCGTATTCTTGCCTGGGAAATCACAAGGACAGTGGAGCCTGGTGGGCTACAGTCCATAGGGTTGCAAAGAGTCAGATACAACTGAGCAGCTAAACACACACACGCACAAAAATTACTCAACTTTTTTAATGTAAAATATTTCCCCTTCATAAAGACCATCTACCACTTTATTACTTTCTGGCCATGAAAATATGCCTAATACTTAAAGCAGTACTACTTTTGTCAATCAAGAGTTTCCCAAGAACAGCATCCTAATCCAGCAGTATTTCATTTTGCATTGATACATGACTACCTTGCTATACTAATGCTAAGTCGCCTCAGTCGTGTCCGACTCTGTGCGACCCCATAGATGGCAGCCCTCCAGGCTCCCCCGTCCCTGGGATTCTCCAGGCAAGAACACTGGAGTGGGTTGCCATGTCGTTCTCCAATGCACAAAAGTGAAAAGTGAAAGTGAAGTCAGTCAGTCGTGTCCGACTCTTAGCGACCCCATTGGACTGCAGCCTACCAGGCTCCTCCGTCCATGGGACTCTCCAGGCAAGAGCACGGGAGTGGGGTGCCATTGCCTTCTCTGGTGCATGGCTACTTTAAAGTGCCTATATCTTTACTGCATGATTGATGGCCAGCTTGGGAAGCGTTGGGTGCATCCATTTCTACAAACTAAGCAGAATACAGCAACTGAGGTAGCTGTTTCATCTAGAAACATACCATTCTTGTATCCCATCTTTAATATTCGCTTCAATGGCCTTTTTAAATGAAAGTCATTCTATTTGACCTTTCCACAAATGTTTGTCAATCAAGGACTTGCTCCAATAATATTTCTTACAGAGTTCTCCAGTTTTATCTTTATTATAAGTAGACTGTTGTTTCTATACAAAGCCAAACATTCACATTAAAATGAATGCCACTTCCATTTCTTTTATAAGGGTTTTCTATTTAACATGGCATCTGACAAGCAGCCCCATCTGTATTTTCCACTAAAAGGGGTGGGGTGGGGTGGGGGCAGAAAGGGCGAAGACTAATTGATCAGGGAATACAAGGTATGTGGGGGAAGTGGAAGAGTAGGAGGAGAAGAATGTAATTCTAGAATCTGGGAGCAATTTCCTGAGCTGCACATGGTGGTGAGGGGGGGAGCCCATTTTGGCTGTGAAAACGGTAAAATCAATAAAGATTCAAGTTAACCCCTCACCCCCCTCAGAGTCTCTGCCCTCTGGTTCAAAGACAAAATGTCTCCACAAACCAGAAAACTAAATCATTACTCACAACTCCGTGTCAACTGCCTTTTGAGTAAGAAGAGTGTGGCGCTGGTCCCCCCATCTCCCCGCTGTCACTGCCTCTCCTGCTTGTCTAGACAGAGATGACAACCTCCAAAAGCTACTGGCAGAAGTCAACTGTAATAATATCATGACAACAACTGTCGCAGCGCTTACCAAACTGAAGGTAAATGTCAAACATCATCGTGAAAGGAAAGATACGTAGTATAAAAGAATGTGACAATAATCTGGGCGTGAGATCACAAAATTCCTACCCTCACACCCAGGTTGCTTCAAAAGACATCACTTAAGGATGGTTTCATGTCAGGAAATCTGTTCATGCAATACATCAAGCAGCAGGCCCAAGAAGAAAAAGACTCTCAACTATTTTTAAGTTGCAAAAAAAGACATTTACTAGAATCAAATGTCCATTCCTAATAAAAAATGCCTACAAAGTTACTAAAACCAAGATGCTCTTCAACATCATGAAGGATACCCTAAGCTGAGAGCCAATGGCAGAATACTAACAAAATCCTTGTAGCACGTCCATTAAAATTTGGAATAAGACAAAAACATCTACTTACCATTATTATTTAGCACTGCCATATAAACTCTAGCCAATGCAATAAGACCAGAACAGACAAATAAAAGCTATAATTCCTGTGAAAGTAGGTGACAAAATTTTGTCTATATCAGATTACATATAACATTAGAACTTTATCTTATATCATGTCCCTAAATAAATTTCAGATGAATTAGAGAGCTTGGTGTAAATCTGAAACCAAAAAAATTAATTGGAGATATAGGTAAATATTAACTGATTTTTTTTAATAGAGAAGGAATTTAAGGATAAAATAATCACAAATATTATAAGGATAATATCATAAAATATTATAAGGATAAAAGTAATCATGAAAATAGAGATTGATTATATTTCTTCATTAAAAAAAGAGAAAACCATAAAAAGCAAACGGTAAATTGGGCAAAATATTTTCAACTGTTATACCAGACAAATAAAGTATATATGTTATTGATAGTATAAAAGCTTTTTGAAATTAGGAAAAGAACAACTAGCCTCAACAGAATCACAAGGACATAAACTAATAATTTAAGATAAGTCTTCATATTAAGAATAACCTCATAATCATACGGTTTTGTATTATACCACAAACATTACCCAGACGTTTTGAGGAATTACTATCCGTCAGTTACTCTCTGAGGTGTTTCTCATATACTGTCTCTGTATTCAACACTCTTTAACAAGTGGGTGATAGTGCACCCATTTTATAGATGGAGCAACTCAGTTTTAGAAAGATTAAATAATTTGTCCAAGTAAATGGTAAAAAAAAAAAAAGATTTTAAGTTCAATTCTAAGTCTGTATCCTCTATATTCCTTCAGTCTCAAAGAAACAACTAAAATTATTGATAAGGTAGAATACATAAGAGTTTAAAAATTTTGGACATCCAAAAATAAATCATAAAATTCTAAGCTAAACCAACACTCTGAAAAACCTCTGCAACCTTTATGCAACAATTATTATTTTCCTTAATATAGAAAGAATTCTCGCAAAGCAACCGGAAATAGTGTAAGACCAACAAAAAAAAAAATAGGCAAACACCATTAAAAGCACTACGTAATTATAAATAATCGGAGCAGGCAATGGCATCCCACTCCAGTACTCTTGCGTGGAAAATCCCATTGATGGGGGAGCCTGGTAGGCTGCAGTCCATGGGATCACGAAGCAACTTCGAGATCTGAGCAACTTCCCTTTAACTTTTCACTTTCATGCATTGGAGAAGGAAATGGCAACCCACTCCAGTGTTCTTGCCTGGAGAATCCCAGGGACAGGGGAGCCTGGTGGGCTGCCGTCTATGGGGTCACACAGAGTCGGACACGACTGAAGTGACTTAGCAGTAGCAATTATAAATATAAAAGCTACAAATATAAAACTATGTTGATTGGTAATCTAAGAAATATCATTCAAAGAATGATGAAATACTACTTCTCAAACATGACATTTTCAAATAATAAAGAAATTAAATAATCAATAATAACATGGGTAAGGCTTCAACCCAATAAGAAAATGACTGAATTAATTATGGTGTTAAACTAAGATGGAATATGTCTTAGTATTAAAATCATCAAATGATATTTGCTAACACAAGAATAGCCTTACCCGTCTTCTTATCCAATACCAGATTTGTGCATGTGTATAAGACAGAAATTCTAATTCATGGGTAATTTTTAAAGAAATACACTATGAGGGTTAGAAATGGTACAGACCATTTTAAATTTCTTCTCAATCTGCTTTAGTATTTTCCAAATTTTCTCAATTCAGTGTATTCACTTTTCAATCAGAAATATTTTAAAATTGTATTAGAAACAATGATTTATACACTATCAATAAGAACACTTTAAATTTGTATAGTTCTTTTAGAATTTACAAAGTAACCTTATAAATATTATTCCATTTAATTCACACAACAGTCTTTTGAGATATATACTGGCACCATTTAACAAAATAAATAATTTTTATTAAACTAAAAAGATTAAGTTTCTTTATGTCTTCCAAGGACAGGGCAGAGAGAGGGGCAGGCAAAGACGAGCCCTTAAAAGAAAATGAAACTCTGAATTATGAGCATGCCCTAAAGAAACTCTAAACAATGTCAGTGATACAACATTTCTCCCTGAAAAAATCTTTTGTTGGCCTAACTTCTAGCTGTCACAGTTACTGTCAAGTGATAATGGTATTACATTCACTTCAAACTAGCATCTTTTATTACCTGTCGTTTTATAAGCATCGTGTTCTACGTGGGAGTTAATTCACAGAACTCCTGGTTATATAACTGGGACCAACCCACAAACTGGGTTCTAAGAGTCCTTTTCTAAAATAAGCTGGTAAAAGTGGTCATGTCTCTCCCATGGTACTACATGAATAAGTCAAACAGACTGAAAATAAACAATGTTAGCACCATGATTGGTTAAAAAACAAACAAAACTTGAATTAGTTCAATTCTATTATTCTTATGTGACCACTTAAAGAGTTTTCATTTGTGTTGAAAAGTCAAAACGGGAACACAGTACAAACTGGTACAAACTGCAAGCGGGTCGTATGTTAGTTTGGTTAAGTGCAAATTCTATTCCATAGATGAAATGGTTTTACTAAATTTGAATTCTTTAAAACTGAAATGCATTCCTTATTTTAATTGTTAACTGTTTAAAACAAAAAATCAAGAAAATAAATACTGTACATTATTTTCTGACTTGTACTTAAAATAATCTTGTCAAATAGAGGTAGAATGCTAAAAAAATACAGGTGTCAAATCAACAGGCTCATCTCTAGTCTCATTATAAAGTTATGCTCTAAGAAAAATACCTTAAAATTGGAATAGCTGTTCATTAGGATTTTGGTAAAGAATACACACGAACTGTTTTCCTTGTCTTTTGAGCATGTTCCAAATGTGGTAGATCTTATTTTGCTGGTATTTATAACTTTATGGAAACATAATAGGAAGGTTTTAAGGGCTCATCAGACCATTTATTTCGATTAGAAGCGGTAATGAAATCTGTTTAAACTATTAGATATCACTTAGTCTCTATGTAAGACAGATTGTATACTTAATGCCTTTTGGCATGATCCACAATTCCTTGTCCTTAATACTTTCATATTGACTGAAAACAAGGATTCTCTTCCTACTCCACCCAAACCTCCTCAAGCCCAAATCAGCAGTTTGATCGCAAATAGCACTTTTCATAAACCTTAGAAAATAACTGTTATAAACCTTTAGCTCACATGCTGGCAGTAGCAATAATAAGCCTTAGCTATAAGAAGCCTTAGCTATAAGCCAAGGATGGCCTCCCTGGTGGTTCAGAGGTTAAAGCGTCTGCCTGCAGTGTGGGAGACCTCAGTTCAATCCCTGGGTTGGGAAGATCCCCTGGAGAAGGAAACGGCAACCCACTCCAGCATTCTTGCCTGGAGAATCCCATGGATGGAGAAGCCTGGTGGGCCACAGTCCACGGGGTCGCAAAGAGTCGGACACGACTGAGCGACTTGACTTTCACTTTCACTTAACTTTCATAAGCCAAGGATTCGATGCTGTTTCTAGCTCTACACAGACTACGACCTTGAAAAGTGACAACTGTCACAGTCCTGGATATACCTGCCCTCACCATGGGCAATGTTCTTCCAAATGCCTTTCCTTTCTGAAAAATGACACACTGGACCACTATACTCATGACATCACGCTGCTTGAACCTAGTGGGCAAGATGTACCAACTACTCTAGATGTACTGGTAAGACTTCTGCATGTCAGAAAGTGGGAAATCTAACAAAAATTCAGGGGCTTTCTATCTCAGTGCAACTGTCAGGGGTCCAGTGGTGTGGGTTATACTGAGATATCCTATCTAAAGTAAGGATGAGCTGTTGCATCTGGCCACTCTGACAATCAAAGAAGGGGCACAGTGCCCCTTTGGATTCTGGAGAAAACCTATGTCCCTTCTGGATGTGCTGCTTCAGCCCTTTTACCAAAAGACCCCTCCAAATCCATTAGTTTGAGTGGGGCCCAGACCAAGGGATTCCCTGGTAGCTCAAACGGTAAAGAATCTGCCTGCAATGCAGGAGACCAAGTTCAATCCTTGGTCGGGAAGATCCCCTGGAGAAGGGAACGGCTACTCACTCCAGTATTCTTGCCTGGGAAATTCCATGGACAGAGGAGCCTGGTCGGCTATAGTCCATGGGGTCGTAGAGAGTCAAATACAACTGAGCGACTGACACTTGCACTTTGAGAGCAGGGGAAGGCTAGGCACCAGGTCCAGGCTGCCATGCAGACAGCTTGGACATCTGGGCACATGCTCCAGCAGGTTGGCAGTGCCTGTCCTCTCAGTGGCAGGGAGAGATGCGCTGTTTGGAGGTGCTTTGGGGAAACCTCCAAAGGTAAATCGGTGCAGACCTTTAGGATCTTGGAACAAGACTCTACCGAACCTTAGTTTTGAACATCTAGCCTCCAGAACCGGCAGAGAATAAATTCCTATTTTTTCACACCTCCAGTTTGTGGGAGTTTATGATCACAGTCCTAAGAAATGGATAGAAATTTTGTTCTAATGACTTCAAGGGTATTAGCTCATCTAATCACTTTAAGGACTACAGCCCACCAGGACCCTCTGTCCATGTGATTATCCCAGCAAGAATACTGGAGTGGGTTGCCATTTCCTCCTCCAGTGGATCATCCTGACCCAGGGTTCGAATCCATAACTCTTAAATTTCCTGCATTGACAGGCAATTCTTTGCCATTAGTGCCACCTGTACAAGGACCAATCACCTTAAGAGTCACGAGTATTACTATTTTTTAGAGAGGGGCTTCCCAGTTTGCTCAGCTGGTAAAGAATCCGCCTGCAATGCAGGAGACACTGGTCCGATTCTTGGGTCAGGAAGATCCCCTGGAGAAGGGACAGGTTACCCACTCCAGTATTCTTGGGCTTTCTTGGTGGCTCAGACACTAAAGAATCTACCTGCTAATGCAGGAGACGTAAGAGACTCAGGTTGGATTCCTGTATTGGGAAGATCCCCAGGAGGAGGGCATGGAAACCTACTCCAGTATTCTTGCCTGGAGAATCCCATGGACAGAGGAGCCTGGCAGGTCAGTATATAAGGTCACAAAGAGTCAGACACGACTGGGTGACTAAGCACACAGCAGAGAGAGGAGCCAAAGATAACCTTGCATGGGGCAGAGGTGGGACATGAACTCTGCAGTCTGCTTCTGAGCCTGTGCTCTTAACCACTAGACCATCATGTCAACAGAGGAGTAACAGGAACCCACATGCTTCTCTCACCTGGATAACCTGAATGGGCTGTCATCACCATAGAAACTATGTCCTCTTAGTTTGGGAGCTCAGCTCTCTAACTAGGCTCTCAGCACCCTGCTGTTGAAGGCAGGTTCTGAGTATCTGAAGGGTAGGTGACTGCCCAGCATTCGACTTGAAGGCTCCCTGCAATCCCCACAAATATCCGCTATTTTTTGGTAAGGGATTGATTTTGTTAATGGCAGACTGCCCAGGCTGGCACAACCCCGAGGGTGATCCCTTTCTTCAATTTTGCACCTTGGCACCCTACCTGCATTATCTTGGTCCTGGCCCTGCTGCCAATATCTTCTTTTCAAATGACTTGCAAGAATAGCACTTTAAGTCCTAGTTCTTCTTTGATACTACTTAATGAAGAAAAACATTTTGATTTTAAACTTCATTACCTGACTGGAGTCTCAACCACAGTTGATCTTGTTTTTTAACATCTGAAATGAAGACAAGCATAAAATTCTCCAATCCTTGCTAACTTTTGGAAGTAATATTCAACTTTTACATGGTGCATCCATTCAGCAATGGGCTGGACCCTCAACATCAAGGTCCATTAAAGAGTAAGCAGAAGGATATCTGTCTAGTTCTCTACAATAAAGCCAAGGGCTTGGCACATGGCATTTGTTCAATGTTCATCAAGTACGGCGGGCGGATGGATTGATGGATGCGTGGATGGATGGATGGCTGAGGGTCCAGGGATGCTGAAACTCCATAGAAACTAAACTATGAGGAGCATGATGAAACGGGCAGCCCTGCCAGCACCCAAGCTCATCTCCTCTCTCTCTTTTTTATCCACAGTACTCTTTTCAGGGAATAAGACCAAACAAACAAAAAAACCTAGAAAGATCATATCTTGCCCAGATTGAGGATACTTGATGATATTGATTTGATTTGAAAAAGCTGAAATTTGCCAACGTCCAGACTGTCCAAAGTAACTTCATAAAGGCAGAAATTCCTGGGAGAAGGGATATTTATTGTCATTTCAGCTTCTGCCAGGACCCAAGGCACAACTCCAAAGGACACAAGCCTATCTGTGCCAACCTCTTTCTAAATATTTCTTCTATATCCTTCACCCTGGTGCCAGACACAGGAGCCCTCATGCTACCTCCAAACACCTTCATCCCAAGCCATCTCTCCCAGACACCTATGAATAACCCTATTACCATGAAAGTCTGTGGTGTGAATGAAGTTTAACACTCCTATAGTATTATTAAGTAAGGTTATACTAACTGAAACAGCTCTAGTTGGTAGCGTGTGCCTAGGAGGTATTTTCCAGTGAAATCTATATACCTGCTTCATCCACAATCTACCCTAGAGCCCCCTTCCGCTTTCCCAAGTCTGCTAGAAAACAGGATACCTTTACAGTTCCCTACCATCCACATCTTCATGGCAAGTAGATGGGGAGACAATGGAAACAGTGAAAGACTATTTTCTTGGGCTCCAAAATCACTGCAGATGGTGACTGCAGCCATTAAATTAAAAGACGCTTGCTCCTTGAAAGAAAAGCTATGACCAACCTAGACAGCATATTAAAAAGCAGAGACATTACTTTGTCGACAAAAGTTCATCTAGTCAAAGCTATGGTTATTCGAGTAGTCATGTATGGATGTGAGAGTTGGACTGTAAAGAAAGCTGAGTGCCGAAGAATTGATGCTTTTGAACTGTGTTGTTGAAGACTCTTGAGAGTCTCTTGGAGATCCAACCAGTCCATCCTAAAGGAAATCAGTCCTGAATATTCATTGGAAGGACTGATGCTGAAGCTGAAGCTGAAGCTCCAATACTTTGGCCATGTAATGTGAAGAACTGACTCACGGAAAAGACTCTCATGCTGGGAAAGATTGAAAGCAGGAGGAGAAGGGGACAACAAAGGATGAGATGGTTGGATGGCATCACCAATATGATGGACATGAGTTTGAGCAAGCTCCAGGAGTTGTTGATTGAAAGGGAAGCCTGGCATGCTGCAGTCCATGGGGTCACAAAATGTCAGACACGACTGAGCAACTGAACTGAACTGAACCATCCACATCTACCATAACCCCCATGCACAAGCATGGCCAAACTTACATAACACAACATCATACATAGCTTATAACCTGCAGCACAAATATATGAATAGTGAGTGTGGTTTCTATTCATGTTTACTTATATAAATCCTTTTAGCATTGTTCTACAATATTTCTATTTAGGCAAAGGTGCTTCCCTCATGCCTCAGTAGTAAAGAATCTGCCTGCAATGCA
Source organism: Bos taurus (assembly GCF_002263795.3). Taxonomy (NCBI): domain Eukaryota; kingdom Metazoa; phylum Chordata; class Mammalia; order Artiodactyla; family Bovidae; genus Bos; species Bos taurus. Next base: position 84,837,432 of record NC_037336.1, on the reverse strand, counting down.
GGAGACCCAGGTTCCATCCCTGGGTCGGGTAGATCCCCTAGAGGAGGGCATGGCAACCCACTCCAGTTTTCAGAGGAGCCTGGCAGGCTATATATAGTCCATGGGGTCACAAAGAGTTGGACACAACTGAAGCAACTAAGCAGAAGCAGCAGCATAAACACCAGATTCAAAATACCTAATATTTATCTATTAACACAATGTTCGCCAAAAATCTCTAATCTCTCCATCTATCCCCTCACTGGTATCATGTGGGCAGAGAGAGAAAGGAAGACTCTTCAATGTCACCCCAACAAAGTTCCCAGTCTGCTCATCCATCCTCCTCTCTACCCCTCTGTCACAGAGAAAGCGTCTCCACCCCCTTTCCTTCCAGTTCTCTGGACACAATTCCCTCCACTTCCTTGATCTCTTGGGTCATCTCCCTTCTCCCATTATCTTCACAGGCTCCCTCTCCCTGACATTCTCCCACCAACACTCGGACACGCTATAGCTTCTCTCATTCTTGAAAAAAATACAAATTCACAAAACTCCTCGCTTGACCCAAATTCCCCCTTCTTCCTCCAGATGTAGCTTCAGTTCTATCTTCTCAGTCTGACTTCGTTAAAAAGTTGTCTGCAGTACATCCAGACAATGGAATATGACTCAGCACTAAAAAGAAATGAGCTATCAAGCCATGAAAAGACCCAGAGGAATCATAAATGCCTATCGCTAATAAGTGAAAGAAACCAATCTGAAATGGCTACAGAACTCTTAACTATGTGATGTTCTGGAAAAGGCAAAACTATGGAAATAGCAAAAAAAAAAAAAAAAAATCATTTGTCCCCAGGTGTTGGAAAAGAGAGGGATGAATGGGCAGAACACAAAGGATTTTTAGGGCAGTGAATATACCCTGCTTGATACCATAATGATGGCTATGTGTCATTCAGTATACATTTGTCCAAAGTCACAGAATACATACCATCAATAGTGAACCCTAATGTAAAATCTGAACTTTAGATGATTACAATATACTGATGTAAGTTTATCAATCATAACAAATGTACCACTTCTGGTGGGGGATGCAGATAAGACAGGCAACCATGCTTGGGTAGGGGCCGGGGTAGATAGGAAATCTCTGTACCATTCTCTCAGTTTTGCTGTGACCTTAAAACTGTGCTTTTAGAGACTTTCAGGATGGTCCAGTGGTTAAGATTTCACCTTCTAATTCAGGGCATATGAGTTTTATCCCTGATCGGAGAGCTGAGATCCCACACGCCTCATGGCCAAAAAACCAAAGCATAAAACAGAATCAATATTGCAACCAGTTCAATAAAGACTTTAAAAATGGTCCACATAAAAGAATCTTATTTTAAAATCTTAAAAAAAATAAAACTGCTCTTTAAAAAAATTAAGTCTTTAAAAAGAAAAAGTTTGTGCTCCCCATTTTTACTTCCTCTCTGTCCATCACTTTAACCTGCTATTTCAGAGGTCTCCGCTGGCATGGCTGCTACTTCCCATGGATACACTTATTTCTTATCCTGCTTGGTCGCACTCTGACCTCCTGACCAGTCCCTCCTCCTTGAAGCAACACTGCTTCCGAAGACTCACCCTTTCACCTCCCTCCAAGGTTCTTCATCCTCCGCCCATCTCTCAAATCCTGGTTTTCCCCAGGGTTCTGTCTGGGTCCCTTCTCTCTTCTCCTTCTACAGCTTACTCATATTTGTTGCTTCAACATGGGGACAACTCCCAAATCTGTATCTTTTGCCCCAGCATCTTTTCTCTGCTCCATAGCCATGTTTCTAACTGTTAACTAGATAAATATGTACAAATATGCCTCCGGCATTGGACACTCAGTGTGTTTAAACCCGAAGGCAACATCTTTGTTTCTAAACTTGCTTTTCTCCTGGGTTCCCTACTCAGGAGAGGGCTTCACAACCCTAGACTGGAACTCTCTACCTGTCATTTCAACCTCCCTCCTCTCTCACCCTTGTCATTCAAATAGTCATCCAATCCTGGCTCACTTACCTCCATGGCACCTCCCGCTGTCGCCAAGCAGTCCAGGCTGCAGCACGTGTCTCCTGACACTGCAACCTCATCCTAATCATTTACTCCATCTCTGGTCAGGATCCATCAATAGCTCCCCTCTTGAGATACAGTCCAAGTCCATTCAGGACCAGCCCCCGCCTGTCTCCACCTCCTACCACTTCCTCCAAGCACTCTGTGCTCCAGCCAGACTGAATCCCTCTACATCCCCTCTGCCCTGCTAGATGGTGCCATCCCTCGCCTTCTGGCCCTTGAGCACACCATTCTCTCTGCCTAGAACATTTGTTCTCTTTAGGTCGCTCCTCTCCTTCAGGCTAACCCCTGCATCCTTCAGTTCTCAGACTAAAGACAGGTTCTAGAGAGCCTGTCATGACCCCACCTCCCGAGACTAGATTGGAGGCACCTGTCCATGGCTCATGTGCCTCCCATGAAAGCAATCAGCATACCTTATCATTGTTGTTCATTCTATTCTGTCTTCCCCACCAGATCCCAAGTTCCTTGAGGGCAGGGCTGGTGCATTCTGCTTATCTCAGTAACCTGGAGCCTGGCAGAGCCTCCAGAGAGAGAAGCTTGGTATTGAGAAGGAGCTTCCCTGGTGGCTCAGATGGTAAAGCATCTGCCCGCAATGAGGGAGACCTGGGTTTGATCCCTGGGTTGGGAAGATCCCCTGAAGAAGGAAATGGCAATCCACTCCAGTATTCTTGCCTGGAGAATCCCACGGACAGAGGACCCTGGTAGGCTACAGTCCATGCGGTCGCAAAGAGTCAGACATGACTGAGCAACTTCACTTCCTTTTTTTCTTGTACAAGCTTTACCTAATACTTACTTTGTGAAAACATGTCCTCATTTCATGAAGGTAGAAAATCACCACAGTCAGAGAAGCTAAGGACAGGGCAAAGGAGGGAGTCATTCAATGTTTTTAGATTTTAAGCAGCGCTTTTTCCAAAGCTATACTGCCTTTGGAAAACAAAGAGAAACTTACTTTTCTTACACTTTAACTGACCTAAAAGAGGAAATTAACAACTGTTGATAAGATGTAATGAACATAGCAGTGTGGCAGAGTTCCTGGTAATATTATCTGTTATTGAGGCAAATACTACAATCCTACAGTCCTTTCAAGTAATTCTTGGGGAAACTCTGCAACTTACTTTCTTCTGTAAGGGCTCACTCTTCCTGCCTTGATCACCCTTGGTAAAATCTGCTTTCAAACCATCTAATAATCTCACCACAGTACAAAAAAATTACAAGGATCAGCCATGCAGAGACTATAAAGAAGAGGTGAGGCCTCTCTAATAAGCAGAATTCCAAATGCACATAATAAACATTATATTTTCTGATCATAACAGAGCCAAGGAATCTGAGGAAATTAAAAATTGGATCACATTTTAAAGAGGAGTCCTAAACCTGTCTGTAAAGAAACAAGCTGCATCCAAAAACATCTTAAATAAACTAAAATCCAAAACTGAAAGAGATAATGGACACATAAGCAACAAATTCAGAATGACCAACATAATCTGGCACTATACACGTGCATGCTCAGTTTGGACTATACTAATTATATTTTGGTTTCTAAGTATAATTATTTATAATTTAGTGTATGTTTTTCTTGCAAAAAATATATAAAGTAACAGAATATTTTTACAATTAAATTTGTCAGCCACATTTTTCTGGTCCCCAGTTGGGAGCATCAGTGGAAGTGGTTCAAAAACATTCTGGCCTCATTTTATTCTTCAGTTTGAGAAAGAGAATTACATAGGCATAGAAAGTGAAAAAGGGTACATTTTTATTATCGAACATTATTGTTATGGGATTTACATATAGAAGTTGACCAAAATTATTATTTACATGAAAAGTAAATCGTACTACAATGTAAGCTGAAATTTTCTTCATTAAATTGCTCTTACCCATATCATACACTGATTTAGGCAGGAATGCACAGTCCAAAGCCGATGGCCGGGCACTCATGAGCTTAGAATCCTCCTCCACTGATTCTTTTTAGATTCTGTTTGATATCTAGTCTGTCTTTTTAAGCATCAGAATCAAAATGTGTTACTTCCTGCACATCAACCTTGCCTACAGCCCATCCTCTCCTCTGTCCTCCCAGCCCAGCACCCAGCTCTCCTCCTGAAGCATAAGCAATACCAAGTGACATGAACTTGTTCTTGGCATCCCTTTCTGGCCAGGACTTGACCTGTGCTCTCACCATGTGCCCAGGTGCTCACACTCTCACAGCCCAAGCCCACCTCACTTCCTGGGCTGTTATCACAGAAGTCTGAGTGGCCTGAACTCCTCTGTCTACTTTTTACAGTTTTCTTTGGAACTTCCTTGAATCCAGACGTTATGGTCTTCAGACTATAAAGCAATGCAAGCGCCCCAGACAAGCACACAACGTGTGGATTATCCGCCTGGCCCTGTTTGCAGGCGGTGTTCACTCCTGGCCAGCAAGAGCAGCACCACCATCATTTCCCCCTGAGCCTCTCTCTGTCCTGACTTTCCCGTTGAGGCGCTCCTTTTCCTACAGTAACCCCAGGCAGGCTTGAGGATTCCATGTACTGTCTACTTCCTCCTTTCAAGTTAGGACCCCTCTACCTGGATGGCTGCAGAAGCCTAAGCTGAACAGTCTCAGCTGGAGGCCGAGTTCTCGAAAGAAATAATCATTAAACGCTCAAATCCACAGTTCAGCCTTCCTCACACAGCGGCTGCCACAACTTCCCTGCTTCTTTCCAGGCTCCTTCCCTAGGGAATTCCTCACTGGTGACGAAAAATCTCACTTCCTTGGGTTGTGCCCTCCTTTCCCACATTCGAACCCACTGAGAAGTCCGTAGCACCTGCTTCATCTCACCTGAATTAATAATCAACCAAACTGGTGACCCAGCACAGAACTCAGCAGCGAACCTTCAGTGGCCCTGGGACCTCCAACGCCCTGAGCACCCACTACCTCCCTCTACCTAAGTCGAAGGAACTTATTCCAAGTGGGCCGACTTGGTTTTCTGTTAACTTTTCCCCTACACTGTTCAGGCCAGTCATTCGCGTTCCAAATGTGCAGCGGTGCTGGGATGCGACTGAATGGAATTGAGAGCAACAGGGCATCAATTCTCACTCTTTGATGAAAAGAGTTGGCCAGTTTCCCTTGGCAGCTTCTAGAAAAGGCAAGGAAAAGAACGAGAAAAAAGAAAGGTCGAGAACCATGTGGGGTTTAACCATTCTTCTGGTACCCCTAGACCCAAAAATACACGGAGGCTATCAAGAACTGCCCGGGGCCCCACTGGGGGAGCACCGGGCGTCCAGTTGCTGACCGAGACTACGCGGGGGACTTGGTCCTAGTGGAGAATTATTAACACCTGGGTGAGAGGTCCTGTCTTAACACCAGGGAGGAGGGAATAAAAGAGCGAAGACAGAAAGAACACAGAAAAGGATCCCAATCGCCCGAAGCATCCTCGTCTCGCGTCGTCTCCCGGAATGGGCTGCCCCAAGCCGGAGCCGAGCGGCTGGGCGGGTCCCTAAGCCGCGCGCCCCGCGCTGTCCGGGCGGCGCCTCCTTACCTTGCGGGAGTACGGGGGCTTGCTCAGGTGGATGCCGTCGCGGACGAGCTTATCCCGGATCATGATCTTCAGCTTCAGTTTCGGGTAGCTCACCAGCTCCCTGCCGCGAGGGGCGGTCGTCTGGCCGCGGGGGTCCCCGCGGGGGCCCTGGCTCGGGCCGCCGCACGACTCCCCCAGGCGGCGGGTGGGGACGGCGAGCGGGGACGGCCCGGGTGGCGCGGGCGGCGGCTGCGGCTCCAGCGTGAAATAGAGGCCGGCGGCGGCGGCGTCCTGCTCGCGCAGCCGGCGCACGGCCTCCAGGATGCGGCGGCGGTGCGCGGGCGCCAGCACCCCGATGGCGTCCAGGTCCGGGTCCCCGATCTGCTTGCACACCTCCAGGTCATCGTAGCCGTTATCCACGAAGGACTCGGCGTACTGCGGGAGCTGGAGCGCTTTCAGCCACTCGTAAACTATGTTGGTGCACATGGTGGCACCGGAACCCCGCCGGCAAACAGCGCCCGAGCGGCACCAGTTCTGAGAACTTTTAATCCTCTTCCTCCAAAGGGGAAAACGAAATCTCGGTAAAGTTTTCCTTTTAAAGAGAGGGACAGGGCCGGAGACAGAAAGCCATCAGAAGCCTGAGGAGGGAGTAGCGGCGAAGCAGCCAAGTGAATTCCCCAAGCAACCCGGAGCTTGCAGGCACTGGCGGCTGGGCGAGCAGCTCCGCGCAGCCCCTGGATTCGCCGCCACAGCCGCCGCGGGGAGGAGCGCACGGCGGGCGCGCGAGGGGGCGGAGGCGGGCGGGGCCCGGGCACACCCCTCGGACCCGCGCGAGGTCAGCGGTGCCCGGCTCCGCCCCGGACCTTCCTCAGCCGGGACGGTCCCCCGGCTGCGCGCCGCATCTCAATCCCTGGCCGCTGCCGTGGGCGTCTGAATATGCTCCCGGCGTTGGAGAGACACCTCCTCCACGCAGACCCGAGGCCGCCCAGGAGCGCCTGGTCTCGGCGAGTGCGAGTCACGGTTGTCCTCCTAGCGGGAAAGGGGGTGGTCTTCCAAACTGCCGGGCTCCAGCGGCCGCCTTGGATGGCTTTTTACGTGTCTTTTTAATCCGTTTTCTCTAGCCCGTGAAAATCTCTGCGCTCACTTCCCGAGCCTGACTCCAGCCTGCGCGCTCGCCGGCCGCCCAAGGGCACTTCCCCCGGCGGGGCGAGGCTGTGAGGTCAAGTTTCCACTCTGGTTTCCCGATCCGTGTTGGATTTCCCCTTTCGTCCGAGCCCGCGCGCAGGCCGGAGCCCCGCGGTCCGGCTTCTCAGGTGGACCGCCGCTCAGCGCCGGGAGCAGCGGCGCGTTGGCTCGGCGAGTGGGCGCGACGCGGGGACCGCCCGTTTCCAGCCCGCGCTGCGCTCGGCCCCTCCTCGCTACAGCTGGGCGCACCGGGCGGTGGGAGAGGCTGGTGGTTCTGCCTGGCTCGCGCTTCCTAGACCCCGGGGTCCGCGAAAGTTTGGGTTGGGTTGTGCTTTCCCTCCGCTGGCGCATCCCTTGCAGTCCCCCACCGGGTCCTCTCACCCTCGTGTCCACTACGCTTTCCTTCCGTTCCCACCGCCACCACCCAGCATCCTGCCCGACCTCCCCAAGTGGCTCTGTCCTCCAGGGACGGCACTTCGAGGTGTTCAGTCCCGGAGCCTGGGCAGCAGAGCGCACGCCTCCCGCCCCGGGATCGCGTGGACCTCGATACACCACCACCCAGCTCGCGTTAGAGGAGACACGCGGACCTCCGCCCGCCACACTTTCTCTCTTGGGAAGAACGAAATCTACCGACTTGTCTCTTTCGCGCTCAATACCTGAACAGGCCCCTGGGGTGGGGACCCGAGAAGTAGGTTGAACAGCCCGAGTACCTCGCCCGAGTTTCCTTGAGTGTCTTGACCTCTTCTTGGGCTCGGGAAATTTGGGTCTAAGTACTCGGTGGGCAAGGTCACTGTCTCCTCTCTTTTCGGGGATGGGCGATTCAGCTACGCACCTGAGCCATTTCAGGACCTGAACTGGACTTTTCTCCTGGAGTCTCCGTGGGGACGTTCCAGCCACTAGCCCCGACCCTGGAGGTGGACCACGATGATTTCAGTGTCGTTTCCAGATCTGCACATTTGGTCTTTAGGGCGGGGAGAAGGTCCGCTTTACCTAAATCAGAAGAGTGTAACCCCTTTGGGGATGTAGACCCCTTAAACAATCAAATAGCTTTTGCCCTTTGAGGCGGGAAACTAACGCACCTAACTGCACCCAAAATATTCCCTATATTTGGGGGCGGAGGGAAGAGGATGACCCGGGTTCCCAAGCCTCGGGACTAGCAGATTAAGAACAGTTGCCAGGAAGGATCTGCCTGGAAGGAACCTGGTGAGAGGTGGGAAATCGAGCGCGGAGTGCCGTGGGGCTGCAAGTAGCCCTTCCCCATCCCCTCTGGGTCACCCGGGTCATCCCTTCCGGAGCTCGAGCTGGAGTCGTCGGCTCTGTTAGGATGCTAGTCTTCTGCGCGCCTCGGCGCTGAAATCACTAAGTCCTTTCCGCCCCTCGCGGCTCACCTCCTCTCTCGCTCCAAGGCGGACTCACAGTGCCCCCTAGCGATAGCGTGACTGAATTTTAAGGTGTTCTGCTGCTGCTGCTAAGTCGCTTCAGTCGTGTCCGACTCTGTGCGACCCGAGGGCAGCCCACTAGGCTCCCCCGTCCCTGGGATTCTCCAGGCAAGAACACTGGAGTGGGTTGCCATTTCCATCTCCAATGCATGAAAGTGAAAAATGAAAGTAAAGTCGTTCAGTCGTGTCCGACTCCTAGCGACCCCATGGACTGCAGCCTACCAGGCTCCTCCGTCCATGGGATTTTCCAGGCAAGAGTACTGGAGTGGGGTGCCATAAGTTACCCCAAACTTGATTTAGTTCAGCGAAAGAAGTATCTTCAAGGTTTTATACTAGTTCCTGGCCCCCTTTTAAAATATGAATGTTTATTTTTTGCATCAGATTCACCGTTGTACCCAGACACTGTTTCATAAGGACCTTTGACTTGTAGGAGGCAAATATTCCAGCACTTTGAATAATGCTGCTGAGAAAAGAAGTTATATCAGATATTTCTTTGGAACTTCCTATATGCCAGGAACCTACACATTTCTCTGTATATACGGCAAATATCGTATTATTATACAGTATGGGGCTTCCCTGGTTGCTCGGTGGTAAAGAATCTTCCAGGAGACAGTGCTTCGATCCCTGAGATGGGAAGAGCCTCTGGAGAAGGAAATGGCAACCCTCTCCAGTATTCTTGTGGGAAAAATCCCACGGACAGAGGAGCCTAGTGGGCCCTAGTACACCAGGGTCACAAAAGAGCAAGACATGACTTAGTGACAAACAACAACAACATCCTACAGAAGAAAGGGAGGCAGCTAAAAGAATCCCTGTTCCTCCCACCCAAGATGTCACCACTGTTCACAGGAGAGCGAGGGTTAGAACTCCGGAGGCATTGATTCAGTGCTTGTGTTCAGCCAGGAAGCTTCTAGAGAACATGCAGAAAACATCTGACTGGTTGTAATAAGGGAATGCATTTTGTTTTTAGAGTGGGAAAGTGAAAGGTCCATGTTGTACTGCTGTGATTTTTTTTTTTTTCCTTTCCCCAGTTGTATGAAAAATCCAACAGTGTTACCAAGGGGTTCTTTGCTTGCTTATCTACAGCCTTTTCCCCTCTGTGAGCTGAGAGATGTTCACCTTGCTCATTAATCCTTAGAGAAGGGCAGCAGTGTTTTTATTTCCATTTTATAATTAGGGAAACTGGTTTGGGGAAAGATAAATGACTTGCCCAAGGTCATACAGTAAATCAGGGCAGAGATAAGAACAAACCTGCTACGTCAAAGTGTCTCCCCAGCCGGCGGCAGTGATTCTCCCTTTATTTATGGGCAAGTCAGTATCCAATTAGGAAATAAAGCATCCTGGTACTCTCTTTGGAAGGGAAGCCTTTTCTAAATTAATCACTTGCTAATCAGTCATAAATAAAACTTACTATTACCTCTAGAGAAAGCCTGCTATGTGGAGTCTTCACTAGTCCAAACAACACTTTCCAGATACTTCTAGTAACCTCTCTCCTTTCCTACACTTGCTCAAGCCTTTTATGTGTGAGCCCTCAAGGCTCTTTCTTCTGCTTGCCTTGGCATATTGAACCTCTCTAAATAGATTTAGTTCCAAAGGCAACTATGTGTAATCTCAAATACAAAAGTTTTTTAGGTTTAAGGGGAGGGAGAGACACAAGGCTAAAATCCAAAGTAAAACAGGCAATTTTAAAGATTTAGAACTGTAGTTTTTTGGAGCTAGAAGGCCTTTCAAGGTCATCTCAAGCATCCATGTTTACATGAAGGAAGTTGAGGCTCTGAAAGTCAAGTCACTTACCTAAGGTCACGCCCCTGGTTGTTGACAGATCTAGGACAGGAACCCAGATCTGTTTCCTCCCCTGTTCTTCACAATGCCCTGCATTACCTCATTTTGCTGTAAGCGCCTGGCTACTGTCAAAATCATTCATTTACTCATCAAATGTTTATTAAGTAGGCACTTCAGTGCCAGGCACTGAAGCAAAAAGAGAAGAGTTTTTTTTTCATTAATTGGAACTGGAGAGATTTCAGCATTCTAAATATGCAGAGAATAAACCCATAGTTTTTTGTTTTTTTGTATGTGGGTTCATGAATTAAGATTACGAAGGTGATATTTTCTTCTATCTTTAATTAATTATTCAAATTCCATGAATCATTACATTAGCCAAAATTTGTAATTAAACTATTCTACATCCAGACAAAAATGTACTTTAAAAAATACAAGTGGCTATTATGCTTCTAGGCACAGCCTTAGAACACCAAATTAATTTACTCAACACACATTGTCAAGTACCTATAATTTTACAAGTATTCTCAAGTGGTATTGCTTTATTAGAATTTCTTTTTAAGAAAATGTCCAAAACATTTATGATGCTGATTATTATTTAATGTTTGGGGCCAGATATTTTTTTTGAGAGAGGACCCCTCACCTGATGAAAATCAAAAATAAAATAGGTTTTCTTTTTTAACCTATCTTAGACAAAGTTTCTAAATGTTTCTTTTTAGACATTCTTTTGAACTGTTTTGTAATGGTAATAACTGGCAAAATGCCTGTTGATACTCAGTGTAATAAATTAATGATAATTATATTCAAGTTTTAAATTCTAAATCTCAGAAGACAGCTTTTCTACTTTGCTCAGGCTCTGTAACTTGATTTAAGGATATAGAATGAAAAATAATTTGTTGTGAAATTTTCTTGGTGCCACATAAGGTTTCATGAGGTTTCACACCATTTTTTTTTTTGAAGATAAATGTTCACACATAGGGTGTGTAAAAATTAAATTCCATTAACATCTATTAAATGTCAGTCCCCAGGGTGTCTAGGCTTGTAAAAGTCAAGGATATATAATATTAATCTTCAAATGCAGAATATGTCTTGCCTCTGTTTAAACTACGAGCTGAAAAGCATCTAGGAGGAGCATATGCCATAGGGAGAAAAAAGAATAATGGACTTGAGTGATGTAACAGGCAATCTGTTCAGTGGCTGGGAGTCAGGCATTGGGTTGGCAACTTAATTGGGGGCAGGGTGGGCGGGGATGTCTGTTAATATGTCTGAGCCGTATACATTATACTTGTGTGTGACAACACGTATATGAAAGAAGGAGAGACATGGAGCAGTAGGGAGCAGCAGCAGGATTCCATTAGATAATTCATTACTATTATAACAGGCCTTTCTTTCTTTAAGGAAGGAACAAAGGGTAAAAAAAAAAAAAAAAATGTTCAAAAAGTCAGAGACCTGGAGATCACTAACAGAAAGAGCCAAGCAAGAGATTAATAGAGATAGAAAATAAAATGAGATATGTTTTTTTAACAATCTTATACTCTTATCTCTGGTCCACTCTCCTGCTGTTCAGTTGCTCAGTTGTGTCTGACTCTCTGTGACCCCATGGACTGTAGCCTACCAGGCTCCTCTGTCCATGGGATTCTCCAGGCAAGAATACTGGAGTGGGTTGCCATGCTCTCCTCCAGGGGATCTTCCTGACACAAGGATCGAACTCAGGTCTTCTGCACTGCAGCCTAATTCTTTACCATTCTGGTAAGCCCCCCAATTTCTATATTTTCAAATGCTCTCAGGAACCAGAAGAAAGAATTAGTTTGGTGTTTCCTAAGATAAAGATGGAGAAGGCAATGGCACCCCACTCCCAGCACTCTTGCCTGGAAAATCCCATGGATGGAGGAGCCTGGTAGGCTGAAGTCCATGGGGTCGCTAAGAGTTGGACACGACTGAGCAACTTCACTTTCACTTTTCACTTTCATGCATTGGAGAAGGAAATGGCAGCCCACTCCAGTGTTCTCGCCTGGAGAATCCCAGGGACCGGGGAGCTTGGTGGGCTGCCATCTATGGGGTCTCACAGAGTTGGACACGACTGAAGCGACTTAGCAGCAGCAGCAAGGTAAAGATGATAGGTGAAGCTATTTTGTTAAATGATAGGAAGCTCTTAGCAGTAACTTTTTTTTTTCTCATTTAAATCTGCAAAGTTAACTTACCACCTGAAAATTAGGTTATACTGATATAATCAAAATAATCTCAATACAAGTGAAATAATATTGATGAAAGCTATCTCTGACAAGTGCAAGTTATTTACCTAATCACAACTGTGAAATCACTCAGTTTATGAACAGGTGTCAGAAACTGAACAAATATTAGTTGTTCCCACCTAACAGTTGATTTCCAATCCGGTCTTAGGACAAATGATTTGGTGAGGCTACTTCCTGAGGTCTATTTGGCTCCCTATTGACTGAGAGGTTGTAGGTGTTCTTTTTTGAGGTAGATTAATTTTATATATTTGTTTTCACCTCTTTCTTCTTACTTGGTTTAAGTTTGCTGTTGGGATATACAGTCTAAAATTCTTGAACACTCTTGAACCTTTAACTTAAAGGAAACCTGCATGTAACTGGGGCCCCTATGGAAACCTTAGTTTGTTACGATGAGCTTGAAAGCTTCTAAGACAGATTTTTTAAAAATAGCCAGTGGTTATTAATCAATGTGATTCTTTGATACTGAATAAAGAAATACGTCAACATTTGGAAGTTCTACCTATATCAGTATATTTTCCGAATATTGTCACAAATTCATGCCTGCTGAGAGATCCACTAAAAAAGGAAGATAAACCTATCTGTAACTGAATAGGAAAAGTTCACTGATGTGGTTTTAGATCTCACATTGCAACTAATCTTTAGAAAACTAAAGGTGTTCATCAAGGCTTCATATAGTACCAAGAAAAATATCTACAATTATCTGAAAAGGGTGTTAAAACAATCCTTCCACTTCTAACAACACATCTTTGTGATGATGGATTTTTTTTTTTAATGTACTTCAAGTAAAGCAACATATTGCAACAGATTGAATACAGAAACAAAAGGAAGAAGCCAGCAGTCTGGCTTAAGAGATTAATAAAAGAGATTAATAAATATATTAAACAGTGCTCTTCTTGCTAATTTTTTACTTTGGAAAATAGAGTTTTCCACATAAAAGCTATTTATGTTAACATATAATGTTTGATTATTGTTATTTTAAACAAATAACTATTGTAAGTTTGTGGGCTTTAGTTCCCTGACCAGGGATCAAACCAGGGCCCTTGGCTGTGAGAGTGTGGAGTCCTAACCATTGGACTGCCAGTTAATTCCCAAAAAAGAAATATTTTAAAGTTTTCTTTTTTTTAACTTTCTAAAATAGTAAATATCAGTAGATAAAATCCACAAAAGCAAAAGCTCTGCAGGATCCTTGATAATTTTTAAGACTGTAATATACTCATAAGGCAAAAAATTCGATGACCGCTAATCTAAGTAGTATGTTAACAGCTGACAGCATCACTAAAAGAGGAACATCCAGATATTACTATTACTTCCAATTGGAAGTAGATACTACCTATGAAGAGGTTTTGCTAAAAGTTATGTTGAACTTGATTCTGATCAAAGCTCTACAAATAGTTAGCAATTTATCAGTTCAGTTCAGTTCAGTCGCTCAGTCGTGTCCAACTCTTTGTGACCCCATGAATCACAGCACGCCAGGCCTCCCTGTCCATCACCAACTCCTGGAGTTCACCCAGACCCACGTCCATCGAGTCAGTGATGCCATCCAGCCATCTCATCCTCTGGCGTCCCCTTCTCCTCCTGCCCCCAATCCTTCCCAGCTTCAGAGTCTTTTCCAATGAGTCAACTCTTCACATGAGGTGGCCAAAGTACTGGAGTTTCAGCTTTAGCATCATTCCTTCCAAAGAAATCCCAGGGCTGATCTCCTTCAGAATGGACTGGTTGGATCACCTTGCAGTCCAAGGGACTCTCAAGAGTCCTCCAACACCACAGTTCAAAAGCATCAATTCTTCAGCACTCAGCCTTCTTCACAGTCCAACTCTCACATTCATACATGACCACAGGAAAAACCATAGCCTTGACTAGACGGACCTTTGTTGGCAAAGTAATATCTCTGCTTTTGAATATGCTATCTAGGTTGGTCATAACTTTCCATCCAAGCAGTAAGCGTCTTTTAATTTCATGGCTGCAATCACCATCTGCAGTAATTTTGGAGCCCCAAAAAATAAAGTCTGACACTGTTTCCACTGTTTCCCCATCTATTTCCCATGAAGTGATGGGACCGGATGCCATGATCTTCGTTTTCTGAATGTTGAGCTTTAAGCCAACTTTTTCACTCTCCACTTTCACTTTAGCAATTTATAGGAAACACTATATCTCCACACTTACAAGAGTGTGAGAATAAAAATGTGGAAGGTACAATCAGCAAAATCCAGAATGAAAGGAGATTGCAGGGGAAAAAAGGCCTTGTTTCTTCCACAAAAGTGGCAAAATAGAGAGTGGGTGGGGAGGGGAATTAGGAGACAGGGACTTTGACGAGGAACAAAAGGCAGATCAAACAATTAAAAAATACAGACTTTTTCTGGAACCTGATTCAAACAAACATTGTTAAATATTTTTATAAGAAAATGAGAAAAATGTGAATATTGACTAATTGTTGATATTAAGAAATTGATAATTTTAAGGTGTGATACCAGTATTATGGTTAACTGTGTTTTTTGTTTTTTTTTTTTTTAATGTAACCACACAATAGAGATGCAAATTTTGCAGGTGAAATGAGATAATGCCTAGATTTGTTTCAGAGTTAACCTGGAGAAGTAAGAAGTTGAGATACGGAGCTGGCCAAAAAGTTTTGGCTAACAAACCAAAACAAACTTTTTGAAAAACCCATTACATGAAACAAGCTCAACGATTAATTAATTGTTGAAGCTGGGTGATATTAAATTGGGTTCATTATATTATTTTCCTTATGATCTTACATTTTCTGATTTTCATAATAAAAGGTAAACAAATATACAGGCAGCGCAAATTCCACATTATTCTGTGGGTGACTTGAAACTCTTAAATGAACACAAGGTGGTCTGTTGTAATTACAGTCCTTACCACTCTCAAGGGGGCTTCCCCTGGTGGCTCAATGGTAAAGAATCCATCTGCAATGCAAGATACACAGGTTCAGTCCCTGGGTTGGGAAGATTCCCTGGAGAAGGAAATGGCAACCCACTCCAGTATTCTTGCCTGGAAAAACCATGGACAGAGCAGCCTAGCAGGCTACAGTCCATGGGGTTGCTAACAGTCAGACACAACTGAACCAACGGGGCACTCACGCCACTCTCAAGAGGTGATGTTGACACTGACAGAGATCAGAGAGATTATGTAAAGGTCCAGAGTTGCAGACAACTAGAACCATACCTGTGACAAAAGCTCCATTTCAAAGAGTATAATCAATGTCCAGTACGCAAGTAGGTGGAACTAGAACTAAAAAAATTTTAAATACCTTATTTCATTGATTAGTTTTTATCTTTTAATATTCATTGAGTGCCTGTCATGTTTCTCACACTTTTGTTAAGTGTGGGGATATAGCACTGCCTAAAGAGGGACACAGTTTCTGTCCTTGAAACGTTCAAATAAAACACTATATCATTTCAGATGCAGATAAAAACATAAAGAAAAATAAAGGGAAGAGAACATGTCATGAAATACCTGGAGGAAGGAGTGCTCTGGGTAGCCGCAACACCAAATGGAAAGGTACTGAGGCAGGATCAAACGTGGTGCATTTGGGGAGAAATGAGAAGGTTTATGAACTGTGGGGGGAAAAGGAAAAGCACAGGAGAGTGGAAGCAAGAGGAATCAGAGAGGCGAGGCAGGACCAAATTGCTGCAAGGCGTATTTGGCCCTATTTTAAACTGGGTGGTGATAGTGGTAAAGAAGTCGTCTGCCGGTTCAGGAGACATAAGGGATACAGGTTCGATTCCTGGATCGGGACCCACTCCAGTATTCTTGCCCGGAGAATCCCATGGACAGAGGAGACTGGCAGGCTACAGTTCTTACCGTCTCAAAGAGTCGGACACAACTGAAGCGATTTAACACACAGCACACAAATATGATGAAAAGTCACTGGAGGGTTCTGGGCCAGGAGAACTTGAGCTGATTCATAATTTAATAGGACTATTCTATCTACTTCATGGAATAGAGACCAGAGGGATCAAGGGCAGAAGCAGTGCTCAATAGGTCTAGCAAAGCCTTGAACTTGGTCCCTACAGAGGCAAATCTGGGGTGAGAAATGTTCAGAATTTATGACACAGACATACCTCATTTGAAGATATTGCATTTTTCATACATTGGAGGTTTGTGGCAACCCTGAGTTGCACAATTCAATCAGCATCCTTTTTTTCCCCAACAGCATTATCTTTTAATTAAGGTGTGTACATTGTTTTTAAAGACGCAATGCCATCACACACTTAATAGACTTCAATATAGTGTACACATAACTTTTATATGCGCTGAGAAACAAAAAAAAATTCTTACGACTTGCTTTATTGTGATATTCACTTTATTGCAGTGGTCTAGAATTGAACCTACAATATCTCCAAAGACTGCCTGCAGTAGGAATGCTTGCTAGATGTGGGCTGTGGACTCCTAAATATTTGACATGAGTAGGTGAGGGACCAGTTGCCGTCTTCTAAAATGGAAGAGACAGGAGTGAGTTTGGGAGTGGGGAGGGAGAAGAAGCAAGAGTCCTCATTCTGACATACCAAGTTTCAGGCACCTGACAGTCATCTAAGTGGAGTTATTCAAGGGGTGTCTGCAGTCAGGGGAGAACAGGAGGTAGAAATATCATTGTTGTGTTGTTTAGTCGCTCAGTTGTGTTGGATTCTTTGTGACCTCATGGACTGTAACCCACCAGGCTCCTCTCTCCATGGGATTTCCTAGGCAAGAATACTGGAGTGGGTTTCCATACCCTCCTCCAGCTTGGTCCATACTCTCCTCCTCCTCCTCGTCTTCCCAACCCAGAGATCAAACCCAAGTCTCCTGGATTGCAGGCAGATTCTTTACCACTGAGCCACCTTGGCCATTTCAGCATGTAGTTGGTACATAAAATCATAGGATAAAGTGAGATTAGATTAAAGAAGGCATGCAATGAACATGTACCTCAACATGGAGACTCTGGGAGGGACTCCCAGGAGCCACAGGAGAGGAGAAGGATCAGTCGGTGAGCTCAGCATGGAACCTGTGAATAAAGCCATTTCAAGATGAGCAACTGCGTCCATTGCTGCCGAGGGATCCAGAGGTGTAAGGACTGAGGCTGACCTGGATTGGCAACAGGAAGGCTAGTTTCTGGCCTTGCCCAGAGCAGTCTCATCCATGCGGGTGGGCTCAAGGGACACTGAGGGGAGCAAGTGGCTGTGACAATATAGGGGCTGTAACCATAAGGAACCAGAGAAATGGGTGGGGGCTAGAGAATGTCATGCAGTATGGAAGGGTCTTTTTCAGTAATGAGAAATTTCTGCATGTGGGGCTGCCAAATGGAAGGATTCAGGAATCTGGGGGTGGGGGGGATGGGTGATACAGGAGCATAGCGCCTGGGTGGCTGTGAGGGGATGTAAATGGAATCCAAGGCAGGCGTGGGTGCTCTGGCCTTGGGTAGGAGCCCAGCTGGCGCATTTCATTTGTAACAGGTGAGAAAGCAAGTCTGTGGGGACAGACACAGGTAGCTGAGTAGATGTGGGGATGGAAGGATGTGGAAGTTCTGTTCTGATTGATGACCAAAAGCAAAGTCATCTGATGAAAAAGAAGAAGGCGGCAAGGGAGATAGGAGATAGTGTAAGAACAGTCATCCTAGAGAGTGGGAGAGTGAATTGACTAGAGAAATATAGCAGGGATGCCAGGAATCCCGGGGTCATATTTGCACCTATGGCCATACATTGAATGAGACCAGTTGGCAGCATTGTGTGTTCTTCTTCAGTGGCACTGAGGTGCTCTGGTGCAAGTGCAGAGCTGCTGGAAAATTCACTTTAAACACACTTTGACTTAGAAAAAAAAAAAGAATAAGATGCAAGAAAGGATTTACATATAGAAAATGAAAAAGTGGAATAACCCAACAAACTTAAAATTTGACAGTCTTTCTGTTATCCAACATAAAGCAAGGAAAGAACTGATCTAGTTAATTGAATAATCTGGCTAACAGGACTCTGTTAAATAAGATTGTACATATTTAAAGGATTAGTATAAATAAAATAACTACTGAAACCATACTGGCAACCTTCTTGATTCAGAGGACAGTGTGGTACGTTGGGGTAATAAATAGGAGCATCAGTTACTTATTACAGTGTATCAGTACATGAGTACAGTACAGTACTAATCAGTACATCATTACTGTACTAATCTTGATATTAGAGTGAAGAGGAGAAAATGACTATACTTGATAGAATTCCAGATAATCCAATTTACATTCTAATCGAAATTATCTTAGTATAATCTGTCATCCTGAAAATGCTGCAGGAAAGGAAATCAAGACTCAAAAATGTTTTTCCAGTGTCTGAGATCAGTGGTGTGGATGGCGAAAATGATTTACAAATCCCTTTGAGCACATAAATTTCAGGTACAAAGGAAATAAAAGAAAAGAGCACAAATGCTCCATGAAAGGAAGAGTTTCTTCTCTAAATTTTGTTAGATTAATTTAATCTTATACCTAGAAATGATGGGAAATGACTTAAGCTTTTTCTTTCCAGAAAATTCTGAAATATTGTGCTGCCAAAGGTAAAAGGAAGGTGGGAATAATTTATATCGTGAAAGATTTATAAAATGTAAAAGCTATAAAGTAGACTTTTCCTGAAGACGTCCAAAAAGAAGAACTTTAAGAAAACTACTTTTTCCAAGAAATTTTATAAGATTAATGGGAAAAACTGTTTAAAAGTTTCTTGACAAAAAACTTAGGGTGTCCACTAAAGTAGAAATTCTATGAAGCAAATACTAAATGATAAATGTGAAGTGAAGTGAAAATCGCTCAGTCGTGTCCTACTCTTTGCAACCCCATGGAATGGAGCCTGCCAGGTTTCTCTGTCCATGGGATTCTCCAGGCAAGAATACTGGAGTTGGTTGCCATGCCCTTCTCCAGGGGATATTCCCAACCCAGGGATCAAACCCAGGTCTCCAGCATTGCAGATTCTTTACACTTTGAGCTACCTGGGAAGCCCGATAAATATGAATAAAATGATAAATATGCAATATTACAGGAACTTATGTCTGTGTATTTTCTAATTCCTTACGGAATTTCTGGGTAAGGGCAGAATTATTTGAAATAAATGTCATAGATGTTAGTGTGTAGTAGAAAGATACAGGGTCATGCCTTTCTTTAAAACGCACATAGCTCCTACACTTTTATGGGAATGCTGTGGGCTTCCAAGGTGGCACTAGTGGTAAAGATTCCACCTGCCAGTGCAGGAGACACAAAAGAGGCAGGTTTGATCCCCGGGCCGGGAAGATCCCCTGGAGTAGGAAATGGCAACCCACTCCAGTATTCTTGCCTAGGAAATTCCATGGGTAGAGGAGTCTGGTTGGCTACAGTCCATGGGCTTGCAAAGAATTGGATGTGACTGAGCGAGCAACAGAGCACAAATATGTGATATGATATGTCACAGAAATCACCTAAAAGTTTTTTTTAAGTGTCTCACACAGGACAGAGTAATTTGTAAGTAAAATATTTTAACATAACTTCTTTTTGTAAAATTCCATTTTTCTGTAATAAAATCCCAATCTGAATTTCCCTTTCATATAGATTTTTCATGTGCCTACATCAAGTTAAGACAAGAGGAAATTCAAAATATTCTTTGTACATAAGAAAAAAATGTCTTCTGCTTCTTAATATCAGTACAAATTAATGGGCTTTAAAGACACCAGTGAAAGATGAATTCTCAGATCCAGCAGCCCCTGCTTAGTACGATTATTAATAATAATGTTAATATTAACTTCTTGAGAGAACAAGTAGATTTTTATAGCTTTGTATATATCACACCAAGCTAAGCTCACCTAATACTGTTCATAAAGTTAAAGTAGGTCTTACGCTGGTTTTTATCACAATGTAGTTCAAGTGCAGGAACTAACAAGGCCTTGAAGCTCCAATACGTGACTGAGTGACTGAACAAAAACAACGACAAAGAATGAGTTAAACAAAAGACCACATGCTTTCTTCCAAAGTCACTTGCTTTGTTTCTTTTTACCATGTGATTCCAATGTCCTGCCCGAGAATGATATTCCCCATTTCTAGACATTTTTGCAATAAATATAATCTCACTATTTATGAGTCAGTACCTGACAATAATTTAGTTTTTATAATTAATGTATATAGTTATAATGCTAAATTAACTACCAATTTTTAATAAACTTTGACATAAACAGTCCTCTCCGTGTGAATGTGGATGACCAGGGCAGGGATCTGCTTTCCTGTCAAGGGCCAACAGTAAATGTTCTAGGCTTTGTGTTCCACATAAGTATCAGAAAACACTCTTCTAGACCATTCCACAAAGAGCCCGAAATGCATTTCCCCCTGAAAAAGTTTGTTATCTACATATACTTATATTGTATCCTTTACACAAATGTCTCTGATGTAAGTGAAGTGGAAACACATTCACATATTTCTATGATCCAAGGTCAACCTTCTTTTGAAAAGCCATAAGGTGATTTCCTGGGGCTTTTGCAGTGGCTCAGCGGTAAAGAATCTGTCTGCAATGCAGGAGACACAGGTTCAATTCCTGGATCAGAAAGATCTCCTGGAGGAGGGTATGGCAACCCACTCTACTTGTCTGGAAAATTCCAAGGACAGAGCAGCCCGGTGGGCTATGGTCCATGGGGTTGCAAAGAGTCGGACATGACTGAAGTGTCGGGGCATGTATGCAGGGGGATTTTCTGGGACCACCTTGAGAACCAAGGTCTTTTTTTTTTTCTTTTAAGATGTCTTTGACGTAGACCATTTTGAAAGTCTTTACTGAATTTGTTACAATCTTGTTTCTGTTTCATGTTTTGGTTTTTTGGCTTCAAGGCATATTGAATCTAAACTCCCAAACCAAAGACTGATCCCACAGCCCCGACATTGAAAGGTGCAGTCTTCACACTGGACCACCAGGGAAGTCCCTGAGAACCAAAATCTTTGAAGGTCTTCATATGTTTGAGGGTTTTCTTTGCAAAGCGCAAGGCCGTGCCATCTTCGCCTTATGACCGAGCTAACTCCACTAGCTTTATCGTGGAACTGACTATGTAGGTTGATATTCACTAAATGGAACACAGCAAACAAACAAACAAAAAGTGACCAAGAAAGAGTAGATGACAAGCAACACATGACACAGGATTCTTTTTCCTATTTGTCCCTGCGTTGTGGCAATGAAAAGTGCTCTGAGAAACAGCAGTAAGAAATATGAAAAGATGAGAGTAGTGGGGGTAAGCAGTGCCCATTCTAGTTGACTTCAGAAGCACCATTGCCAAACTTCCATGAAATCTTTTAAACGTAAAAGTTCGTGGTTCTGCCTTTGAATCTGACAAGTTCTTTAAGCACCTGAAAGATGAGAGTGGTAAGAGACTGTGGATTTTCAAATATACAATGTATTTTTTGTGGACTGGTGTAGAGGTGTGTGGTCCTATGGTGATTCTTAACTTTCCAAGAGGCATTGAATAGTAAAGATCAAGTTCGAATTCCCGTGGATTCTTGACAGCAAAATAAAAATACGTCTGGTAAAAATAACACTTCTCTGACAAAGAAACATAGATTTGCCGACTTTTAAAAAATACAGTAGATTCAGTTCTGCCATGTTTAAAAAAACAAGAGAATAGGCTGAAAGCATTACCAGAGACAGTAAGCAAAATTGAACAGTAGTGTTAACTTTATTATAAGTTAAAAAAGGTTTGAGAACAGCAGTTATATAGAGATTGAATTGAGGAAAGGGGTCAATGTACACCAGAAAAAAGTTCATGTCATTATTTTTTTAATTTATTTTTCTGATAATCAAACTAATCTATACAGGAAGGCAATACACAAAAAGGATCACTGTAATTATTTTAGGATGATGAGGTTATGAGGAAATTTTAATTTCTGTTTTATACTTTTCTGTATTTTTTTATTTTTACAATTACAATATATTACAAGCACAAACAAGAAATTGTGAGTCAATAAATATCATTTGCTAATATTTATATTATCTCTGGCATTACTTCTTCAGGAGGAGAAGTACCTTTTAGAGGACCCGACTTCTTTAAAACTGGGTTAGGGGCTATAATAAAGAGTCAGACTCCAATTTTGATGTTTGACTGCCCACAGCTTTTAATCCTTACCCTTCTCTCCCTGGTGTGTCACGAACTGGCAAGTTGATAAGAAAGAGCAAGTGGATCCAATGGAAAATTCAAACCACACAAACCTCTGCACATCCACTAGAATTCTCACCACCGTCCCAACACTCAACCACAATAAAAACCCTGAGTTAGTTTCCTTTCCTTCCGCTCTCAGGCCATTTTGACCTGAGAGACGAGCCTCCCCTCCAATCCCCTCCCCTCTAATTCCTGCTGCCCAGAAACCTCAATTATTTAAGCAACTTTTTCATAACCTTTCAGGGTATGTGTGGCATTATCAGTCTCGACATCTGAACCAAAATTTAGGTGGAGGTTCTAGCAGAGACCTGGACCTCTGGGAACTCTGAGACTATCTGGTTTCCTCTTCTTCTTCTTTCTATCTTACAAATACTCCCAGGATGGTAACTCAGTTGTGTCTGACTCTATGCAACCCCATGGACTGTCACCTACCAGGGTCCTCCATCCATGGAATTTTCCAGGCAAGAGTACTGGCGTGTTGCCATTTCCTTCTCCAGGGGATCTTCCTGACCCAGGGACTGAATCCGGGTCTCCCGCATTGCAGGCAAACGCTTTACCATCTGAGCCACCAGGGAAGCCCTTACAAATACAGGTGTTTCTAAATTGAATTATCTCCTTCTTCTCTGGCCACCATTTTGGATGCTTGCAATGACACTTTCAGGTAATCTTAGCATCGCTAGCCTGGTCCAGGCTTTCCATCACCTCTCACAGCAGCATCCTAACCCTATCTCCCGACTCCTGCACTTGCCCCCATCCCGTGTATCCACACACAGCAGCCGGAGAGATCCCATTCAGATTTAGTCAGGCCTCTGTTTGGTGCCCTCCATGTTTGTCCATCTTTTCTCTCAGAAGAGAAACCAATGGTTTCACGATGTTCTGTAAAGCCCTACTGGATATATCGACAGCTCCAGCAACCTTCCCACTGCCTTACTCGGCTCCAGGACAGTCATCTCCTTGCTGATGGTCAAGCATGCCAGATGCACATGCTGACCTTTGGAACCTTAACCCTGGCTGCTGCCTACGCCTGAAGAAGCTTCCCCACCTGACCTGCCAGGCCTGCTTCCTCACTTCTTCCTTCATCTTTATTCAAATGGGATTTTTTTGGCTACCCTAATTAAAGGGCCAAACAAACAAGCAAATAAATAAGCAAAAATTCTCCCCCACTACCACACAGTTCACTCTCCTCCCTGATTTTATTTTTCTCCCTGGAACTTATTATCATCTGACACAATATTTAATGAGGTTCAATCAGAATAGAGATTGGGGGTGGGATAGTGGCTGTTTTATATACTGTTTATACTTATTTCCTAATATATGAGAGGTATTTAACGACTATTTTTAGAATGAATGCAGAAACGATGAGCAGTTCTTTAAAAGATCTGTAAAGATCTCCATGGTGGAAAAATCCACACGGCACTTCTAGACCTAGCAAGCTTGCATTAAAGAGCATGCATAATTTCTGTAATTTCTTGGTAAAGATAATACTTTCATTATATGCATAATTGGAATAATGTATGTTACTGTAATAATGTATATGTACATGACTCCTGTTATTTGGAATCCATTTGTAGATTGCAAAGACACTTAGTTATTAGGATTTTTAAAGCCCTCTAAGTTATCTGGCCCTCTTGGTCTGTTCCTTCAGATGATTTTATTTTGAAACATTGATTGCCTATTGTGTTTACAGATTTGCACCAGAATGATTAGAGCAGCCTCAAAGAACTTTGAAATAAAATGAAAAGTGGTCTTATTCTTCCCAGCTCTTCCTAGCACTTTTCTAATTTATCTCTGTCGTTTCATTGTTTAAAGTTAAGCGTGCTGCATTGCACGCTCCTCTGCCTAGAACCATGCGTGTGTCCTATAGATAAACTGGGAAAGAATAATGTGCTAATTTGTGGGCTCCAGAGCATGGTTGCATTTAGGTTTTAGCATAAACTTTAATTTTAACAAAGAGAAAATAGCAGATTCAATTATAGATGTGGAAAGCCTCAGAGACAACTAGGAGTAAAGGAAGACCAAGTCAGAACCATTACAGTTTTAAAATAACAATAGCGTTAGTATTTCACTGTACAAAGCACTTTTGAGAACTTTATCTTTTGTGCACCTCATTCACTATAAGCCTTGATATAAGTATTTTTATCGCTGTAAGGTGTGGAAACCAGGGTTCAGAAAGGCTCTTGGTCATTTATAGTCACATAACTATTAAGTGACAGACAAAGGATTATCAACCCCAGGTCTCACAGCTCCAAATTGTATGTTCTTTTCATTGCATTACATTTAACATATCCTTGTGGATCCTTGATCAACAATTATCAAAGCACCTGAAATAATCTGATTTTTAAAAACTTTCCAGAGGCAGCTATGTAAAAGCAATGGCAAAAAACCTTGCCAAGAGTAGATGTTCCATAATTGAAGAAAGAGGTTGAGAAGCAGGCAGTAAACCAACTGTCAGTGTCAAAATCAGAAGAGATGTCAAAATAAAGTAAAATTAGAGACTTCACAGAAAGAAAGAAGGGTAGTAACAGTGGAGATAAATGGCCTCTCCAGGTGCCGACAGCGTTTCTGTAGAGCCACAGTGTACCTCCTAACGCTCAAAAAATTATTGTGATTATTATTAAAGGTATAAGAAGGGGATTAAAGTTTAACAAGATCTTCTGTGTGGTTGGTAGTCAAGCAGTCTTAATAAGGTCACAGTCTATTGTGTATTTCTTGTGAAATGTTTCAGATTTTACTTTTCTTTATAAAGATATTTACTTGATTTTTAGCTATGATACTTGAAATTGGTGCTCATAAAAATAAGGGACACATGTTATAACCTTGGACATAACCAGAATTTCAAAAATAAAACCAATGCTTTGAAGATGGGAAAAATAGTTCACTAAGGAATTTACTGTCTTGTGAATTTTTAAAAACACAAGACAATAAATGTCATAAAAAATAAAGTAGCAGATCCTGCTGTTGTTGTAAATTGTATACCTAATAAAACATTTTTCTTCTTTAATATTTCAGGGAAAAAACAGTTGTTCCAGAAGATAATAATGAAAATTAAATTAAATATAAAATTGTGTTGTCTGTGAAACAAACCACTTTTAATAAAAATGAGTTTTTGGAATATGTATGGGCTTATTTCAAAATTTTCAAAGCAGAGCGGATCATAAATTAATCATATACAAGGATAAATTACACATTTGTATTCTAGGCATCTGTTTTGTCATCTGCTTCACTAGATTCTAATTATGAGTTTTAAACTGGACAACCTGCACATGTAGAGTTATTATACTTAAGATATTAACAGAAGCATTTCTTAAACATTTGGTTTACACACTTAACTTACCATGACGCATTTTATTCAATCATAATTTGCACACCTAATGCAATTTTTGTAAATGCACCTAAATCCATTTGGTTGAACTGTGTATTCATATGAAATGCTTGCAGGTCTAGTAGAAAGTAAGCAACTCTCTTTTTGTAAAAATAAATATTACCTGCAAATTTTATTTTTCCATCTTTAAAGTCATAGGCTAGGTTTGGAAATAAATATTCTCATCTTGAAATGGAGAATATAAAAAAATTTGAAATTCTTATAGACATATGTCTTTTCTGGCTTTCTCTACAAATAAGAATTTATTTCTCCTTAATCAGACTGTGTTAGATGTTATCATGAGGAATAATATCTAAACATATTTAATGGGGATTTGATACATTCACATATTTAAAAAGAAAATGTTTTTCTTACATTTATTTTAAGAGAAATATATACTCACATTGAAAATTTAGAAAATAAACAATGAAGGAGAAAATAATTTCTTACTTCTTACTTTTATCACTACTTATTCATAATTCCATCAACCAAGGATAACTGCTGTTGGCAGTTTGGCACATTTCTTTTCCACTTTTATACATTTTTTCACTAATTTAAATGGACATAAAATGAACATTTTTGTACATTTCTTTTTGTTCACATTTCTGATTATATTCGTAAGTTCCTAGAAGAGGAAATGCATTATTAATGTCCACTGGATTGTTGTCATCTGCACAGAAACTTCTCTGATGTTTTCCTTCTTAGGAGCACTTCCCTGACTCTCATGATCCTCTTGAGGTACATCCCTCCTTCCTATTATTCTTTATAGAATAAGTACCAGAGTTATCTTTACCTCTTGTTTCTCCTTAGCTCCTCCCAGTCAAATGTCTTTCCCCTCTTCAAAGATCACCCATGACTCCCTTCACGTTCTCAAATTTAAAGAGCTCTTCTCTATTCTCTCAGCGGCATTCAATGCAGTTACCCACTCCCTTCTCTGGAAATACTTCTTTTCTTGGCTTCTGTATCACTAAACCATCCTGTGAAACACAGCAGGATGTATATCACACTTTCCAAAGCTGGGTAAAGCGAGTTAGAATTTAATATATGCCCAGGGACTTCCTCCCAGGTGATCACGAGGTATAGACAGAGAGAAAAGCAACATCATGACAGTCAGAAGCCTCCTTCCTGTCCTCACGTTTTGCGGCTGTGGCTCTGCCAGTACAACAAGGGGTTCTCGGGGCTTGGAGCGCCAGGCGTGGGCAAATTGGAGGTAGGAGAAGAAAACTAGATAAATCACTTCCTTCTGGGGCTTCTCATATTTGCTGAAAATAGACTTTGCCGAAACCATCTTGGAGAAGACAACTTTCCAACTTCAACTCGTGTCACAAGACTGACTCATGACCCACCAAACATGGCCAAATGGGTCTTTTAAGACTTTATGAATGGGTGACAGTCTAACGAATGTAGGCTAGAATCACAGATGGTGTCCAGGCTGTCCTTTAGGCGTTGGTCATAATTCAGGTTCAAAATCTTTTCTGAACCCACTTCGTCTTAGACCATCCTGTTATACTATTTATACTAGATGCTGTTATTACACTAATATATCCTAGACACGAACTAATTAAGTACCTTTTGATTTGAATGGAGTAACTACAGTTAAAAAGACTAGATTCTAATTTGCTTTTGAAGTTAATGGAGTCGTACACTGGAGGGAAGCAAAGGTGCGGATGGAGAAGCTCAGTGGGGACAGAGAGAAAGACCCCATCTCCCCCCAGATGAGGCTACTATCTTTGTTGGAGAGGAACACTTGTTAATTATGAACTGCTCATAAATCTGCCTCAACTTAAGTGCCCATGAGCCGAGGATAATGGAAGGAAAAACAATTTAAATCACATTATGTAGCAAGCAACTGAATAATGTATTCCATGCTGTCTCAGTGCATTTCATTTCTTCAAGGATATAGACTTGCTCCTGCAACTTCAAATGACAGAAGAAAACACCCTTTTGGTTTATATTGTTCTCTATCATTCATGGGTTCTTGGTAGTAAATAGTGTTTGCTCCAAGAGGATTTTTCCTTTTCAATGTCTGCTGCCGATTTATGGCTTGTTTTTTGAATGGCTTTGAAAGTGTTGAATTGGCTAAATATATAGTTATCTCTGAATGCTATCTGAAATTTTTGGAGAATTTCTATAACCAATAACTCTTCTAAAGAAAGCCAAACCATATCTCAAAAAATTTTAGAAGAATTCACTGGTTGTCCAGTGGTTAAGACTCCATGCTCTCACTGCCAGGGGTCTGGGTTTGATCCCTGGTCAGGGAACCAGGATCCCACAAACCATGTGATGCTGCCAAAATAAAATAAAATTTTAAAGTCATTAATAGTAATTACGGAACATCTTGCTTTCAAGGATATGTCATTGCTATTTTACCTCTTCTGGGTACTATTAAAATCGAAGTGAAGGAAAAAAACAATTTTTATTTTGGTGTATTTTTTTTACTCTTCTAATATTTTAAAGTGGAATTATAATAGTCATCAATCAGGTGTACAGGCCCCAGTACAAGAACTCCCACTATAGAAGAGAAAATGAATGAGCCACTCAGGTCAGAGAAAAACTATAGTTTTGAGTAAAACAATCTCATCCCTGCAATGTAAAAAAAAAAAAAAAAACTCCCACTACGTGATTAATAACTATTGAAGTCTCTGCACAATTAAGAATTATTGCATCTGCAATGAACATTTACAGCTGAAAGGGTCCATAAGGATAATTTAGCCCAATCTCTTCATTTTTCATAGATGGAGTTGCTAAGACACAGAGAGAAAGAAAGACTAACCAAAGGTCATGTTGCTAGAACCAGAATCAAATTCCCCACCTTCGCTGGAGTGAAATTAAAAAGACATTAATTAAAATCCACTGCAGTTAATATTGCAGAAGAAATGAAGTTCAGAAGAAAGAAAAATTGCTATATAATTTTAAGTATTTTATAACGTATGGTTGATCTGATAGAAAAGTACAAATAATAATAAGACCAAAAATGATAATAAAGTGTGAATTTGGTGTGGCATGAAAGTGCTGGAATCAGGTGTTTGTCCTTGGTATTTGGCAATCTCTGGGGGACAAGAATTTGGGATTTAAAGAACCCATACAAGGACTTCTCTGGTGGTCTAGTGACTAAGACTCCACGCTCCCAATGCAGGGGTCTGGACTGAATCGTGGTCAACTAGAGATCCAGTTGATCTCACATGCTGCAACTCATTATACCCCATGCCAGAACAGTCAAATAAATAAATAAATATTTGAAAAATAAATAACATATGAGGCCTTAAAAAAAAAAAAAGAGCCACAAACAAAACCTGGCACTTTGAGCAGAGTAGAGGTTTGTATAGTTGATCCCCCCATGTAAAAATATAACTTACAAAGGATGATAACCTCAGTAATAAGCTAAGTCCGGGAACTATCACCATGTGAAGGGAGAGCATTGGCAAACATCTCAAATTTGGCTCTGAGTGTCAGAGGAAACACAGGTTTCCCTAGAAGATTCCTAACATCCAGGTAGGTTTGGTACAGAAATGCATACTTACCCTGGTGGTAAAGTAATTCCAAGTGATCAGGGTTGTCGGTGTCCCCAGAGATCTGGCAGAAGCAATTCCAAAGGATCTCTGAACACTTTCAAGCTAAATCTTACATCATTCGTGCAATTAAAGGGGGAAAACAAAGGAGGAAAGAAATCTCTACAATAGAGACATAGATGAGAACAGATGAGCAAAATATACTTGCAGAGATTTCATATATTGAAATACCAAATCTGATCACCTTTTACATTAAAAGAATATATGGTAAAGCTTGAATTATTAGGTCACTATGAAAAAAGATACAAATGGGACTTTCAGTAATTAAAAATACAGTGTTGAAGTTAAAACTCAGTGGAACCATGCAAAATGAAAGCAAGAAGAAAAGTATCATTTACAATTGTAAATTACAATTTACAAAATACTTAGGAATACATTTCATGAAAGAAGTATAGAACTTATACTCTGAAAATTATAACACATTGCTTAAAGAAATTAAAGAAGACCTAAAGAAGTGGAACGATGTCCCAAGTTCTTGGTTCAGAAGAATTAATATTGTTGAAATGGCAATATTTCTCAAATTGATCTACAAATTTTATTCAACCCAGAGTATGGTTGGCTTTTTTGGAAGAAATTAACAAGATGATCCTAAAATTTAGATGTCAATTTAAGGTACATGAAATAGAAATAAGCAAAAAAAGTATTGAAAAAGAACAACACTGGAGAACTCTTATTTATTTATTTCAGAACTTTTTACAAAGTTACAGGAATAAGACAAGGTGGTACCAGCATAAGGGTAGATGCAGAGGGTAGAATAGATCAGTGGAATAGAATCAAAAGTACACAAATAAATCCTCATATTTACAGTCAACTGCTCTTTGGCAAGGATGCCAAGTCCAATCAACAAGATAAAAATAGCCTTTTCAACAAACAGGGGTGCAACAACTGGATATACGATGCAAATGAATAAAACTGGACTCCTACTTGATGCCATTTACAAAAATTAACTCAGAATGGTTCAGAGACCTCTGTATATGAGGTAAAACTTCAAAGTCTTAGAATGAAACATAGATAGGACATTAAAAGTACAAGGAACTGAAGAAAAAGATGTTCATTAAAATTATAATTTTTATGTTTCAAAGGACATTACAAAAATGAAATACAACCTATAAATTGAGAAAAAATTTACCTGATTATTCATCTGAGAAAGGATTTGTATTCTGTGTATATAAAGAACACTCATAACAATAAAAAGACAAGTAACAATGGGTAAAAGATTTGAACAGACATTTCCTTAGTCCTCAGCAAAAAAAAAACCACTGGCCATCAGGGAAAGGAACATTAAAGCAACAATGATACACGACTTTATATCTAAAATGACAGTGATGATGTGCAGAATTTGGAACACTTAAACAATGCTAATGAAATTGTGAAATAATGCACTTACTTTGGAAATGATTTTGGGAGTTTCTCAAAATATTAACATATATTTACCATATGATCCAACAGTTCCACTCTTAAGTATCTACCCATGATAAATTTAAACATATGTTTACATGAACAATTGTACAGGAATATTCATAGCAGCATTATTTGTAATAATGAATAACTGGAAACAACCTAAATTTTCATCAAGTGATGAATGCATAAAATAGCTTCTATCCATATAATGGAAAATTCAGTTCAGTTCGGTTCAGTCGTTCAGTTGTGTCTGACTCTGTGCGACCCCATGAACCGCAGCATGCCAGGCCTCCCTGTCCATCACTAACTCCCGGAGTTTACTCAAACTCATGTCCATTGAGTCGGTGATGCCATCCAACTATCTCATCCTCTGTCATCCCCTTCTCCTCCTGCCCTCAATCTTTCCCAGCATCAGGGTCTTTTCAAGTGAGTCAGCCCTTTGCATCAGGTGGCCAAAATACTGGAGTTTCAGCTTCAACATCAGTCCTTCCAATTACTCAGCAATAAAAGAATGATGTGTTGATACATGCTACAACATGCATGACTCTTGAAAATACTATAATGATGAAAGAGGCCAATAACAAAAGACTATATTGAATGATTACATTTATATAAAATATTCATAATAGGAAAATTTACAGAAGTCGAAAGTAGATTGCCTAGGACCAGGCCTGAAAACAGAGGAAATGGGAAATAACTGCTAATGGGTATGGGATTTCTTTGGGGGATGATGAAGAATCAGGACAGTTTTCACAGGGAAGGACAATCAACAGATGCCAATGCTGATATGACACAGATATTGGAAGGAACTGAGGAAGACTTGAAAGCAGTAGCTATACAAATATTCCAGCCAGCAATTGTGAACATTCTAGAAACTAATGGAAAAATAGCCTCAGCAAAGAAATTGAAGATATAAAGATGAACCAAGCTGAAATTTTGAAACTGAAAAAGTAAAATGATCAAGAACAAGGCAAGGGTGGCCACTTTTACCATTCCTATTGAGCATAGTACATCTTAAGTAGTACAATAAGACAAGACAGATTTTATATGGATGGATAGATAGATGATAGATCGGAAGGTAGCATACCAATTGAAAAGTAAGAAATAAAACTGCCCTATTTGCAGATGGTATGATTATCTACAATAAAAATCTCAAGGAATAAACAAAAACACTCTAATACTCATATGCCAAGTCATAGTATAAGATACCAGGTCAACACATACAACTGAATCATCTTCCTATATAGCAGAAATGTATGAAAACTGCTTTTTACAGTACCATTTACAATAGCTCCAAAAACAAAAACAGAAAAATCTAGGGATAGATCTAGCAAAACTTATACAGAATCTGCTGGTTGACCATAACAAAATACTGGGCAAATATAAGCAAAATATTTGACTTGACCATAAAAGAGATGAAAACAGCAAATAAGTGTGAAAATGTATTCAATCTCACTAGTGATTAAGGACATGCAAATTAAAATAAAAATGAGATTCCATCATATACCTACTAGAATGGCTACAATTTAAAAAAAAAAAAAAAAACTGACAATACCGAGGGTTGACAAGGATTTGGAATAACTGGAACTGTCATACACTGCTGAGAGAAATGCAAAATTTTGCAGCCACTTTGGAAGGGTTTGTTAGGTTTGTACACAATTAGCCATACATTCATTATTCAAACCAGAATAACCAAGTGAAATGTTGATAAGTATCCCAGACAACTAATATGGCCAGATACTCCTTAGTAAAGAGAGGTAACCAAAGAGACAAATCTGCTTCAGTCTTAGATGTATAGGAATGACTCATAATCTGACTTCCAAACTTAATTTACTTAAGTCATTCTCCCTCCAGAGATAATTACATGCCATATTGATGATGTGAACATTATGAAGTATTGCATTTTTCATTATAAATTGTCCCATCATGTTTCTGGTTTACCACTCCACTGCTTGTCAGTACTATTTGTCCAATTGCTTTTAGATGAACTGACTAAGCCATTTCTGAAACTGAAAATTTGAGAATTAGTCTGTAAGACACAGCCAACTAGTCAGTTACGGTAGTAAATCATTGGTCTGCAAGGTCCTACAACATGGCAGGACTCTTTAATCCACTGGACACCATAAACACAACACTGGAGCCTATGCACTTTTCATGGTACCATGAAATATTTGTGATTTTAAAAAAGAGAGATTTCATGTCTTGAAGGAATACTGCAGAATCAAATTAATAAATGTTAACAAATGTTTGACTAAGTATCTATAGAATATAAAATTATGTTAACTAATCACCTGTATCTAAATACATGTGAGTTTAGATACAAGAATATATGAGATGTGGGCTTCCCGCGTGGCTCAGCAGTAAAGAATCTGCCTGCATTGCAGGAGACCCGGGTTTTATCCCTGAGTCGGGCAGATCCCCTGGAGAAGGGCATGGTAACCCACTCCAGTATTCTTACCTAGAGAATACAATGGACGGAGGAGCCTGGCGGGCTGCAGTCCGTAGCATCGCACAGTCAGAGGTGACTGAAGCAACTCAGCAGCAGCAACATACACAAGGTGGAGGGGACATTGCCTGGGAGGAGTGCTGGGTGTTCACGAAAATTTAAAAACAGCAGAGAGTTAAGTCATTTGTTTTAGAATACGACTTATGCACAAAGGGGTTGTCATTCCTGGGGTCTATAAACAAGTGCTCTTGTGCTTGTTTTCCTCTTGGCTGTGACAGCGTGAGTCACAGTGAAACATCTATGTGGCCCAGCCCTCAGCATGTAGCCCAGCCCTCAGCATGTAGCCCAGCCCTCAGCATGTAGCCCAGCCATCAGCATGTAGCCCAACCATCAGCATGTAGCCCATAACAGCAGACAACTATTGTGGTTTTAACTCATGTATTACCTGTTTCCTTCTTATAAACTTACCATCTGAGGGGCTTCCCTGGTGGCTCACTGGTAGAGAATCCACCCGCCAATGCTGGAGACATGGGCTTGATCCCGGATCCGGGAAGATACCATGTGCTGCAGAGCAGCTAAGCCTGTCCGCCACAAGTATCGAGCCTGTGCTCTAGATTCCAGGAACCACAACTCCTGAGCCCATATGCCACAATTACTGAAGCCCAAACACTCTAGAGCCTGTGCCCTTCCATAAGAGAAGCCACCGCAATGAGAAGCCTACCTACTGCAACTAGAGGGTAGCCCCCGCCTCTCGCAACTAGAGCGAGCCCGAGCGCAGCAGTGAAGACCCAGGGCAGCCAAATATAAATAAATAAATAAAGATACCATCTTCAGTGTATTCATGATGGTCATCAGCAACAATTCATTTTGATCTATACCTACTTGTGGAAAACTTCTATAATTGCAAAAGATAGTGGAGGGCAATTCATAACTTTGTATTTCAAAAGTTATATTTATAGTCATGAGAAAACGAAATGGATTTTGTCAGTGCGTTTACATCTAAAGTCCTGAATGTATATGTGAAAGCATTCAGATCTCTCAAAGAACACATAACTTTGGAGTATACACCATTTGTAGTGTGCATTTTCCTTTCTTATTTGAACATTTTTCAACTGTAGCAAAAAGAGATTGTTCTGAATCATTTTTAAAAGGAAGATGACATTTATGATAAGGTGTACACTCTTGGAACCACAGATGATAATTTGATGCATAAAAATTTTCAACAAATAGCTTTCTGTTCCATATTTATTAACACATTCAATAGGCTAAGTCATATGCTAACTACTGACAGTAGAGAGGAAATTTTTACAGGCAGGATTAATCTACAGACTATTGAATTCTGATACTTCTGATAGTTAATTCAGTAAGAGGTGAAATTAGTGTCCCTAAAATGTACTGGGTGTTCCTAAATTGACTACGCGGCTTAAACAACAGAAATTTATTTTCCCGTGTTTCTGGAGGCTCTAAGTTTGAGACCACGGTGTCAGCAGGGTTAGTTTTCTCTGAGGGTCATCAAGGAGGGATCTCTACCTGGCTTGTAAATATTAACAGATGGTCATCCTCCTCTGTATTTTCCATGGTTTTCTCTCTGCACTTATCTATGCCCTAGTCTCCTCGTCTTGTTAGGACACCAGTCAGACTTGAGTAGGATCCACTCCAGTGGCAGTATTTAACCTCAATTACCTCTTTAAAGACCCATCACCATGAACAGTCATATTCTGAGTCCTTATATTGAGGACTTCAACACATGGATTTTGAGTGGACAAAATTCAGCCCGTAACAATTTACAACAAAAAAGTTAAAAAAAATTTTTTTTTAAATCAAGACACAGTCTAATTTAAACAGGAGCTCTGAGGGAGGTAGTTTGTCATCCTTAAAAAGTGAAGCTTTTAAAATGTTTTTCTACTTTCCCAATGTTTCTTTTGGGTTGACAAATTGTATCAAAAGACTTTATTCAACCAAGTGGCAAATAGAGATCATGCCTGGGGGGAATAAGATGCAATTTTAATTAACAGTTTTTATTTCTACTAAGTGTAAGTCTTGCAGTGTCATTCTAATTTAAACCACAATCCCTCCCTGCTAATGATTTCCTAATGATCCTGAAGCCAGGAGGCTGTCAGTGCTTTAGGGTGGATTCTCATCCTTGGGGCCTCATCTACTCTGCACTGGATGCGTCTCAGTGTGTGTTTTTTTTGGTGGGGGAAGGGGTTAGGGGTTTGTGTAGAGGGCACAGACAGCCCAGGAACCCCCCCAAAGCTGAGGCGTCCAAAAGTGTAATTGAGTTGAATGTGATCAGGTTTTTGAAACAGCAAATGCATCTTATTTCAATGTCTTTGGAGTCCATCGCTCTATCGTTGTCACTCTGTTTATTTCTTGGCTTCATCGGGTCTTAGCTGTGGCATGCAGGATCCTCACTGCGGCACATGGCCTTCTCTCTAAATGTGGCTTTTATGCTCCAGAGCGCATGGGCTCAGTTGTTGCCGTGCTCAGGCTTAGTTGTCTTGCAGCATGTGGGATCTTAGTTCCCTGGCTAGGGATTCAACCCGTGTCTCCTTCATTGCATGGTGGATTCTTAACCACCGGAACACCAGAGAAGTCCCTACTCATCTTTATTAATAAAGAGCTTTTGAGCACCCAGTACTATGTGAAAGTATATTTTGATTTTTACATTTATAAATATCACAAAAATGGAAACTTTAAAAGCAAATACAAGCAAACTACCTTATATTTTCTTTTTGCTCCTCCTTGTTCTGTCATACACATTTCCCAGAGAGTAGATGCCCCACTTTGGAGGCTATTCCTTCAGATGTCTTATGACATGAGTCCAGCTGTGAATATGGAAGTGGACCAGCAGCAGGAAGGAGTACACATGTCATTTGTTGAAAGGGGGAGATGAGTGTGCAGATTTCCTGCAGTCCATGTAGCTTTCTCCAGATCCACAGACTCCACAGGTGGATGGGACAAATGTTCTCTGCGCACTAATGGTCTTCTCATGATTCCCGATGCCTTCTACATCAGGAGAATTTCTTGTCAGAAGCTTACATTTTCTCAGAGGCCAGTAAAACCCATGAGCACAGTGGGGTCCTGGCTCTGCAGCTGTTTACAGAACCAGGTTTGTATACTATCATCATGAGCTGCATGATTTGAAAGACAAGTCTCGTGGGTCAGTCTCTCAAAAAGGAAAAAAAAAATTTTTTTTCCCAGACTCAGCAGGGGGTCTCTATTTCGCACTTACTTTGATTTGCTTTTTTTCCTAAGAGTTATCAGTAGGGGAATGATATGGACTTATCATGGTGATCATTTTGAAATGTATAGAAATATCCAATCACTATGTTGTGCAACAGGAATTACCATAGTGTTGTGGGTCAATTATAATTAGAGGTGGGGGTGGGCTGGGGGATGAGGGTAGAGGGAACTGGATGAAGGGAGTCAATAAATACAAACTCCAATTATAAGACAGATGAGTACTAAGAATGTAACATATAACATGATATCTATAATTAACATTGTTGTTTGCTATACATGAGAGTTTTTAAGAGCATCAATGCTAGGAGTTCTGATCACAAGGAAAATTGTCTATGTCTTTAATTTTGAAAAGATGAATGTTCACTAAACTTACTGTGATAATCATGATGAAGATGAATCAAGTCATTATGCTGTATACCTTAAATTTATACAGTGCTGTATGTCAATTATATCTCACTAAACTGAAAGGAAAAAGCTTAACAATAAAAAAAGAAGAAATATTCCTTTTTAAAAAGATAAGAAATAAGATAATGAAAATCACTAAAATACAGTTATTCCCTTTCTAAACTACAAAGTTCAATTTTAGATAGCATTTATTGTTACTCTACCAAAAAAAATGCGATTGAAATTTATACTTCCATTGACCTCTCTCCCCCACCATTCCAGTTTCCATTACTCACTGTATTATTTTCTGACATTTTGACAGATGTCAGGATCTGTGAACGTTCTGAGATTTTACTACTTGCCAATTAACAAGTCAGGGTGCCACTGCTGAGGGAAGACAGAACTCCTGGGTCAGAAACAAAGGATGTTATTACTCAGGAAATAAGCAGCATGAGTCAGCATGCTCGCATCAATTCCTCTTACCCTCAAGTCCCATGAAGGCAATTCAGATTGAAGGGGTGATTTCTAGGGATGTTTAGGAAGTAACCTATAAAACAGAGCCCAAAGAAACACTGCGTTAAGATTCCTGTGACTGTAAGAAATGGTTATGTCCATAAGTCAAGAGATGGATTGAAGTCCAGTTTTAACAGACATAGTTATTAGAGGTGCACAGTTTCTGCAAGATAAACCCTTGACTTGGGATGGAGGATTAGAGAGCCTGAGAGATTTGACTCAGCTAACCTTGCCTATCATAAATATGCTCTACAATCCATGATTTTGTTGTACCAGAAGAGATTAAAATCCTGGTGCCCTTTAAGCCACTAACATTATTATTTTGAATGGCAGGAAAAAAAATTATAAAAAGAAGCAGGAGGTGGGGGGATATTTTCTGGTGAAAAAAATTTAAGAATTCATCTTTTGCAGGAAAATTTTTGCTTTGTGGGGGCAGGGTGATCTTTTTTTTTTTTTTTTCCTGGCACAAAGTTATTTAAGAAATGGTTGATTCGTGAATAACCTCTATATGTCCTAATACCCAAAGGCACACTTTCATATCTGAGATTCTCCTTTAAAGATTCCTTTAGGTAATATAATAATTTGCCTAAATTTCACTTCATTCAACTTTTTTTTTTGAGACTTTGAAATATACAACAGAAACTTATATGATGGAAAGCATCAACCCGGTTTTTTTGCATGCTTAGTCACTTCAGCTGAGTCCGATGTTTTGTGACCCTATGGATTGTAGCCTGGCAGGCTCCTCTGTCCATGAGATAGCAAGAATACTGGAATAGGTTGCCATGTCACCCTCCAGGGGATTTTCCTGACCCCGGGATCGAACCCACATCCTCTGCATCTCTTGCATTGCAGGCAAATTCT
Organism: Bos taurus; assembly: GCF_002263795.3. Lineage (NCBI taxonomy): Eukaryota > Metazoa > Chordata > Mammalia > Artiodactyla > Bovidae > Bos > Bos taurus. The sequence continues at coordinate 84,799,334 of NC_037336.1, read as the reverse complement.
TTACTGTTGAGCCAAAAGGGAAGCCCTGTTCTCCCACTACCATTTATTTATAGTTTTACTTTAAATAAAATCATTAATTGGTATAAGTAAAAATCTCCATATCTGGTTGCAGGAAAGTGCACATGAGTGATCTGACAGCCTAGGGCTTGCTGTGAACAGCATGGGTTCCAAATTTGGCATGTCTGCAATTATTCAAACATGGTCATCTTTCATTAATTACTGATAAATTAGGCAGGATGATAAAAGTTTGAACTAATTTCTCTGAAAGATGGATGATAAGTATCCACTGCAGGAACAGTTCTCAAGCCTGTTCTACAATTCTAGGGCTCTTCCCACCTGCCTCTTCGTGAGGCTGCTGCTGCTGCTAAGTCGCTGCAGTCGTGTTTGACTCTGTGTGACCCCATAGACGGCAGCCCACCAGGCTCCTCCATCGCTTGGATTCTCCAGGCAAGAACACGGGAGTGGGTTGCCATTTCCTTCTCCAATGCATGAAAATGAAAAGTGAAAGTGAAGTTGTTCAGTTCAGTTCAGTCACTCAGTCGTGTCTGACTCTTTGCGACCCCATGAATCACAGCACGCCAGGCCTCCCTGTCCATCACAAACTCCTGGAGTTCACTCAGACTCACGTCCATCGAGTCAGTGATGCCATCCAGCCATCTCATCCTCTGTCGTCCCCTTCTCCTCCTGCCCCCAATCCCTCCCAGCATCAGAGTCTTTTCCAATGAGTCAACTCTTCACATGAGGTGGCCAAAGTACTGGAGTTTCAGCTTTAGCATCATTCCTTCCAAAGAAATCCCAGGGCTGATCTCCTTCAGAATGGACTGGTTGGATCTCCTTGCAGTCCAAGGGACTCTCAAGAGTCTTCTCCAACACCACAGTTCAAAAGCATCAATTCTTCAGAGCTCAGCCTTCTTCACAGTCCAACTCTCACATCCATAAATGACCACAGGAAAAACCATAGCCTTGACTAGACGGACCTTTGTTGGCAAAGTAATGCTCTGCTTTTGAATATGCTATCTAGGTTGGTCATAACTTTCCATCCAAGCAGTAAGCGTCTTTTAATTTCATGGCTGCAGTCACCATCTGCAGTGATTTGGGAGCCCAGAAAAATAAAGTCTGACACTGTTTCCACTGTTTCCCCATCTATTTCCCATGAAGTGACGGGACCGGATGCCATGATCTTCATTTTCTGAATGTTGAGCTTTAAGCCAACTTTTTCACTCTCCACTTTCACTTTCATCAAGAGGCTTTTGAGTTCCTCTTCACTTTCTGCCATAAGGGTGGTGTCATCTGCATATCTGAGGTGATGGATATTTCTCCCAGCAATCTTGATTCCCGCTTGTGTTTCTTCCAGTCCAGCGTTTCTCATGATGTACTCATAGAAGTTAAATAAGCAGGGTGACAATATACAGCCTTGACATACTCCTTTTCCTATTTGGAACCAGTCGGTTGTTCCATGTCCAGTTCTAACTGTTGCTTCCTGACCTGCATACAGATTTCTCAAGAGGCGGATCAGGTGGTCTGGTATTCCCATCTCTTGAAGAATTTTCCACAGTTGATTGTGATCCACACAAAGACTTTGGCATAGTCCATAAAGCAGAAATAGATGCTTTTCTGGAACTCTCTTGCTTTTTCCATGATCCAGCGGATGTTGGCAATTGGATCTCTGGTTCCTCTGCCTTTTCTAAAACCAGCTTGAACATCAGGAAGTTCACAGTTCACGTAGTGCTGAAGCCTGGCTTGGAGAATTTTGAGCATTACTTTACTAGCATGTGAGATGAGTGCAATTGTGCGGTAGTTTGAGCATTCTTTTGCGTTGCCTATCTTTGGGATTGGAATGAAAACTGACCTTTTCCAGTCCTGTGGCCACTGCTGAGTTTTCCAAATTGGCTGGCATATTGAGTGTAGCACTTTCACAGCATCATCTTTCCGGATTTGAAATAGCTCAACTGGAATTCCATCACCTCCACTAGCTTTGTTCGTAGTGATGCTTTCTAAGACCCACTTGACTTCACATTCCAGGATGTCTGGCTCTAGGTGAGTGATCACACCATCCTGATTATCTGGGTCGTGAAGATCTTTTTTGTACAGTTCTTCTGTGAATTCTTGCCACCTCTTGTTAATATCTTCTGCTTCTGTTAGGTCCATACCATTTCTGTCCTTTATCGAGCCCATCTTTGCATGAAATGTTCCCTTGGTATCTCTAATTTGCTTGAAGAGATCTCTAGTCTTTCCCATTCTGTTGTTTTCCTCTATTTCTTTGCATTGATCGTTTAAGAAGGCTTTCTTATCTCTTCTTGCTATTTTTTGGAACTCTACATTCACATGCTTATATCTTTCCTTTTCTCCTTTGCTTTTCACCTCTCTTCTTCATGTCCAACTCAGTGACCCCATGGACTGCAGCTTACTAGGCTCCTCCATCCATGGGATTTTCCAGGCAAGAGTACTGGAGTAGGGTGCCATTGCCTTCTATGTGAGGAGACCTCCTTAAATACAAATGTGGGGCTTCCCTTTTTGCCCAGTGGTTAGGAATCTGCCTTGCAGTGCAGGGGACAGTGGTTTGATCTCTGGCCAGGGAGGATAACACATGCCGTGGAGCAAGTAAGCCCATGCACCACAGCTACTGAGCCCATGCTCTAGAGCTCATGAAGCATAATTACCAAAGCCCACACACCTAGAGCCTGTGGTCCTTGACAAAGAGTAGCCCCGCTCACTGAAACTGAAGAGAGCAGGCAGCAAAGAAGACCCACCACAGCCAGAAAATAAAATAAAATGCATCTTTAAAAACAAAACAACAACAACAACTACAGCCAATTTGGGATGAACTGTAACCATCTGAATTTTTTAAAGGTCAAAAAAGATGATTCTGTTCATCTTTGGAATTTGCAAACTACTGTTGTAATAAATGAATTTGCTAATTGTTCTATCCTGCTCAACAGATAAGCCCAGGCTTAGTTTTCAGTATCTATCATATATCACACATGACATTTATCATAAATCCTATATGATTTGACAAATGTGTCATACACCAGAGAAAAAGCTTAAATAACTTTCCTGGGGTTATAAATATGTGAACATCAAAGCCAGAGCCAGAATTCACAGTCTCTGAATTTTCAGCTCATTTTATGAGTAGATTTGCTGTCATTCTTCATTCCATCTTTGACACAGTCAAGTGGAATGAGGGTAAAGAAAAATAAATAACTTCCTGGATGCTTCTAAGTCTTCTTTGGTAAGTTTTAGGGAACAAGTTTAGAGTCCTGAACATGGAGGGCTTTTTAGGTTTTGAGTTATTTTGCAAATAGTGAAACTGAGTTGGGAATAATTACAAAGCAAACAGAGATCTAAAATCTGAAAAGACTCCAAAGCTTGATAATAAAGCAGGAAAGAAAACCAAAAAAGACACAACTTAAGTCTAATGACTGGATACGATTAGTCCAGGAGCAACATGGTAATAGTTGTGTCCAGAAGGATGATGCAAGGGCTTCCCTGGTGGTCCAGTGTCTGAGACTCAGCACTGTCCATATAAGGGGCCCTGGTTGGATCCCTGGTCAGGGAACTGGATCCCACATGCCATAACTAAGAGTTTGCACGCTTCGGCTAAAGATCCCACATGCCCCCAGTGAAAACTGAAGACCCTGAATGCTACAACTGGAACCCAGTGTAGACAAATACTTTTTTTTTTTAAAGAAAGATGATGTAAAGGAAGGAAGTTCAGAAGTTAAGCAAATCCAATTCAACTTGAAAAAAGGAATGACCATATTCTGTCTACTGTTAATAGGGATAATAAACACACTAATCTCTTGGCTACTGGGTATACTGTATACATATCTGTCTATCTGTGCGCCCTATGTATACACACACAACCTGAATTGAACTATGTTGATAAGATTAATGCAAAACTTTTAAAAATTTCTTTGTGTGTTTGTGTGTGTGCATTAGTTGTTCAGTCCTGTCTCACTCTTTGAGACCCCATGGACTGTAGCCAGACAGGCTCCTATGTCCATAGGATTTTCCAGCAAGAATACTGGAGTAGATTGCAAGTAGCCCCTTCCAGGAGATCTTTCCTACCCGGGGATCAAACCTGGGTGTCCTGCATTGTAGGCAGATTTTTTTTTTTTTAATTGTCAGGGAAGTCATTTCTTTTAACTACAAAATAAAAATCCCATGAACAGAGGAGCCTGGCAGGCTACAGTCCATGGGGTCATAAAGACACGACTGAAGCCAGTTGGACACAACGTGTCAAGGGAAGCCCCAGGGAAGGCAGTGGCAAAGTGAGAGAGGAGAGGCTCCTGGCTAGCTGATCATCGCGGGGTGGGGGACGGGAGTGGGGCTGAGATGGGGAGTGGGAGTGGGGTTGGGGAGGAATGCCTCCGCAGCCTGGGACCAGCAGGAGCAGTCTCTGGGCGCCTCCGGAGGAACAGAGCAGACACTGCGCAGGCTTGGCCGGCTTGTTCCTGGCAGGAGCGCTTTGAGTGGTCCGATGGGGATGGGGGTTTTGGGATGGATAGGCTCCAGGTGACAGAAGCAGCCCCTAAACTCCCCTCTGACAATCCCTAATGCAAAGATAGAAAAACTCACAACCAACAAGCCGGGAGAATTTACCATGGGTGAGTGGGCGGAGAAGCCCGGTTCGTAAAGCAAAAGCATTGCAGCTGGTCTTGGAAGAGGGGAGAGAGTGGCAAAGCGCCAAGTACGGGGGTGGGGGTGGGGAGGCAGTCAGGAAAGGTGCTGGGGAGGTTGCTGGGGGGATAGACTAGGGATGTGTTAGGAGATGACAGTGTTGTGACACTGTTTGAGGCATTGCGGGCCTAACTGAAGCAGCAAAAGGTGTGCGCTATGAGGAATAATACTTCAAGGAATTTTCCTTTGCTTAAAAAATACTCTTCAGTATTAAATATGTGGTTGCAGTACCAGTGTGAGTTTGAGCTGTACTCACCCTCAGCTTCCAACACGCCAGGTTTTGACAGGCTCTGAAACTCACTCTTACCCAGCTTGTTTGTTTTTCTCTGGGATCTGTGGATTGGAAGGTCCCACCCCTCGGTGGGCATGGGGCTTCCCTTGTGGCTCAGCTGGTAAACAATCTGCCTGCAATGTGGGACACCTGGGCTCAATCCCTGGGTTGGGAAGATCCCTGAAGAAGGGAATAGCTACCCACTCCAGTATTCTGGCCTGGAGAATTCCATGGGCTGTATAGTTCATGGGGTCACAAAGGGTCAGACACGACTGAGTGACTTTCAAAATTAAAAAAAAAAGCCACTTCATTTAGTCTGCCAATACAAATATTAATCTCAAGTAGACACCTCCTAACTGATACACTCAGCTTATTTGACCAAATACCTGGGCACCTTTTGGCCCAATCAAGTTGACATATCAAATTAACCATCACAGCTGTATCTAGTCTGAGACATGGGCTATTTTTGGCAGATGAATGCTATCTTGAAAACTGGCAAGAGAGATGCTGAATGAGTTAAACATGAGACAAAAAGACTCAAAAATTAGCTTGAATCAGTTATACTTTATTTATATTCATTTAGAAACGTTATTAATTATAAAATAAATCACGCATTTCAGAGAGCAGAGGCAGAAGTGAAATACGGTAGTTGACAAGAATTGTATTGGACCAGAGTCATAATAGGGGCAAAGTACAATTTGTGCATTTTGCTCTTTCGGCAGCTGCATTAGAAAGAAGTCCATCAATCAGCTGGAAGAATGCAGGGAGTCAGCAGATCTGAGTCTCAGTTGAGAGATTTGAGGGCTGGACAGTCTATAATAGATGTAAGAGTCGTGAAGAGGCACAGTCAGACACTAAAGCGCATCTAATAAAGGAAATATTTTTAAAGGAACAATGTCATCCCTGAAGATAAATGAAGATTGTGTACTTTTATGGAAAGAGGATTATAGAAACATTTGTCTTCATTTGTTATCTGAACCTTGTGAAATCCTTTTCATTATCGTTGAGTAACACAGAAATGGTTTTGGTGACTAAATATACCTGAAGTACATTCAGTTAAGATAATATTTAGCTTTAGTGAAAGTGTTAATTGGTCAGTCATGTCTGACTCCTTTTGACACCGTGGACTATAGCCCGCCAGGCTCCTCTGTCCATTGAATTCTGCAGGCAAGAATGTTGGAGTGGGTAGCCATTCCCTACTTCAGGGGATCTTCCCAGCCTGGGGATCGAACCCAGGTGTCCCACATTGCAGGCAGATTCTTTACCAGCTGAGCCACCAGGTAAACTCATTTAGCTTTAGAGGGCTGAGTAAAGAATTTAAGAATTCTCTTCCCCCAAAGGAATACAAATTAATAAATGTATTAAAAGTTTTCTAATATTAACTATTGAGTTTTTTTTTCTGTAAATGTTAGAAATAAAGCACTGGAAAAAGTCATTAGACCTTGTCATCAGCTTATTGGACAGCTGAAAAAATTAAGGCCATGAGTGGTGATCCGGAATGGCCATAAGCACTCAGCTACGGTGATGGAGAGAAAAAACCTTTAGTTTCTGATCCTCACTCCTTTTCTCTTTCCATTGCATCTTTATTACGACGCTTGGAATGTAGCACATATTCTTACATGGCAGTCATAATTTAGATTTTTTCAACCACATTCTCTCATTTAGGTTTCCTAACAATCCTTGAGGATTTTCACCCTTCTTTTATAAATGAGAAAACTGAGCCTCAGAGAGAGAAATGATACCCTCATGAGTACACAGAGCTAGAAACCACACCACATGTGTGATGGGGTTCTCTTGATGCTGGTTCTGGTGGTCTTTTAGTTACCTCCCAGGGGTGGGGAATGGAGAAGGCGATGGCACCCCACTCCAGTACTCTTGCCTGGAAAATCCCATGGACGGAGGAGCCTGGTGGGCTGCAGTCCATGGGGTCGCTAAGAGTCGGACACGACTGAGCGACTTCACTTTCTCTTTTCACTTTCATGCATTGGAGAAGGAAATGGCAACCCACTCCAGTGTTCTTGCCTGGAGAATCCCAGGGACGGGGGAGCCTGGTGGGCTGCCGTCTATGGGTCCGCACAGAGTTGGACACGACTGAAGCGACTTAGCTTAGCTTATAATATATTCACTATTCCACTAGTGATGGGCCTTCATTTTTTTCACTAGTTTTTGTTTGTTTTTAATTCTGCAACAAAAATGCTGCAATGAATATTATTATTCATACATTCTATGTACTGGTGCTTTGATTTCCTGGGATAGATTCCAAGGAGTGATATTTCTGGTTTGAAGGGAATTGTATTTTAATTTTAGTTGTATTACCAGGTTACTTTACTGAATGGTAGTTCATTCCTGTTCTTGTTATCCATTGCTGTATTACAAACCACTTCAACTTTTAATGGCTAACACCACCACCAATTGATTACCCTATTTATGAATCTGCAATTTGAGTGACATTTAGGGGGCATCATTTAGTTTTTGCTCCTCATGTGTTTGGACCCAGAGCTGAGATGACTTGCATAGCTGGGGATGCACAGTTGGTGGCTTGCCAGACATCTCTGACTCTCCACGTATTCTCAGAGCCTCTTCTCCAAAATGTCATCTCCAAAATAGAGGTGTTGCCAATATGGCAGTCTCAGGGCTCAGGTGAGAGTTGTAGGTCTTTTTACAACCTATCGTTTGCAAGTTCTTTTAGTCACTTCTTCTGTATTCTATTTGTCAAACAAGTCACTGAAGGCCAGCCCAGATTCAAGCAGAGAAGGAACAGATCAGCTACAAATCTCATAGCCATTGAACAGAGTGAAAGTTGCTCAGTTGTGTCTGACTCTTTGTGACCCCATGGACTCTATGGTACATGGATCTCTCCAGGCCAGAATACCGAACTGGGTACCCTATCCCTTCTCCAGCAGATCTTCCCAACCCAGGAATCGAACTGGGGTCTCCTGCACTACAGGCAGATTCTTTACCAACTGAGCTATCAGGGAAACCCAAGTGAACAGAGTACTTATTCCTATGTCTTTCCCAGCCTGGACTTGTTCTTTAAAAGTTGTGTCAATTTGACAGATAACTGGCTGTTCATCATTTCTTTTGTATTTTCACAAGTATGCTGCTGCTACTGCTAAGTCACTTCAGTCGTGTCCGACTCTGTGTGACCCCATAGACGGCAGCCCACCAGACTCCCCTGTCCCTGGGATTCTCCAGGCAAGAACACTGGAGTGGGTTGCCATTTCCTTCTCCAATGCGTGAAAGTGAAAAATGAAAGTGAAGTCGCTCAGTTGTGTCGGACCCTCAGCGACCCCATGGACTGCAGCCCTCCAGGCTCCTCTGTCCATGGGATTTTCCAGGCAAGAGTACTGGGGTGGGGTGCCACTGCCTTCTCCGTTCACAAGTATAGAGGAAGATGAACGTCACCTTATATGGTTATTGGCCACTTGAATTAACTCTTCTATGAAATGCCTATTCATTTATTTGCTTGTTTGGAGTCATTATTTTCTTAATAGGAGCTCCTTGTACAATGGAAATGTCACTTTATCTTGTCATGTATGTTGCAAATTATTTTCTCTATTTTTTTTAGATTTGACTTTGTTTTACTGTGTCTTTTAATGTATAATAAATTTGTGTGTGTTTCTGGGCGCCTCAAATGTAAAGAGTCCTTTCTCAGGTCCTTCCCATTTCCAGAATTCTTGATTCTAAGAGATTGTTTACTAAGGGATCACCTACGTGTAGTTTGAAACAGTACCACGCTGAGTCTTTCAGAGGGCTATTGATAGGATTTCAATGTATCTTTGGATACTTTTACTTAAAATTCAATTGTGTTGGGACTTCCCTGGTGGTCCCCTGGTTAAGAATCTGCATTACCCACAGGCAGGGGATATGTGTTCGATCCTGGTCAGGGATCACACGTGCTCAGGATAACTAAGCCCGAGCCCCAGCAAAGATCCCACATACAGCCAATAATAAATAAAATTTTAAAAATTCACATGTGATAATACTAAAAAAAAAAAAGTCACTGAGGCAGTGCTGTAGGATGGAAAGACCACTGGAGTTTTGGAATCATACAGATTCTGTGTTTAAATCTAAGTTCTGTCCTTTACCAGCCGTGCAACCCAGGACAATTACGGAATCTCCTTCCTTGGGCCTCAGGCCTCCTCATGCATTCAGTCATTTCTCTCTTGTAAAAGAGTTGAGAGCATTACCTGAGGACATTGGAAGGCAGCTGGCACATTATGAAGGCGGGTTGGCTTTTCCTCTCTATTCTGAATGTAGAAGTCTAAGAGTCGTTTGCAAAAACATGAAAGAAATAAAGAACAGATCATACAGAAGGAATGACTTACAGGAAAAAGCGGTTGGAATGTTCTGAAATGACCTGAAAAGGGGGAAAGTAGAGCTCTCAGGGCGGCTGGCAGGACAGAGGTAGGAGGATTGAGTAATAGGCCCAGGAAAGCATGAAGGAAGAAGCGCTGAGAGGTAATTGCGCAGAGGAAGCTAAGTGCACACATATATTCCACACCATGGCAATTCATTTGGGAACATGCAATTGAAGGAGGGCCCATACAAGATATTAAGGCTGGAGTGAAGGAGGCGAGAAGGGGAGGATACATTCTTGAGTTCAAAGTCAGACTGACCCCTACAAGGTTGGGGGAGGACTAGGAGGGAGGCTGAGAATCAGATTCCCAGATGTGTTAGTGAGAAGGCCGGGCAGCTTAAGGTGGGTTCCTGTGAATTGCTGTAATGATTTGGATGTTTTGAATGGTGTTTAAGCCTAAGTAAACGTGTTAGTAACTGATGTGAGTATTATGTTCATGCTAAGTCTCTTCAGTCCTGTCTGACTCCTTCCCACCCTATGGACTGTAGTTCGCCAGGCTCCTCTGTCCATGGAATTCTCCAGGCAAGAACACTACAGCGGGTTGCCATTTCCTCCTCCAGGGGATCTTCCAAATCCAGGGACTGAACCCACGTGTCCTGTGTCTGCTGTGTTGGCAGGCAGGTTCTTTACCACTAAGCGCTATCTGGGAAGCACAATCCAAGTTTTAGGTTGTTGTTCAGTCACTAAGCTGTGTCTGACTCTTTGTGACCCCGTGGACTACAGCACGCCAGGCTCCTCTCCCCTCTACTATCTCCCAGAGTTTGCTCAAATTCATGTCCATTGAGTCAGTGATGCCATCCAACCATCTCATCCTCTGCTGCCCTCTTCTCCTTTTGCCCTCAATCTTTCCCAGCATCAGGGTCTTTTCCAGTAAGTCAGCTCTTCATATCAGGTTGGTCCAAGTATTGGAGCTTCAGCTTCAACATCAGTCCTTCCAATAAATGTTTAGTGCTGATTTTCTTTAAGATTAGGATCAGAGCATAATTTCTAGTTTGTCTTTTAAAAATGACAGATAAACCCTGATCACTATGGCTCTGGATTGTTCCTGGTCACTACAAGATGGTTAGATGGTTTCACTGTTGCTGTCATAGTCTGGGAGATCACAAGTGAGTTCAAACCTTGTGGGGGCTTTGCTCCATATGGCCATTGTAAAGCTTAAAGTAGAGCAAACCTCTAAAGCTTGCCACATGCATGTACCCCAGAGATGCACAACACAGGAGCCACCAGGAGAGAAGACAGTTTACCATCAGCTATTGGGGAAGAATTTCTAGAACTATGGATGTGATCTACCAAGGGAGCTGGCTTCAGTCCCTGGAGAAACTCAGGGGTCTCTATGGGGATCTCCAGTGGGGAGTCTTGCTGGGAAGATGTGTGGTGGAATCACATGCATTTCATAAAAGGACTTCAGAGGAAAGATCACTAACCCACCTCCTGCACAGTGGGAGGCTGCCAGGATACTCCCAGCTCCATTCTGGATTTCAGACTTCATGGAAAAAAATCAGGACTTTTGTACCTCTTTAGGAATACCTTCAGGCTTCCCTGGCGGCACTAGTGATAAAGACCTGCCTGCCAGTGCAGGAGACATAAGAGACTTGGGTTTGATTCCTTGGTTGGGAAGATCCCTTGGAGGAGGGCATGGCAACCCATTCCAGTATTCTGGCCTGGAGAATCCAATGGACAGAGGATTCTGGCAGACTATGGTCCATAGGGTCACAGAAGAATCAGATAAAACTGAAGTGACTTAGCAGTCATGCAGGGATACCTTTAACATGAAGTGCAAACATTGTGCCAAACGTCTGATCATGAGATTCTGGGGCAGGTGGATAACAGGAAGGAAATGAGCCAGATTTCAGTGGAAGAAGAGAAATGTATGCAGAGAGGAGAAGGCAAGGGTGGGGGTGGGCAAGCTGATGAATTTCTAATTCAAAAACTGACCTTCTTCCAGGCCCGAAGAACATGCAGGAACCTCCACCTCAGGGCTGCACCTGGAGAGGAAAAGATCCTTTGTGACCACAATTCTGTGATTCTCCTGATTCAGATCTAAGACCTATCTTTTGTTGTTATTGTTGTTGTTGGTAGTGGTGATTTGTTTGGTTTGGCCTAGTAGCTTGTGAAGCCAATAGCACCCCACTCCAGTACTCTTGCCTGGAAAATCCCAGGGATGGAGAAACCTGGTAGGCTGCAGTCCATGAGGTCACTAAGAGTTGGACATGACTAAGCGACTTCACTTTCATGCATTGGAGAAGGAAATGGCAACCCACTCCAGTGTTCTTGCCTGGAGAATCCCAGGGACAGGGGAGCCTGGTGGGCTGCCGTCCGTGGGGTCACACAGAATCAGACACGACTGAAGTGACTTAGTAGCAGCAGCAGCAGTAGCTTGTGAGATTTTAGTTCCCTGACCAGGGATCGAACTTGTACTCCCTGCATTGGAAGCGAAGAGTCTTAACCACTGGACTGACAGAGAAGTCCCCATCTAAAACTTGTTTTGATATCCTTCTGATATCACCAAGGCTCTGATCCTTTCTAGCAATCATTTTTCTCTCTGTTCACATTGGATTATTTCTCTTGACCTGTGTTCAACTTCTGATTTTTACCTTTGCCTTACAATTCTGTTCCATGAGTTTTCTATTATATCTTTTAGTCCTTTGTCAGTTTTTGTTTTTTATATCTTAAATTTTTTTTTGCTATTTAAAAAAAAGAACCCTCTTAAAGGAGGTTTCTTGATGTTTGCTGGAGCATTTTAGTGGCTGATTCCAAGTCTCTGAGATCAGGAGCTCTGTCTAATTAACCATCTTCATAGGTGGATGGTTAAATGTATTGCTTGGTATATATTATATGCTCAAGTATTTGTTGAATGAATAAGTAAGTAAGTACATACTTTAATCAATGTAAGCTGCAGAATATATATGAAATATTCAGTGTGAGGACTTAGTTTAAAGTCAGCTCTCTTGGAAATGCACTGTGTTGTGCATATTTTATAATAAAGTAGACATTTTCTTTATCTTCAGATTTATGTAGCACAACATCCCCTGGTGGCTCAGATGGTAAAGAATCTGCCTGTGATGCAGGAGACACAGGTTCAATCCCTGGGTCGGGAAGTCCCCTGGAGAAGGGAATGGCTACCCACTCCAGTATTCTTGCCTGGAGAATTTCAGGGACTGAGGAGCCCGGTGGGCTACAGTCCATGGGGTCACAAAGAGTCAGACACAACTGAGCGACTAACACTTTTCCTTCAGACACCTTCAGATACTAGACTGAATTTTCTATGGGTCTTTTTTTTTTTTTTTTGAACTCTACCCTTATATTTTATTAAAAGGGCAAACATCATGAATTAACCCAGCTGCTTACTTGAATTACAAAAGTAACATGATTCAATATGAAAATAAGAAACTGTCTACAAATCTCTGACAGTAATAAATTGCAATATACAATGCATACAGGAGTCATACAGAGCAACAAACTCTCGTACAAAACAAAAATATTTTAATACCTTTAAAATCCAAATTTTTCTTTAAAATCATTCATGAAAAAGATTCTCAAGTCAGAATTAACACCTCAATTAGTCAAGCATTGGGAAGCTACATTACAGCTATTTAATATACAAAGAGACATCTTTTCACCAGTCAGTTCCTTCTAATGTCTCTGTTCCAGAATCTGTATACAGACTTGTTTTTCCATACTCTCCGTTCCATCATTTCTTCAGATCATGAATTTGCTGAACACCAGAAATCTGTTGATATGATGTTGTGTAAACCATAACATTTTGTTGCTGACCATCTGCAGTTATTAAGCCAGCTGGTAACTGGTTAGTAAATGCCTCATCTGTAAGCTCTTCGCTTAGTCCGTCTGTAGCTGTGACTGCTCCACCAATTCCTTTCTCTCCTTTCATAGCCTCTCTGAACTTTTGAAGGTATAATTTCAGAGGTTCTACATAACTGTCGAAGCCTAAGGTGGACATGGCAAAAAGAATATCTTCTCCATTGATTGTCTTCCGTTTCTCTTGATGGCATCTTTCACTTGCTTCAGATGTTATAAAGCTGATGAACTCGCTTACACATTCTTGAACACATTCTTTGGCATCTTTTGCAATCTTTCCCGTTTGAGGTATGGCGTTTTTCATTATCCTTGCAACATTTGCAATTGGAAGGTATATATCTTGTTCTCTAAAACTTTCTTTTGAACCGTTTGTGTCTTCATGATCATTCATGCTGTCCTCAGTATCATCATGAGGCTGTATAACATAATGACTCCCTCCAATATAGTCTGCAGAAATCCCTAGTTGAGAAGCATCTGTGGTAGAACTGTCACCATCCATTGTCATGAAATACGCGAGAACCGTGTTGTCAGTGGTACTCAAGAACACCTGCCTAAAAAAGGTGTCTAATCTCTGCCCAATTTCACCCTCCAATGCAGCCCTGGTTGGCTCCCGTCTCCAATCGGCTGTTTGGTTGGACAGAAAATGGCTCTCTATGGGTCTTTGAAAGTCACTCAGTTGTCTTTGAAAGTTGCTCAGTCTATGAGTCTTCACATAGTAAAAATATAGTTAAATGGGGAGTAAGACCCAAACTCAATTTGGACTACTTGAAATGGTAAGAGAAAAGGGATTCCAGGCAATGAAATGAAAACAGGAAGATAAGCAGGACAGTCATGGGTGGGGAGAAAAGAGTTTAGGATGTTGTTGTACAAATGCCCTGATCTCTTCACCAACGAAATGACTCCCTGGCCACTGGGGGCCTCTCATGGTCCACATTCCCACCCCTCATGGAGACCTCCTGTTTTAACCACAAGGGTCCATTTCTTGCCTCTGGGCCTCCTTTCCGTTAGTGTTTTTACACACCATTTTGTCTCATTGGCCACAGTCGTCCTCTCCTTAGGCTGTTCACAAGTCCTTATCATTCTCCCAATGATATCCAAAGCCGACACTTGCTTGAATTTCCACACTTCAAAAAAATGACTGTTCAGAAACAGGCTTACAGACATTGAGAACAAACTTACAGTTATCGGAGAGAAAATGCAGTGATGGGGAGGGATAAATCAGGTTTTTAACCCAGCACATGAAACCACTTCTTATTAGTTTACTCCATTGTAGTTTCTACCTTTCTTTAGACTATAACTTTCAAATGAGGATCTCAAGCCTTTCCATGGGAAACTATTTCACAGACTACTGCAAAAAAAAAAAAAAGAGAAATAAGACTAGAATAATCTCCTGGATATTACAGCATTCCAGTTTCTCAGCTAAAAAGCTAAAGTTAATTGTTCCTCTCTGAGTAGTTATATAGTGATCATGAAATAGACTTAAGAATTTGATTACTTAATTCAGACCATCATATCACTTGATTTGGCATTGCTAGATTGCTGCCGCTGACTTATACATTTCACTTGTAACTTATTGACCATGTAGGCAATCTTATTGAAATTAAACAGAGTACTAAATATAATGCATAGTGCAGAACATAAAGTGTTATGGAATTAATAATAAGCTTCCAGGAGCCAGTCAAGTTTTCAGAACTGTCAGAACTATAAAAGCCTTCGAATGGAATATTAGTCCATTTAAAATAAAGGACAATTTTATGTTTTATATTTAATGAGAAATTTCCACAGAAATAGCAGCTACTGAACATTCACAACAGAAGTACAGAGATATTAAAAATTAGATGAAATACAATATATATAAAAATATATGTGCATGTGGGTATATCTGAAAGCTTATGCATATGTGTAAATATGTTGTATGTGACACAGCTCTTGAGTTTTGGAGTTTAGCAACAAATATTAATTAGCACCTTGTACTTGACAGGTATTATGCCAGATATTAGAGGAGTTACAGAAATGGATAAAACAGTCTTTTCTCAAGGATCCCATAATCTAGAGAGGAGATGGATGCGTGAACAAATAGCTGGCCCACATTGTGATAAGAACCCAACTAGAAGTATGAGGAATGGTTATTGTAGCAGAGAGGAGAGAGCAATTCATCGTTCCCGGGCATGGAAAGCTTCCAGTGGAAAATGACATTGTGGTTTAGCCATAAGGGATTGGTGGGATTTTTCCAAGATAAGAAAGAAATGAAGGGTATTCCAAGCATGAACAAGAGCATGGAAAGTTAACAGCCTGGGTTGTAAGGGCAGGAGGAAATGGCAGGAAATGGGTTTGGAATGGTATATGGTACCAGAACCATGGAACACAGAAAGTAGACTGTTAAGGAGCCAAGCTGACAATGAAAGCTTTGGACTTCATGGTCGGTCACCGCAGGAGTCTGAGAAATTTAAAAAGAGAACAGCTTTATGCGCGGATAGAATATACCAGAGGAAGAGGAGGTTGAAAAAGGAAGAGTAGATAGGAATAGAATCAGTAAAATGCTGAAGTAGAGGCAATCACTGAGCAGGAAAGAAAGAGGATAAATTTGGAAATCATTTGTGAGGTTAAAAAGGAAGCACTGGTGACGGATTAGATGTGGAGGTAGGGAGAAGAGTAGGTGCTTAATAAATATTTCTGGTGTGATAGTGTGGTGATGTTTTAAACGATGCATTCCCTCACCCCGCATACAAAATTCCTGTTGCCTCTCACTCAGGTGGCAAAGGCATGTTACCATCTGTGTCCTTAACTTACTGTTATTACTGAAGAAACAGAAAGATTAATGGCGGTGTCTCTGTATGTAACTCCAGGGAAGGGTTCTATCTTGTTCACTTTTCCATATCTAATATGTAGAACAGAATCTAACACATCCTGGTGTCCAATAAATATTTGTTGAATTAAAAAGAAAGCCAATATTTTGAATGTCAAAATGGAATTTTGGAGCTCATGGTATAGACAACAGCTTTTAGGCAAAAAAAAAAAAAAAAAAAAGTGGGAGGAGGGGCTTTGAGTAAATGGTTACTTGGATTTCCATGTCAAGAGCTGAGGCCCTGGCTTAAGCAGGAAGCAGACTATGGTTTTCTCCTGTGTGTCCAGATTAGATGAGAATATTAGATGCTGGGATGGGGAGAGAAGGCAGAGCTCTGAGCCTGACACCCTTCAGGGATTAGGTCCAAGGAGGACCGAGGAAAGATGCAACTGGCTGAAAAGTTTGAGGGTCTAAGAGGAAGGAGAACTGAGACCCCATTTCCCTTTGGAACTCAGAGGAGTGCTCCACACCATGCTGGCCTGACAGCTGAGATTCTGGGATGGCACCCCCAGGCAGAGAGACTGGGAGAGCTCCCCCTGGGGTCCAGCAACCAGAGTGATATAGGACAGCATCTTGCCTGAGGCTCAGGAGGAGAGAGGCGAGCTGAGATCATTCTTCTTCAGGCACGTCTAGGAGCCAGCGTCTAATGGGAGAGAGGGAGGAAACATAAGAAGGTTTTAGCATCTGAAAGTCTTCGGAGAGCAAGCAGCTATGAAAAATTCTAAAGGCAAAAGGCTTTGAAAAGAGTTTTGTTGTTATGAGTTGGGTTCCTTAGCATCTTCTGAGAAAGTTGAATTAAGTGTTGGATTCTTCTAAAATTATTTTTTATCTGTCATGTAGTGCTTTCTGGAACACCACCTCGCCTGAGACAAACCTTGGAAGTTCTTGCTTCAGTAGGTTCATGAGAACAAGATCTATGCATAGGAACACACTGAAGAGAGAAATTATTAGAAGTTCTTTGTGGCACCCCCAGGTGATAGTCTAGAATTGTATATAAGTGGAAGGAGTCTCATTTCCTAGTTCTCTAAAAAAATGGTAAACTTTTGAAAGCTTATTACTGTATTTCATCAATTCTTAGATCCTTTTTCACATAGTTCACATCTTGGAAATCAGGATAGGTTATGCAAATGTAATTATTAGCATTGTTGTTAGTGGTACAAATACTGGTGCCTAATTTTCAGTGGCATCTTAGTTTAATGCAATACAATGTGCATCAGATACTGTCCTGAGCACTTGTATTAGTAATCACTACCATCATACGGACAAGGAAACAGGCATGGGTAAGTTTCATAACTTGCTAAAAGCCATGTGTATCATGCAGAAGGGATTTAAAACAGCTTTCTTCAGAGCCCATGCTTATCTGTACACTATGTCTCTACAGCTACAGAGGGTGCCCCAACAGCTAGGTTTCTCTGCTGTTACCTTACACATTATCACATGGAGTCATTAACACAATCATAAATTGGTGCTGTTTCTTTCCTATTTAATATCTGAGGAAAGTGTTTAAAAAAGGTTAAGTAACGTGAGGTCATATTGTTGGTAAGCAGCAAAAAAGGACTTGGGCCTTGACCTGATCCGGTCTCTCTTTTACCAGCTAAATGCAAACAAAGGCTTTGAAAGGTAATCTGCACAATAAAGGGACAGGAAAGCAACATCCTAAATTCAGACAATTTTTATTTATAGAGATATTTTATAAATGCTCTGTGAAAATATATGTTAAATCTGCTATGACTGAACCCTCCAAAGAATTTATTCTCTATACCAGGGAGAAACAAAATAACGTTTGTAAATTTGTATTTGTTACAAAAAAGTGCCAGGCACTGGGATACTGGCTGTTTTATTTTAAAGGAAACTACATCTGAATTTTAATCCGATCCTATATCTGAATGATAGTTGGCCATAAACACATCCTGGTTTGGCTTTCTGGAGTCTCACACTGCAAACACGAAATTTGGTTGGAACTAAAGGGGCTTATTAAATTCAAACATGATTAAATTCATTGATTCTCCATTAGGTACTGTGTTAAAGACGATGTGTCACTTTGCTTTCATCCTGATTGTAGCAGTTTTAATATTACCTGACTTGCTGATCCTGGTACCAGGCTGCTACTTGCTCTGTCCTATTCACATGTATTTCTGAATCACAGATCTTCTAAGGGACTAATATTTTTAAGGTCACAAAGCCTTGTGTTTGTGTGGTAATTTTGTTTTCTAACCATTTTCAGGGATTATTTTATTATATTTCTACAAGTACTCTGTGAGGTAGGTAAGGCTAGTATTTGCATCCTAGTTTTACACATAAGGAAACAGGCAAATAGAGGTCAAGTGACTTGGAAAGGTCACTGGCATAGTACTAAACTTAGGAACGGAAGACTGGCTTTCATACTCACGTCAACCTGCACTTCTGAAAGGAGCTACATATAAGGCCCGTTTTTAATAAACTTGGCATTAAATGCAAGGTAAATCTACTTGCCTAATATTTAACCAATAATCAATCCTTGAGTTTTCATGATTGATCAGGAGGGATAAAATTTTCCAGTAGGCTAACCATTAGAAGGGTGTCCCTGGTAGCTCAGCCAGTAAAGAATCCACCTTCAATGCAAGAGACCCCAGTTCAATTCCTGGGTTGGGAAGATCCCCTGGAGAAGGGACAGGCTACCCATTCCAGTATTCTTGGGCTTCCCTGGTGGTTCAGATGGTAAATAATCCTCTTGTGATGCAAGAGACTTGGGTTCGATCCCTGGGTTGGGAAGATCCCCTGGAAAAGGAAACAGCTACCCACTTCAGTATCCTTGCCTGGAGAATTCCATGGACAGAGGAGAGGAGCCTGGCGGGCTACAGTCCATGGGGTCTCAAAGAGTAGGACTTGACAGATTCTCACTCCATGAACTGTTAGAAAAGTTATGTAATAGAACCTTATACATGGATTCACTGCTCATCTTACCAAGGGGAGTTTTTGTTCAGAGAACCATATCAGGTATTAAGATTTGTGAGCTTCAGCCACAAATTTACCTGGCTTGCTCACCCACTCTGACTAGTTTAAAAGCACAGATTAAATGTAAAACAGGAAGTGAACTTACAAGAGAAATTAATGCAAATACACTAAGATCTAAACTAGCATTTAAATTGGAGAAGGCAATGGCACCCCACTCCAGTACTTTTGCCTGGAAAATCCATGGACGGAAGAGCCTGGTAGGCTGCAGTCCATGGGGTCACTAAGAGTCGGACACGACTGAGCGACTTCACTTTCACTTTTTACTTTCATGCATTGGAGAAGGAAATGGCAACCCACTCCAGTGTTCTTGCCTGGAGAATCCCAGGGACGGGGAAGCCTGGTGGGCTGCCATCTATGGGGTTGCACAGAGTTGGACATGACTGAAGCGACTTAGCAGCAGCAGCAGCATTTAAATAGCCTGGACTTCTTCTCTACCCTTTCTTTATATACACCATGGCAGAGCCATTATGAACACATTTTTGACAGCCCCTCGGAATGTGTCCAACTACTGGTCTTATTCTCTGGGCCAGTGGTTCTTTTGAGTGTGGGAGTGAGTGCTAGTTAGAAGGAGAAGAGGGCCAGAAAGAGGGACTACCCTATTGGGAGTGTTTTGGAAATTTGTGGGGCCTTTTGTTGTTGCTGTTCTGGTAGCGTATAACCGTAAGATTTACATATTGGAAAACAACTTTTAAATTATAAAATTTATTTCATACCTCTGTAGTGTATTAGGCTATTTTATCAATTAAAAAGATTTATTGGAGTACAGTTGACTTACTGTAATGTTGTATTATGTCAATTAAAAAAAATTTACATATATAGGCAAGTATATCATCTACAGTCGACGCATTGGAAAAGACTCTGATGCGAATAAAGATTGAGAGCAAAAGGAGAAAAGGCTGGCAGAGGACGAGATGGCTGAATGGCATCACTGACTCAATGGACATGAGCTTGGTTGAGTGGCATCACTGACTCAATGGACATGAACTTGGGCAAGCTCCAGGAGGTAGGGAGGGACAGGGAGGCCTGGCGTGCTGCAATCCATGGGTCACAGAGTCAGACACAACTTAGTGACTGAACGATAACAACTATCTATGAATTCATTAGAGAGTATAGTAAAGGAAACATCCGAAATATCTGTGATGTAAATGGGAAACTGGTTCTAGGGCATGCTCTAGATTAGGCGTCTCCAAGTGTGGTGAGTGAGTCAGCAGTATCAGTATTACCTGGGAACTTGTTGAAAATAGAAATTCTTATTACTCCAGACTTACTGAACAAGAAATTCTGGGGATGTGGCCCAGCAGTCTGTGTTTTATCAAGGTTTCCAGGAGATACTGATGCTCAAGTTTGAGCACAGCTGCTTGGACTAATGGTACCTGCAGTCACATTATTGTTAAAGGAACACAGAGGTTACTGCTGCTGCTGCTGCTGCTGCTGCTAAGTCGCTTCAGTCGTGTCCGACTCTGTGCGACCCCATAGACAGCAGCCCACCAGACTTCCCCATCCCTGGGATTCTCCTGGCTAGAACACTGGAGTGGGTTGCCATTTCCTTCTCCAATGCATGAAAGTGAAAAGTGAAAGTGAAGTTGCTCAGTCGTGTCAGACTCCTATCGACCCCATGGACTGCAGCCCACAAGGCTCCTCCGTCCATGGGATTTTCCAGGCAAGAGTACTGGAGTGGGGTGCCATTGCCTTCTCCGACAGAGGTTACTACCTTTTCTAACTGCAGTCTTCTGGCTTTTACACCTATGCAAAGCCAATGCTTTCTTGGTCAATCATTCTAGCGAAGAGGGCGGGGCTGGACCTGAGGGCTGTAAGCAAGGTCCTCTGTCACCTTCTGTCACCTCACACCTCTCTAGCGCTTATGCTTCAAAAATTTCTGCCTCAGCACAGGTCTTCTGTGAGCTAAACTGTTTTTATCTGTTGAGATTTTGCATGTCTGGCGATAACCATAAGGAGTAGGGATGGCATTATCGCTTATGAAAATTATTTACAATTCACACAATATTGAGTGTGGGGGACCTTGAGAAATATAAGGAATTGTATTGCATTGGCCAAAAAGTTCCTTTGGGTTTTTCCATACTATCTTATGGAATTTTTGGCCAACCCAACAGTATTTTGGACCCAAATTGGCAAAGAAATGTGCTTGGTTAAAATAAACATTAATAAAGAGTAAAGAGATTTGGGGTGAGAGGCACTGGAGAGAGAGAGATAGGGAAGAGAAACAGAGAAAAAGGGAGGGAGGAAGGAAGGGGGAGAGAAATATTCAGAGATAAATTCAACCAGGGAGATGCACAAAGGTCTTCTATTTGGGAGCAGACACACACTCACTCACACACACACACGCGCATGTGCTCCCATGCTCACTGTGGGATAGTAACACTGCTGGTTAACTGTCCCTTAGGATACCTGTTGAGAGCTGTACTTGGTCTTCCATGGATGACAAATATGCAACAGACAAGTTAAATACTTGAGTTTGATGTTTAAATGAAGCTCTCAGACTTCTATACTGTAACAACATAGTCTGTATTCCCTGAAAATGCTCTTATGAATTGTGGACCTTACTTTTATGTGGTTTTTAACAGTGATAAAAAACTATGACGTTTCGTTTTTAAAACAGTATACAATGAGACAATATGACCAAAATTAAAGGTCAGAATATTTTTGTAAGTTTTGAGTGAATATATATCGATGTTAATTAAAATTTGAAAAAGTATGACAACTTTGAGAGGTTTTTTCTTCTTTAAAGGATAACATTTGTACAAAAACTAAAAAAAAGTATTATTACACCAGCAGTCACATTATCGTTTAAAATAATGGAAGAAAATCAGAATCGTCTTATGTAGGCCTATGAAGACTGACAATGACAAGAATATTTCTATCTAAAACAGTGAAAAGCACTGTACCATTTAAGCAGGGCACACCCTAAATTAAAGTTCTTTAAATAGCCATGAACAGAGATATTAAGACAGTCTCTTTACTTTTCAAAATTTTATCACTTTATGCCTGTATTTTCTGGAAAAAATACTATTTCTTTGGATTACATAGAGGGTCACTACCAAATGATCTACATCACTTTATAATAACTTAGATATTTCGTCTGTGCCATATCTAATAATTTTCTGGATGAAAAGTATCAATCGTAAAAATTAACCTTTGCAAAGTCTGCACCTTTCCATTGTTACACCATACTGAAAACTCTTCTTAAAGGCTCAGATAATACGATAAGACATGACTGCCACCATGTGGGCAGTAAGATGATACAGATTTCAAAATCAAATAAACCTTCAATTTAATAAGAGAATGACCATATTCTTTATTCTGAAAATGCAATGAAAACAATGATAAGAATAGTCAGTCCTCTGTGAGCTCCACGTTCTATATCCATCAATGTGATGTTCATTTTTGGTACAAGTAGGTGGGACACTGACAAAATTAACTAGCAAAATGCCATTACAGAAATTATCTAGTCTCACTACCTCGTGTGTTCCACAGGCCCACAGCATGTTATTACTTGGAAGCTTGTCGGAGATGCAAAGTCACGCCCCACCTTAGAAACTTGGAATCCAAATCTGAATTTTGACAAGATGCTGAGGACTGTCCTACATGCTCAAGGTCAAATGCTTTCATCTGCAGCTGGACCCTCGCCCTTACCTGTACTTCCCACCCAACGAAGGGGCGGGTAACCTTCACCAAAAAGTTCAGATAGTTAAGAAAAGTATTGCTTGTTTTACTTGAATTATCTGATTAACTTGACTTTTCCTTTGCAGATGTAGAAATCTACTTCATTATTTGCTGAGGTTAAACTACTGGATTAATTCCACAATTTAGAGAAAACATTAAAACGAATTTTTCAGAAAAAAAGGGCTTATTTAGTTTTCAGAGAGATTAGAGTATTTTATTTTGCCCAATCAGAGCCCTTCAGCATAAAGAGACATTCATATACATACATATGAACATTTCCCAGAGACATTAATTTATAATACATTTTTAAAAATACCAGCTTAACGGTATTTATTTACAAAAATATTTCATTACCTACTTTTAAACCTTTTGCTGTGATGACAGTTTGTAAAGTACAGGAATGCAAAATAACTACAAAGTTTAACACATTTTTCTGTGTTTGCAATAGTGCTTTTTTTTTTTTTTAATGAAACAGTACACAGAGATGGGTTTTTTAATCATATTGAAAATGCATATTCCAGCAATCACCTTTGAGATAGTTACTGGACTGAGCAAGATTTAAAAAAAAAAAAGTAAGTGCAGCAACTGAAAACTATCTGCATGTACATTTCAAGGTGGACACTAGCTCGAGCTCTGTATCAAGCATGCTCGCCCCTGAGTGGACAGTGTTAGCAAAACTGAATCTTGCTCTTTTTAACATTGTTTTTGGTGTTGCATTTACAATGAACCAATAGTATAAGTAGGAAGCAAGATGTTTTTCCAGTTCTATCATGTTAAGCAGAGGTCACACCTAAGGATCACAGTACCATTTATTTACAAAAAAAATTAAAAATTTAAAACATGATTTACCCTTTTTGCATTACTGTCTATTGGTATGTTGAATCTGTTTCCAATTCCTTACATTGTCTTCAGTGGAAGCAAAATTTAAACAACACAAAACACACTGCATAAAAAAAACCCCAAAACTCCCAAATAAATAGGATTCCATTGTCATTAGCCTATATCCATTTTAAATGCCCAAGCCAAACAACCTACAATAAATTAATACTGATTTATTTACATCACATACACTATAAAATTTTAATTTAACCTATAAGCCTCATTGTGAAATACTGGCAAAACTGACATTCATGATTTTTCTGATGTAAAGAGTGCAATAAAAAGAGCAATTACACACAGTCCTGGACTACTGCACTCCATTTGTAAATGAGTGTGTCTAGTAATTTAAGACTGTATTCGAAACTGAAGAGAGCAATGTTATAACCTTGATAACTGGGAAGTTATTAAAACCATTTAATTCAGCTGAGAAAGGTAAGCGAACGTTTTCCCTTTAATTTTGTTGTTGTTACCACTATTTTCTGTCCACAGAACCTTTAAAACTTCTGTGGTATAGTAAGATCATTAATATTCACAGGAAAAATAATTCCCATAGCACTTTACAAGAAATTGATCAGTGATAAAAAGTATAATTAACAAAAACTGTAAACAGTATCTTCACATTCATTTTCAAATGAAAAAAAATAATTTATGGGCATAAATTTCAATTCAAGAAAACAAACACCCTGAAAGGGAAAAGAACAAAAAGAGGACACTTAAAGATAGAGAAGTGCTCTTTTTCAAAGTAAATACAGATATTCCTATGTCCAACTCTTGTGACCCCGTGGACTGTAGCCCGCCGGGCTCCTCTTTCCATGGGGATTCTCCAGGCAAGAGTACTTCAGTGGGTCGCCATTTCTTCCTCCTTGGGATCCTCCTGACCCCGGGATCGAAGCTGGATCTCCTGCACTGAAGGTAGAGTCTTTACCGACTGAGCTACGAGGGAAGCCAAGATTTCCACGCCACCCACTACCCCATAACCACCCACACAGGAGAACTCTGTGGATCTCTTGAAAGGGCCTGAAGACAGCCCTTAACTGCAGTGTCATTAGCAATATGTTTTCTAGTAGTTTCTGCCCCAGAGTAGTCCTAGACCTTTGGTGGGCCAAGATCAGATCAGATCAGATCAGTCATTCAGTCTTGTCCGACTCTTTGCAACCCCATGAATCACAGCACGCCAAGCCTCCCTGTCTATCACCAACTCCAGGACTTCACTCAGACTCACGTCCATCGAGTCAGTGATGCCATCCAGCCATCTCATCCTCTGGCGTCCCCTTCTCCTGCTGCCCCCAATCCCTCCCAGCATCAGAGTCTTTTCCATGAGTCAACTCTTCACATGAGGTGGCCAAAGTACTGGAGTTTCAGCTTTAGCATCATTCCCTCCAAAGAAATCCCAGGGCTGATCTCCTTCAGAATGGACTGGTTGGATGTCCTTGCAGTCCAAGGGACTCTCAAGAGTCTTCTCCAACACCACAGTTCAAAAGCATCAATTCTTCGGCGCTCAGCCTTCTTCACAGTCCAACTCTCACATCCATACATGACCACAGGAAAAACCATAGCCTTGACTAGACGGACCTTTGTTGGCAAAGTAATGTCTCTGCTTTTCAATATGCTATCTGGGTTGGTCATAACTTTGCTTCCAAGGAGTAAGCGTCTTTTAATTTCATGGCTGCAGTCACCGTCTGCAGTGATTTTGGAGCCCAGAAAAATAAAGTCTGACACTGTTTCCACTGTTTCCCCATCTATTTCCCATGAAGTGATGGGACCGGATGACATGATCTTCGTTTTCTGAATGTTGAGCTTTAAGCCCACTTTTTCACTCTCCACTTTCACTTTCATCAAGAGGCTTTTGAGTTCCTCTTCACTTTCTGCCATAAGGGTGATGTCATCTGCATATCTGAGGTGATTGATATTTCTCCCAGCAATCTTGATTCCAGCTTGTGCTTCTTCCAGTCCCGCGTTTCTCATGATGTACTCTGCATATAAGTTAAATAAACAGGGTGACAATATACAGCCTTGACGAACTCCTTTTCCTATTTGGAACCAGTCTGTTGTTCCATGTCCAGTTCTAACTGTTGCTTCCTGACCTGCATACAGATTTCTCAAGAGGCGGATCAGGTGGTCTGGTATTCCCATCTCTTTCAGAATTTTCCACAGTTTATTGTGATCCACACAGTCAAAGGCTTTGGCATAGTCAAGAAAGCAGAAATAGATGTTTTTCTGGAACTCTCTTGCTTTTTCCATGATCCAGCGGATGTTGGCAATTTGATTTCTGGTTCCTCTGCCTTTTCTAAAACCAGCTTGACCATCAGGAAGTTCACGGTTCACATATTGCTGAAGCCTGGCTTGGAGAATTAAGTAACTGCTAATTAGAAAAACTTTGAAGACTGAGACCAGAACCTGAATTTGCAGGTTCCCCGTGGAGACCGGGATCCAGCGCTGCCACCGGGCGCCCGCTGGCGGTCTCTTCCGGCTGCTTGTTCACTCTGGTGCGTTTGTGCATGCTAAGTCGCTTCAGTCGCGTCTTGACTCCTTGGGAACCCATGGACTTTAGCCCACCAGGCTCCTCTGTCCATGGGGATTCTCTAGGCAAGAATACAGGAGTGGACTGCAATGCTCTCGTCCAGGGGATCTATACTGGTAGCCTGTGTGATCCATTTACTTCCCCCATCATAATTTACTTTTATGCAGTATCCAAGCAGCATTGAGCATCTCACGCTCACATCTCAGGGCTATCCACTGATGAAGAGTGAGATCATCCATCACTCGTTGGGACTGACAAGATCTTGTAGTTCTTAGGAAATGGGTCTACCAATGACATTGAGAGGTCAACATCTGTGACAGAGGGCTCCATCTCTCTGTTATCATGGGGCTCTTGGCCTTTGCTAGCTTCAGGGGTGAGTGCGCCCTGACCTCGGAGGGTCGCGCTTACACCTCAGCACGGGCAGTGCTCCAGTTCATGTCTTGTCACTGAGTGATGCTGGGTTCCCTATTTATAGATTTGGAAATGGATGCAAGCAGAATTGTAAGGAAGTATCAAGAGCAATCAGGTGGAGTTTCATGTTCTTGGAAGTATGCTCATTGTCGACACTCATTAAAATTACCTCCCAGTTGATTCCACTCCCATCTGGGGTCTACTCTGTGTCCAGCTGCCAGGAGCATGCACGTGTGGGGGTGGCCAGGGCTGTCCATAGAGCCCCGTCTTCCCCCACCTGGCTGTTCTGATCAGGACTGTAACGCTGTCCTTCTGCCTTTCTCCTGCTCTCCTAGTCCTTTGCCTCTTCACCAGCCTCCTCCACTGGGCTACGTGGTCCCCATGTTGCCTCTTGCCAGAGATTACACCCAGGCCCCTGTCCACCGGGCCTATGCATGAGGGTCTTCCCCTGACACATCAGTCACCTGAACCCACCACGTTGCTGCCCCACCCAAGCCTGAGTCCTGTCCTCCTCCCAGCCCCCATGTGTCTCTTGTCCCCAAATAGTTACACACCAGGCTCTTGGCCTCCTTCATCAATAGAAATCAATCTGAGGCCAGACAATAGAAATAAAACAAATTTCTTAATCAAAAGAAATTGAGGCCAGGCTTTATTGGGGCCCCTACTGAAGCAGAGGGGAGCAACAACAAATGACAGTGTCCTTGCGTGCTCACTCCCTGAGGTGGTGGGGCGAGCTGGTTCCTTCTATGGGGTGAGGGGAGGGGTGTTCCCAGGGGTCAGTCAGAGGGGTGGCTTAGGGGACTGGCTGAACCCTCAAGTGTTGTGTGCTGGGGGCATGTGAGGCATCCTGCTTTTGCTCTGGGCTCTTGAAAAGTGGCAGTTAGGCTTTTCATCTCTTTGTATCTTTCTCCCAGAATAGCTTCAACTACTCCAACTAAAAAACAGTCTATTTTTAAAAACCTTTTTATTTTTTATGGGTATAGCTGATTTACAAACCGTGTTGGGATAGTTTCAGGTGAACAGCTAAGGGACTCACCTGTACACATACATGTATCCATTCTCCCTACACTCCCATCCTGACAGGGCAGTCACATAACATTGAGCGGAATTGTGGGTTCGTTCTTTGGGCTGGGAAGATTCCCTGGATAAGGAAAGAGCAACCCACTCCAGTATTCTTGGTTGGAAAGTCCCATGGACAGAGGAGCTGGCAGGCTACAGTCCATGAGGACAGAAAGAGTTAGACACATACAGAAAGAGAGCACACTCACAGACACACCATGTGCCACACTTAGGTCCTTGACAGCAATCCATTTTAAATGGAGCAAGGTGTACATGATCCCTAACGATCTCTTTTCCCCATCCTACCCCCAGCAGCTATAAGTTTGTTCTCTAAGTAAGTCTGTGAGTCTCTATCTGAGAATGCAAAACGTTCTTAATTGCTGATATGAAGAAAGTTTTATGGGTTTGGATAGAAGATCCAACCAACCACAACATTTTCTGAAGCAAAAGCCTAATCGATATCAAAGCCCTAACTCTCGTCATTTCTATGAAGGCTGAAAGAGGTGAAAAAGCTGCAGAGGAAAATTTGAAGATAGCAGGGGGTGCTTCATGAAGTTTAAGGAAAGAAGGCATCTCCATAAAGTGCAGAGTGCAGTAACTAGACCTGATATAGAAGCTGCTGCAAGTTTTCCAAAAGATTTAGCTAAAAGAATCTATGAAGGTGGCTCCACTGAATCAGAGATTTCCAGTGTAGACAAAATATCCATCTATTGGAAGAAGATGCCTGCCAGGACTTTCATACCTAGAGAGGAGTGGTCAATGCCTGGCTTTAAAGATTCCAAGAACAGGCTGATTCTCTTGATAAGGACTAATGCAGCAGATTATTGGAAGTCGATGGTCATTTACCACTTGAAAAATTCTAAAGCCCTTTAGAGTTAGGCCGAATCTGTTCTGCCTGTGCTCCGTAAATGAAACAATGAAACTTGGATGACAGCATACCTGTTTACGACATTGGTGCCAAGTGTTTTAGGTCCAGTGTTGAGACCAACTGCTCAGAAAGAAAGATTCCTTTCAAAATATTACTGCTGATTGACAAAGCATCTAAGAATCTGATGGAGAAGTACAATGAGATACATGTTATTTTCATGGCTGCCAACACAACATCCATTCCGAAGCACATGGATCATGGAGTAATTATGATGTTCAACTCATAGTATTTAGGAAGTACATTATTGGCTATAGCTGCATAGATAGTTATTCCTCTGTTGGAACTGGGCAAAGTCAACTGAAAAATTTCTGCACTGAATTCATTTTTGGAAAAAACTTATAGTCTTTTAAAAAAACATTTACTAATTTATTTATTTTGGTTGCATTGGTTTTATTTATTATTTTTTTCTTGTCTTTATTTTTTTAAATTTTATTTTATTTAACTTTACAATATTGTATTGGTTTTGCCATATATCAAAATGAATCTGCCACAGGTATACATGTGTTCCCCATCCTGAACCCTCCTCCCTCCTCCCTCCCCATACCATCCCTCTGGGTCGTCCCAGTGCACCAGCCCCAAGCATCCAGTATCGTGCATCAAATCTGGACTGGCGACTCATTTTATATATGATATTATACATATTTCAATGCCATTCTCCCAAATCATCCCACCCTCTCCCTCTCCCACAGAGTCCAAAAGACTGTTCTATACATCAGTGTCTCTTTTGCTGTCTCGTATACAGGTTTATTGTTACCATCTTTCTAAATTCCATATATATGTGTTAGTATACTATATTGGTGTTTTTCTTTCTGGCTTCCTTCACTCTGTATAATAGGCTCCAGTTTCATCCACCTCATTAGAACTGATTCAAATGTATTCTTTTTAATGGCTGAGTAAAACTCCATTGTGTATATATACCACAGCTTTCTTATTCATTCATCTGCTGATAGACATCTATTGGTTTTAATTGAGGCATGCAGGATCTTTGTTGGGTCATGCAGGAACCTTCATTGCAGCACACAGACTCTCTAGTGCTGTCGCCTGGGCTCAGTAGTTGTGACACGTGGGCTTAGTTGTTTGGCGACATGTGAGATCTTGGGTCTCTGAACAGGTAGTTTTCTGAACAAGTATCAAGCCATCATTCCTTGCATTGGAAGGTAGATTCTTCACCACTGGACCACCACGGAAGTCCCTTTACATTGGATTCATGATTATAGATTCCACTGAAAACAGTGAATCATGGGAATAGTTTGAAATGTCAACATTAATGTGAATATGGGAGAAGTAGATTTCTACCATCACAGATGACTTTGAGGGGTTCAAGAATTTACTGGAGAAAGTAAGTGCAGATGTAGTGGAAATAAAGAGGAAGCTAGAGTTAGAAGTGGAGCCTGAAGATGTGGCTGAATTGCTGCAATTGCATCATAAAGCTGAAATGAATGAAGGTTCATTCTTATGCGTGAGCAAAGAAAGTGGTTTCTTGAGACAGAAACTGCTCTTGGTGAAGAAGCTATGAAGTTTATGGAAATGACAACAAAGGATTTAGAATAGAACATAAACTTAGTTGAAAAAAGCAGCAGCAGACTGCAGAGGATTAACTCCAATTTTCAAAGAACTTCTACTGTGGGTAAAAACACTGTTAAAGGGCACTGCATGCTCCAGAGAAATCTAGGAAAGGAAGAGTCAAAGGATGTGGCAAACTTCATTGTTGTCTTCTTTTCAGAAATTTCCCTACCCACCCCAACCTTCAGCAACCACCATCCTGATCAGTCAGCAGACATGGACACTGAGACAAGACCCTCCACCAGCAAAAAGATTTTGACTTGTGAAGACAGAGATGATGCTCAAACTACTTTATTTTAGAAACAAAGTGTTGTTAATGAAATTCTGTATATTATTTATTTAGTTGTAAAGCTATTGCACACTTAACAGATGTCAGACAGTGTCAATTAACTACATACAAAGTGAGAAATGAAAAATTTGTGTGATTCACTTTATTATGATATTCAATTTATTGCCCTGGTCTGGAACACAGCCTGGATCTCTGAGGTTTTGTTGTATCTACATGGCTTTTGGTCTACATTTTGCATCTGGAACTAACACTGGGTTGGTTGTGTAGTAAGATGGACAAACGATCTACTGTTGAGATACACTGAAATACACATCTCAAGACAGGATTCAGTTTTACTCCTACAAACAATGTACAAAAACTCCTGTTATTGCATTTCCTGTACCACTTGATTCAGATTTATTTTAAAAGCTGTCAGTTATATGAATATATGAGGATATCCCAGCAGTTTTTTGTCAGGTTGATTATTCAAGATATGTTCAATCTTTTCACAGGTTTACAGTTCTATGAAGACCTACATGACTTTCTAGAACTAACACCAAAAGAGATGTCCTTTTCATCATAGGGGATTGGAATGAAAAAGTAGGAAGTCAAGAGATTCCTGAAGTAACAGGCAAGTTTGGCCTTGGAGTACAAAATGAAGGCAGGAAAGGGCTACTTTGAGTTTTGTCAAGAGTACACACTAGTCATAGAAAAACACTCTTCCAACAAAACAAGAGAAGACTCTACACATGGACATTACCAGATGGTCAATACTGAAATCAGACAGATTATGTTCCTTGTAGCCAAAGGTGGAGAACCTCTATACAGTCAGCAAAAGACCTGGAGCTGACTGTGGCTTAGATCATGAGCTCTTTATTGAAAAATTCAGACTTAAATTGAAGAAAGTAGGAAAAACCACTAGGCCATTCAACTATGACTTAAATCAAATCTCTTATATTATCCAGTGGAAGTGACAGATAGATTTAAGGGATTATATGTGGTACACAGAGTTCCTGAAGAACTATGGATGGAGGTTCATGACATTTTACAGCAGGTGCTGGCCAAAACCATCCCCAAGAAAAAGAAATGCAAGAAGATAATATGATTTCTGAGGAGGCCTTACAAATAGCTGAGAAAAGAAGAGACATGAAAGGCAAAGAAGAGAAGGAAAGATCTATCCATCTGAATGCAGAATTCCCAACAGTAGCAAGGAGAGGTAAGAAAGGCTTCCTAGATGATCAATGCAAATAGAGGGAAAAAAAAAACAGAAAGGGAAAGCCTAGAGAGCTCTTCAAGAAAATTTGAGATACCAAGGGAACATTTCATGCAATAATGGGCACGATAAAGGACAAATTGAAAGGACCTAACAGAAGCAGAAGAGATGAAAAGGGGGTAACAAAAACGGACAGAAGAAGTGTACAAAAAAGGTCTTAATGACCTGGATATCCACGATGGTGTGGTCACTCATTTAGAGCAGGTCTCTTGGAGTGTGAAGTCAAGTGGGCCTTAGGAAGAATTGCTAAGAACATAGCTAGTGGAGGTGACGGAATTCCAGCTGAGCAATTTAAAATCCTAAACGGAGATATTCTCTAAGATGGCGGAGGAATAGGATGGGGAGACCACTTTCTCCCCCACAAATTCATCAAAAGAACATTTGAACGCTGAGCAAATTCCACAAAACAACTTCTGAATGCTGGGAGAGGACACCAGGCACCCAGAAAGGCAGCCCATTGTCTTCGAAAGGAGGTAGGGAAAAAACTATGAAAGATAAAGAGAGAGACAAAAGAGGGAGGGATGGAGATCCATTCCAGGAAGGGAGTCTTAAAAAAGTAAGACGTTTCCAAACACCAGGAAACACTCTCACTGGCGAATCTGTGGCGAGCCTTGGAACCTCAGAGGGCAACATAACCGGGAGGAAAAATAAATAAATAATTAAAAGCCACAGATTATGTGCCTAAGGCAACTCCCAGCGGAGAAGCTGCGCAGTCCCTTGCATCCACCACTAGCAAGCGGGGGCTGGGCAGAGAGGCGAGGGCTGCATCGCTTAGAGTAAGAACCAGGCCTGAACGCCCCGAGGGCAATCTGAGGGAACTAACTTGAGGTAGCAAATCAGACTGTGGGATAGCTATCCCACAAAAAGCCCTAACCTAAAACACTGCCAGGCCCGCTCACAGAACAAAGGACTGAGCAGAGCTAGCTGGCTGTGGACTGGCCCATCCCCCACTGGAGATAGACCAGCGAGGGCAGCCAGAGCTGGAAGAGGGCAATCGCGGCCCCAGAGAGGCATCATCTACCAAACTGCAAGCAGGCTTCATTGCTAACCACGACTCCTTGGGATTCTGGACGGCCGACATCCGCCGGGAGGGTTGCAGCCAGTGATTAGTTCCCCAGAGGAGACACAGGCACATCTGAGAAGGCACGCCTGTTGTACACCCAGAAAACCAAGCCTCTGGGATGGGGGAGGCGATAAGTAGCAGCCTGCCAAGCACCTGGTCACCAAGCTACTTGGACTGGGGAAGGGCACAAAATGCAAGCCCAATCAAGTCTGCGCCTTTGTGGAGTACCCGAGAAACTGAACCTGAGTGGCTTTGACCTGGGAAGTCCACTCAACCCAGGACTGGCCTCAGACAGTTCCTGGCAGAGCAACCTAGAGCCTGAGCAGTGTAGACTTGGAAAGCTCACACGCCATGAGCGGGGGCAAACCCAGTGTGGCCGAGACACTGGGAGCACTCCCCACAGATGCCAGTGATATTTGTTTGCGGTGTTCCTCCCTCCCCACAGCACGACTGAACAAGTGAGCCTAAAAAAAAGTGACCACCACCGCCCCCTTGTGTCAGGATGGAAATTAGACACTGTAGAGGCCAGCAAACAGAAGCTAAAATAAACAGAGGGAACATCATTGGAAGTGACAGTTGCAATAGATAACTCTGCAGTTAGCACCGACTACATAGGAATGGGCCTATAGATCTTGAGAAGTGTAAGCCGGATCAAGGAAGTATCTGCAAATGAACTGGCCCCACACTGTCCACAACAACACCAGAGAAAGTCCTAGATATATTTTTACTTTTATCATTTTTTTTTAAATTTAACTCCTCTGCTGCTGCTGCTAAGTCACTTCAGTTGTGTCTGACTCTGTGTGACCCCATAGACGGCAGCCCACCAGGCTCCCCTGTCCCTGGGATTCTCCAGGCAAGAACACTGGAGTGGGTTGCCATTTCCTTCTCCAATGCATGAAAGTGAACAGTGAAAGGGAAGTTGCTCAGTCGTGTCTGACTCTATTACTCCTTTCATTTTCATTTTTATAACCTACTATTACTTTGCAAAAAAAAAAAAAAAAGACCCTATAGTTTTTAAAGTTTTTAAAGTTTTAAAGCAAACTTCATATATATATATATATTTTATAATTTTTGTGATTTTGTTCTTTTCTTTAATATTGTATTTTTGAGAATCTAACCTCTACTCTAGATTTTTAGTCTTTACTTTTTGGTATTTGTTATCAATTTTGTACCTTTAAGAACCCAATCTTCAGTACCTGTTTTTACTTGGGAGTGAGACTACTGGCTGGATTACTCTCCCCACTTTGGATTCTTCTTTTTCTCCACCAGGTCGCCTGTATCTCCTCCCTCCCCCTTCTCTTCTCTATCCAACCCTGTGAATCTCTTTGCGTGTTCTGGGCTGTTCAGAACACTTAGGAAACTGATTACTGGCTGGATCTGTCTCTCTCCTTTTGATTCCCCCTTTTATCCTCCTGGCCACCTCTGTCTCCTTCCTCCCTCTTCTCTTCTCTGTGTAACTCTGTGAACATCTCTGAGGGATTCAGACTGTGGAGAGCACATCAGTTCAGTTCAGTTCAGTCGCTCAGTCATGTCTGACTCTTTGCGACCCCATGAATCGCAGCATGCCAGGCCTCCCTGTCCATCACCAACTCCCAGACTTCACTCAGACTCACTTCCATCGAGTCAGTGATGTCATCCAGCCATCTCATCCTCTGTTGTCCCCTTCTCCTCCTGCCCCCAGTCCCTCCCAGCATCAGAGTCTTTTCCAATGAGTCAACTCTTCGCATGAGGTGGCCAAAGTACTGCAGTTTCAGCTTTAGAATCATTCCTTCCAAAGAAATCCCAGGGCTGATCTCCTTTAGAATGGACTGGTTGGATGTCCTTGCAGTCCAAGGGACTCTCAAGAGTCTTCTCCAACACCACAGTTCAAAAGCATCAATTCTTCAGCACTCAGCTTTCTTCACAGTCCAACTCTCACATCCGTACATGACCACTGGAAAAACCATTGCCTTGACTAGACGGACCTTTGTTGGCAAAGTAATATCTCTGCTTTTGAATATGCTATCTGGGTTGGTCATAACTTTCCTTCCAAGGAGTAAGCGTTTTTTAATTTCATGGCTGCAATCACCATCTGCAGAGATTTTGGAACCCCAAAAAATAAAGTCTGAAACTGTTTCCACTGTTTCCCCATCCATTTGCCATGAAGTGATGGGACCAGATGCCATGATCTTCGTTTTCTGAATGTTGAGCTTTAAGCCAACTTTTTCACTCTCCTCTTTCACTTTCATCAAGAGGCTTTTTAGTTCCTCTTCACTTTCTGCCAAAAGGGTGGTGTCATCTGCATATCTGAGGTGATTGATATTTCTCCTGGCAATCTTGATTCCAGCTTGTGCTTCTTCCAGTCCAGCGTTTCTCATGATGTACTCTGCATATAAGTTAAATAAGCAGGGTGACAGTATACCAGTCTGTTGTTCCATGTCCAGTTCCAACTGTTGCACATAGGGAAGTGATTAGTGGCTAGCTTGCTCTCTCCCCTTTTGATTCCCTCTCTTCTCCTGGTCACCTCTATCTCCCTCTTCTCCATGTAACTCTGTGTACTTCTCCGTGTGTCCCTCACTGTGGAGAAACTTTTCACCATTAACCTAGATGTTTTATCATCAGTGCTCTATAGATGGAGAAGTAAGTCTTGAGGCTACTGTAAGAATATGACTGAAAACCAGAGGCAGGAGGCTTAAGT
Source organism: Bos taurus (assembly GCF_002263795.3). NCBI lineage: Eukaryota > Metazoa > Chordata > Mammalia > Artiodactyla > Bovidae > Bos > Bos taurus. The sequence continues at coordinate 84,764,045 of NC_037336.1, read as the reverse complement.
CCAAATCCTGAGAACATCAGAGAACTCCTGACTCCAGGGAACATTAATCAATAGGAGCTCATCAAACGCTTCCATACCTACACTGAAACCAAGCACCACCCAAGGGCCAACAAATTCCAGAGAAAGACATACTACCCAAATTGTCCAGCAACACAGGAACGTAGCCCTGAGCTTCAATATACAGGCTGCCCAAAGTCACACCAAACCCACTGACATCTCAAAAATCATTACCGGACACTTCAGCACACTCCAGAGAGAAGAAATCCAGCTCAACCCACCAGAACACCGACACAAGCTTCCCTAACCAGGAAACCTTGACAAGCCACACGTCCAACCCCACCCACAGCGAGAAACATCCACAATAAAGAGGAACCACAAACTGCCAGAATATGGAAAAGCCACCCCAAACACAGCAATATAAACAAGATGAAAAGGCAGAGAAATACTCAGCAGGTAAAGGAACAGGATAAATGCCCACCAAACCAAAGAGGAAGAGATAGGGAATATACCTCATAAAGAATTTCAGATAATGACAGTGAAAATGATCCAAAATCTTGAAAACAAAATGGAGTTACAGATAAATAGCCTGGAGACAAGGATTAAGAAGATGCAAGAAATGTTTAACAAGGACCTAGAAGTAATAAAAAAGAGTCAATATATAATGAATAATGCAATAAATGAGCTCAAAAACACTCTAGAGGGAACCAACAGTAGAATAATGGAGGCAGAAGATAGGATTAGTGAGGTAGAAGATAGAATGGTAGAAATAAATGAAACAGAGAGGAAAAAAGAAAAAAAGAACGAAAAGAAATGAAGACAACCTCAGAGACCTCTGGGACAATGTTAAACACCCCAACATTCGAATCATAGTAGTCCCAGAAGAAGAAGACAAAAAGAAAGGCCAGGAGAAAATACTTGAGGAGATAATAGTTGAAAACTTCCACAAAATGGGGAAGAAAACGGTCACCCAAGTGAAAGAAACCCAGAGAGTCCCAAACAGGATAAACCCAAGGCAAAACACCACAAGACACATATTATTTAAATTAACAAAGATCAAACACAAAGAACAAATATTTAAGCAGCAAGGGAAAAACAACAAATAACACACAAGGGAATTCCCATAAGGATAACAGCTGATCTTTCAATAGAAACTCTTCAGGCCAGAAGGGAATGGCAAGATATACTTAAAGTGATGAAAGAAAATAAACCTATAGCCCAGATTACTGTACCCAGCAAGGATCTCATCCAAATATGAAGGAGAAATCAAAAGCAAAAGCTGAGAGAATTCAACACCACCAAACCAGCTCTCCAACAAATGCTCAAGGATCTTCTCTAGACAGGAAACACAGAAAGGGTGTATAAACTTGAACCCAAAACAATAAAGTAAATGGCAATGGGGTCATACTTATCAATAATTACCTTAAATGTAAATGGTTGAATGCCCCAACCAAAAGACAAAGCCTGGCTGAATGGATACAAAAACAAGACCTCTATATATGTTGTCTACAAGAAACCCACCTCAAAACAAGGGACACATACAGACTGAAAGTGAAGGGCTGGAAAAATATATTCCATGCAAATAGAGACCAAAAGAAGGCAGGAGGAGCAATACTCATATCAGATAAAATAGACTTTAAAACAAAGGCTGTCAAAAGAGACAAAGAAGGGCACTACATAATGATCAAAGGATCAATTCAAGAAGAAGATATAACAATTATAAATATATATGCACCCAACATAGGACCACACAATATGTAAGACAAATGCTAAGAAGTATGAAAGGGGAAATTAATAATAACACTGTAATAGTGGGAGATTTTTGGAGAAGGCAATGGCACCCCACTCCAGTACTCTTGCCTGGAAAATCCCATGGATGGAGGAGCCTGGTAGGCTGCAGTTCATGCAGTCGCTAAGAGTCGGACACGACTGAGCGACTTCACTTTCACTTTTCACTTTCATGCACTGGAGAAGGAAATGGCAACCCACTCCAGTGTTCTTGCCTGGAGAATCCCAGGGACGGGGGAGCCTGGTGGGCTGCCGTCTATGGGGTCACACAGAGTTGGACACGACTGAAGTGACTTAGCATAGCATAGCATAGCATAGTGGGAGACTTTAATACCCAACTCACACCTATGGATAGATCAACTAAATAGAAAATTAACAAGGAAACACAAACTTTAAATGATACAATAGACCAGTTAGACCTAATTGATATCTATAGGACATTTCATCCCAAAACAATGAATTTCACCTTTTTCTCAAGTGCACATGGAACCTTCTTCAGGATAGATCACATCCTGGGCCATAAATCTAGCCTTGGTCAATTCAAATAAATTGAAATCATTCCAAGCATCTTTTCTGACCACAATGCAGTAAGATTAGATGTCAATTACAGGAGAAAAACTGTTAAAGATTCCAACATATGGAGGCTGAACAACACGCTCCTGAATAACCAACAAATCACAGAAGAAATCAAAAAATAAATCAAAATATGCATAGAAACAAATGAAAATGAAAATACAACAACCCAAAACCTATGGCACACTGTAAAAGCAGTGCTAAGGGGAAGGTTCATAGCAATACAGGCTTGCCTCAAGAAACAAGAAAAAAGTCAAACAAATAACCTAACTCTACACCTAAAGCAACTAGAAAAAGAAGAAATGAAGAGCCCCAGGGTTAGTAGAAGGAAAGAAATCTTTAAAATTAGGGCAGAAATAAATGCAAAAGAAACAAAAGAGACCATAGCAAAAATCAACAAAGCCAAAAGCTGGTTCTTTGAGAAGTTAAATAAAATTGACAAACCATTAGCCAGACTTATCAAGAAACAAAGGGAGAAAAATCAAGTCCACAAAATAAGAAATGAAAATGGAGAGATCACAACAGACAACACAGAAATACAAAGGATCATTAAGAGACTACTATCAGCAATTATATGCCAATAAAATGGACAACTTGGAAGAAATGGACAAATTCTTAGAAAAGTACAACTTTCCAAAACTGAACCAGGAAGAAATGGAAAATCTTAGACCCATCACAAACAATGATGAAACTATAATCAGAAATCTTCCAGCAAGCAAAAGCCCAGGTCCAGACGGCTTCACAGCTGAATTCTAGCAAAAATTTAGAGAAGAGCTAACACCAATCCTACTCAAACTCTTCCAGAAAATTTCAGAGGAAGGTAAACTCATTCTATGAGGCCACCATCACCCTAATACCAAAACCTGACAAAGATGCCACAAAAAAAGAAAATTACAGGCCAATATCACTGATGAACATAGATGCAAAAATCCTTAACAACATTCTGGCAAACAGAATCCAACAACATATTAAAAAGATCATACATCATGACCAAGTGGGCTTTATCCCAGGGATACAAGGATTCTTCAATATCCACAAATCAATCAATGTAATACACCACATTAATAAATTGAAAAATAAAAACTATATGATTATCTCAGTAGATGCAGAGAAAGCCTTTGACAAAATTCAACATCCATTTATGATAAAAACACTCCAGAAAGCAGGAATAGAAGGAACATACCTCAACATAATAAAAGCTATATATGACAAACCCACAGCAAACATTATCCTCAATAGTAAAAATTGAAAACATTTCCCCTAAAGTCAGGAACAAGACAAGGGTGCCCACTCTCACCACTACTATTCAACATAGTTTTGGAAGTTTTGGCCACAGCAATCAGAGCAGAAAAAGAAATAAAAGGAATCCAGACTTGAAAAGAAGTAAAACTCTCACTGTTTGCAGATGACATGATCTTTTACATAGAAAACCCTAAAGACTCCACCAGAAAATTACTAGAGCTAATCAATGAATATAGTAAAGTTGCAGGATATAAAATTAACACACAGAAATCCCTTGCATTCCTATACACTAAAAATGAGAAAACAGAAAGAGACATTAAGGAAAAAATTCCATTCACCATTGCAACGAAAAGAATAAAACACTTAGGAATATATCTACCTAAAGAAACAAAAGACCTATATATAGAAAACTATAAAACACTGGTGAAAGAAATCAAAGAGGACACAAATAATTGGAGAAATATGCTGTGTTCATGGATCAGAAGAATCAATATAGTGAAAATGAGTATACTACCCAAAGCAATCTCCCTATCAAGCTACCAATAGTATTTTTCACAGAACTAGATTAAATAATTTCACAATTTGTATGGAAATACAAAAAAAAACTAAAATAGCCAAAGCAATCTTGAGAAAGAAGAATGGAACTGGAGGAATCAACCTGCCTGACTTCAGGCTCCACTACAAAGCCACAGTCATCAAGAGAGCATGGTACTGGCACAAAGACAGAAATATAGATCAATGGAACAAAATAGAAAGCCCAGAGATAAATCCACGCACCTATGGTCACCTTATCTTCGACAAAGGAGGCAAGAATATACAATAAAGAAAAGACAATCTCTTTAAGAAGTGCTGGGAAAACTGGTCAAAGACTTGTAAAAAAATGAAACTAGAACACTTTCTGACATCATACACAAAAATAAACTCAAAATGGAGTAAGGATCTAAACATAAGGCCAGAAACTATAAAACTCCTAGAGGAGAACATAGGCAAAACACTCTCTGACATAAATCATAGCAGGATCCTCCTTGACCCACCTCCCAGAATATTGGAAATAAAAGCAAAAATAAACTAATGGGACCTAATTAAAATTAAAAGCTTTTGCACAACAAAGAAAACTATAAGCAAAGTGAAAAGACAGCCTTCAGAATGGGAGAAAATAATAGCAAACGAAGCAACTGACAAAGAATTAATCTCAAAAATATACAAGCAACTCCTGCAGCTCAATTCCAGAATTCCTGGGTCTGCTCTCCAGGCTCTAAAGTGAACAGTAGGAGAACAAAGTCAGTCAAGCAAAGACTGAATCCTGAGGCTGACAGAGCACCTGTTGGGGTTTCCTGGGAGCAGCATCACCTGCAGAAAAGAAAGAGGCCTTGGTCCAGGAGGCTGAGGAACTCCTTTCAGTTTCCTGGGGCTGCCGCTCCCCAACCCACCCTCCAGCCCCGCCATCACCGAGGGGCTTTTATGTCCTCCACCCCCACCCCCACCCCAGGCCCAGCAGCTTCTTGTCACCTCCTCCTTCCTTCCTGCATCACAGAGTCACCCCAGGCCCTGACACCCCCTGCTCAGGCTCAGGACTGGAGCCAGTGAGGAATCAATCTGCTCCCTTTACTCAGGTCTGGATCCTCCCCGAGGGGGGCCTAAAGGACCAAGGAGCAGGTCCCCGGAGGAGGGGTCTTGCTTCCTGACAGCCTAGAGGGGCTGCAGGCAAACTTCCTTCCTTTGCTCCCCTCCAGCCTCTGAGCCAGCAGCACACACAGCTCTCAGGACCAGGGTCCCTGTCCCCCATCTCTTCCTGGTCCTGCCCAGCTAGGCGCCTCCACCCCAGCTCAGGCCCACCATTCCCAGGCACCTCTGCTCAAGGCAGGGCTACTCAGTGATGGAGGCTCTGGGTCCCCAGGAGGCTGGTGACCTGCAGGCAACACTGAGTCAGAACTCCTGCTTCTCCAGGAGCACAGGCCTGGCCTCAGCCCTTCCCACAGTCTCTGCTGTGGGGCTCCTGCCTTGCCTGCTTGACCCAAGCCACTTCCTGTGAGAACAGGCCTTTGGAGTTGGGTCTGCAAAGGCCTTCCCATTTCTTCCTCCTGGGATGAGAGCTTGGCCCCTCTCATCTTAGCCCCCTGGGTGGGTCCCCTCCCCACTGACACATCATGTGGAGCCCCCATGCTGCTCTCAGCCCCCGTGAGTCCTGCCCTTGCCCTGAGTGCCTGCTGTTCTCACACCACCTACCAGGGGCCCTGCCAGCCAGCAGTCTGTGCTCAGTCAGGGGACTTGGCTAAACCCTTTAAGCATCAATAGGCCCTCAGCCTAGTGAGGGCCCCTCCCTTTTCACAATGTCACCTGACAGTGGGGACTTTTCAGAACTCAGCGCTGAGCTTGTCGAGTTCTGCTCTCAGGTGATATGGGGTCTTCTTCACTGGCTCATTTCCAGGATGAGGAGGTTCAGTGAGGGCCAGGGGTTTGCTGGGATTCACCTTCCCTGGCCTCACACCAGGCCCTGTGCCCCTGCTTTCCCTCTGAATTCTGCCCTCAGTACCTATTCCTGGAAAGGACTCAGCCCAGGAAGACAGTTATGATGAAACTGGTGAGGAGCACAGGAGGATCCAGGCTTTGGACTTGATGGCTGTGGCTATGGGCTGCAAGGTAGAGGGGCCCATGGTTGGTGATGCTGCAAGGAGAATAAGAGTGAAGCCCTTGTCCAGACCCCAAACTAAGCTGATGCCTCTTCGCCCCCATGACTCAGGTACCCCTACTTTGCAGACAGTTTACATACATCACATGGAGGCCCCTGAGATAGATCCTCAGGTGAGATGGGGGGAAGGGAGTAGTCCAGTCCTCAGGGGGCTCTGACAGCTAATGGGGGAGCAAGGTTTCCAACACAGCCATTCAGTCCTGCTGTGACATGGAGATGGTGACATGAAAATGGAGTCCTCAGGAGCTGACAGCAGAAGTGGTATTGACAGATTTCCAGAAGTAGGATTGGTGACATTTGAAAAATGATTCTGGAAAGAGGGTAGAGTGAGAAATAAATCCATGAAATTAAAAAGATGTCTATAGGTTTGGGATCAGCAAAAATCCATGTTCAATCGTCCAAAGGCCTGTGCTGTGAGGAGAGATGTCAGGGGGTAGAAAAGGAAGGAGGATGACAGAACATCCCCGGGTCATTGCTCTCCCAGGACAACTCACCTCCGATGGATCACATTCTCAAACACACACATACACACACACACACACATACACCCACACACACACACACAGGGGTGGGTCCATGTCACTCTGAGAAGACTATCACTTTCTCCTCCCTTCTCACTTACCCGTGGTCTTCAACATTTTCTCCCAGCACGCCATGAAATCCTGAAGCCAAGCCCGACAGTCTCCCATGGAGACCTTCTTCAAGAAGTCAGTCACAGCTCTGTCATTCTCCCACTTTTCTTTCATCCATCTGCCTCCAGGGTGATCCACTCTCCAGTGTCCATTCTCCGAATCAAAGTGGAGTCTCATTTGTCCATTCAAGCCAAATAGCCAGGATCTACTGACATGTCTGTCATCCTCACAGCGACATGTCATCCTAGCCTGCAGGGTGAGAGGGTCTGCTCCCACCATGGGAAAGAAAGAGCTCAGCCTTTGGGCTTGACAGATTCTTTGCCCCACCTGGGTCCACCTCCCCTGGGTCCATGTCACCTGGATCCAGCTAATCTGGCCCTGGTCTCTCGTGCAACAGCTGGTCTTTCCACTGGACAACTAGGGAAGGACCAACATCCAACTGTATTTTAAAGCCTCCAGTTTGCTCCTCCTGTACTTGGACTTTCTAACGTACCTGTGATTGTGTGTTTCTCCAGTGTAAAGTCACGCAGTTGGTCCCTGATGTCTCTGAGTATTTCGATCTGTGCTTCCCAGGCCTTTATGGTTTCACTTCTTCTCCCAATGGACTTGTGAATATGATCTTAGCATGACAACAATCATAGGAGAGTAAAACCTCTCCGTCCACCTGGCCTTGAACCTCACAGCACGGCTGTCCAGGTCTGGGCTGAGGATCGACGGTGAGGTTAAAGGAAAGAGAGTGAGCATCTGTGAAGGCAAACTGCAGTGAGGGTGAGGTTGGGAGAAGAAGACACATAGGCCTCTTCTCCCAGTTCTGTGAGAGCAGAGTAGGCTGCAGGGCTGGGCTGACAGAGTGGCATGGCCCTGCCTGCCCCGCACCCCCTCACCAGTTACGACTGAGGAAGATGATGAAGCCTCAGTCAGGCAAGAAACACCACAACCCTGGATATGCTCCATTTCCACTCTGCTCACAAGCTCCACACGTGGCACTAACTGACACATACGTTTCCCAGGGATGGGCCAGGCTGGTTCAGAAGGAAAGGCCTAAACCCAGAGGACTGTCAGCTTCTCTCTGAGTGTCCTGTGGGAGATGCAGAGGGTGAGGGGGCTGTTCCTGAGGAAGCGGATCACAGCCAGTGGGGCTGAGGGTGGGGAGGATGAGCTCAGAACCCAAACCTAGATAAGGGAGAGTTTTTAATCACGGGTCACTGGGCTTAGCAAGGTCGGGGAGACGTGGTGATCTCCCACTAGGATGGGTCTTGTAAACCTAGAAAAAGGCCTGGCTCACATGGCATGAAAGAGAAAATCTAGAACTTCTGAGGCAGGTGGTAGAGGAGGGGATCTAAGGCTCAGAGAAGTGAATCTGCCAGGGTGGACTCGGTGTGAAAGGGCAGGAGAGTGTGCAATCCACCCGCTCCATAGGAAAGCCTGATGGACTCCATGGAGTCCGAGAGGAAAGCGTGGATGAGAAGCATCTCCAATAGCTCAAAGATGACTTTTGCAGAAGGTCAGGGATGGTGATAGGACATGGTGTTCCTGTGGGCTTCTATCAGGAACAGGGATGGAAGTTGTGGAAAAATCAGATTCAGGTGGGGGTGCTCTAGGTCAGCAGAAAAGTAGGTGCAGTGGTCAAAGTGATTAGAGAGTCTCAATGCCAGCCAGGGCCTGACTGCAGAGAATATGATGCTGGCTCATAGCACAGGGCGATCCTAAAGGCAAGCAGATGGGCAGGAACCTAGATACAAACTATACCATTGAAAGAAATAAAGAGAGACAGAACACAAGGCTATATGATCAGGAAGCCAAAGGCAGTCGTCCCTACCAAACACCTGATCCAGGCCCATTTTCTGAATCTGAGCCACTTCTCAGAAGGCATTACTGGAGAAAGAAGCCACGTTCTAAAGAGGAGGGCCCTTTCATCACCACATCTAGTGCAAAAGTCCTTCCATTCTTTCCCAAAGAGCCACATGGTTATTCACTGGGGTAAGTGAACCTGCAGAAGCAGAAACTACTGTCACGTTCACGTTGCACCTAGTGTGGTCCTAATATCAGGCACAGGAAGCGTAGCATCATCATAGTCCCCCAGTTGTTGAAGCGATGCTTGGAGTACCAGGCCATCAATGGACAGCAGTCCCAGGTTCTGCTTACAGTGGTTGTCACTGGGTCCACAGACCACACAGTGGTCATTTCACATGCCCTGGACTTGTGACATTCATTGAGACCTGAATAGCTAGTAAATTATTGTGGGATGAAGGCTACCATATTAGTGAATTCCAGATTCAAACTTCAGACCCTACCTCCCCATCCACCAATAGTACATGTACACAACATCCTGGACGAAATACAGAGACAAGTACCAACTGACAACCTCTCAAGGGCTGCAGGGGTGTGGTCCCTATCCTATCTCCATTTAATACCACTGTGGCCTTAGGTTTCCTGTAAATGGTACAGAAGAAATAGTTTAGGCTTCGCAGACCCCAGGTCCCTGCTGTAACCTGCTGTCCTAGCACAAAAGCAGTCACAATTGGTGAATGATGAGCACGGCTGGAGCTGCTTCTTGGGCAGATGACCCAGCAGAACCGGTGATGTCAGAGGTATCTGTGGCCAGAAAGGTACTATGTGCCATTTTCTACTTGAAAGCTCACAACACAGACCCTGAGTGTTGCACTGGAGAAAGTCACACCATTCAAATGTGGCTCCTGGTATGTTCCTAGGGCCTGGCAGAGATGAGGCCTCTGGTCATGGAATGTCAGAGTTGACCATCGTGATGAGGGTTCATCAACCCCTAATCATTAGTTCAGCTAGACCAGCCATCACAGGATAGAAGCAATTATGTGTTTTGGCATAAGCAGGGCCACAGGGAACAAGCAAGACCCACCAGAAGCTGGCCTAGATGTGACACTAGACTTGTTATATGGCCACTATCCTCTGCTCACATCTGTGGTTTCCTCCATGGCACTTTGGACCAAGGTAGCTACTCTGCAGCAAAGGAGAGGGGGGCATTAGCCCATAACTGCTGGACAGTTTTTATTTTCCTAAGAAAAAGTACTGTATGTTGAAGACAAATCACTCCCAAAAGAAAGAAAGAAAGCAAAACTTTAAAGGTGAATCATGTGCATTATCTTGCAGAAGTTAAGAAAATAAAAAGCAGTTGGTAGTAAGATTAATATGTATGCTTAAACAATTTTAAAGACTATTTTGTAAGAATATACCTATACCTCAAAGGCAACTATGTGTAAAAAATTTACACAAACATTATCAGTTAAACCTCATAAAAGTGATATTGAGAAAGTATTCCGCATCCGTAAGTCTGTCTTAGAAAGTTCAGATGCTAAAGCATTCCTAAGGCACGTTGTTCTGGAACACAAATCTGCTTCTGTGATTCTGGGTGATGTATGTGACTGGCTGGCTCCAAGTGGGCCTTGACAGGCACCTTCCTCCTGATGCTGGGGGACTGTGAGATGAGAGTCAGACACAGGCCCCCAGGGCTGCATGGACCTCTGTGAGACACTGGGCCAGCTTCTAGAACTCCACCTCTCCTCTGGATCCAAGGCCCAGGACAAGCCATCACAGCAAATCAGGACAGTTGATAATCTGGGGTATTTGGTAAGCATCTTTCAGGTACTGGGCCACATCAAATGGGTAGATGTCCACTTAGGGCATTTGGCCAGAGTCATAAACACATGGGCTCTTTTAGTAGCAGCATGCTGACTTCTTAGTTGTGGCATGCATGATCTAGTTCCCCCACCACAGATCGAGCCCAGGTCCCTGCATTGGGAGTGTGGAGTCTTAGCCACTGGATCACCAGGGAAGGATGGAGAACTCATTATTAACCAGACTTTCAAAAGCCATCCATCAATCCCATGTTTTTGTTGTTCCCCAGACAGTGAGAGTCCATGGGGAACAAGACTCTGGAGAGGGATTGGCTTTGCTCTTAACTTGAAGTTGTCATCAATGACAGAGATCCTAGGAGCCAGGTCTTTGTGGAAGACTTCTCTTCTGACCAGGTAGCTCATTCCACAGGCAATCTGAGCAGCCATGTGAACTAGCTTTTGTTGAGAAGTTTCCTGTGGACTATTGGCCTCTACATATTTCCACTGTCATAAAACAATTTAAGATACCCCCAGTACATGTAAGGCAATCCACCATGGGCTTTTCCCCTTTTTCTGCTCACACGTGGCTAATAGGAAGATTTCTGTGATGAAGATCTCGTAGCTCACAACTTTCAGGGAGCATTGTAGTCACCTGAATTTCAGAAGCTCGATCTCTAACTGTTTTTACAAATGCTTGTTGCTCTTTTTCTGGATCTTTTTCATCTACATAAACCCCATGGGAAGTACACCAAAAGGTACCTTCTTAGAATATATCTTTTGAGTTCCTCTCCCTGGATAGATATTTTGATATCATTCACCTAAGCTCTGGCCTCCAAAAAAGCAACACTTCTCAAGTCGTACTCCTCTAGCCACAAGGTCGGATAATGAGATGGGAGTTGTATTGTTGGGTGTGTTGCCTCTCACATACTGAGACATCTGGGAACGACTGGGACTGAGACAGCCCTTGGGAACTACTGCTGGCGCTGACGCTATCTCCCAGTTCAATCCTTTTCACACTATGAAGATGCAAAACAGCTAATACTAGTACTACAAGAAATATAACTGGACAGCAAACCCCTAGGCTGATATAAAACACACGTGTAGACATGGCTGGAACTGCATGTACAGGATCATAAATGGGTTCTTCTGCTAGTGGTGTTGTTGAAGGCTGAAGTTTTCCTTCCTCAATTTCTGGATGGCAACTTTTCCTTTGTTTCAGCTCTAAGATGTGAAGCTTTTGAAGTTACTGTCAAGTTGAGGTGCATTTAGTGTCGTAACTTCAGAATCTACTTTGTGCCAGGACAGAACAGCTCGAGCCCAAACACTGATACAGTGCGTGGGAGTTCCGGGGGCAGGGGGGCCCAGGCTGCAGGCAGCCTAGCGGACCTGAGCAGTACCAGCGGCAGCCTGCTGGATCCCCATCCCAGGGAGATCGCCCTGCACATCCATCCTGCTGTGAGCGCCCACCTCCACCGCCCAGGAGAAGGAAGCTAGGCCACTTGCTGCTGCCCACCTGACCTGAGCCCTTGAAAGATGAACAGCTCCTACCCCAGCCACCCTGCCAGTATTAACTGATCTGTCTTAAAGAGCGCTAGTCCTTCAAGGGCCGAGAGCAGTAGGGATGGGACCTAATTCCCTTCAGCAGGAGTAAGAAGGGACCAGAGGCAGTAGGGAAGGGACCTGGTTTTCCTTCAAGGGCAGAGAGCAGTAGGGAAGGGACCTACTTCAGTTCATCAATACTATGAAGGGACCAGAAGGAGCTCTGTGCACAGATCATCAATTCAGTTCAGTCACTCAGTTGTGTCTGAATCTTTGCAACCCCATGAACCGCAGCACGCCAGGGCTCCCTGTCCGTCACCAACTCCCAGAGTCCACCCAAACCCATGTCCATTGTGTCGGTGATGCCATCTAACCATCTCATCCTCTGTTGTCCCCTTCTTTTCCTGCTCTCAATCTTTCTCAGCATAAGAGTCTTGTCAAGTGATTCAGCTCTTCACATCAGGTGGCCAAAATATTGGAGTTTCAGCTTCAACATCAGTCCTTCCAATGAATACCCAGGACTGATCTCCTTTAGGATGGACTGGTTGGATGTCCTTGCAGTCCAAGGGACTCTCAAGAGTCTTCTCCAACACCACAGTTCAAAAGCATCAATTCTTCAGCGCTCAGCTTTCTTTATAGTCCAACTCTCACATCCATACATGACTACTGGAAAAACCAAGGGCCTGACTAGATGGACCTTTGTTGGCAAAATAATGTCTCTGCTTTTTAATATGCTGTCTCAGTTGGTCATAACTTTCCTTCCAAGGAGTAAGTGTCTTTTAATTTCATGGCTGCAATCACCATCTGCAGTGAGTTTGGAGCCCAGAAAAGTAAAGTCAGCCACTGTTTCCATTGTTTCCCCATCTATTTGCCATGAAGTCATGGGACCAAATGCCATGATCTTAGTTTTCTGAATGTTGAGCTTGAAGGCAACGTTTTCACTCTCCTCTTTCACTTTCATCAAGAGGCTCTTCAGTTCTTCTTCACTTATCCTATATCAAAAAGGCTGGAAGTTAGGGTTCACAAGGGGCTCTTATTGTATAGTTAAAATATGGGCCATTGTGGTGACCTGACAAACAAGGGATGAAGTCACAGTGGCCACATTGCCCTGATGGGCATCCTGTTTCTTCCTTAAGGTGATATCCTGTTTTTCCCTGCTGGTGCCAGTTTCTCAAGTCTCCTTGACCACCCGACCATGAGAACCCTTTGACTAAGTGACCACAATACCCCAGCTGTGGGCTAAAGATCAGTTGTGGCCCCCTCCCTCTGGGGAACAATTTCCCATTGATAGGGTATAAGAAGGGTTGGCTGTAAAAAGACAGCACCGGTTTCTCTCTAAATCCAGTTGCTTTCTTTTTTTCTTCTTATAATAAATCTTTCTCTGCCTGAATTCCCGGTTCATTCTCTTTTTCTCCACGCTTGCCTTACAGCACATGCATCTTGGGGAGGTTCCATGGACCAGGCAGGTGTGAAGAAAGAAACAAGATAATTGGCCAAAGGTAAACAAAGACCCGAAGGACTGTCCTACATAAGTAATTTACATCACCTTCATACTGAGCTCCTCCTCCCTCAGGATGCCTGCACTCCTCTCCGGTGTGTGTTCTGTAGAGCTTGTGACATACTGCACTCATCCTCATTAAAGACAATGTCCATGCCCTTTCTCTCTGGATATTTATTTCTGCCTTGCTTCTGTCTGAAATAAACAGCCAGTTTTTCTATGTTCTCTCTCAAACATTGTGCTGTGTCTCTAATAATAAGCTTTGTACCTATTTTACAGTTTTTGCTTCCTTGAAACATTCTTGATTTCAAATGGGGGAAAGAACCAGGGCCACTTTGCTTCTAGCCTCTAGTCCCTGGTGGTCTTGTGGCTAGGGTTCCAGGTTTTTCATCCAGGCTACCAAGATTCAATCTCTGTCCAGGGAAGAAAGGTCTCTCTTCAGGACAACTCACTGCTCTCCCTCCAAAATCACTGGGAATATTTCAGTTCAGTTCATTCTCTTAGTCATGTCCAACTCCTTGCGACCCCATGAACCGCAGCATGCCAGGCCTCCCTGTCCATCACCAACTCCCGGAGTCCACCCAAACCCATGTCTATTGAATCAATGATGCCATCCAACCATCTCATCCTCTGTCGTCCCCTTCTCATCCTGCCCTCAATCATTCCCCAATCAGGATCTTTTCCAATGAGTCAGCTCTTCACATCAGGTGGCCAAAGGATTGGCATTTCAGCTTCACCATCAGTCCTTCCAATGAACACCCAGGACTGATTTCCTTCAGGATGCACTGGTTGAATCTCCTTGCAGGTCAAGGGACGCTTGAAGAGTCTTCTCCAACACCACAGTTCAAAAGCATCAATTCTTCAGTGCTCAGCTTTCTTTATAGTCCAAATCTCACATCCATACATGACCACTGGCAAAACCAAGGCCTTGACTAGATGGACCTTTGTTAACAAAGTAATGTCTCTGCTTTTTAATATGTTGTCTCAGTTGGTCATAACTTTCCTTCCAAGGAGTAAGTGTCTTTTAATTTCATGGCTGCAATCACCATCTGCAGTGATTTTGGAGCCCAGAAAAATAAAGTCAGCCACTGTTTCCATTGTTTCCCCATCTATTTGCCATGAAGTGATGGGAGCAGATGCCATGGTCTTAGTTTTCTGAATGTTGAGCTTTAAGCCAACTTTTTCACTCTCCTTTTTTACATTGAAGAGGCTCTTTATTTCTTCTTTTTTTTTCTGCTGTAAGGGTGGTGTCATCTGCATATCTGAGGTGATTGATATTTCTCCTGGCAATCTTGATTCCACCTTGTGCTTCTTCCAGCCCAGCGTTTCTCATGATGTACTGTGCATATAAGTTAAATAAGCAGGGTGACAATTTACAGCCTTGACGGACTCCTTTTTCTATTTGAAACTAGTCTGTTGTTCCATGTCCAGTTCTAACTGTTGCTTCCTGACCTGCATATAGGTTTCTCAAGAGGCAAGTCAGGTGGTCTGGTATTTCCATCTCTTTCAGAATTTTCCACAGTTGATTGTGATCCACACAGTCAAAGGCTTTGGAATAGTCAATAAAGCAGAAATAGATGCTTTTCTGGAACTCTCTTGCTTTTTCCATGATCCAGCGGATGATGGCAATTTGATCTCTGGTTCCTCTGCCTTTTCTAAAACCAGCTTGAACATCTGGAAGTTCATGGTTCACATATTGCTGAAGCCTAGCTTGGAGAATTTTGAGCATCACTTTACTAGCATGTGAGATGAGTGCAATTGTGTGGTAGTTTGAGCATTCTTTGGCATTGCCTTTCTTTGGGATTGGAATGAAAACTGACCTTTTCCAGTCCTGTGGCCATTGCTGAGTTTTCCAAATTGGCTGGCATATTGAGTGCAGCATTTTCACAGCATCATCTTGCAGGATTTGAAATAGCTCAACTGGAATTCCATCACCTCCACTAGCTTTGTTTGTAGTGATGCTTCCTAAGGCCCACTTGACTTCACATTCCAGGATGTCTGGCTCTAGGTCAGTGATCACACCATCATAATTATCTTGGTCATAAAGATCTTTTTTGTACAGTTCTTCTGTGTATTCTTGCCACCTCTTTTTAATATCTTCTGCCTCTGTTAGGTCCATACCATTTCTGTCCTTTATCAGGCCCATCTTTGCATGAAATGTTCCCTTGGTATCTCTAATTTTCTTGAAGAGATCTCTAGTTTTTCCCATTCTATTGTTTTCCTCTATTTCTTTGCATTGATTGCTGAGGAAGGCTTTCTTATCTCTCCTTGCTATTCTTCAGAACTCTGCATTCAAATGGGTATATCTTTCCTTTTCTCCTTTGCTTTTTGCTTCTCTTCTTTTCACAGCTATTTATAAGGCCTCCTCAGACAGCCATTTTGCTTTTTCACATTTCTTTTTCTTGGGAATGGTCTTGATTCTTGTCTCCTGTACAATGTCATGAACCTCCATCCATAGTTCATCAGGCACTATATCTATCAGATCTAGTCCCTTAAATCTAATTCTCACTTCCACTGTATAGTCATAAGGGATTTGATATAGGTCATACCTGAATGTTCTAGTGGTTTTCTCCACTTTCTCAATTTCAGTCTGAATTTGGCAATAAGGAGTTCATGATCTGAGCCACAGTCAGTTCCTGGTCTTGTTTTTGCTGACTGTGTAGAGCTTCTCCATCTTTGGCTGCAAGGAATATAATCAATCTGATTTCAGTGTCGACCATCTGATGATGTCCATGTGTAGAGTCTTCTCTTGTGTTGTTGGAAGAGGGTGTTTGCTATGACCAGTGCATTCTCTTGGTAGAACTCTATTAGCCTTTGCCCTGCTTCATTCTGTACTCCAAGGCCCAATTTGCCTGTTACTCCAGGTGTTTCTTGACTTTCTACTTTTGCATTCCAGTCCCCTATAATGAAAAGGACATCTTTTTTGGGTGTTAGTTCTAAAAGGTCTTGTAGGTCTTCATAGAACTGTTCAGTTTCTTCAGCGTTTCTGGTCAGGGCATAGACTTGGATTACCGTGATATTGAATGGTTTGCCTTGGAAACAAATAGAGATCATTCTGTCATTTTTGAGATTGCATCCAAGTACTGCATTTCAGACTCTTTTGTTGACCATGCTGGCTACTCCATTTCTTCTAAGGGAGTCCTGCCCACAGTAGTAGATATAATGGTCATCTGAGTTAAACTCACCATTCCAGTCCATCTTAGTTTGCTGATTCCAAGAATGTTGATGTTCACTCTTGTCACCTCCTGTTCGACCACTTCCATTTGCCTTGGTTCATGGACCTGACATTCCAGGTTCCTATGCAATCTTGCTCTTTACAGCATCTGACCTTGCTCCTATCACCAGTCCCACCCACAACTGGGTGTTGTTTTTGCTTTGGCTCCATCCCTTCATTCTTTCTGGAGTTATTTCTCCACTGATCTCCAGTAGCATGTTGGGCACCTACCAACCTGGGGAGTTTACCTTTCAGTGTCCTGTCTTTTTGCCTTTTCATATTGTTCATGGGGTTCTCAAGGCAAGAATACTGAAGTGGCTTGCCATTCCCTTCTCCAGTGGACCGCATTCTGTCAGACCTCTCCACCATGACCAAACTAGGGTCTGGCTGCTTCCCACTCAAAAGCCATTAAAGAGGTCATGTTGATGGAAAGGAAAGTTTGCCTGATTTTGGATGCCAGCAATGGTGGAGGGGAAGAGGGTAGGGGACTTCCATGATGGCTCAGTGGTAAAGAATCTGCCCAGAATCCACCGTCAGTGCCCGTCTTGGGTGGCCCCACATGGCATGGCTTGGTTTCACTGAGTTAGACAAGGCTGTGGTCCGTGTGATCAGATTGGCTAGTTGTCTGTGATTGTGGTTTCTGTCTGTCTGCCCTCTGATGCCCTCTCTCAGTGCCTATGGTCTCACTTGGATTTCTCTTACCTTGAATGTGGGGTAATTCTTCATGGCTGCTCCAGCAAAACACAGCCACTGCTCCTTACCTTGGACGTGGGGTACCTCCTCTCAGTTATTTAATCAATAGAAATTGATAAGAGGCCAGATGAGAAATTCAGGCTAGGTGTTATTGGTGTTCCTGAAACTAGGGTCTGGCTGCTTCCTGCTCAAAAGCCATTAGAGAGGTCATGTTGATGGAAAGGAAAGTTTGCCTTATTTTGGATGCCAGCAATGGTGGAGGGGAAGGGGGTAGGGGACCTCCATGGTGGCTCAGTAGTAAAGAATCTGCCCAGAATCCACCCGTCAATGCAGGAGGTGTGGGTTCAATCCCTGCCTCAGAAAGATTCCTTGCAGAGGGAAATAGCAACCCACCCCAGTATTCTTGCCTGGAAAATCCTATGGACACAGGAGTCTGGCAAGCTACAGTCCATGGGGTCACACAGAGTCACACACTTAGTGACTAAACAACAAATGGAGGTGAGCAGGGTGTGGGAAGGATGGACATCTGTCCAAAGGCTGACTCCCCCAACTGACAATAAGTGGGCAAGAACTTTTATAGACAGAGGGATGGGGCTGCATGCAGAAACAGCACAGTCAGCTCTGACAGTCATCTCCAAATTGGTCATGGATGGTCTGACCAGAGTCATCTTGATTGTTTTAAGTAGAATTAATCTTTGGTTCCATGGTTGGCTTGTTCTCATCCCTTGAGGACAATTCTCGGAATTGTGGAAGCTTATATCATGGCTACAGTCTGGTCATCATGTAGCTAATTTCTTCCAACTGGTGGGAATTTATGTATCTATAAGACAGCTCACAGGATAGAGCTCAGAATATTATCAATAGCCCTTGAGAAGGACCTCAAAGTCCTTGACTACACTTAATGACTACATTATTCTTATTTGGTCTCCTTTGACTATTTTCCTTAGTTTCTGCATTTTCTCACTTCTCTGATTAAGCTTAGTGTGTGGCTAAAGCTTTTCCACAGACAAAAGGCAGGCTGAGGACATGGTGGGGCAAGGACCATAGGGTCCCGCTCTGTTTCATCAGAATTCTTGCTACAGTTTGAGGGAAGGCAAACAAGTTCTCTCGCTCGATCCTGAGGGGGACAAGCTGGTCCCTTATGTGGGGTGAGGGTGGGGGTGGATCCGTGGGTCAGGCAGGAGGGGTGGCTTAGGTGGTCTGCCCACCCCCTTGGTGGTGCTGTGTGTCGGCTTATGTGCACTACCTTGCTTTTGCTCCCAACACCTCAGTAGTGGCAGCTGGGGTTTGATCTTTTTGTATCTTGTTGCTCATAATTTGTCCCAACTGTGCATACATGCAGCACTTTTTCTCCCTTTATAGTGTCTTTGCATTTTTATGCTTCATGAGAACTTTGTCCAGGTCCCAGCCTGTCTCAGGTGTGACAGAAGCAGGAGGAGAAGAGAGAATTCTGGCTTGGACCCCCCGGTCATAAACTTTCCCATGGTCTATACTCAACACCTAGAAAATGATTTCTCAAAATAACTGAACCCCCTTCCATCTGATTTCATCAATCTAGTTAATTGGAAGAACTGCTGTATGGAGTTAATTTCACAGTGTGTAGTGAATTCTTCTCATCCAGACATCTAAAACTGCTTCTGGCTACATGCCATCCTTGTGGGATGAATTGAGGAAACAGTCACTGAACTCAATTACTGTGCTCTGTGGTTCAGATGAAGAGTGTGGTTGACACAGAGAGAGATCCTGGCCACACTGTGTGAGGAGATGGTCAACAGGGGCAGCTGCTGCCTCCGTGCCTGCCAAGTTCCCATTTCTCAGCAAGAGCCCAATAAATATTTATTGAATGAATACATGTTCAGTTACTGCTTGTTTTCTAGTGTTAATGAATATGTTATCAGTCCAGGATCATCAATAGATGGTAAAATTATGGGCTGAAATATTGTCAGGGAACAGGATATTCCTGTTTTATTAATAGAGGAATATTACAATATTCCTATTATTATTGTTGTTTTATAATAGAGGAATATCCCTCTATTCTAGCACAGAAGTGAAGCCTCAACCCATATTTTTTTGTCTGTGCAAATATCAGAATCAAACTCACCTTTTATTTTTATCATTATCATCATTGTGATCACTTGCTAGTCTGTATCTTATTGACATTCTGGAGACTTTGGTTTGACCTCCTTTATCCTGATTATTGAGGACTTTTTCTTCCTTATGTGAGTTGCTGTGTGGTTTCCACTGGCTTTACTTTGACAAGTGTGACCAGGGTAACCTTAATATTTCTTTTAGCTGGACTAAACTACCAGACCACCTGACCTGCCTCTTGAGAAATCTGTATGCAGGTCAGGAAGCAACAGTTAGAACAGGACATGGAACAACAGTCTGGTTCCAATAGGAAAAGGAGTATGTCAAAGCTGTATATTATCATCCTGTTTATTTAACTTATATGCAGAGTACATCATGAGAAACGCTGGACTGGAAGAAACACAAGCTGGAATCAAGATTGCCGGGAGAAATATCAATCACCTCAGATATGCAGATGACACCACCCTTATGGCAGAAAGTGAAGAGGAACTCAAAAGCCTCTTGATGAAAGTGAAAGAGGAGAGTGAAAAAGTTGGCTTAAAGCTCAACATTCAGAAAACGAAGATCATGGCATCTGGTCCCATCACTTCATGGGAAATAGATGGGGAAACAGTGGAAACAGTGTCAGACTTTATTTTTTTGGGCTCCAAAATCACTACAGATGGTGACTGCAGCCATGAAATTAAAAGACGCTTACTCCTTGGAAGGAAAGTTATGACCAACTGAGACAGCATATTCAAAAGCAGAGACATTACTTTGCCAACAAAGGTCCGTCTAGTCAAGGCTGTGGTTCTTCCTGTGGTCATGTATGGATGTGAGAGTTGGACTGTGAAGAAGGCTGAGTGCCGAAGAATTGATGCTTTTGAACTGTGGTGTTGGAGAAGACTCTTGAGAGTCCCTTGGACTGCAAGGAGATCCAACCAGTCCATTCTGAAGAAATGATGCTAAAGCTGAAACTGCAGTACTTTGGCCACCTCATGTGAAGAGTTGACTCATTGGAAAAGACTCTGATGCTGGGAGGGATTGGGGGCAGGAGGAGAAGCGGACGACAGAGGATGAGATGGCTGGATGACATCACTGACTCGATGGAAGTGAGTCTGAGTGAACTCCGGGAGTTGGTGATGGACAGGGAGGCCTGGCGTGCTGCGATTCATGGGGTCGCAAAGAGTCAGACACGACTCAGTGATTGAACTGAACTGAAACTTGAGATGAAGCTTGAGCTCATTCCAGGCTCTAGGCCTCTAACTTCCCTTTTCTTAGAACATTTTACTTCAAAATCTTGTCATTTTGTCTCTTACCAGTTTTACAACTCAGGACTGTTTTCTCAAAGCCCAGGGAGCCATCTCTTTCTTTCTTTCTCTAAGGTGACTTATTAAGGCCATTTATTACTTAAATGTGCTAGCATACTCTATGACCAAGCCCACCCAGATGAAAGGAAGAATGAGAAACTAAGACAAGCTATACACCTAGTGGAAAAGGAATCAGTGAAGGATACTAATTTGCCAGTCTATGTGACATGAGCTTTTCTACTGTGTATTATCTAATAAGGTATAACTTCCTTTGCTGCTGTTGCTGCTGTTTAGTCCCTAAGTCATGTCCAACTCTTTGAGACTTCATGGACTGTAGCCAGCCAGGCTCCTATGTCCAAGGGATTTCCCAGGGAATAATACTGGAGTGGCATCTGTTTACAGATGTTTTTTTTTTTTTTTGGTTGCCCTGGGTCTATGTTTCTGCGGGCAGGCTTCCTCCAGCTGCAGCTAGCAGGGGCTCCTCTTTAGTAGCAGTGCTTGGGCTTCTCATTGAGGTGGCTCCTCCTGTTGTGGAGCACTGGCCTTAGGCATGTGGGGTTCAGTAGTTACGGTATTGGGTTTGGCAGTTATGGCCTGCAGGCTCTAGAGTGTGGGCCTTGGGAGCCAGCTCTTTGAATCTGAAGTATTAAAGGAGATAGTGCTGGCATCTCCCAGTCTCTGTCGGAGGGTAGGAGCCTATATTTGGCTCCCAAGTAGCTCAGCTGGTAAAGAATCCACCTGCAAGGCGGGAGACCCTGGTTCGATTCCTGGGTTGGGAAGAGACCTGGAAGAAGGGATAGACTACCCACTCCAGTATTCTTGGGCTTCCCTTGTGGATCAGATGGTAAAAGAATCCACCTGCAATGTGAGAGACCCAGGTTCAACCCTTGGTTTGGGAAGATCCCTTGGAGGAGGGCCTGGCAACTCACTCCAGTATTCTTGCCTTGAGAATCCCTGTGGGCAGAGGAGCCTGGAGGGCTATAGTACATGGAGTCACAAAGAGTCAGACAGGACTGAGCAACTAGGCCCAGCACAGCACAGGAGCCTATACTAGTCAGCTGGTCCTGCCATACAAAGGACCACAGACTGGATGGCTTACCCAACAAACACAGGTTTTTCTACAGTTCTGTAGGGAGGCAGTCCAAGATCATGGTGCTGGAGGGTTTGTATCTTTATAAGATCAATCACTACAGATGGTGACTGCAGCCATGAAATTAAAAGACGCTTACTCCTTGGAAGCAAAGTTATGACCAACCTAGATAGCATATTCAAAAGCAGAGACATTACTTTGCCAACAAGGGTTCATCTAGTCAAGGCTATGGTTTTTCCTGTGGTCAATTAGAGGGGACCCTGGTTGATATCATATTCAAAAGCAGAGACATTACTTTGCCAACAAAGGTCCGTCTAGTCAAGGCTATGGTTTTTCCTGTGGTCATGTATGGATGTGAGAATTGGACTGTGAGGAAGGCTGAGTGCCGAAGAATTGATGCTTTTGAACTGTGGTGTTGGAGAAGACTCTTGAGAGTCCCTTGGACTGCAAGGAGATCCAACCAGTCCATTCTGAAGGAGATCAGCCCTGGGATTTCTTTGGAAGGAATGATGCTGAAGCTGAAACTCCAGTACTTTGGCCACCTCATGTGAAGAGTTGACTCATTGGAAAAGACTCTGATGCTGGGAGGGATTGGGGGCAGGAGGAGAAGGGGACAACAGAGGATGAGATGGCTGGATGGCATCATTGACTCGATGGACGTGAGTCTCAGTGAACTCCGGGAGTTGGTGACAGAGAGGCCTGGCGTGCTGCGATTCATGGGGTCGCAAAGAGTCAGACACAGCTGAGCGACTGATCTGATCTGATCTTATTTTTTGATGCATTTCAAACTTGAAGACAATACAACATTTGCCTCAAACACTTCATCATGTAGTTGAGGAACTAATGGTCTTTTCTGCCTTTGAATCTGTACTCTGTTTCCTCATGTCACCTTGAACTTCTAATTTAATGAATACTGCTGCATTTTCTTTAATGGACTGTATTAATTTTTTAGTTTTAATACTTAAAGTTT
This sequence comes from Bos taurus, assembly GCF_002263795.3. NCBI lineage: Eukaryota > Metazoa > Chordata > Mammalia > Artiodactyla > Bovidae > Bos > Bos taurus. Next base: position 84,741,153 of record NC_037336.1, on the reverse strand, counting down.
AAGGTTTAAAATTTAGTTTCCCAGGATAGAAATTAAGATGCATCATTTTTATTTTTTGGCTATGCCATGAGGCATGTAGGATCTTGTTCCTTAACCAGGGATCAAACCCCTACCCCTGGCAGTCTAAGCATGGAGTCTTTACCACTGGGCCCCAGGGAAGGCCCCGATCCACCATTTTAATATATATACATATATATTTATATATAAATATATACTTATAATATGGATATTATAAACATATTTTATTTTTACCTTTAATCTCAGTAAGAGATAAATGATCACTAAAGGGAGCCTCCCCAACTGCATAAACAGTACAAACTGAAGAGCTCTGGTCCATGGATGGAAATGAAGAAAGAACATAAGGTAAAAATAGGCATCAGGAATCAAGACAGCCTTTCATTACCATCCCTTTTGGTTGTTGTTGTTAGTGTTAGTCCTGTTCAGAATGATCATCTCCAATACATTTTTAGGGGATATATCAACCAGTTCAGTTCAGCTCAGTTCAGTCACTCAGTTGTGTCCGACTCTTTGTGACCCCATGAATCGCAGCGTGCCAGGCCTCCCTGTCCATCATCAACTCCCAGACTTCACTCAGACTCACGTCCATCGAGTCAGTGATGCCATCCAGCCATCTCATCCTCTGTCGTCCCCTTCTCCTCCTGCCCCCAATCCCTCCCAGCATCAGAGTCTTTTCCAATGAGTCAACTCTTCACATGAGGTGGTTAAAGTACTGCAGTTTCAGCTTTAGCATCATTCCTTCCAAAGAAATCCCAGGGCTGATCTCCTTCAGAATGGACTGGTTGGATCTCCTTGCAGTCCAAGGGACTCTCAAGAGTCTTCTCCAACACCACAGTTCAAAAGCATCGATTCTTCAGTGCTCAGCCTTCCTCACAGTCCAACTCTCACATTCATACATGACCACAGGAAAAACCATAGCCTTGACTAGATGGACCTTTGTTGGCAAAGTAATCTCTGCTTTTGAATATGTTATCAACCAGGCTCCCCTCTAATTTTCAGAAAATGATAGGGACCTGCGGGGAGCGAGCTCCGCCTCTGGCAAAGGTCATGAGGAAGGAGGCTTGGCATACGCAAAGGCGGGATCAAGCCTCAGGAGTCTCCCTGGAAATTCTCGCGCAATCTACCCCCAAAACCAGAGTCTGCCTACTTTCTGCTTTGTGCTTTCACCTACACCTCTGACTTTACGGGGGGCTGTCCCCCATACCTCTCTGAAAAAAGTTAGCTTACAGCTCCAGTTAATAATTCCTGGGTGTGACAGTGTTTAACTTACAAACTCCTTTGGAAATCCTCTAGCCTGCCTGAATAGGTTTTTCCGGCCTCATGTGATTGTTCAGAGCCTCCCAACTGTGAGAGGCAGGAGATGTTCTAAACTGTCTAAACACAGATTCTTTTGAGTAGTTAAAAGATTGATTAGAAATTGTATTGGTGAAGGGATTTTCACTTGTTGGGCCAATGTTTGCTGCTAAGTCTCCATATCCCTTACCTGCTGTGTCCCTGGCAGTGTATTGGTTAATATAATTGGTGTAAATAGTAGCTTTAATGTTTGTAACCTGGGACCCTTGAGTTAATTTTTTCTTGTTGTAGCCCACCACACCTTTGCTCTGTAGGAATGCAACTTTATCTAATGCTTTTGGAGGGTGGCTCCTGACCAATCACCTTTAGAGAAAAATAAGTTTTCTGAAGAAAAGGTCTTAAAATGTTAACAGGCCTCCGGGCCAGAAGATGATGCAAATCACCTAAGCTTTTGCATATGATAAGTTTGCAGGAAGAAAGCCTGGTTTGCTGCAAGACTCTACCCCTTCCCCCATTATCCTCTGTGCATAACTTAAGGTATAAAAACTACTTTGAAAAATAAAGTGCGGGCCTTGTTCACCGAAACTTGGTCTCACCATGTCGTTCTTTCTCTTACCTTCTGGCTGAATTATTCAGCCTCTTTTCTCCACTGAATTTCCTCACTGAGCTATCCTTATTTCAGCCTCTTTTCTTCACTGAATTTTACTGAGCTATCCTCATTCTATTACTCTTTATATCCTTAATTAACATTTAATTAAGCAATTGTTTCCTGATCTTCGCCTACGCCGTCTCTCCTTCGAATACCCTGGATCAGCCGGGGCTGGTCCCCAGCAGGGACCTCAGCTCCAGAATTCTCCCAGGGGACTCGTGAGTGTGATGTTAGCAAGACCACAGTCATAGGAGAGAAAAACCTCTCTGTCCACCTGGCCTTGAACCTCACACCATGGCTGTCCAGGTCTGGGCTGAGGATTGATGGTGAAATTATAGGAAAGAGAGTGAGCATGTGTGAAGGCAAAACACAGTGAGGGTGAGGTTGGGAGAAAAAGACCCATAGGCTCCTCCCCCAGTTATGTGAGAGCGGAGTAAGGCTGCAGGGCTGGGCTGACACAGCAGGATGGCCCCACCTGCCCCACCACCCCAAACACACCCCAGGTACTGGCTGAGGAAGAGGAGGAAGCCTTGATCAGGCAAAAAAAACCACACAGCCCTGGATATGCCTATCTCCACTCTGTTCAAAAGCTCCACACCTAGCATGAACTGACACAATTTTTTCCAGAGGTGGGCCAGGCCAGCTCAGAAGGAGAGGCCTAAACACAGAGGACTGTGAGAATGTCTCCGAGTGTCCTGAGGAGAGATGGGGAGCCTTTGGGGGCTGCTCCTGAGGAAGCAGGATCACAGTGGGGCAGAATGAGAACAGAACCCAAAGCTGGAGAAGGGAGAGCTCACAATTAGGGGTCACAGGACTTAGCAAGGCCAGGGAGATGCTGCTGATCTCCCACTAGGATGGGTCTTGGAAGCCTGGAGAAAGGCCTGGCCCACCTGGCATGAAAGAGAAAGTGCAGAACATCCAAGGCAGGTGGTAGAGGAGGGGATCCAAGGCTCAGAGAAGTGAATCTGCCAGGGCGGACACGGTGTGAAAGGGCAGGAGAGTGTGCAGTCCACCCGCTCCATGGGAAAGCCCGATGGACTCCATGGAGCCTGAGAGGAAGGCGTGGATGAGAAGCATGTCCAGCAGCGCAAGTGAGATCTGCTGGGACTTGAAACCTAGATCTGTAGACCTTCGCTCTAGTGCTTGCACCTGGACAGTGATCTCCTCCAGCAACAAAATACAAAGCAATTATGAGGGACTGAAAATAACTGCATGCATGCCAAGTTGGGCTTAATTATGAACGAAAAGATAAAACACCCAACTGGAAAAGCAGGGTGCGGGGTATGATCCCTGCACAGGACACTGCCACGACGGTGGGCAGACCACCTAAGCCGTCCCTCAGGTCCTAAGCCTTGACCTGCCCCTACCCTCACCCATATAAGGGACCAGCCTGCCTCCCCCACCGCCCTCCCGCCCAAGGGAATGAGCAAAGAAACCTGTTGCTTGTGCCTGCGCCCTCACACTGCAGCATGTGTCCCAGTGAAGCCTCGCCTAAATTTCTTATCTGGCCTCTTATCCACTTCTATCCATTAGGGTTCTGTTCAGGCCCTCCAAGAGTCTATTTCCCCAGTCCTGTGTACGTTCTGGTGGCTCTTTGGTGGCGTTAATGGCAACCTCCACCAAGAGGACTTATGCAATACCCATGTCTGCGGCACCAAGCATACCCAAGTCCGCTGAACCCAGAGCCCCTGCCCCTGTGGCATCACTGACTCAATGGGCATGAGTTTGAGTAAACACTGGGAGTTGGTGATGGACAGGGAGGCCTGGCGTGCTGCGGTCTGTGGGGTCACGAAGAGTCGGACACGACTGAGAGACTGAATGAACTGAATTGAATGAACTGATTGATTAAGGAGGCCAAGAAGCCTGGTCGCTAACATACTCTGTGGCAATGTACCATGAAGAGCTACTGTCCCCTTTCTGCCAGAGCATCTGGGCATCTCTGTGACCTCGGGGTGCAACTGCTCTGTGGTGACAAGTGGCCGCCTGAACCTTGGCTCAGAGTCACCAGTTTGGTTGGTCTGCCTTCCTGGCCCCTGGGGGCCTCAGGGCCTTCATTCAGGCATTGTGCTCCCCCTCACCCTTTGTCCCTTTCCCTCATCTATTATCTCCACTTCTCCTCTCTCTGTCTTCTTCTCTCTCTGTCTTATCCTTCTGACAGAGTGGACCTTGGCAAGGACAGCCTCACTCCTCTCAACTTAGGAGACAAAGCTCCCTCTGGCTGTCAATGGCTCACTTTGATGGGGACAAGGTGGTGGGAGAGACTCACCTCATACCCTGCAGGTCTTGGTCCAGCAGGTTCTGCCTCATAGGAGATTTGTGAGAATGATAGAGGTTCAGACCTCTTATTAGGTAGTGGCTGGATGTCTGATCATACCAATGTTCTCACTTCTATTTCCCTGCCACCAAGAGAAGTCCCGTTGGGAACTCAGTGAAGTGGCAGATTTCTATATGCTGGTTTATGCATGGGTGAGAATCCCACCTCTGGGCTGCAGGCCCACAGCCGATGTACAAGGGGCTGGTTTCTGGGCTTGATCACCCCAGTGGGCAGTGGACAGGGTGCTCCCTCCCTCACTGGCCCTTTCTGGAAGCCTGCAGGTTGGTGCCTGAATAAATAGACACCCGCAGGTGCAGGGGTTGAAAAGGCAATGACTCCCTTTCCGTTTTTCAGTCTTTTCTGTCCCTCCTCCCTTTTGCTCTCCCTTAGTCCTCATATGTACACTCCTGTCCTTTTACATCCAAGAGACTCCCTGTTGGGTCACCTTTTTCACCACCACTTATTTGTTTTGTGTCCCCACTTCAGGCTTGAGGTTCCCACTGGCCCCCTTGAGAGAAGAGCTGGGCTGGGCTGGACAAAGTGCCCCAGAGGCCACTTCCCAGTAAGACCCTCTCTTTGTTTCTTGTTTGTTAATTTTCTGTCATTGGTAGGTTCTCTCAGTCAGTGAATTTAAAAGCATCTTTATTTTATGTACTTTTCTCGGTCCAATTGCTCCTGCAAATCTCTGCTACAATTGTGGGCATGGGTTACTTGTTGTTCAGTCACTCAGTCATGTCTGACTCTTTGCGACCCCATGGACTGCAAGAACCAGGCTTCCTTGTCCTTCACCATCTACTGGAGCTTGCTCACACTCATGTCGATTGAGTCAGTGATGCCATCCAACCATCTCATCCCCTGTCATCCCCTTCTCCTCCTGCCTTCAATCTTTCCAGCATCTTTCCCAGGTCTTTTCCAGTGAGTCGGCTCTTCACATCAGGTGGCCAAAGTATTGGAGCTTCAACTTCAGCATCAGTCCTTCCAATGACTATTCAGGACTGATTTCCTTTAGGATTGACTGGTTTGATTTCCTTGCTGTCCAAGGGACTCTCAAGAGTCTTCCCCAACACCACAGCTCAAAAGCATCAATTCTTCAGTGCTCAGCCTTCTTATGGTCCAACTCTCACGTCCATACATGATTACTGAAAAAACCGTAGCTTTGACTATAGCGACCTTTGTTGGGAAAGTGATGTCTCTGTTTTTTAATATGCTGTCTAGGCTTATCATTGGAGAAGGCAATGGCACCTCACTCCAGTACTCTTGCCTAGAAAATCCCATGGACAGAGGAGCCTGGTGGGCTGCAGTCCATGGGGTTGCTAAGAGTCGGACACGACTGAGCGACTTCACTTTCACTTTTCACTTTCATGCATTGGAGAAGGAAATGGCAACCCACTCCAGTGTTCTTGTCTGGAGAATCCCAGGGACGGTGGAGCCTGGTGGGCTGCCGTCTATGGGGTTGCACAGAGTCGGACACGACTGAAGCGATTTAGCAGCAGCAGCAGCAGGCTTATCATAGCTTTTCTTCCAAGGAGCAAGCATCTTTTAATTTCATGGCTGCAGTCACTGTTCACAATCATTTTGGAAGACTTTAAAAACAAAACAAACAAAAAAGGGAGCTTCCATTTCTCCCTTCCAAAATGTAAGTCTTTCGCCTGGGTTCTCAGGAACCATCTGATCCATCTGTGGTCCCCCAGAGTGAGGGGAAAAAAATAGCATTTTTAAAACTGAAGCAGTAAAACAAAGAGATCTCTGGTTCTGTCTTTACATGAAAATGAATTTGTAACTGAGCTGGATTTAATTGGGTTAAGGGAAAGTAAGTACTATATAAATAAACTCTCAGAAATATCAATAAAGCTCGCCAGGACACATTTCTGACACCAGGGACAACCCTGGTTCAGAATGATTGGGCAGAGATGACCCAGAAACTAACTCCATCACCAAAGAACCTGAGACTACAAGCCATGTGGCAAAGCAGTTCTCCTGGGTTCCCTTACCCTGCTGCTCTCCGCCCTGTAGCCCCTTCCCCAAAAAAGCCTCTTCCTTTGTCAGCATGTATGTCTCCTGGAACAATTCATTTCCCAATGTTAGACAAAAGCTCACTCTCACACCCTGCACGGAGTCCTCCCTTCTGTAACAGATGGCGACTCTGGTGGGATTTCCTCACTGAGACTGATGCCCTTACCATTCAGGTACTTAGGGACAAGCTTGTCCGCTGACTGACCCGACCCAGGGGCCCGAACAAGAATTTTCTTTTGTTCCTTGTCTCCTCCCAACTCAGATGACTGGCCTGAGTGCCCCCGATCTGACAAGGAACAAGAGGCTTAAGACTGATAAGGAACAAGGTGAGGAACAAGAGCCTTAAGTTCAGTGGCTCAGTCGTGCCCGACTCTTTGCGACCCCATGGACTGACTGCAAGCCCATTACCAACTCCCGGATTTTGCTCAAACTCATGTCCATCGAGTCGGTGATGCCTTCCAACCATCTCATCCTCTGTTGTCCCCTTCTCCTACCGCCTTCAATCCTTCCCAGCATCAAGGTCTTTTCCAGTGAGTCAGTTCTTTGCATCAGGTGGCCAAAGTATAGGCGTTTCAGCTTCAGCAACAAGAACTAGGCGGTCTCCTATTACCATTGCAAGTTGGGCAACGCGAAAGCAAGTGCGCCGGCGAGTACTCAGGGAGGCCGGGCTAGTGGGGGAGTGAGCTGTTAAGAGAGCCCCGCCCAGCCCCCGGCGCGGGGTTTCCTAATGGCTACTGCTAGGAAACCCGGGGCGGGGCCTGTCGGCGGAGGGGCGGGCCAGGCAGTCCGCGCAGGAGCGGAGGCCAGACTGCAGCTGTGGGCTAGCGGGAAAAGATAGTTCTGGCTTGGCAGCCTCGCACTCCTGCAAAATTGGGATCCAGGTGGCAAAGGGAGAAATGGGTGGCTCCAAGACCAGTCTTGGTTTCCTCGTTTTGCTTCCGATTGTCTTGTTCAGCCGGACGTCCAGCGGTGAGTTCGGGGATGACCTGCGCGGGGCGTGGTGGTGGGCGGTGGGGAACGCGAGATTGGATGGGCTATGAGCCGGAAAGGGGATGGGGGTGGTGTCCGCGGGGTTTCGCGAAACCTTTTACAGGGTGGCACCGCCGCCCCGACCTCTTTCCCTTCCCTGGCCCATTTGGTCCTCGGAGGCTCCTCCCGGCTTCTTGCCGGCTCTCCGGGCCACAACAGGGATGACTTGAGTGGAGTAGTGATGCCGGAAATTTGGGACGTGACCCTGGGAGACGAGGGGGCCGGGACGCGGCCGCAAATAGGGTTGAAACCCCCCCAAGGGTCCAGACCGCTCCTGGGAAGTGGGAGCCCTGGAGCCCCACCAGTCGGGCATCCCGCGGAGAAGAGACCCAGACCGGTCCCGAAAAGCACACCCTCCCGCCCCAACCTGTGCAACAGAGACCCTTCTGGTCCCTATATCTCCCGGCCCTTGAAGGACCAGCGTTCTTTCCCGGCCGTAAGTTATAAACGCAGAGCGGACCCTGGTGCCCAGGAGGCGGCGGCGGCGCACTCCCGGCTGAAACGTGCTTGAGTGCTCTTGTCCGAGTCGTCGCTGCTGGCTCCAGCCCCGGCCCCCGGGCTCCATCCTCGGCCCCGGGCTCCGCGGCACGGCTCCATCCCCGGCCCCCGGGATCCACCCCCGGCCCCTGGGATCCATCCTCGGCCACCGGGCTCAGCGCCAAGGCTCCATCCCCGGCCCCCGGGCTCCACCCCCGGCTCCCGGGCTCCGCGTCACGGCTGCACCCCAGGCCCCAGGGCTCCACCCCCGTCCCTCGGGCTCCACCCCCGGCCCCAGGGCTCCACCCCCGTCCCCCGGGCTCCACCCTCGGCCACCGGGCTCCTTTGCACGGCTCCACCCCCGGCCCCGGGCTCCATCCCCGCCCCCCCGGGCTCCACCTCCGGCCCCCGGGCTCCGCCCTCGGCCACCTGGCTCCGCGGCACGGCTCCACCCCCGGTCCCGGGCTCCACCCCCGGCCCCCGGTCTCCACCCCCGCCCCCCCCGGGCTCCACCCCCGGCCCCCGGGCTCCGCGTCACGGCTGCACCCCAGGCCCCAGGGCTCCACCCCCGTCCCTCGGGCTCCACCCTCGGCCCCCGGGCTCCACCCCCGGCCCCCGGTCTCCACCCCCGCCCTCCTCGGGCTCCACCCTCGGCGCCCGGGCTCCACCTCCGGCCCCCGGGCTCCACCCCCGGCCCCCGATCTCCACCCCCGCCCCCCTCGGGCTCCACCCCCGGCTCCCGGGCTCCGCGTCACGGCTGCACCCCAGGCCCCAGGGCTCCACCCCCGTCCCTCGGGCTCCACCCCCGGCCCCCGGGCTCCACCTCCGGCCCCGGGCTCCACCCTGGGCCACCGGGCTCTGTGGCACGGCTCCACCCCAGGCCTTGGGCTCCACCCCCGGGCTCCATCCCCGCCCCCCCGGGCTCCGCGTCACGGCTGCACCCCAGGCCCCAGGGCTCCACCCCCGTCCCTCGGGCTCCACCCCCGGCCCCCGGGCTCCGCGTCACGGCTGCACCCCAGGCCCCAGGGCTCCACCCCCGTCCCTCGGGCTCCACCCTCGGCCCCCGGGCTCCACCCCCGGCCCCCGGTCTCCACCCCCGCCCTCCTCGGGCTCCACCCTCGGCGCCCGGGCTTCGCGTCAGGGCTCCACCCCCGGCCCCCGGGCTCCACCCCCGGCCCCCGGGCTCCGCGTCACGGCTGCACCCCAGGCCCCAGGGCTCCACCCCCGTCCCTCGGGCTCCACCCTCGGCCCCCGGGCTCCACCCCCGGCCCCCGGTCTCCACCCCCGCCCTCCTCGGGCTCCACCCTCGGCGCCCGGGCTCCGCGTCACAGCTCCACCCCTGGCCCCAGGGCTCCACCCCCGCCCTCCTCGGGCTCCACCCTCGGCCACCTGGCTCCGCAGCACGGCTCCACCCCCGGCACCAGGGCTCCACCCTCGGTCCCCGGGCTCCACCCCCGGCCCCGGGCTCCACCCCCGGCCCCCGGGCTCCACCCTGGGCCACCGGGCTCCGTGGCACGGCTCCACCCCAGGCCTTGGGCTCCACCCCCGCCCCCCGGGCTCCATCCCCGCCCCCCCGGGCCCCCCCTTCGGCCCCCGGGTTCCACCCTCGGCCACCTGGCTCCGCAGCACGGCTCCACCCCCGGCACCAGGGCTCCACCCTCGGTCCCCGGGCTCCACCCCCGGCCCCGGGCTCCACCCCCGGCCCCCGGGCTCCACCCCCGGCCCCCGGGCTCCGCGGCAAGGCTCCACCCCCAGCCCCTGGGCCTCACCCGAGACCCCAGGGGCCCGTGCGAGCCTCTTCCCGGTGCCAGCAGGGACCAGGTGCCTCGGCTTATTGGTCTAGATGCAGAATTTTTTTTATTAGAGAAGTGGCTTTGTTGGGCACTACGTCTATTCTTTAACCCAGCGAAACAGATGTCCTGCCTTTCACTTGGCCTGCAGAGTCCAAGTTGAATATAAGCACGTTTCCAAGTAGACAATTTCGTGGACCTGCCCCAGGTCAGCATTTCTGCTTGATGGGGGGTGGGGCGTGCGAGGGGCACAGGGTGGGGGGATTTCCACGCACTATATCGGTTCTAGCTTTCCTTTTCTGCAAAGTAGATGATGAGGTTATGAGACTAAATGCAGCTCAACTTGACAGTAAATTCTTCAAAAACTTACCTTCTTCAAAAATTTGAAAGGAAGGAAAATGTGCTACAAGAAAGCAGAACTATTTATGATCCTGTTCATGCAGCTCCAGCTTCTACCCGTGTGTTTTATATCAGCGCAGGGGTTTGCTGTGCAGTTATATTTCTTGTAGTAATAATATTAGCTGTTTTGCACCTTCATAGTATGACAAGAATTGAACTGGAAGACAGCATCAGTGTCCAGTAGTTCCCAAGGGTTGTCTCAGCCATGTCCCAGATGACTCAGTATCTGAGAGGAGACACACCCAACAATGGTACTTCCATCCCGTTATCCTACCTTGTGAATGGGTAGAGGAGTGTCTTGAGAAGTGCCATCTTTTGGAGGCCAGAGCTAAGGTGAAGGATATCGAAATATCCAAGGAGAGGATAACCCTGTCCACCGAGAGGATGTACTCCAAGAAGGTAGTTTAGGGCGTATTTTCCATGGGATTTATGTAGATGAAAAAATCCAAATAAAGAACAGCAATCATTTGCAAAAACAGAGATTAAACTTCTGAAATTCAGGTGACAGTGATACTCACTGAACGTTGCAAGCTATGAGATCTTCATCACAGAAATCTTCCTCCTATTTCCCTTGTGTGTATAGAAGACAGAGAAAACCCCTCGTGATATTGCCTTACATGAATTGGGAGAATCGTAAATAGTTTTCACAGCGTTGCAAATTGTGTGTCTGTGTGTATATTAGTCAGTCAGTCCTGTCCCGTCTCTTGCCACCCCATCTACTGTAGCCCGCCAAGCTCTTCTGTCCAAGGAATTCTTCAGGCAAGAATAATGGAGTGGGTGGCCATTCCCTTCTCCAGGTGATCTTTCCAGCCCAGGGATCAAACTCGGGTCTTCTGAATGGCAGGCAGATTCTTTACTGTCTGAGCCACCAGGGAAGCCTGCAGCACAAATTAGTAGAGGCCAATAATCCGCAGGCAATTTCTCAACAAGACCTGGTCCACAAGGTCAGATTGCCTATGGAATGGATTACCTGGTCAGAAGAGAAGTCCTCCACAAAGACCTGGCTGCTAGGAGTTCTGCCATTGATGACAACCTCAAGTTAAGAGTACAGATAGCCCCTCTCCAGAATCTTGCTCTCCATGGACTCTCACTGTGTGGGGGACAATGAAAAAGTGGGATCGATGGATAGCTCATGAACGTCTGGTTAAGAATGAGGTCTCCGGACTTCCCTGGTGATCCAGTCACTAAGACTCCACACTCCCAATGAAGGGGCCCGGTTCGATCCTTGGTTGGGGAACTGGATCCCGCATGCTGTAACTAAGAAGTCAGCATGTTGCAACTAAGAGTCTTCATGCTGCAAAAAGATCCCAAGTGCCACAACTAAGACCCAATACAGCCAAAAAAATATATAGATATAGATATATATAGATATAGATATTAAAAAAATAATTTTTTTTAGTTCTCCAGTGTTAGTGATGTGTGGGCCTTCAGAGTGATAGTGTAGGAGCTCATGGTTCTGGATCAAATACCCTACACGGATGTCGACTCTTTAGAGATATGAAAGACGGTCATCAAATAGCCCCAGCCTATCAACTGTCCTGATGACCATTTGCTGTGATGGCTTGTGCTGGGCCTTAGATTCGGAGGAGAAGCCCAGTTACAGCAGCTGGCCCAGTGTCTCACAGGGTTCCATGCAGCCCTGGGGGCCTGTGTCTGACTATCCTCTCACAGTCCCCCAGCGTCAGGGAGACGGTGCCTGCTGAGGCCCACGTGGAGCCGGCCAGTCACATACATCACCCAGCACCGCAGAAGCACATTGTCTTCCAGAACACCGTGCCTTAGGAAAGCCATAGCATCTGAACTTTCTAAGACAGACTTAATGATGTGGAATATTTTCTAGATATCACTTTCTTTAGGTTGAACTGAAAATATTTGTATAAATTTTTTGACCAAGAAAATTTTAAACAGTGTTATAAAATAAATAGTTTTTAAAATTGTTTCAGCACAAATACTTGGACTAGCTTAGTGCCAAGTGCTTTTTAGTTTTTACTTCATCAAAGTAATGTAGTTGATTCACCCTTGAATGTGCTGGGCTTAGTTGCTCAGTCGTGTCCGACTCTTTGCGACCCCATGGACTATACAGTCTGTGGAATTCTCCAGGGTTGAATACTGGAATGGGAAGCCTTTCCCTTCTCTAGGGGATCTTTCCAACCCAGGGATCGAACCCAGGTCTTCCACATTGCAGGTGGATTCTTTACCATCTAAGGCACCAGGGAAGCTCAAGAATACTGGAGTGGGTAGCCTCTCCCTTTTCCAGGGGATCTTTCTGACCCAGGAATTGAACTGGGGTCTCCTGCATTGCAGGTGGATTCATTACCTGCTGAGCCATCAGGGAAACCCTTAAGTTTCTTTCTTCTTCTTCTTCTTTTTTAATATTTATCATTAGTCTTGGGAATTATTTGTCTATAAGATAAAATACTTTGTCTTAGGAAAAGAAAAATGAAAAAATGCTGTTGCCTTGTACAGGAAAAGGCAGTGTTGGAGGAAGCAAACTTAAAAGCTAGAAGGAAAAAAAAAGAAAAATACAATAGAAACAGAAGCTACTCGTTCATGAAAAATTGCCTTTTTAATTTTTTTAATAAATATTAAAATATTATTTAATAAAAATAATCTGCCTTCTTACTTTGGGGAAAGTAGGAGCGGAATTCACTGAAACATCTTAAATTTGGCAGATCCTAGCATATGGCACCCTACTCCAGTACTCTTGCCTGGAAAATCCCATGGACGGAGGAGCCTGGTAGGCTGCAGTCCATGGGGTCGCTAAGAGTTGGACACAACTGGGAGACTTCACTTTCACTTTTCACTTTCATGCATTGGAGAAGGACATGGCAACCCACTCCAGTATTCTTGCCTGGAGAATCCCAGGGACGGGGGAGCCTGGTGGGCTGCCATCTATGGCGTCACACAGAGTCGGACACGACTGAAGTGACTTAGCAGCAGCAGCAGCAGTACTCAGAGCCAGAAGTGGATTTGGGGCAGGTCAATAGTAAACAATGGTGATTTTATTTATTTTTACTTTCTGGAAAAGGAGGATAACACAATTCCAGAAGGTACACTCATGGTTTAAGGCTAAGAATCCCTTTCACTGCACCTAGAACAGTGCTATGCACAGAATGGGTGCCTGAGTTGTGTTGCGTAAAAAAAAAAAAAAAAAAGCAAACAGATTTTGTGCTTATCTTCAAGGCTGGCTTAAGTATAAAACGGATTTTTAAAAAACACTTGAAAAAATTAAAGAATTCAATTTATTAAAAAAAATTACATATGCATCGAGAGAAAGGGGCTCAATGCCTTGCCACTAATCAGCGCCTCCCTGGAGTCAAAGCTCCTCCCAGACAGCTCAGGCTGTTACTAATTGAAGCTGGTTATGACCCAGATCCTACCACTGGTGAAGTTAACAAGGGGTGGAAAAGGACAAGTTGAGCACCACCAAGCTTATGGTTTCAACCAGTCTGGGGGTCTGCGTGCTTGCAGCCAGCAGTTTTTATGTGCTGGGGGTCTGCTTCCTGTAGAAACAACTTGAGGCTTGTGCCCTCACCCATGGCAGTTTACTAACAACACAGACTGTCCATTCGTGTCAGAAGCCCAGGACGTGTGCAATGGACACTGAGTGGATCTGTGGACCCAAGATAACCACTGTCAGCAGGACCAGGGACAGGTGTCTATTAATTGCCTGGTCCTCGGAGCATCGCTTCACAGCATGGGGGCCATGACCATGCTACCGTTCCTGTGCATGGCGTTAGTAACATACTGGGTCCCATATGAATGTGGGAGTAATTTCTCCTTCTGCACTTCCAGTTCAGTTCAGTCACTCAGTCATGTCTGACTCTTTGCCACCCCATGGACTGCAGCACGCCAGGCTTCCCTGTCCATCACCAACTCCCAGAGCTTACTCTAACTCATGTATATCACATTAGTGAAGGCATCCAACTGTCCCATCCTCTGTTGTCCCCTTTCCTCTGGCCTTCAGTCTTTCCCAGCATCAGGGTCTTTTCCAATGAGTCAGTTCTTCACATCAGGTGGCCAAAGTGTTGGAGTTAGTTGCCCCAGTAAATAACCGTGTGGCTCATCGGGAGAGTATGGAAGGACTTCTGCACTTCCCGTGGTGATGAAAGGGCCGTCCTCACTGGGACGTGGCTTCTTTCTCTGGTGATGCCTTCTGAGAAGTAGCTCAGTTCTGGAAATTTTGGTAGGGATGTTTGGTAGGGATGGCTGCTTTCAGCCTACTGATCATCCAGTCTTGTGTTTGTCTCTCCTTGTTTTCTGTCTCTCAATCAAGCAGTTTGCATCCAGGTTCACTGACCATCTCTCTGCCTCTAGGATCACCCTGTGCTATGAGCCAGCATTGTACTCTCTGCAGTCAGGTCCTGGCTGGCATTGGGACTCTCTAATCACTTTCAGCTTCCCTGATAGCTCAATTGGTAAAGAATCCACCTGCAACACAGGAGACCCCAGTTCGATTCCTGGGTCGGGAAGATCTGCTGGAGAAGGGATAGGCTAGCCACTCCAGTATTCTTGGGCTTCCCCTTGTGGCTCAGCTGGTAACGAATCTGCCTGCAATGTGGGAGACCTGGGTTTGATTCCTGGGTCTGGAAGATCCTCTGGAGAAGGGAAAGGCTACCCACCGCAGTATTCTGGCCTGGAGAATTCCATGGACTGTATAGTCCATGGGGGTCACAAGAGTCAGACATGACTGAGTGACTTTCACTAATCACTTTGACCGTTGTACCAACTGTGCTCCTGACTTACAACACTCCACCTGGAATCTGATCTTTCCCCATTTTCCATCCCTGTTCCTGCCGGAAGCCCACAGGAACATGGTCTCCTACCACTATCCCTGATTTCCAATAGTCATCCTTGAACTATTGGAGATGCTTCTCATCCACACTTTCCTCTCAGGCTCCATGGGGTCCATCAGGCTTTCCCATGGTGCCTGGTGGCCTGGACACTTTCCTGCCCTTTCATACCGTGTCCCCCTGGCAGAGTCACTTCCCTGAGCCTTTGATCCCCTCCTCTACCACCTGCCTCAGAAGTTCTGGATTTTCTCTTTCATGCCATGTGGGCCAGGCCTTTCTCCAGGCTTCCAAGACCCATCCTAATGGGAGATCAGCAGTGTCTCCCCGGCCTTGCTAAGTCCTGTGACCCCTAATTGTGAACTCTCCCTTCACCAACTTGGGGTTCTGTGCTCACCCGTCACCTCTTTGCCCCTCTCCCTGTGATCCTGCTTCCTCAGGAGCATCCCCACAGGCTCCCCATCTCTCACAGGACACGGGGTTAGATTCTGACAGTCCTCTGTCATCTAGGCTTTTCCTGCATAGCAGCCTGGCACGTCTCTGCAAAGGTTATTATGCTGAGAACTGACCTGGTGGACAAGGGGACACACCCAGGATGTGTGAAATTTGCCAGGCAGGGGACTCCTCCTTCTCCACAAGGAGAGGAGGGGCACTGGCTGTATGGTGTGTGTTGTGGGGTGTCATTGCTCTGTCAGCCCAGCCCTGCACTTTACTCTGCTCTCACATAAATGGGGGAAGGGGCCTCAGGGTCTTTTTCCCCAACCTCACCCTCACTGTGTTTTGCCTTCACAGACGCTCATTCTCTTTCCTATAATGTCACCATCGATCCTCGGCCCAGAGATGGTCAGCCATGGTGTGAGGTTCAAGGAGAAGTTGATCAAAAGGTCTTTCTCTCCTATGACTGTGGTAGAGCTAAGATCATGTACATGAGTCCATTGGGAGAGAAAGTGAAAAGTATGAATGCTTGGGAAACACAGACTGACACACTCAGAGACATTGGAGACTTGCTCAAGGAGCAGATGCCTGACGTTACACCGGAGAAACACATAGACGAGGGTGAGTTAGAAAGTCCAAATGCAGGAGGAGTAGACTGGGGGCTTAGCTGCATCCACTGTTTTGGGGTTAAAAAAAAAAACAAAGGATATTGTCCTTGCCTAGTAGTCCAGTGGAAAGAACAGCTGTTGCAGGAGAGACCAGGGCCAGATTAGCTGGGCCCAGGGAATGTGGACCCAGGTGGGGCAAATAATCTGTCAAGCTCAGAGGCTGAGCTCTTTCTTTTCCTCAGTGGGGTCAGGCCTTCTGACCCTGCAGGCCAGGATGGCATGCTGGCGAGAAGACAACGGACACACCAGTGCATCCTGGCAGTTTGGCTTCAATGGACAAACGTGCCTCCTCTTTGATTTGGAGAATGGACACTGGACAATGGTTCATTCTAAAGGGAGGCGGATGAAAGAGAAGTGGGAGAATGACAGAGCTGTGACGGAGTTCTTCAAGAAGGTCTCCATGGGAGACTGTCAGCGCTGGTTTCAGGATTTCTTGCTGCGCTGGGAGAAAATGTTGAAGACCACGGGTAAGTGAGAAGAGTAGGAGAAAGTGGTAGTTCTCTCATGGTGACATGGACCCACCCCTCTGTGTGTGTGAAAATGATCCGTCAGAGGTGAGCTGTCCTGGGAGAACAATGGCCTGGGGATGCTCTGTCATCCTCCTTCCTCTTCCACCTCCTGACTTCTCTCCTCACAGCACAGGCCTTTGGACGAGTGAACATGGATTCCCACAGATCCTAAACATGAGAGCATCTCTGTGATCCCAGTCTCCTTCTTACTGTTCCCTCTTTCCAGAATCTTCTTTTAGATGTCACCAATCCTACTTCTGGAAAACTGTCAATACCACCCCTGCTGTCAGCTCCTGAGGACTCCATCCTCAGGTCACCGTCTCTGATGTCACAGCAGGACTGAGTGCCTGTGTTGGAAACCTTGCTCCCCCATTAGCTGTCAGAGCCCCGTGAGGACTGGGCTCCTCCCTTCCCCCCATCTCGCCTGAGGATCTATCTCAGGGGCCTCCATGTGATGTGTGTAAACTCTCTGCACAGTAGGGGTACCTGAGTCAGGGGGGTGAGCAGGCATCTGCTGAATTTGGGGTCTGGACCAGGGCTTCACTCTTACTCTCCTTGCAGCATCACCGACCACGGGACCCTCTACAATGCAGCCCATGGCCCCAGACAGCAGTTACATCGCCTGGATCGCCACCGGGGTTCTCGCCGGTTTTGTCATGACGATCATCATAATAGCCTGTATCCGTTACAAGAAGAGGTACTGAGGGCAGAATTCAGAGGGAAGACAGGGGCACAGGGCCTGGTGTGAGGCCAGGGAAGGTGAATCCCAGCCAACCCCTGCCCCTCACTGAACCTCCTCATCTTGGAAATGAGCTGGTGAATAAGACCCCATATCACCTGAGAGCAGAATTAGGACAAGATCAGGCCTCAGTTCTGAAAGGTCCTCACTGTCAGATGACAGTGGGAAGTGAGGGGTGGCTGGGGCACGGGAAGGCTGAGGGCCTATTGATGCTTAAAGGGTTCAGCTAAGTCCCCTGAGTGAGCACAGACTGCTGGCTGGCAGGGCCCCCGGTAGGTGGTGTGAGAACAGCAGGTACTCAGGGCGAGGGCAGGACTCACAGGGGCTGAGAGCAGCATGGGGGCTCCACATGATGTGTCAGCGGGGAGGGCACCCACCCAGGGGCCAAGATGAGAGGGGCCAGGCCCTCATCCCAGGAGGAAGGGGTGGGAAGGCCTTTGCAGACCCAACTCCAAAGGCCCGTTCTCACAGGAAGTGGTCTGGGTCAAGCAGGCAAGGCAGGAGCCCCACAGCAGAGACTGTGGGAAGGGCTGAGGCCAGGCCTGTGCTCCTGGAGCAGCAGCAGTTTGGACTCAGCCTGTGGTCTGCAGGTCACCAGCCTCCTGGAGACCCAGAGCCTCCATCACTGAGTGGCCCTGCCTTGCGCAGAGGTGCCTGGATCTGGATGGTGGGCCTGAACTGGGGTGGAGGTGCCCAGCTAGGTGGGACCAGGAAGAGATGGGGGGCAGGGACCCTGGTCCTGAGAGCTGTGTGTGCTGTTCAGAGGCTGGAGTGGAGCGAAGGAAGGAGGTTTGCCTGCAGTCCCCCAAGGCTGCCAGGAAGCAAGGCCCCTCCTCCCCGGACCTGCTCCCTGGTCCTTTAGGCCCCCCTCGGGGAGGATCCAGACCTGAGTAAAGGGAGCAGATTGATTCCTCACTGGCTCTAGTCCTGAGCCTGAGCAGGGGGTGTCAGGGCCTGGGTGACTCTGTGATGCAGGAAGGAAGGAGGAGGTGACAAGAAGCTGCTGGGCCTGGGGTGGGGGTGGGGGTGGAAGACATAGGAGCCCCTCAGTGAGGGCGGGGCTGGAGAGGTGCAGCCCCAAGAAAGTGACAGGAGTTCCTCAGCTTCCTGGACCAATACCTGTTTCTTTTCTGCAGGAAACTGTGTTCCCAGGAAGCCCCTGACAGGTGCTCTGTTGGCCTCAGGACTCAGTCTTTGCTTGGCTGCTTTTGTTCTCCTGCTGTTTACTTTAGAGCCAAGAGATCAGACCTTAGGAATCCCAAGTCTGTCTACCAGTTATGATGACACAGTGGCTGCACCATCTCGAGTCTCTTGTCACATCTAATGAGCATCCTCCTCAACATCTTTATTTTTTTCAAATCTCCTTTCCCACTTCCTCTTGGTGTTGAGTGATGCAGTCTCTGCACTGATACTTTCAACTACTTGCACAAGAGATCACCACAAACATAACACTTTCAATCTTCTAGTTTTTGGAAAATTAGACTTTTCCCTGCATCGTGACCTTATTCTTAAAAATGATGGTATTACTGGAAAAATATATCTGCTATTACAGGACTCAGGGTTTTTTTCTATATCCAGAGAAACAACTTCATTATATTTTCAAAGGAATAAAATTTTACATTGACTGGTTCCCTTCATAATTGGTGCTGAGTCGTGTTCGACTCTTTGCGACCCCATGGACTGTAGGCCACCAGGCTCCTCTGTCCATGGGATTTCCCAGGCAAGAATACTGGAGTGGGTTGCTATTTCCTTCTCCAGGGGATCTTCCTGATCCAGGGATCAAACTCATGTCGCCTGTGTCTCCTGTACCTCATTTGTTGGCAGGCTGATTCTTTACCACAAGCACCACCTGGGAAGCCTTTATAGTGATTCTTAAATCAACATCTCTATATTGCAGAAAAGTTAAGTACTTCATGCCTGTTTTCTAATCCAGGAGAAAAGTCATGGTATGTCTCCATTCCTCCACATTATGGGATTAAATAAAACCAGTGATAATGCTTTATTTCTTGTGGAAACAGAATTTAAGGATCATTCCTAAAGTAACATGCAGTCCAGCTGTGAAGTGATCCTTAAATTCTCTGGATTTTTAAATGTATATTTCACCATATCCCAACAGTAGGTCATGTATTCATCCTACTATGCAGCCATCTGAGTGTTAGTTCCAGGCTGGAAAACATAGACTAAAAGCCATGTAGATAGAGGCCAACCTCAGAGATACTCTGGGCTGGGTTCCAGACCAGGGCAATAAAATAAATTTCACAATAAAGGGAATCACATGAATTTTTTCATTTCCACTGCACATAATACTGTGTTGACATGGAAGTCTGTTAAGTGTGCAATACCTTTATGTATAAATAAACAATGTACAGACCTTAACACACAACACTTTGTTTCTAAAATGAAATATGTTGAGCATCATCTGAGCCTCCAGGGAGTCACCATGTTTTTGCTGGTGGAGGGTCCTGTCTCAGTGTCTGTGGCTGCTGACTACTCAGGGTGGTGGTTGCTGAGGGTTTTGGTGGGTAGCATAATTTCTGAAAATAAGACAACAATGACATTTGCCACATCATTTGACTCTTCCTTTCACAGAATTCTCCTAGCATGCAATGCTCTTTGACAGCGTTTTACCCGTAGTAGAACTTCTTTCAAAATTGGAGGTAATCCTCTCAAATCCTCCTCCTGCCTTTTCAACTACATTTATTCTAAACTTAAAATAGTCTAAGTCCTTTGTTGTCATTTCAACAATCTTCACAGAATCTTCACCAGGAGGAGGTTTTATATCAATAAACCACTTTGTTTGCTCATCCATTAGAGTCTACTATCATTTATTCCAATTTTATCATTAGATTGCAACAATCAGTCCCATCTTCACATTAGGCTCCACTTCTAATTCTAGCTCTCTTGCTATTTTCACCATATCTGTAGTTACTTCTTCAAAAGTGAACTCTTGAACTCCTCAAAGTCATCTAAGAAAGTTAAAATCAACTTCTTCTAAATTTCTATTAATGTTGATATTTCAACCTCTATTCATGAATCACAAATGTTTTGGGTGGAACTTATAATCATGAATTTGCTCTAGAAAGTTTTCAATTGACTTTGCCCAGATCCATCAGAGGAAACACTATTTGTGGCAGCTATAGCCTTACAGAAACTATTTCCTAAATACCCCAACTTGAACATCATGACTACTCCTTGATCTGTGAGCTGCAGAACGGATGCTGTGTTAGCAGGTGTGAAAACAACGTGAATCTCATTGTACTTCTCCATCAGGGCCCTTGAGTGTTTTCTCAATGAGTAGTGATATTTTGAAAGGAATTTTTTGGGGGAGCAGTAGGTCTCAACAGTGGATTTAATATTTTTGGTAATCAGTGTTGTAAACAGATATGCTGTCATCTCGACTTTGTTGTTCCACTTGCAGAGCACAGGCAGAGCAGGTTTAGCATAATTCTGAAAGTCACTAGGATTTTCAGAAGGTAAGTGAGGCTTGGCTTCAACTTCAAGTCAACAGCTGCATTAGGCCCTAACAAGAGAGTCAGCCTATCCTTTGAATCTTTGAAGCCAGGCACTGACTTCTCCTTGCTAGCTATGCAAGTCCTTGGGGGCATCTTCTTCCAATAGAACACTCTTTTCTCTACACTGGAAAGCTCTAATTTAGGATAGCCATCTTCAGAGATTATTTTATTTGATCTTCTGGATGACTTGCTGCAGCTTCAGCATCAACCCTCTCTCTTCCACTCTGCGCTTTATGTTAGGAAGATGGCATCTTTTCTTAAAGCTCATGAACCAACCTCTACCGGCTTTCAACTCTTTTTTCTGCAGCTTTCTCACCTCCTTCAGCCTTCATAGACTTGAAGAGAGCTAGGGCCTTGCTCTGGATTAGTTAGGCTTTGGCCTAAGGCAGTGTTGTGATCTTTCCTCCAGTCCACTGAAAGATTCTGCATATCACCAGTAAGGCTGTTTTGCTATCTTCTCCTTTGTGTATTCACTGGAGGAGCACTTTTGATTTCCTTTAAGAACATTTCCTTTGCTTCACAACTTGACTATTAGCGGGAAGAGGCCTAGTTTCTGGCCCATCTTGGCTTTGACATGTCTTTTTCAAAAGCTTAACCATTTCTATCCTTGGATTTAAAGTGAGAGAGGCATGATTCTTCCTGTCAATGGGACATGTAGAGGTAATGTTATTAATTGGCTTAATTTTGATATTGCTGTGTCTCAGGGATTCAGGACTCTCAGGAGAGAGATGGGTGGGTTAACAGAGAAGTCAGGACACAGACACATATCGGATGGCAATGTGCCCATGAATCCTGTCACCCCAAAACAATTACAATACTAACATGAAAGATCATTGATCACACAAAAGCACAATCAAGATGGCCAAGTAGGATGCCCTGAGCACCACTCTCCCATGAACACACCAAAACTACAACCACATACAAAACAGTTCTCTTTCCGAGAAAATGACCGACCTGAAACCAGCAGAACATCCCCTCTACAATCAGCATAGAGAAAGAACCACACTGAGAAAGGCAGGAGCAGAAAAGAAGGGATCTAGTCAGGGCCCTTTGGCCAGGTACTCTCAAACGGAGGGGTCATCACAAACTGGAGCATTCTGCCTAAGGAGGTTGCAAAGTGTCTGGTGCTCTGGCCAGCATTTGGAGACCATGCCTAGCATTGGCTGCGGCTCACAACCAACAGAGCTCCAGACAGGAGACTCCCTGCAACCCATCCCCCCACCAACACACACAGACACACAGGGAGAAGCCAAAGTTTGGCTGTAGCCAATTTTTCAGCTCTGCCCCACCTCCATGTGACAGCAGCCCAGGCTAAGACAATCACTGCAGGTCTCTGGGATCCTGATGAGTTGTGTGACTGCATTGCCACACACAGGCTTATCTGGTAGAAGCCCTGACTCACACCCAGTCCAGCAGCATTGGGGTCTACCTTGGGTCACCCAACTGCCACCCACAGAGAGGAGCAAACTCTGTGAATCAACAGGTGCAAAGGAGAAAAGAAGGTTCTGAACTGACTCACTAGAGTCTCTGTGTGGGACGGGCCTGTGCTGGGAGGCTGGTTGGAGGACAAGAGACCCACAAGGGTGGGCAGGACTCAGGGTTGGGTGGGGCAAGAGCTTGGTGGGGCCAGGTGAGCTGCATGGGGAGACACTCCCTTATGAAGGGCTGGGGGCAGGAGCCTGGGTTGAATCCCCCAGAGGAGGCAACCCGGAAGCCCCTGGTAGACTCAGACCACAGGGAGGAAGGACTGGGAGAACAGGAGGAAATAGAGGCTGCCGTCAGAGATGGGCCGGGTCAGCCCCGAGTGAGAAGCGTGGGCCCCAGGGACCTGGGCACCCAGACTCACCCCAGGCATGCCCCTGACCCCGGCCTCACCCCAGATCCCCAGGCGTGAGGTCAGAGGTGGAGGGCTGGGGAGGTTGGAATTAGGACCTGAGGCAGTTTCATGGATGTGGACTATAGATACCTCCAGAAACAGGAATCTGGACAAAATTCTGACTCTGCTAGTTTCTTCATCTTGACATGCCTCAGTTTACACATTTGTAAATGGGAAATGCTACCTACAGGAAAGAATAGAGGCTAAACATTCATTTAGGACCTGAGGAGATCATGCAGGTAACCCTGAATTTGTACATGCTGAGGACTCGCCAACCCCCGTCTCAGGAGTTGTTGTTTAGTCACTAAGTCGTATCTCTGTGATCCTGTGGACTGTAGCCCGCCAGCCTCCTCTGTCCATGGGATTTCCTCAGGCAAGAATATTGGAGTGTGTTGCCATTTCCTCCTGCATGGGATCTTCTGCATCCAGGGATGGAACAGACATCTCCCACATTGACAGGCGGATTCTTTACCGCTGAGCCACCTGGGAAGCCCCTTATCAGGTGTTAGTGCCGCTAAAAACACACAAGGACCACGGGGATCCAGAGAAGGGGATGGATAGAAGAAAGGTGAGGGACAGATCACTGAAATTTTGAGGAACATCAGTCCCACAGAGGGTGTGGGGAGCCTGCGGGAGCCCCCAGAGGAGACTCCTGTGGGAGGACTCTGGGGACTCATTCCCTTCTCCACTGGCCAAGCAGGCTCCTCCCCAAGGGTGGGTCACCCCGGGGCTCCAGGTGGCATGGGCTGCTGGCACCAACTTCAGTCTTGCCATCCTGGTCCTGCTTCTGCTGCCCAACTGTGTCCACAAAGAGCAGGGTGGTGAGTTCCCAGTGAACCTGCTGGGAGAGGGTGGGGTTGATGCATTATAAGCAGAGAGCGGGACACGAGCTGGCCTTGGTTAGAAAGCCCACGGCCATGGTGTTGCCTCCGCCTCCTCCTCCTCAATCCTTAGGTGAGCTCCTTCCCTTGTTGGCACCTGCTGGGCTGGTTGGCCACTTTCAGACCAGCAAATGGACAAACTTGTTGAAATAGCAATGCTCACACAATGGGAGGTGGGGAGGCGAGAGGACAAGGAGAGCATGGCAGGAAACACTGCCATCCCTAAGCTCCCAGCCCCTCAGCCATGCCTCCAGGAGTGGGAGCCCCCGTGGCAGGCCTGGGACAGGCGACCTTCCTGTGGGGAGGAACCTAGACACCCCCTGAAAAGCACACACCACTGATCTCATCTGTTCACACAAACCCTTCTCCTCGACATGACTCCCTGCCCTTGACTCCTAGGCCACTTTACCAGCTATAAACCACCCGTGCCACCTGGGCTCTCCCTTCCCCAGACACATCCCCTTAGGGGCCACACTCCTGCCCTGCAGCTCACTAAGTTCATTCCACATCTTTGCATCCCGAGAAGCCCAGGGCGTCCAATACCTTCCCACCTGTGAAGGGACCCGAATCACATTCTCCACCACTGGCATCTTATCCCCTTGCCTGAGGACTTACCCCAGCAAAAGCCTCCCAGCCTGGTCCCCAGGAGGGTCAGGAGCCTGGTCCCCCAAAGTGTGACATGGGGCCTGAGGGTGAGGAGGGGCACCCCCACTTCTACCCTTTGGTCCCACATTCATATCATCCACAGTCCATGGAGATGGCAGCCTATAAAGTTTATTGATTAAGACAGGAGTTGGGGAAATCTACAGAAGACAATAAATCTGTCCGTCTCTTCAGGCCTTTTGGCATCTGTCTCTGTGCACCTCCAGGTTTGTGGTGCAACAACAGGCAAAGACAATGTGAAAAAAATAAAGGAATCCCTCTGACCACTGCCCTGGTTAGCGAACCCCAGCACTGGGTGACTCATCACCTGGGGAATTATCCAGTGGCTGCCTCGGCTGCCTGTTTATGAATCACAACCCTGCCCAGTCCTGCCTTGTAGCCTCTGGTGGTAGGAATGTGATAGGAGGGTGGGTCCTGCAGTTACAGGCTAAGGCCCCCCTCCTCTGCTGTAGAGTGGCTTCCTCGGTCCAAGGGCCATGGGGACACGGTGTAACCACAGAGGTGAGCAGAGGACAGGGAGGTACCACAGTTCTGGTGTCAGGTCTTGGTCCCCTGCTGGTCATCTTATCTGTTCCCTGTGGCCCTGCTTATGCCAAAGCACACGATCACTTCTATCCTATAACAGCTGGCCTCTCAGTAACGATTACCGAGTGGATGAGCCCAGTTCATCAAGACTGGAGGTCCCTTCTCTGCCAGACTCAGGACCATAACAGTAGCCGTGTTTAAATGATAGGCTTTTCCCACTACAAGTGGCGTGGCCATGCCTCTGACCCTGTGGGGCTGGGTTGTGATGCTCTGATTAGGATGTCATAAGCTCTCCCTGGGGGAGGGCATGGCAACCCACACTGGTATTCTTGCCTGGAGAATCCCATGGACAGAGGGACCCGGTGGGCTACAGTCCATAGGGTTGCAAAGAGTCAGACATGACTGAAGTGACTTAGCAGGCAGGCAGGTTACCCCTGGCACGATTTCCCCCACTGGTGGACTTCTGTGTCATGGGTGCTGCAGGGTCCTAGGGTCCCACTGGCAGTTCTCGCCACACTCATTCCTTCATGTCCTTTCCATGAACACCTTCCACAGCTGAGTTGAGCAGTTGCAGAAGCCTCTGGTCTGCAAATCCTGAAATATTTAGTGTCCGGCCATTGATAGAAATGCTTTACACCAGGCAGATATAAAAAGCAGATGTGAAGGGATCACAGCCCTGCATGCTTTCAGGCCATGATTGTCACTAATCTGTCATTTTACCCAGAAAAGGGTGGTCTTGCACATTCTGTTTGTAGCAAAGGAAAGGCAATATGAGAATGTACTCATACTTCTCAACTATGGCAGCCTTCACCCCATTTCTAACTACGGAGATTTTTCCATCACTGGTTCGAATCTGGAGAATGTGAAATAACCACTGTGTGGGTCTTCACACACTGTGATACCCCTGTAAGCAGGATACAGGACGGTTATATATTCAGTACCCTGCATCTCATGCATCACATTGATAACAGCGAGGCCGTGATGATGCTTCAGATCCCTGGACATGATGTGAGTCACACACTGGGTCCATAGGAATGTGGGGTGGCTTCTGCTTCCCAGTGTGCACTTACCTGAGTCAATGGCCGTGTGGCCTCCAAGGATGGGGAAGGCCAGAGGACTGCTGCACTGCACTTGCCATGGTGATAAGAGGGCCCTCCTGCTGGAAACTGGCATCTCTCTCTAGTAATGGATTCTCAGTTCTAATAACTGGCTCAGTTCTAGAAAATGGGCAAAGTATCCAGACAAGCTGTTGTGATGGCTGTTTTCAGCGTCCTGATCATCCAGCTTGTGTTCTATTTTCTTTTTGTTTCTGGGTTTTTTTGTTTTTCGGTCGGCTGCCTGGCTTTGGGGATCTTAGTTCCCTGACCAGTGATCAACCCGGGCGCCTGGCAGCGAAAGCCCAGAGTCCTCACCAGTGGAGCCCCAGGGCCTTCCCTGGTCTCATCCCTTTCAGTCGTGCAGTTTGTGTCTAGGTTGGCCGCCCATCCAGGGTGTTTGCCTCTAGGATCGCCCTGTGCTGGGAACCAGCGTCATACTCTGCAGTCAGGACCTGGCAGCCGTCCCGTCTCTCTACTCATATCAACCATTGTGTGTGCTTTGTTCCTGACACGGTGCACCCCCACCTGGGATCTGCATATGTTCAACCCCTGTTTCTGCTGGAAGCCCACTGGAGACACCATCTCTGAGCAGCATCCTGACCTTCAGCAAAAGTCCTCCTGTGTTACTGACCAGGGTTCTTGGACTCGATCAATAGAATTTGGTAAATGGCCAGACACAAGTTCAGGGGAAAAAAGCTTTATTGGGACTCATGAGGGAGCAAAAACAAGTAACATGTTCCCTTGCTGACTCCAGAGGGTGGGGGAGCTGGTCCCACATATGAGTTGAGGGTGGGGGCAGGTCCTGGGTTCAGGCCAGAGGGGTGACCTGGGTGGTTTGTTCCTCCTTGGTGGTGCTGTGTGCAGGGATCATGACCAGTACCCTGCTTTTGCGCCTGGCTGCTCTGAAATCCCCTTGGGTTTTTTTTTTTTTTTTTGTATCTTGTTGTTGATTATTTGCCCCAACTACACATGCATGCAATTATTTCAGGGATCATGACTAGTACCCTGCTTTTGCGCCTGGCTGCTCTGAAATCGCCTTGGGTTTTTGTTGTTTTTTTTTTTTTTTTGTATCTTGTTGTTGATTATTTGCCCCAACTACACATGCATGCAATTATTTTTAGCCCCTTATAATTTCTTTGTATTTTGATGTTTGATGTAACTTTTGTCCAAGTACACTCACTGCAGCAAACTGTCCCAGCCTGACTCCTTACCCACTGAGGGGTTCTACACCCTTATTCTTAAGGGCTAAGGGGTTGACGCTTTCTTCTATCAAAACTTCTCCCTGCTGGACCGGGACCACTGAACTGAGCCTCCCCTCAAGGTGCAGAAGTCCCTCACAAGGACCTACATGGATCTGGGCCACCTTCCATGGGCTATATTCCTTGAGCCACCATGAGTGTTATTTCAAACTGGTAGATCCTACAGGCACAAAGTCAATCAAAAGGTTAAATAAACAAGGACTAGAAAGGAAAGAACAACAATAGCCATTAAAGGGCCTAGAAAGGGAATGAACCGGGTTAACTTTGGAAGGATTTTCTCTTTTTTTTAAACTCTTGGCAGAGGCGAAATCTCCCATGACAAAATTGTGAAGCCCCTCTACCTGTATATTTAAGGTGCATAGTTACACCTTAATATAAGGTGTAGTAATATGAGGTGTATATTTCCTTAATATTGATCTCAGAGAGACAGCAGTGAGCAGTGGTAAGGAGGGATCTTAGTTTCCTGCCCAGGAATTGAACCTGGGTAGCTTGGTGTAAAATGAGGAATTCTAGACACTAAACACCAGGGGCAAGATGCAAATTTCCCTTGGCTCTTACCATCTTTGAAAGCAAGAATGTATCAAGGAGGCAAAAACTGTAAAAACAGGTACCAAAGTTATTACTGGAGACATACAGAAATAGTTCGTTTATTTAAGACGGAAGCAAGGTGGAAATGTACACCCAGAGAGGAGTGCAGGAGTCCTGAATGAGCAGCACAAAGAAGCTAGGCTAGGGATTTAACATACACATACAGGGCTTCCCTTGTAGCTCAGTCAGTAAAGAATCTGCCTGCAGTGCAGGAGACCCAGGTTCGATCCCTGGGTTGGGAAGATCCCCTGGAGAAGGAAATGGCAACCCACTCCAGTATCCTTGCCTGGAAAATCTCATGGACAGAGGAGTCTGGTGGGCTGCAGTCCATGGGGTTGCAAAGAGTTGGGCACGACTGAGTGACTAACACTTACTTACTTACTTACTTATATGTCTCTATCTTCCCTGGTGGCTCAGTTGGTAAAAAAATTTGCCTGCAAGGCAAGAGACCCGGGTTCGATCCCTGGGTCGTGAAGATCGCCTGGAGAAGAAAATGGCAACCCATTCCAGTACTCCCTTGCCTGAAGATTTCCATGAACAGATGAGCTGGCAGCTTACAGTCCATGGGACCCCAAAGAGTCCGACATGAATGTGTAACTAACCTTCTTTCACTTTCACTTCCAAACATGCATCTATTCTTCCCCAACTCCCCTCCCATACTCACCCAGACTGCCACATAACATTGAGCAGAGTTCTATGTGCTATACAGTAGGTCCTTGCTGGTTATCCATTTTAAATAAATCAGTGTGTATATGTTGATCTCAGACTCCCTAACTATCCCTTTCCCCTCATCCTTTCCCCCTGGCAACCATAAATTCATTCTCTAAGTCTGTGAGTCTCTTCCTGGTTTGTAAGTAAGAGCACTTGTATCACGACTTTTTTGATTCTGAGTATGAAGGACCTCAGAAGGTGTTTCTGCTTCTCTGTCTGACTTATGTTGTTCAATATGACAATCTCTAGGCCCATCCATGTTGCTACATAGGGCATTATTTCATTCTTTTTGAGGATGAGTAATACTGCCCTGTGTATATGTCCCACATCTTCTTTGCCCATTCATCTGTGGGTGGACGTGTAGGTGGCTTCCAGGTCCCGGCTACTGTGCGCAGCGCTGCCATGAACACAGGGTGCACGTGTCCTCTCAGACCATGTGTCCTCAGAATCGCCAAGTACATCGAATCCCACAAGATGGACAAAGGGTGAAACGTCATGACCTCTCTTGTGGGCTAGAAAACAAAAATCTTAAATACTTCAAGTTTTCTGGAGTACTGAGTTTTTTATTTAAATAGCACTAGCATACTAGACCATTCAGGTATGACCTAAATCAAATCCCTTATGATTATACAGTGGAAGTGAGAAATAGATTTAAGGGCCTAGATCTGATAGATAGAGTGCCTGATGAGCTATGGAATGAGGTTGATGACATTGTACAGGAGACAGGGATCAAGACCATCCCCATGGAAAAGAAATGCAAAAAAGCAAAATGGCTGTCTGGGGAGGCCTTACAAATAGCTGTGAAAAGAAGAGAAGGGAAAAGCAAAGGAGAAAAGGAAAGACATAAGCATCTGAATGCAGAGTTCCAAAGAATAGCAACGAGAGATAAGAAAGCCTTCTTCAGTGATCAATGCAAAGAAATAGAGGAAAACAGAATGGGAAAGACTAGGGATTTCTTCAAGAAAATCAGAGAAACCAAAGGAACATTTCATGCAAAGATGGGCTCGATAAAGGACAGAAATGGTATGGACCTAACAGAAGCAGAAGATATTAAAAAGAGGTGGCAAGAATACACAGAAGAACTGTTCAAAAAAGATCTTTACGACCCAGATAATCACGATGGTGTGATCACTGACCTAGAGCCAGACATCCTGGAATGTGAAGTCAAGTGGGCCTTAGAAAGCATCACTACAAACAAAGCTAGTGGAAGTGATAGAATTCCAGCTGAGCTATTTCAAATCCTGAAAGATGATGCTGTGAAAGTGCTGCACTCAATATGCCAGCCAATTTGGAAAACTCAGCAGTGGCCACAGGACTGGAAAAGGTCAGTTTTCATTCCAATCCCAAAGAAAGGCAATGCCAAAGAATGCTCAAACTACTGCACAATTGCACTCATCTCACACGCTAGTAAAGTAATGCTCAAAATTCTCCAAGCCAGGCTTCAGCAATATGTGAACCGTGAACTTCCAGATGTTCAAGCTGGTTTTAGAAAAGGCAGAGGAACCAGAGATCCAATTGCCAACATCCGCTGGATCATGGAAAAAGCAAGAGAGTTCCAGAAAAGCGTCTATTTCTGCTTCATTGACTATGCCAAAGCCTTTGACTGTGTGGATCACAATCAACTGTGGAAAATTCTGAAAGAGATGGGAATACCAGACCACCTGATCTGCCTCTTGAGAAATTTGTATGCAGGTCAGGAAGCAACAGTTAGAACTGGACATGGAACAACAGACTGGTTCCAAGTAGGAAAAGGAGTCCGTCAAGGCTGTATATTGTCACCCTGCTTATTTAACTTATATGCAGAGTACATCATGAGAAACGCTGGGCTGGAGGAAGCACAAGCTGGAATCAAGATTGCTGGGAGAAATATCAATCACCTCAGATATGCAGATGACACCACCCTTATGGCAGAAAGTGAAGAGGAACTAAAAAGCCTCTTGATGAAAGTGAAAGAGGAGAGTGAAAAAGTTGGCTGAAAGCTCAGCATTCAGAAAACTAAGATCATGGCATCTGGTCCCATCACTTCATGGGAAATAGATGGGGAAACAGTGGAAACAGTGGCTGACTTTATTTTTGGGGGCTCCAAAATCACTGCAGATGGTGATTGCAGCCATGAAATTAAAAGATTCTTACTCCTTGGAAGGAAAGTTATGAACAACCTAGACAGCATATTAAAAAGCAGAGACTTTGTCAACAAAGGTCCATCTAGTCAAGGCTATGGTTTTTCCCTTAGTCATGTATGGATGTGAGAGTTGGACGAGAAAGAAAGCTGAGTGCCAAAGAATTGATGCTTTTGAACTGTGGTGTTGGAGAAGACTCTTGAGAATCCCTTGAACTGCAAGGAGATCCAACCAGTCCATCTTAAAGGAGACCAGTCCTGAGTGTTCATTGGGAAGACTGTTTAAGCTGAAACTCCAATACTTTGGCCACCTGATGCAAAGAGCTGACTCATTTGAAAAGACCCTGATGCTGGTAAAGATTGAAGGCGGGAGGAGAAGGGAACAACAGAGGATGAGATGGTTGGATGGCATCTCATTGACTCAATGGATATGGGTTTGTGTGGACTCTGGGAGTTGCTGATGGACAGGGAGGCCTGGCGTGCTACAGTTCATGGGGTCACAAAGAGTCGGACATGACTGAGCGACTAAACTGATAAAAACTGATCTCCCTGGATATCTCAATATCCTTCACCTTAGCTTTTGTCTCCAAAAAGTGACACTTTTCAACTCCCACTCTATCCCAAGGGTAAAGTAACTGGAGATGGGAGCTGCACTGTTGGGTGTATCACCTCTGGATGCTGATTCATCTGCAACATGTCTACTGTTGGGAACTTCTGGGCACTGATACTGCCATCCAGTTCAATCATTTTCATATTGTGAAAGTAACAGCTGCTATTATTATTACAAAATTTTGCTGCAGAGTAAACGCCTGTGCTGATATAAAACACATGTAGAAGGGGTTGGAGCTGCATGAACAGGACCATAAATAGTTCTGCTAGTGATTCTGTACAAAACTGAAGTTTTTACTTCTTCAAATATTTTGTGGCAAATTTTTCGTCGTTTCAACTTTAAGAAAGTAAAGCTTTTTGAAGACTACTGTCAAGTAGAGCTGCATTGGAAGATCAGAAGATTCTTGTAACCTCAGAATCTACTTTGCCAGAACAGGAAAACTCAGTCCGAAGCACTGATACAATGCATGGCCACTGCCCCAAGTAGAAACCTTGAAGAGGGACTTCCCACGAAATTGTTTACTTGGAAACCTGCTTTATGTTCAAACTCTGACTTTGCAAGCCAAGTGAAGGGCAGGGAATTTCTCTCGCTAGGTATTAACAGGTTAAAGGATTAGTGTTAGTTGCTCAGTCCTGTCTGACTCTGCGACCCCATGGACTGTAGCTCGCCAGGCTCCTCTGTCTGGGATTCTCCAGGCAAGAAGACTGGAGTCGGTTGCCATTCCCTTCTCCAGGGGATCCTCCCAACTCAGGGATCAAACCTGGGCCTCCTGCATCGCAGGCAGATTCTTAACTGAAATAAGGTCATTTCTCACATAATGAAGTTATGCATCAAGACCGAAGAGCCAACACACTCGGTTCTCGCTCAGGTAGAGGGTCGCGCTGACCTCCCTCCCCCTGCCCCTTCCCCCCACCACCTCCCCCGACCCCGGCTGCTGGTGGTAGGGCGCGGGGAGCTGGAGGGGCGGGGGCGGGGGCGGGGTGCGGGGCGTCGCGGGGCTGGCGCGAGCGCAGCAGAGCCACCAGGAGCAGCACCGGCAGCAGCGGCAGCCCGCAGGATGCGCGGCCCCGGGAGAAGGCCGCGCAGATCCGTCCCGCTCGGGACTGCGCCTCCGCCGCCCAGCGCCGCCCGGAGCCCTTCACAGATCTGAGCTTCGGCCGCCGCCCAGCTCATCTCGTCCTAGCACGTGGCAGCCAGCCGCGGCCGCCACTTCCGCGCTCTCAAGCTCGGCCCTGCCTTCTCTGCACCCCGTGCGTCTGTTCTGCAGGTGAAATTTATCACCTGTAAAGAGCGCTGGTCTTTCAAGGACAGAGCGGTACCGATGTGAAGGGTTTGTGTGAGCAGATGGGGTCGGGAGAGGGCGTGCTTTTCGAGGAGTTACCTGGGTCTCTTCTCCCGGGGACGGCCACCTGTCCCAAACCCCCTGGCTCCAGGGCTCCCACTTCGCAAGGGCAGGCCGGGGTCTTGAGGGCAGCATTTCCTGCTGCTTTCTCGCCACCTTTTCTACCAACTTCACCTCCGAAACTCCTGGCACCACTATTTCACCAAAGTCACCTCTTTTCTGGCCCAGAGTGTGGGTAACCAACCCGGGGAAGCCCCCAACCCCAGGAGCAAAGGGGCCAGGGGAAGGGACAGAGGAGGGCGGGGGTCAGCACAAAGTTTCCCTAACCCCCTCGTATACCCCCATCCCCTTCCCGGGTTAAGTCATTCCCTCCACCCCCTCCACCCACAACCGAGAAGGTTCATCCCTGAACTCACCGCCTGGCGTCGCCCTGAACGGGTAAAACAGAAGTAGAAGCAGAAAGCAAAGACTGGGCTTGGAATCCCCCATCCAGGCCATTGTGACCCTATCCCAGTTCCTCAGGAATGAGAGATTGCCGGTCGGAAGTGGGGATTATCTGAGACCTAGATGGCTCTGGCTGGTTTCTTTCTACCCGCTACTTTCCAGCCGTATCCGTCTGGGTTTCGCCCGCTGGGCTGGGCCGAACCAGCTTGGCCAGGCTTGTCCTGAAAGACCAGCTGGCTCCTGATTGCCAGTTGCTGTGTCCCATCCCTTCCCTCTAGAATCATGGGCTCATAGCTAGAATCTTTGCAGTCAGATAGCATGGGCAATGGTACCCCACGCCAGTACTCTTGTCTGGAAAATCTCATGGATGGAGGAGCCTGGTGGGCTGCAGTCCATGGGGTCGCTAAGAGCTGGACACGACTGAGCAACTTCACTTTCACTTTTCACTTTCACTCATTGGAGAAGGAAATGGCAACCCACTCCAGTGTTCTTGCCTGGAGAATCCCAGGGAAGGGGGGACCCTGGTGGGCTTCCGTGTGTGGGGTCGCACAGAGTCGGACACGACTGCAGTGACTTAGCAGTAGCAGCATGGGGAGGCCTTACAAATAGCTGTGAAAAGAAGAGAATCGAAAAGCAAAGGAGAAAAGGAAAGATATAAGCATCTGAATGCAGAGTTCCAAAGAATAGCAAGAAGAGATAAGAAAGGCTTCCTCAGCGATCAATATAAAGAAATAGAGGAAAACAACAGAATGGGAAAGACTAGAGATCTCTTCAAGAAAATTAGAGATACCAAGGGAACATTTCATGCAAAGATGGGCTCGATAAAGGACAGAAATGGTATGGACCTAACAGAAGCAGAAGATATTAAGAAGAGATGGCAAGAATACACAGAAGAACTATACAAAAAGATCTTCACAACTCAGATAATCATGATGGTGTGATCACTGACCTAGAGCCAGACATCCTGGAATGTGAAGTCAAGTGGGCCTTAGAAAGCATCACTACGAACAAAGCTAGTGGAGGTGATGGAATTCCAGTTGAGCTATTTCAAATCCTTAAAGATGATGCTGTGAAAGTGCTGCACTCAATATGCCAGCCAATTTGGAAAACTCAGCAGTGGCCACAGGACTGGAAAAGGTCAGTTTTCATTCCAGTCCCAAAGAATGTATACCTGTGGCGGATTCATTTCAATGTTTGGCAAAACTAATACAAAATTGTAAAGTTTAAAAATAAAATAAAATTAAACTAAAAAAAAAAAAACAAAACAAAACAAAGAAAGGCAATGCCAAAGAATGCTCAAACTACCGCACAATTGCACTCATCTTACACTCTAGTAAAGTAATGCTCAAAATTCTCCAAGCTAGGCTTCAGCAATATGTGAACTGTGAACTTTCAGATGTTCAAGCTGGTTTTAGAAAAGGCAGAGGAACCAGAGATCAGATTGCCAATATCCGCTGGATCATGGAAAAAGCAAGAGAGTTCCAGAAAAACATCTGTTTCTGCTTTATTGACTATGCCAAAGCCTTTGACTGTGTGGATCACAATCAACTGTGGAAAATTCTGAAAGAGATGGGAATACCAGACCACCTGATCTGCCTCTTGAGAAACCTGTATGCAGGTCAGGAAGCAACAGTTAGAACTGGACATGGAACAACAGACTGGTTCCAAATAGGAAAAGGAGTCCATCAAGGCTGTATATTGTCACCCTGCTTATTTAACATATCTGCAGACTACATCATGAGACGCTGGTCTGGAAGAAGTACAAGCTGGAATCAAGATTGCCGGGAGAAATATCAATAACCTCAGATATGCAGATGACACCACCCTTATGGCAGAAAGTGAAGAGGAACTACAAAGTATCTTGATGAAAGTGAAAGAGGAGCATGAAAAAGTTGGCTTAAAGCTCAACATTCAGAAAACTAAGATTATGGCATCTGGTCCCATCACTTCATGGCAAATAGATGGGGAAACAGTGGAAACAGTGTCAGACTTTATTTTTGGGGGCTTCAAAATCACTGCAGATGGTGATTGCAGCCATGAAATTAAAAGATGCTTTCTCCTTGGAAGGAAAGTTATGACCAACCTAGATAACATATTGAAAAGCAAAGACATTACTTTGCCAACAAAGGTCTGTCTAGTCAAGGCTATGGTTTTTCCTGTAGTCATGTATGGATGTGAGAGTTGGACTGTGAGGAAAGCTGAGCGCCAAAGAATTGATGCTTTTGAACTGTGGTGTTGGAGAAGACTCTTGAGAGTCCCTTGGACTGGGAGGAGATCCAACCAGTCCATTCTAAAGGAGATCAGTACTGGATGTTCTTTGGAAGGAATGACGCTAAAGCTGAAATTCCAGTACTTTGGCCACCTCATGCAAAGAGTTGACTCATTGGAAAAGACTCTGATGCTGGGAGGGATTGGGGGCAGGAGGAGAAAGAGACGACAGAGGATGAGATGGTGGGATGGCATGACAGACTCCATGGACGTGAGTTTGAGTGAACTCCGGGAGTTGGTGATGGACAGGGAGGCCTGGCGTGCTGCCATTCATGGGGTCACAAAGAGTCAGACACGACTGAGCGACTGAACTGAACTGAACTGAGCATTCACTCATGGAGAAGGCAATGGCACCCCACTCCAGTACTCTTGCCTGGAAAATCCCTTGGACAGAGGAACCTGGTAGGCTGCAGTCCGTGGGGTCACGAAGAGTCAGACACGACTAAGCAACTTCACTTTCACTTTTCACTTTCATGCATTGGAGAAGGAAATGGCAACCAACTCCAGTGTTCTTGCCTGGAGAATCCCAGGGATGGCAGAGCCTGGTGGGCTGCTGTCTATGGGGTCGCTCAGAGCCGGACACGACTGAAGTGACTTAGCTTAGCAGCATTCACTCAAGATACCTCCACGGTGCAACAGAACCAGAATTTCTGATTTCAGAAGGCAGAATGGCCATTACATATAACACAGAACACAAACTATACACTTAGGCCCAGCCGCCCTAATTGGTTGCCCCTGTAAATGAAAGGCTGCAGTCTCTCAGAAAACCTCCTACAGAGACCCAGAACTCAGCTCCAAGTACTAACAGAGTAAACTGAAATAGCTCGGGTCTTGAAATGTTGCAAAGGGAGGAAAGGAGGCCAGGTTGAAAGAAGAGGGGGAGGAGGAGGGACTAAAGGGGGCCTTGTGGACATCACCTGCCACCAGGCCTTGCAGGCCTTTTCCCTGGGCTTCCAGGCAGGGAGGACTGGAACTCAGCCCTCCAGAAACCAGATAGCAGACCAGAATTCGAGTTCTCTGCTCACTGGAGGTCATCAGGCTCCGACCCTCAGTTCAGGCTGAGGCCCTTCAACTAGACTCCTGCATTCAGGACCAGGACAGAAGAAAAAAGTACAAAAGGAGGGACTGAAAAGAAGAAAGGGGAAAAGGTCAATAAAGTCTCTTGTTTCTTACCCAGTTGGGGCACTAGCCAGTTGTCTGCATCAGGAAGAGAACAGGGACAAAAGAGTCCCTGTTTCTACCACTGGGTCTGGTTGGTCAGCAGACGAGCTGGTTCCTGAGTACCTGAGTGGTCAATTGTATTGAAGAAATTCCACCAGAGTTGCCCTTTGTTGCAGGAAGGGGGAGCCCTTACCAGGATCAAGAGTGGGCTCTTGCCTATCATTTGGAAATGAATGGTCCGAGGAGACCCAGGCACTGACAAAGCAACAGACTTCATTGGGAAGGGGCGCCCAGGTGGAGAGAAACAGCATAAGGGAACCCAGGAGAACTGCTCTGCCACGTGGCTCATGGTATCAGATTTTATGGTGATGGGGTTAATTTCCAGGCCTCTGGAAATTGTCTCTGCCTGGTCATCTTGTTTGATCCATATTTGGTCTTAGGATCCTTTCTGGAGGTGCAGGCATCTCTCAGCCAAGAGATGGATTCCAGGGAGGATTCCGGCAAGCTGGTAGGACATATGGACTGTCGTATCCTCTCCCCTTTGGACCTTCCCCCAGTTCTTCTGGTTGATGGTATCTTGTAAGTTCTGCATTCCTCACCAGGACTTCCGGTTGTAAGATAATTCATGCAAGTGGTCAGTATCAGGCCTAGCCAGGGCCCGTGGTTTTGGTCAGTGGTTCCCGTAACAGAACCTTTGTGGAGGATTTTCCCCCCTCACGTTTGTCTCATTCATTCAGTCTTTTGTGCTGCTTCCAACCAAGATTTCAACATCTCTGAATTCACATCTTGGGGCTATCTATCTGGTGATGAAGAGTGAGCTCATCTCCTGTTGGGACTGACAAGCCCTCTTAATCCTTAGAAAGTGGGTCCTTGTCTTTGGACATTATTTTTCACTCCAGGAGACTGCCAGTGACATTAACATCTGTGACAGAGGGCTCCATCTCTGTTATCATGGGGGTCCTGGCCTTTGCTGGCTTCAGGGGTGACTGAGCCCCGAACTAGGAGGGGCATGCGGAGTCCTCAGCATGGGCAGTGCCCCATTTCATGTCTTGTCACTGAATGAGGCTGGGTTTCCTATTTATAGATGCAAGCAGAATTTTAAGGAAGTAGCAAGAACCATTGTTCTTGGTTCTTGGAAGTATGCTCTGTTGTGGACACCCATTAAAATCACCTCCCAGTTGATTTCACTCCCATCTGGGGTCTGCAATGTGTCTGGGTGCCAGGAGCATGCACGGGGTAGGGTTGGCCAGGGCTGTCCAAGTGTCAGGAGAGGCTCATCTTCCCCCACCTGGCTGTCCTGACCAGGACTCTAATGCTGTCCTTCTGTCTTTCTCGTGCTCTCCCAGTCACTTGCCTCTTCACCAGCCTCCTCCATTGAGGCTACCAGGTCCCCCATGTTGCCTCTTTCCAGGGATTAAACCCAGGCCCTTGTCCCCGAGGCCTATGCATGAGTCTTCCCCTGACACATTGATCACCTGAACCCACCAAGCTGGTGCCTCACCCAAGCCTGCGTCCTGTCCTTCTCCCAGCCCCCCTGTGTCTCTTGTCCCCAAACCATCCAGGCCCCCTCCTGAATAGAGACTCGAGTGAATCAGTGATGTGAAAGTGAAAGTCGCTCAGTCGTGTCCGACTCTTTGTGACCCCATGGATTATACAGTCCATGGAATTCTCCAGGCCAGAATACTGGAGTGGGTAGCCTTTCCCTTCTCCAGGTGATGTTCCCAATCCAGGGATTGAACCCAGGTCTCCTACATTGCAGGCGGATTCTTTACTAGCTGAGCCACAGGGGAAGCCCAAGAATACTGGAAGAGTAATGCCTTTTCTTTATAATTGGTAATTTACAAAACCTGCTGTCCCATGGCCCTGCCCCAGGGCAGAGACAGATCCTGTGTCCTGGTCCAGGTTCTTCTGCCTCCCCACAGCTGCAGCACAGTAGAATTTATTGTCAATAGATGCCTTGCCATCAGTTGATGAATGTGTAGTGTAGGAGGGCTGTGACTCCTATTGTTTGGTGAGGAAAGGGCTCAGGTCTTAGGATTGGGCCCACGCAGCTCAAACACCTAATATGGGAAGCATAGGTTGTATATCCAGTCACTCCTGCTGTGACGGAAAATGAGGTGACTCATGAGGAAGGTCGTAGAGAGTGTTTCCAGAAGCTGGCATGTCAGGTGGTATGAAGGTATTCCAGAAATAGAACAAGTGAGACGAAAAAGAAGATTCTGGAAAGAGGGAATAAGAAGTAAATCTCTGGGATCAAAATGATTCCATAGTTGAATCTTTTCAATTAGTGAATAGTCCAAAGGCCTGTGATGTGAGGAAGAGATGTCAGGAGGTGGGAAGAGAAAGGGAGGATGACAGAGCATCCCCAGGGCATTTGTCCTCCCAGGACCAAGTCATGGCACATGGACCGTTTTCCTGAACACACACACACACACAGAGTGGGATAGGTCTATCTCATTTCGAGAGAACTACCACTCTATCCTGAGCATCTCAATTACCTATTGTCTTTGGCAATTTATCCCAGTGCACAAAAACTTGCTCAAGCCAGCCCTTACA
The DNA here is from genome assembly GCF_002263795.3 of Bos taurus. Lineage (NCBI taxonomy): Eukaryota > Metazoa > Chordata > Mammalia > Artiodactyla > Bovidae > Bos > Bos taurus. The sequence goes on along the minus strand of NC_037336.1, from coordinate 84,702,418 downwards.
GTCTCCATTTGGGATTTTCATGAGGAACTCAGTCGCAGCTCTCTGATTGTCCAATGTCTGCCTCCAAGATGAACCACTGTTCAGTTTCTGTTCTCTGAGTCAAAAAGTCTTCTTTCCGTCCTTGGAAGCCAAACTGCCAGAATCTGCTGGAGCATCCATTGCTTTGCCCTGACACATCACCCTCCCTACAGGGTGGGAAGTCCTACCCCCAGCAGGGGAGGTCTGTGTCTGGTCTAGACAGCCTGTCTCAATGCCCCATCACTCCTCTGGTTTTCTTCCAGTCTCCTGGTCCTGCTCTATCCTTTCTGTCCCTGCCCTGGCTGCTGGGCCTCTTAGGTGGGACCAACTTCCAGTCTGTATGCAACACATAGTTCTGTAACCCTACAGTGATTCTTCTGCCTCTGCCCTGGGCCTTCCTACTTCCCATTGGTTGTGACAGTTTCCAGCTTCATGTCAAGCTGGCTTTGTTTTTAGTTCTTCCCCAGGTTTTTTGGAGTCTCTGTCTGTCTTCCCTGGCCTTTCACCTTCATGTCCCAGAGAACCAAAGAATTTAACCTTCTCACTAAACAAGGATAGTAAATGAAAGTCTCACTGACCTGGCCTAGACCACACCCTGTGGTTGTCCTAGTCTGGGCTCAAGATTGGTGGTGAAGTCATGGCAAAGAGAGTGAGAGTCTGTGACAGAGAAATGCAGGTGATGGTTGGGGTTGGGAGGAAAGGACCCACAGGCATCCCTTCCTGATCCCTGTGACAGCAAGTGTGTCCCTCTGTAGGGCTGCGCTTGGCAGAGCAAGGACTGTCCCTGCCCAGCCCTCCCCATCACCAGTCAAAAGGGTGCCCTTTGCTGGCTTGAGGCAGAAGAGGAAGTTGCAGGGAGATGGAAAGCGTGTGGAGGCCGCTCCTGAGGAAGCGGGAACACAGAGGGGGCGAGGAGCACAGAATCCAAAGCTGGATACCATAGGATATCAAGGGACCTGGCAACCCAGGAGTGCCCGTCGTGATCTGCACTCCTCAACCCAGTACTCATTAGGTCAGGTGGGCTCAGTGGTCATCAGATACACCCTCTCCTCACATCTTCAGCTTCACAAATCATCTCTCGTGGCCCCTTAGACCAGGAGGGCACTCCATAGCACACCCACACTCCTAGCACATCCACTGTCCCGAAACCACAGCCAGGGCTCTTCAAAGACAGGCTGAGGAGCCCTTCAGCAGGTTCACTAGGGGTGAGGCACCCATTTCTGGGGCCCCATGTACCCTAAATCTGAGGGTGGTAAGCTAGGACAGTGGCACTCCTGTCCCCCTCATTGATTTGCCTGTTGTCTTCAGCTGCTTTTGCTCTACAAAGGTGGGGGTGGGTCCCTGAGACAGAGACTGATTCCAAACGGCCTTCAAGGAAAAGCTTGCAGAGTCCCGCCTCAGTCAACTACCACTGTGACGTTTGTGTCCCCAGCAGGTGACTATACGGATCTGGGACCAGAGGGTAGAAGTGGGGTGCCCATCCTCACCCTCACGGCCCAAGCCCCACTTTGGGAAACTGTACTTCCGTTCCTCCTACTTCAGGAACTGAGGGCTTCACTGGGGTTTGTCCTCAGGCAAAAGGGTGACAGTGTTTGGGGTAAGTGAGCGCTAACTCGCTTTGTGGTTTTCCTCTGGCAAGTTCAAGGGTAAAAGCAGAGGTGTCATGAATTTACCAGCTGAGGGGGAGGGGTGTGTTTGTGTGTGTGTCTGTGCGCGTGCGTGCATTCACTTGCTCACTTGCTTTTCAGAGCATTTCAGGTCTTCTCACGGTTCTCCAGGGAACCACAGGGAGGAACTGCTTATCCTGCCCTGCCCAACTCAGGGGCTCCCGCTTTCTGAAGGGATGGGGTGGCCTGCGGCCAGCAGCATTTCCTGCCACGGCCTCTTCTCTGTGTGCTACCTCTCCCCTATACTGTACTTTTTTTTTTTTTGCCAGTTTTTTAAATTGTATCTGGCCTTGCTTTGACTGGAGGATGTCAACAAGCCCCAGGAGAATTTACAAGGAGGAAGAACCTGCAGGGGGAAATGAGTCAGGGGTGAGGAACCACCAGCAAGAAACTTCTGGGGCACCCCCTCCTAGTCCTGGGTCTTAATGGCTTCCCAGTCCAGAAACTCTAAGGAAATGGCTTCTGTTAGTGATCTAGTGAGGTGGGGACGTGGGGTGCGAAGCTGATTCCTCTCAGGGCCCCAGGCCAGGGGCCCAGCTGGTCCACACTTTGATTTCAGGCTGGGGAGAACCAGAGCAGTGAAACTCAGAAAGTCACCTCGGACTTCTGTCCTGCAGGCAAGAAGTGTGGGAAAATAGTGGGTTTGATTTGAGCAGCTGAATCTGTCGTGTGTTATGACAGAAATAGAGAACTAATACACACACCCATCCCATTAAAATGAAACTGTCGATATAAAACTGTAGGCCCCAAAACTCTTTTCCTGTAAGACTTTGGCAACAGAGCTCCTAGGGGCTTCCCAGGTGGCTCAGTGGTAAAAACAATCCGCCTGCCAATGCAGGAGACCTGGTTCCATTCCTGGCTTGGGAAGATCCTCTGGAGAAAGAAATGGCAGCCCACTCCAGTATTCTTGCCTTGAGAATTCCATGGACAGAGGAGCCTGGCGGGCTATGGTCTGTGGGGTCGCAAAGAGTCGGACACAACTGAAGCAACTTCGCATGTGTGCACACACAGGCAGTCATTTAGTCCTAGTGGAGGGGGGGAAGGTTTAAAAACCGTTTCCAAACAACAGATCAATAGATGTGCTCATAGGTGGGACAAGTTCACTGTTTTTCTTTTGTCCCACTATTATTAGTCTTCTCTCTTTCTGTCTTTAATGTACATCAGTTACTGAGACCTAATTTACAGACAGTTATAATTGAGATATAATTTATAGAAAGTTATTGAGTTATAGTTTATAGAGTGCCTTCCTTTTGAATAAAGCAGCTTAAAGTCCTTTATTGTTGGGAGTATATTAGAAACATGTAGGCATTTGGCAAAATCATAAGACATGTTCCCAGGCTATGGAAGTAAGAGCAGATGAACGATATTACTTCAGCCATGAATCATCATACCAACCTGTAAATTCTGTGGAGAATCATATTTCCAAGCAGTACTATTTTCAAGTTTGCAGAACTGAAAAAACGAATGATTTTTCTCAGTGAAGCCCTTGATCTTTTAGACAAAGTGAATGCCAGAACTAGAAGTCACTTCCACTTACTATGATGTTTATAGTTTATGAGCTTCATAAAATTAGTCCATATAATACTATACTTATTACAAGTATGATAGGTATTTTAACGAACTGCCCACTCACTTTTAGTCACTGGAAACACTTATGTTGATTATAGACTTTAAAAGATATGGACTTCCTTGGTGGTCCGGGGTTAAGACCCTGTGCTTCCACTGCAGGGGCATGGGTCCAGTCCCTGGAAAGGGAAGTCCTACCTGCTGCATGGTGTGGGCCCCCACCCCCTAAAAAGGAGCCACAGCGATTGGTGACAACGTGGGTGGACCTAGAAAGTGAAAGTGAAAGTCGCTCAGTCGTGTCTGACTCTTTGCAACCCCATGAACCATACAGTCCATGGAATTCTCCAGGCCAGAATACTGGAGTGTGTAGCCTTTCCCTTCTCCGGGGGATCTTCCCAACCCAGGGATTGAACCCAGGTCTCCCGCATTGCAGGTGGATTCTTTACGAGCTCAGCCATCAGGATAGTCCAAGAATACTGGAGTGGGTAGCCTAACCCTTCTCCAGTGAATCTTCCCGACCCAGGACTCAAACTGGGGTCTCCTGCATTGCACACGGATTCTTTACCAACTGAGCTATCAGGGAAGCTAAGTGGAATAAGTCAGACAGAGAAAGACAAATATTGTATGCCTTTGCATGTGGAATCTAAAAAACAAAACAAACGAACAGAGTCATAGATACAAAGAACAAACAAGTGGTTGTCAGAGTGGGTGGAGGGTGAAAGAAGTAGGGGATGGAGATTAAGAGGAACAGACCCGCAGTTACAAAATAAATGAGTCAAGGGCATGAAAAGTACAATGTGGGGAACATAGTAGAGTTTAACATCTTTGCATGGTGGCAGAAGGTAGCTCGACTTACTGACTTACGGTGATCATTTTGAAATATATAGAAATATTTAAGTCTGAATTTGGCAATAAGGAGTTCATGATCTGAGCCATAGTCAGCTCCTGGTCTTGTTTTTGTTGACTGTATAGAGCTTCTCCATCTTTGGCTGCAAAGAATATAATCAGTCTGATTTCGGTGTTGACCATCTGGTGATGTCCATGTGTAGAGTCTTCTCTTGTGTTGTTGGAAGAGGGTGTGTGCTATGACCAGTGCATTTTCTTGGCAAAACTCTGTTAGTCTTTGCCCTTCTTCATTCCATATTCCAAGGCCAAATTTGCCTGTTACTCCAGGTGTTTCTTGACTTCCAACTTTTGCATTATATATATATATATATATATATATATATATATATATATGTAAATCATAAAGGCATATAGGAAAGAACAAAAATAATTGCAAATAATGAGACATTGTCAAAATAGACTTCTAGCAGTGGAAATGTTTGCTGAATTTAAAACTCACTGCATTGGTGAACCAGCATTTTAGACAAAGCAGCATAGAGAATCTGTGAACTAGATGATTGATCTGAAGAAATTAATCCAAATTCAGCAGAGAGTTTCATTCTGAAACTGAGAGAGGTATAAGAGAAAGCTATAAAATAAGAGGGCCCAAACTACATCTAACAGGACTTTCAAGAGCAGAAAGGAAACAAATGAGAGAGAGGAAATTTTCAAAGAGCTAGGAATTTCCTAGATTTTTATGAAAGACATTAATTCTCAATTTCTGGAAACAACAAACCCAAAGAAAGATACACAAAAATAAATTAATTACTAGATGTATTGTAGTGAAATTGCAAAATATCTTCAAGATCTTAAAAGAGAAAAAGGAGAAAAAATTAAAAGTGACTATTCAATATCACAGTAATCCAAGTCTATGCCCCAACCAGTAACGCTGAAGAAGCTGAAGTTGAACGGTTCTATGAAGACCTACAAAACCTTTTAGAACTAATACCCAAAAAAGATGTCCTTTTCATTAAAGGGGACTGGAATGCAAAAGTAGGAAGTCAAGAAACACCTGGAGTAACAGGCAAATTTGGCCTTGGAATATGGAATGAAGCAGGGCAAAGACTAAGAGTTTTGCCAAGAAAATGCACTGGTCATAACAAATACCCTCTTCCAACCTCACAAGAGAAGACTCTATACATGGACATCACCAGATGGTCAACACCAAAATCAGATTGATTATACTCTTTGTAGCCAAAGATGGAGAAGCTCTATACAGTCAGCAAAAACAAGACTGGGAGCTGACTGTGGCTCAGATCATGAACTCCTTATTGCCAAATTCAGATTTGAATTGAAGAAAGTAGGGAAAACCACTAGTCCATTCAGGTATGACCTAAATCAAATCCCTTATGATTATACAGTGGAAGTGAGAAATAGATTTAAGGGCCTAGATCTGATAGATAGAGTGCCTGATGAACTATGAAATGAGGTTCGTGACATTGTACAGGAGACAGGGATCAAGACCATCCCCATGGAAAAGAAATGCAAAAAAGCAAAATGGCTGTCTGGGGAGGCCTTACAAATAGCTGTGAAAAGAAGAAAAGCAAAAAGCAAAGGAGAAAAGGAAAGATATAAACATCTGAATGCAGAGTTCCAAAGAATAGCAAAGAGAGATAAGAAAGCCTTCCTCAGTGATCAATGCAAAGAAATAGAGGAAAACAACAGAATGGGAAAGACTAGGAATCTCTTCAAGAAAATCAGAGATACCAAAGGAACATTTCATGCAAAGATGGGCTCGATAAAGGACAGAAATGGTATGGACCTAAGAGAAGCAGAAGATATTAAGAAGAGATGGCAAGAATACACAGAAGAACTGTTCAAAAAAGATCTTCATGACCCAGATAATCACGATGGTGTGATCAGTGACATAGAGCCAGACATCCTGGAATGTGAAGTCAAGTGGGCCTTAGAAAGCATCACTACGAACAAAGCTAGTGGAGGTGATGGAATTCCAGTTGAGCTCTTTCAAATCCTGAAAGATAATGCTGTGAAAGTGCTGCACTCAATATGCCAGCCAATTTGGAAAACTCAGCAGTGGCCACAGGACTGGAAAAGGTCAGTTTTCATTCCAATCTCAAAGAAAGGCAATGCCAAAGAATGCTCAAACTACTGCACAACTGCACTCATCTCACATGCTAGTAAGGTAATGCTCAAAATTCTCCAAGCCAGGCTTCAGCAATATATGAACCGTGAACTTCCAGATGTTCAACTGGTTTTAGAAAAGGCAGAGGAACCAGAGATCCAATTGCCAACATCCGCTGGATCATGGAAAAAGCAAGAGAGTTCCAGAAAAGCATCTATTTCTGCTTTATTGACTATGCCAAAGCCTTTGACTGTGTGGATCACAATCAACTGTGGAAAATTCTGAAAGAGATGGGAATACCAGACCACCTGATCTGCCCCTTGAGAAATTTGTATGCAGGTCAGGAAGCAACAGTTAGAACTGGACATGGAACAACAGACTGGTTCCAAATAGGAAAAGGAGTTCATCACAGCTGTATATTGTCACCCTGTTTATTTAACTTATATGCAGAGTACATCATGAGAAATGCTGGACTGGAAGAAGCACAAGCTGGAATCAAGATTGCCAGGAGCAATATCAATAACCTCAGATATGCAGATGACACCACCCTTATGGCAGAAAGTGAAGAGGAACTAAAAAGCCTCTTGATGGAAATGAAAGTGGAGAGTGAAAAAGTTGGCTTAAAGCTCAACATTCAGAAAATGAAAATCATGGCATCTGGTCCCATCACTTCATGGGAACTAGATGGGGAAACAGTGGAAACAGTGTCAGACTTTATTTTTCTGGGCTCCAAAATCACTACAGATGGTGACTGTAGCCATGAAATTAAAAGACACTTACTTGTTGGAAGGAAAGTTATGACCAACCTAGATAGCATATTCAAAAGCAGAGACATTACTTTGCCAACAAAGGTCCGTCTAGTCAAGGCTATGGTTTTTCCTGTGGTCATGTATGGATGTGAGAGTTGGACTGTGAAGAAAGCTGAGCACCGAAGAATTGATGCTTTTGAACTGTGTGTTGAAGACTCTTGAGAGTCCCTTGGACTGCAAGGAGATCCAACCAGTCCATTCTGAAGGAGATCAACCCTGGCATTTCTTTGGAAGGAATGATGCTAAAGCTGAAACTCCAGTACTTTGGCCACCGCATGCGCAGAGTTGACTCATTGGAAAAGACTCAGATGCTGGGAGGGATTGGGGGCAAGAGGAGAAGGGGACGACAGAGGATGAGATGGCTGGATGGCATCACTGACTCGATGGACGTGAGTCTCAGTGAACTCTGGGAGTTGGTGATGGACAGGGAGTTGGTGATGGACGCCAGGTCTGGCATGCTGCGATTCATGGGGTCGCAAAGAGTTGGACAGGACTGAGCGACTGATCTGATCTGATCTGATTGATAAAATATAGGCTATCTGTAATGGAAAAAGAATCAAATTGACACCAGACTTCTAATTAGTTTTAAACAATTCTGAGCCATCATCTCTTCAGATATGACTTCTTCCTTGTTTTCTTTTACCTCTTCCTTTTGGGATTCCAGTGAAATGTGGGGTAATCTTCATTGTGTCTGCCTTGTCTCTTACTCTTTCTTCTGTATTTTTTCACCCTTTGGACTTTTTGTACCTCATTCCAGATAATTTCTTTTTATTTACCTTCCAGTTTACTAATTCTCTCTTCAGCCATGTGTAACCTGCTATTAGACACATGTATTGAATTCTTAATTTTAGTTACTCAGTTTTACAGTCATAGGTTATTCCATATATCAAGTGTATATAATTTCTAGTCCTACATTGAATTTCCATCTTTTTTAGCTCCTTAAACATGCTACTGCTGCTGCTGCTGCTAAGTCGCTTCATTCGTGTCCAACTCCGTGCGACCCCATAGACGGTAGCCCACCAGGCTCCCCCGTCCCTTGGATTCTCCAGGCAAGAACATTGCAGTGGGTTGCCATTTCCTTCTCCAATGCATGAAAGTGAAAAGTGAAAGTGAAGTCGCTCAGTCATGTCCGACTCCTATTGACCCCATGGACTGCAGCCCACCAGTCCCCTCCATCCATGGGTTTTTCCAGGCAAGAGTACTGGAGTGGGGTGCCATTGCCTTCTCCTTAAACATGCTAAGTATAGCTATTTTTAATTCCTGCCTGATAGTTCTAAAATCTAAAACGGTAAGATCTAAAATGGTAGTTACTAGCTACATTTAGCTCCTGAGCACTTGAAATACAGCAAGTCTGATTTGGGATACTGTAACTGTAAAGTGCATGCTAGATTTTGAAGACTTGGTACAAAAAATTGTCCAGTATCCCATTGATGCCGGGAGCCAGCGTGAGGAACTCTGCCTGTGGCAAAGGTCATGAGGAAGGAAGCTCGGCATATGCAAAGATGGGATCGAGCCTCAGGAGGCCCCCTGGAAATTCTCGAGCATCTACCCCCAAAACCAGAGTCTGCCTACTTTACTGCTTTGTGCTCTCACCTACACCTCTGACTTTATGGGGGGCTGTCCCCCACCACCTCTCTCTGAAAAAGAGTTAACTTACAGCTCCAGTTAATAAAGTTCCTGGGCGTGACAAGAGTGTTTCAACCTACAAACTCTTTTGGAAGTCCTCTAGCCTGCCTGAATAGGTTCTTCTGGCTACATGTGATTGTTCAGAGCCTCCCAACTGAGAGAGGCATGAGATGTTCTAAATTGTCTAAATACAGATTCCTTTGAGCAGTTAAAAGATTGATTAGAAATTGTATTGGTGAAGGGTTTTTCACTTGTTGGCCCAATGCTTGCTGCTAAGTTTCCATATCCGTTACCTACTGTGTCCCTGGGAGTGTATTGATTAATATAATTGGTGTATAGGAATGTAAATAGTAGCTTTAATGTTTGTAACCTTGGACCCTTGAGTTAATTCTTTTCTTGTTATAGCCCACCACACCTTTGCCCTATAGGAATGCAACTTTATCTAATGCTTTCAGAGGGTGGCACCTGACTTTAGAATAATCACCTTTAGAGAAAAATAAGTTTTCTGAAGAAAGGATCATAAAATGTTAACAGGCCTCTGGGCCAGAAGATGATGTAAATCACCGAAACTTTTGCATATGATAAGTCTGCAGGAAGAAAGCCTGGCTTACTGCTGACTCTACCCCTTCCCCCATTATCCTCTATGCACAACTTAAGGTATAAAAACTACTTTGGAAAATAAAGTGCAGGCCTTGTTCACCGAAGCTTAGTCTCCCCATGTCATTCTTTCTCTCACCTTCTGGCTGAATTCTCATCTGGAGCATGGAGGCTCGTCAAGCCTACTAATTTTGCCTGGGCTTCTAAGATCTGACCGGGGAGGCCTTAGTGTCTTCTCTCCTTCGGGAGAACGGGAGGACGCCTGCAGCCTATGTAGGTGTTGCAAATTCCTTGTCTTGGAATTTTATTAGCTTTCCACGTAAACCAAGTTATTCAGCCTCTTGTCTCCACTGAATTTTCTCACTGAGCTATCCTTATTTAACCACTCTTTATATCTTTAATTCTATCGTATCCTGATCGCCAAAGCCGTCTCCCCTTCGAAACCCCTGAATTCTGCTGGGGCTGGACCCCGGTACATTATGAATTTTATATTGATTTTATATTGATATTGATTACATGCTGAAATAGTTTGAAATAGCAATTTGGGTTAAATAAAAACTTGCGTAAAAATATACTGAGTTAAAATTTTAAAAAATGATTTCAATTGTTTCATTTTGCTTTTTAATGTGGTTACTAGAAAGTTTGAAATTACATGCATGATTCACGTTTGTGGTTTGCAGTCTAGTTCTATCACAGCACTGATCTAGACCTTCTGTGTGTCTTCTGCTTCTGTTGTCTTATCTACAAAGCATGAGGCACTTGGTTGCTGTAAATCAAGGAGTTAGATATTTTTGGCCATGCAGAACCTTTGAAGCTGGATTGCAGTCTGTTTGAGGACTGGTTTGCCTGCAGTTGACCTTCACTCCTAGGGTGCAATCCTTTGGCATCTCTACCCAAAGAGCAGGAAACTTACCAGGGTCCCTACCTTTGGCAGGCCCTGGACTTCAGTATGTGTTTGCTCTACCCCATGAAGTTGTCCAAAGGCTGCATAAGCCACCAAGACAGAAATGTTGCTTCTAGGATTAAAAAACTGTGATGCCATTATTATATCAATACTGTTGCAATTTGAAAGCCGCCAAGATTAGGACTGTAAAACTACTCAGGAAACTCCAGAACCACACTGCAGGCATGCAGGCGATGGTTGGCATGAATGCATGCCATGTGCCACAAGCCCTGCTCTCAACACGGCAAGGCCAGTAACCAGAGCCCAGCAGCTCTGCTACTACTCCTGCAGAAGCACCAAATGTCTTCACAACTGGGCTTGCCAGCAGGAGCAGCAGAAACTTGACTTTTGTGCTCCGATTAGGTCAGGTTGGATTGAAAGTGAAAGTGATAGTGGGTTGCCATTCCCTTCTCCAGAGGATCTTTCCAACCCAGGGATCAAGCCCAGGTCTCCTGCACTTTACCATCTGAGCCACCAGGGAAGCCCCCATCTATGTAGACAATTTCTATAAAGGCAGAGAGATCAGTTGTGACTTCAAGCTTGGTTTCTGGAATCACACTGCCTGGTTTAAAACCTGTATTTTTGTGACCTGGAGTATTTCCCCATGCTCTCTCAAACTTCTAGTTCTCTGTCTGTAAAATAGGTATACTGATAGTACCTACTTTTTTTTTTTACTTTAAAACAATGTTGTGGAGGGACTTCTCTGGTGGTCCAGAGGTTGAGACTTTACCTTCCAATGCAGGAGGTGCAAGTTCAGTCCCTGGTTGGAAAGCTAAGATCCCATGTGCCTTGTGGCCAAAAATTCAAAATATAAAACAGAAACAATATTGTAACAAATTCAATAAGGACTTTAAAAATGGTCTGCATGAAAATAGAGCTTAAAAAATTGCTGTGGGGCTCAAATAAAATAAGGCCTTTAATAGACCTCACAATAAGTACTTAGAAAATTTTAACTGTTCATCATAGGGATGACAAAAGATCTAGTTGCTAACCCTCATTATATTGCCTTGGCAAGTCTCTTAAATTCTGAGTCCTGATTTCTTTGTTTTTCAGATGAGGGTCTTGTCTTACATGCTCTGTAAGGTGAGTTTCTGAGCTAAAAATCTCTAGATCCATGACCAGAGAAAGCGAAGCACTGAAAAAAGCTATTAGCCTACTAAGGAATTAGGTTGGAGAGTCTGGCATCTAGACATTCTATTTTTTAATTTCTTTTTTTCCACACAAAGTCTTATAATTTTAGTGCTAGATGCTAATTAAGAGAAATATGATGATGAAACTAATACCGGGAAGCATGTTTAAACAGGACTCCATGACTTCAATTGCTAAAATGAAGAAAAACACCAGAGGGCACTTGAGTTAAAGAGTGAGGTGAAACAATTCAGTTCAGTCGCTCAGTCGTGTCTGACTCTATGAGACCCATGGAATGCAGCACACCAGGCTTCCCTGTCCATCACCAACTCCTGGAGTTTACTCAGACTCATGTCCATTGAATCAGTGATGCCATCCAACCATCTCATCCTCTGTCGTCTCCTTCTCCTCCTGCCTTCAATCTTTCCCAGCATCAGGGTCTTTTCAAATGAGTCAGCTCTTTGCATCAGGTGGCCAAACTATTGGAGTTTCAGTCCTTCCAGTGAATATTCAGGACTGATTTCCTTCAGGACAGACTGGTTGGATCTCCTTGCCATCCAAGGGGCTCTCAAAAGTCTTCTCCAACACCACAGTTCAAAGGCATCAGTTCTTTGGCGCTCAGCTTTCTTTATAGTCCAACTCTCACATCCATACATGACCACTGAAAAAACCATAGCCTTGACTAGACGGCCCTTTGTTGGCAAAGTAATGTCTGTGCTTTTGAATATGCTATCTAGGTTGGTCATAATTTTTCTTCCAAGGAGCAAGCGTCCTTTAATTTCATGGCTGTAGTCACCATCTGCAGTGATTTTGGAGCCCCCGCAAAATAAAGTCCGTTACTGTTTCCACTGCTTCCCCCTCTATTTCCCATGAAGTGATGGGACCAGATGCCATGATCTTAGTTTTCTGAATGTTGAGTTCTAAACCAACTTTTTCTCTCTTGTCTTTCACTTTCATCAAGAGGTTCTTTAGTTCTTCACCTTCTGCCATAAGGATGGTGTCATCTGCATATCTCAGGTGGAACAAAGTTCAGGTAAACATTGGCAGTCTTTTTAGGAGGTGAAAAGAAAGTGAGAGCAAGAGGCCTGATGGTGAAAGTAGTAGGAGTTTAGTCTTTCATGAAAATCATGTGAAAAATGTTATTTAATTTCATTTTCAGCTTCCTGGACGTGTGTGACATGGGAGGATGGTTGTGTAGTTTTGTTGCCCTCATCTGGATTGTTGATACAAAGCTTAAAGGGTCCCATTAATAAGAACAAACAGCAAAGACAAAGTCTTCATCTTTTGCTGGGGATTCTTATGCCATGCCGGTGTCTCTAGATGTCTGGTACTTGGTGAACCAGCAAATGTACTTGTTTACAGTGTTTGTCAGCACTCCAGACCTTCCCATGACTCAGGGAGAGGAACCCAGGAGTAAACTACCCTGGTGGCAGTATATGCACGGTGCCTTCAGTCCCCAAGAAAACACAGGTTCAAAGGAAAGCATATTAGACTATAATAAACCTTAGTGATGGATACAGATGGATGCGTAATAACTGAAATATAATCCATTGAAATTATACTACCTAAATGAACCATTTCTAACTCTCACAGAAATGATGCTTTTTAAAAATTAGAAATACAAGCAAGTTCAGATTATGACTTCATGAATGTTCAGTTCACAGAGCTCATAGATAATCTTATTATGTCTGTTAATGTGACAAGGGTTTATATTCTGTCCTATAGTCTTTATTCCCCCCCTCCCCCCAGTTAACATCAGTTCAAGGCAACAATAAAAAAAGATCTTTATGCAAATGTCCTTTTATAATACAATAAACTGCCCTATGGTTCAGAAATAATGAAAAGCTGGGCAAATGAAACCTCTCATAGAAAACAAAAGATTGCCATTAATTGCTGCCTTCCGTCTTTATCAAGGCACTACATGATTAGAAACTTGGGAAGTCTCATTAGCTGTAAGTGTAGCTCTGACCTATGGAAATTCAAAAAACAGATACCTATACAGTACACTAGCTACTTCCATGAAAGGAAGGGCTTAAATTCAATTAAAAAAATATTTTTGGTAACCAGGAACTATCAAAAGAAGCATGGATGCTTTCCATTAGACCTTGACAGTAGATTTGCTTGAAAGTGAAAGTTGCTCAATCCTGTCCAACTCTTTGCGACCCCATGGACTATACAGTCCATGGAATTCTCCAGTCCAGAATACTGGAGTGGGTAGCCATTCCCTAGTGATTAATAAATGATGGGGTGGTGTGTAGCATTTGAGCTGATTTCTAGCTCTTGAGTGTTACTCTGTGCAACCTGAGATATGCTCATTGGTTCAGCCTGGAGCAATCCTCCTTCAGGGAACACTTGCGTTCTGGGCCAGGCTGGAGTGGGTGCAAGTTGAGGGTCTGTCCTCTTTTGGAGCTGGTATAAATGTAAAAAAGCATTATTTTTAAATTTACTTGTCAGTACTCATATCAAACCTGAGTGTGACTTCACACCTTATTTGAAATCCAGGTATAGAACTTTAAGGGCTTCCCTTTTGTCTCAGTAGTAAAGGATCCACCTGCTAATGCAGGAGACTTGGGTTCCATCCTTGCGTCAGAAAGATTCCCTGGAAAAGGAAATGGCAACCCACTCAACCTTCTTGCCTGGGAAATCCCATGGACAGAGGAGCTCGGTGGTCTATAGTCCATGGGGTTGTAAAAGAGTCAGACACAAGTTATCGACTAAACAACAACAACAATAGGACTTCAAAGTGGGAGATGGAAACTTAAGAGATAATTTTCTGTATCTCACACTGGGGTACATGAAACGGTTAGTACAATGCTGAATGACAACAGTTAAAAATCAGAGGATAAGTTTGTGCATCACCTTAGAGAATCCATGTGGTCAAAATTGTATGGTATAAGCATACTAATTTATGCTTTTTTAAAAGAAAGGTTTATGTATTTGACTGCGTTGGGTCTTAGCTGTGGCATGCAGGATCTTTCGTTGCAGTGCTTGGGTTTCTCTCTAGTTGTGGCACATGGGCTTAGTTATCCCATGACATGTGGATCTTAGTTCCTCTATCAGGGACTGAACCTATGTCCCCTGCATTGGAAGATCGATTGTTAACCACTGAATCACCAGGGAAGTCCCTAATTTATGTTTATATTAAAACAAATCCAAGTATTGTTGTTTTCAGGCACTAAGTTGTGTCCGACTCTTCGCAATCCCATGAATTGCAGTGTGCCAGGCTTCCCTGTCCTTCACTGTCTCCAGGAGTTTGCCCAAATTCATGTCCACTGAGTTGGCGATGCCATCTAGTATATTATGAAGTAAAATGCAGAACTGTATTGATGTTTTTTTCAGTGAAAACATGGAACTTCAGAGAATTTTTTCTCTTGCAGAAGGCTCCTTTGGGCTGGGCTTCTTGGTCTTTAGATAAGGAAGCAACTGCTTGCTCCTGTTCCACCACAAATGGTATTTTAGGGGAAACATCTGCAATTCTTGTTTAGCAATTTCATTTGACATCCAAGAAAACCAAAACACAAAGAGAAAACTTGTCATCTATGAGTGTGATTTGAGCTTTATATACCTTCCTTCTTTAACCTCAAATATTGCTTTCCATTCCCAAACCCAAGTAGAAAATTCAGGGAAAGCATGATTTAGTAATACTGAAGAACACAGGGCTGTCCATAAACTTAGTCCTTGTTCTGCCTGTGTAACTTGAACAAGGGAATTCAGTATCCCAGTCCCTCGGCAAAGAAGAAATGCATTTTAAAATAAAGAAATAAAAAATCCATTGTACTTGCCTTGTGTGGCTGTTGGACAGATCAAATCAGGCAGCATATGTGAAGTTTGAAATGCTGTAAAAAGAGATAGAATCCACTTTTTGACAAATGGTGCTGAGAAAACTGGATATCCATATGCAAAAGAATAAAGCTGGACTCCACACCATATACAAAAATTAACTCAAAAGTGAATCAAAGACCTAAATGTAGACCTGAAATGATAAAACTCTTAGAGTAAAACAGGATAAATGCTTCATCACTAATCACTGAGGGAAATGAAAATCATGACTTTGGACTTGAAATAATTTTTTTGGCTATGACATAGGAGGCAAAGTTATGAAAAGAAAAAAATAGACAACTTGGACTTCATGAAGAATTAAAAAAAATAGTATGTCAAAAGACAGTATCCAGAGTAAAAAGGCAACCCACAAGATGGGAGGAAATATTGCACATCATATATCTGATAAGGGATTAGTATCCAGAATATATAAAGAACTCCTACAACTCAACAACAAAAAGACAAACAACTTGATTCAAAAATGGGCAAAAGACTTGAATAGATTATTCTCCAAAGAAGATATACAAATGGCCAATAAGCCCAGGAAAAGATGCTCAACATCACTAATCATTGAGGGAAATGCAAATCAAAAGCACAGTGAGTTACCACCTCACTCATTAGAATGACTCCAAGTGTTGGTGGGAATATAAAATGGTAGAGCCACTGTGGAAAACAGCATGGTAGTTCCTCACAAAAAAAAAAAAGAGTTATATATGATTCAGCAACTCCACTTCTGGGTATGTAACCCAAAGAAATGAAAGCAGGGTCTTGAAGAGTTATTTGTACATCGTGTTCATAGCAGTGTTATTCCACAATAGCGAAAACATGGAAGCAACCTGTGTCTATCAAAAGATGAAAGGATAAGCAAATAAGTTGTGTACATTCAGCCCTTTAAAAAGGTAAACTTTGCAACGTGCTATAAAATGCATGAACCTTGAGGACATTACGCTAAATGAAATAAGACAGTCACAAGCATACCCACACACACTCACAGTACCGTATGATCCCACTTTGTTGTTGTTCAGAGGCTCAGTCATGTCCTACTCTTTGTGACCCCATGGACTGCAGCACAACAGGCTTCCCTGTCCTTCACCATCTCCTAGAGCTTTCTCAAACTCATGTCCACTGAGTCAGTGATGCCATCCAACCATCTCATCCTCTCTCATCCCCTTCTCATCCTGCCTTCAATCTTTCCCAGCAACGTGGTCTTTTCCAATGAGTCAGCTCTTAGCAGCAGGTGGCCAAAGTATTGATTCCACTTAAGTGAGGAAACTTGGAGTAGTCAAAATTATAAAGACAGCAAGTGTAATGATGGGACTTCCCTGGTGGTCTGGTGGTTAAGAATCTGCCTGCCAGTGCAGGGAGACACAGTTTCGATCCCTGGTCTAGCAAGATCTCACATGCTGTGGAACAGCTGAGCCTGCGCACCACAGCTACTGAGCCTGTGCTCCGCAACAAGCGGAGCCACCTCAGTGAGAACCCCGAGCACCGAAACCAGAGAGCTGCTCTCGGTTGCCGCAACTGGAGAAAGCCCGCAAACAGCAACGAACACCTAGTACAGCGAAAACAGAAAGTAAATTAAAATAGATCCACTGAGAAAGTATAATGGTGGTTTCCAGGAGCTGGAGGAGCAGAGAATGGGGGAGTTATTGATTAATAAGTACAGAATTTCAGTTTTACAAGATAAATATTAATGTGGATGGATGGTACAACAATATGAATGTATTTAGTACCACTGAACTGTGCTCTTACAAATTAAGATGGTAAATTTTATGTATATTTTACTCAATTAAAAAAGAGAGAGATAGAACCCAAAGACTAGAGTCCACCCCTTGAAGCTACTTCAATAAGGGTTGAAAGTGGGCTTCTCATGAGCAGTTCTAATTTCAGGCTTGTGTTCTTGACTGCTGTTTTGTCTGCAGGTTCTGTGGTTCGTGACTCATCAGGTTGCCCCAATGCCAAGTTTTGTTTGTTTTGTTCCTTGGTTATGGACTTTTTCCTAATCCTGGTCCGTGGAAACTAGAAATTCATACCCAGGCCCCTAGTAGGAGTCAGAGCAAGAAGGAACCTCCACCAACACCTTCCCTCCCCACAACTGCTGGGAACCCGGATCTGCTGGGTGTGGGGTGTTGTCAAGCCCTGGGCTCAGCCTTGCTACCTAATCCTCTCAAAAACGCCATTAGGCGTTTTTAGATTGGGCTGCGCCGTCTCTCATTTTATAGATACAGACGCTGAAGGCACAGAAGTTAAGTGTTTTATTTATGTGTTCTGTCTGCCATGCCTCCCCTGACTCTTGGCTGGTGAACTCTTCCTGCCCCCTCCTTACCTCCCAGCTCCCTGTCGCCTCCCCCAGGGCCCCCCAGTTTGGGGTCCCCTCCCGAATGCTCCTGTGAAGTGGTTTCTCACTTTCCACCCCAGTGTTTGCCTCCGCCTCCAGAGATGGATTGAGAGATCAGGAGCTGCGCGCGTGTGACGTGCGGGCTCCGCAAGTACATGAGGGAACGGGCGCATGAATGAATAAATAACGTTTTAAGATACCAGGTCCCCAGATGAGAAGTCCACTCTGGCTTATGAGTCCCTGGAACTTCTTACCCAGTCTCCCTCTTCACAGCTATTAATATGAACAGCCTTGGCCCCATCCCAGCTGGTAAGAGTTCAAATATCACTGAGACAATATATAGAAACTTGTTTAGACCATTCTGGCTCTAGCCCAACCAACCCTTTTGAGGTTGTAGCTGAGCCTTATAGCTCCATGATGGAGCAGGGTCTTGTGAAGAAACATACAACTTGTGTAGGAACAGGTCAGTTAAAACAGCTGGTCTGTTGGCAATTGTTTTCAGCCTTCCCACAACTCATTTCATACTAATTAATTCTCTGGGCTTTTTTTTATTGTTGTTCAGTTGCCAGTGTCTGATTCTTCATGACCCCATGGACTGCAGCATGCCAGGCTTCCCTGTGCTTCACCACCTCATGGAGTCTGCCCAAGTTCATGTCCACTGAATCAGTGATGCCATCCAACCATCTCATCCTCTGTCACCCTCTTCTTCTTCTGCCTTCAATCTTTCCCAGCATCTTTCCCAGGGTCTTTTCCAATGAGTCAGTTTTTGCATCAGGTGGCCAAAGTATTGAAGCTTCAGCTTCAGCATCAGTCCTTCCAATGAATATTCAGGACTGATTTCCTTTAGGATGGACTGGTTTGATCTCCTTGCTGTCCAAAGGACTCTCAAGAGTCTCCTCCAGCACTACAGTTCAAAAACATCAAGGAGCGATGGGCTTCTTCTGACCTCAAATTTGGACCATTCTACTAGAAGGTGTTATTTATCACCTGTGTCATGACTGCCCCTCTGTCAGGACAAGAGGCTGATGATCTTCAGTGCTCAGCCTTCTTTATTGTCCAGCTCTCACCTCTGTACATGACTACTGGAAAGACCATAGCTTTGATTAGATGAACCTTTGTCAGCGAAGTGATGCCTTTGCTTTTTAACACACTGTCTAGTTTTGTCGTAGAGAGATGGCAAATATTCTGCAGGTCATTCTGGTCTCAGAGAAGATATTGATGGCCCTCAAGAGTTCTCTCCTCGTGGGGGATGAAGTAACTGTGACTGGAAGTGCACCTCCTTTAGAAGGCTGATTAGCACCCTTATACACAGAGCTTGGTTCTCAGGGTCCACTGGGGCAGTAACATCAGCCCTCACTCTCACCC
Source organism: Bos taurus (assembly GCF_002263795.3). Classification (NCBI taxonomy): domain Eukaryota; kingdom Metazoa; phylum Chordata; class Mammalia; order Artiodactyla; family Bovidae; genus Bos; species Bos taurus. Next base: position 84,683,574 of record NC_037336.1, on the reverse strand, counting down.
TCTGCAGTCACCTGGGGAGAGAAGAGCACAGCTGTGTCTCTGAGACCTTACCTGATAGCAGCGATCGGGAGGGGAGGTGCTGGGGAAGACAGTCACTTGAATGCTTGTGAGCTATGGGCTCCTTCTGACCTCAGACTTGGACCATTCTACTAGAAGGTGTAATTTATCACCTGTGTCATGACCGCACCTCTGTCAGGACAAAAGGCTTATGATCTGACAGCTATGGGACTGGGATGCAAGGTCACCTCAGTCTTCTAGAAGGTCATACAAAGCCATTTCCAAGTAGTCCCTGAAGAGCTTGCTCATGGCATCTCTTTGATTTGGTTGGAATATGGTGTGTTGATGTTTGTCCTTCCTAAGTGACCACTGTCCACTCCCCAAAGCAGAATGGGATCACAGACTGGTTCATTCATCTTACTTACTGGCTTTTGCTATGTGCCAGGCTCTGTGGTCAGGATATTATTGACATACGTCACGATCTTTAACACATACAGTTAAGTGGGGCCCCTAATCCCAGATCTCTGTGATTACAGATGTAACAAGAAAGGGAAACATGGGGGGAGGGAAATGGTGGTAAACATAGCTTCCTTAGAGAAGCCTGCTCTGATTTCCCCCAGCATGGTTGAATCTCCGTTACAAGCCTCTACATCACCTTTGTACTAGACATGGACTCCATGGGTAGGGACTGTGTCTGTCTCACTCAGCAACGTATTTCCAGCACTCAACACAGTGGTGAGCACAACATAGGTGCTTAATGTATGCTTGTTGAATGAATGAACAGTCATGGAAGGCTTTACAGAGGTGGTGGCACTGAGGTGGGTCTTGACAAATCAGGAGGGTTTACCAGGGAAGAAGTGAATGGATAATTTTGTAAAACAAACATATGTTATTAAATTTATGACCCTCCTCACTAGCACACGGAAAATCCCTGATGTTTACAAGTAGTTTTGATGGCAGAATGAAGCCTAGGCAGGCTAGGGGTGAGAAAAGTATTTGCGATCCTTCCTTTCAACACACTTGGAAAACCAATCTCCTAATGAGAATGAGGCTTGGTGGACAGGGAGTCCCTGGGATAGAAGAGCCCCAGCCGCCACCCCCTTCTCTCTGCCCCAGTAAATAGTTGGGATTTCGAAGAAATATGAGAAAGACTGCTCTTCCTTTGGTTAGTATTTCTTACTTTACCTTCCTCTACTTTCTGATTGGGATGAATTTATGGGCACTTAACAGCTGGTCTAAGTTAGGAATCACGACTCATTCAACAAACATTTAGTGAACATCCTTGGCATTGAAGATGCTGTATGGGAGCCGCGGCAGAAAGTACAGGATGTACGAACCACAGGCTCTGTCTTCATGGAGCTTATTTTTCGTAAATAAATAACACGGATAACATCAACAACTAGAGTGCAGTCAGAACCTTGTTGGAATCACATCGGAAGGGCAGAAATGCTGCATAGGGGAGGGAGACCTGGAGTGGAAATTGGAGGGTAAGAGATGTGATGGGGCAGGGGTTCTGGTGGGAGTGAAGACACGAAACCGGGTGGCACAAAGGGTCTGGGGAAGAGCTTGTAACAGCTGCACCAGGAAAGTGATGGATGGTGAAGTTGGAAAAGGATATCAGTGCCATACGTGCGTGCATGCGTGCTCTGTTGCTTCAGGCATGTCTGACTCTTTGCGACCCTGTGGACTGTAGCCCTCCAGGCTCCTCTGTCCATGGGATTCTCCAGGCAAGAATACTGGAGTGGGTTGCCACGCCCTCCTCCAGGGGATCTTTCCAACATACGTCTCCTGCACTGGGAGGCGGGTTCTTTACCACTAGCACCTGGAACCCCAACCTTGGAGAACACCGAAAAGCAGATCTAAAAGTTTCCAAAGGTGAAATATCTTCCATAGGCGGCCCTCTAGGAAGTGGTAGGGCAGGGATTTAAGCTGGTGCTTGATCAGACTCCAAAAGCATGTGTAAATGCATATATATTAATACCTGTGTATACTGAGGCAAGGGGCTTCCCTGAGCGCTCAGCGGTAAAGAATCTGCCTGCAGTGCAGGAAACTCAGGTTTGATCCTTGGGTCTTGAAGATCCCCTGGAGAAGGGAATGGCTACCTACTCCAGTATTCTTGCCTGGGAAATCCCGTGGACAGAGGAGCCTGTGGGCAATAGTCCATGGGGCTGCAAAGAATCACACACAACTAGTGACTAAACAAGAACACTCTGAGGCATGCATTAAACTGCTTAACTAAGAATTTTTGAATTAGGAGGAAACTGGCAGAATTTTCAGGAACTCTCAATGTCAGCTAGATTTATGAAGTAAAATTTTCCTTAGGTCTGAGCAGAGGAGGGTCTTGGGTTTTTCTCATGTAGCAGCAGCACAAGAAATTTAAGTGAAAAACATTGCAGAGCCAACTCTTGATTTGCTTGCACAGTTTAAAGTTCAGATTTATTATCATTATTATTATTATTTTAGTGGGCATTGGGAGAGGGAAAGGAATGGAATAGTTTGCTCTCTGTAGGAGTGAGGGAGGAACAGGGAAGAAAGGGCCTCCTATCCCAGGGTCCTGTGTGCTTGTTGAGCTACTTTATGGGCATCCTGGATTAGACCCCTGATGAGAACTAGCTGGGACTGAATTCCCATTGGTAGAATTGTCTCTGATAGAAAACAAGTTCTAGGCTCTAAAATGACGTGCAAATGGACCTTGGAATGGAACCTGTTTGTAAGTGGAGGTTATAATAAGAATGATTTTGGATTCAAATAAAAATTTTATGTTTTAATTTATTTAAAAATTTTTATTTTAACTGGAGGCTAATTACTTTACAATATTGTAGTGATTTTTGTCATACATTGACACGAATCAGCCATGGGTGGACATGTGTTCCCCATCCTGAACCCCTCTCCCACCTCCCTCCCCATCCCATCCCTCTGAGTCATCCCAGTGCACCAGCCCTGAGCACCCTGTCTCATGCATCGGACCTGGACTGGCAATCTGTTTCACATATAATAATATACATGTTTCAATGCTATTCTCTCAAATCATCCTACCCTCGCCTTCTCCCACAGAGTCCAAAAGACTGTCTATACACCTGTGTCTCTTTTGCTGTCTTGCATATAGGGTCATTGTTACCATCTTTCTAAATTCCATATATATGTGCTAGTATACTGTACTGGATTCAAATAAAAATTTTAAATCTTGATGAGATATTTATAAACAAAAATTAAGATTGGCAAGAATATTCAATAAATGAGTATGTCTGATGATGAAAAGGTGGTGACTTAACGGGTTGAGAGGAAGGATAAATCACTGCAAATTTCTAGCTCCAAAACAAGTTAGATGAAAACCTGTCACCACCTGAAGTGGCTCTCTTCCTGCTGAATGTTTTCTGATGTTCTTTATATTAGGTAAGCTTCGTTTGTCCTGATATAGTACCTCTTATGTACTTCGCCTTCCATGTAGCCAGTTGTGTGGTAACAGATTAATTCCTGCTCTATTCAGGTGGGGCAGTGGAAGAGCCCCAGTGTCAGCAGAGGTGTGTTGGTTCCTTTTCTGTCTTGGTCACTATTGCTGGGGGACCTTGGACACGTCACTAGACCTTTAGAAGTCAAGTTTGCTCATCTGGATATGAAATAAGGGGATGGAGCAAGGCTTCTTCATGCTCTGAAGTTTGATCCCACGTATAAAGCTAAGTTTTATAGTAAAGCTTCTCTGAAGATGATTTATCGTTCAGTGAGTGATTTTTTTCATCTCTATATTGTCATCAGAAATAGGTCATTTTTTAAAAATTTTATTTATTTTAATTGGGGGATTATTGCTTTACAATATTGTGTTGGTCTCTGCCATACATCAATAAGTCATTGTTGATTTTTAAAGTCTGGGGTTTGAAAAGATTTATACTGTTCAAAATTGTTTTTAAAAAGTCACTTGAATGGCAGTGGCTGTTCAGTAACACTTGTAATTTTCTGTTTTCTTTGTGTTTCCTTTCTGATATGCAAATGGCCATTTCTTTGATTTCCAGTGGAAAATACAAGAGGAAATGTAAGCACGAACACTGCATCTTGGAATTAAGAAATACGGAGGAGTATCTTAATTACTATTTTTTTAAATTTCAAAGTGAAGGCTTCTGAGGAAGAAAAATGGACTAGACTATCTCAAGAAGGGAGGAAATATTTTATACCACTACAGTATGTGTTTAGAAATAACTATGTTGTTTCTCCTTGTCAAATTTGAGCTGCCATTCATTTTTATCAAACTACTTTCCATCTTCAGAAAGAAACAAACCTTGATATTGTGAGTTTTTAAGTTTACTTTTGTGCCTTTTTAAAAAAAAAAGTGAACATTTTTACTTCATTCCAGGCAGGAGAGGGGAGCATAAATGCACTCTTCTTACAGGGTGACCCCTCTGTTTGTGTGCAAATGGATGAGAATGTATAGGTGGTCATCTGGGACTAAGTGAAATTTCTCTTATGATGTGTTAGCTGTGTTAACTATCCACAATGAGAACCTGGATGATATATCCAGAGCAAAAGGAAAAAAAAAATACCAAAAGCATACACTTTTTTAGAGTTTAGTCATCAGAACAAGCCATTGAGACTTCCATGGAGAGAGTGAATCTAGTTGAAGGAGGCAAGATTCTGCTCCAGCACCACCTTTTGTAGGGAGAGCGCATAGCCGAGGGAATTTGTACCAGATCTGCCTTTGAACGGGGCCTAGGAGAGTGAGGTGGAAGCTTCAAAGCCTTTCTCCTTTCCATCTTTCCTCCCACAGCCATCTCTCCCTCAGAAAGCTAGACTCCTGTTTGGGCAGCTCTCTCCATGGTCCCAGGTGGTGCTGGTGTTGCAGGTTGGCCAGGAAACATCGTTCGCACCATTTCTTAGGTGAGGACATAGACATGGAAAGATGAACTGGTGGGCCCGAAGACACATGGGTTAGTAAAGGACCTTGGATTTGAACCCAAATCACTTAAAGTCCAGGGTGAAGCTCTCTCTGCATGCCTGGTTACTTCTGAAGGAGAGTCTCAGAATATAGCCTGCACTGGTTTGCTGCACTTCCATTATTAAACTTCCAACAGAGTATTAACATCTTTTGTGACCTGGTAGTTTAGAACCATTCAGAGACTATGAAAATCTTACTTTTTTGGCCACAGGAAAAAAAAAAAAAACTCATTCTAGAAAAGAGTGGGTGACATGTCAAGATGTGTCAACCAATTGGTGCTTCTCAGAGGTTGGCCAGCGGCTGGGACGGTGAGCCTGGGCCATCAGCCATGGTGGGGCCAGAAGAGGAGGGGGGAGCAAGGAGTTCACGTTATGGGACACGAGCACGTACTTCCTTGGGCATCACAGTGAGAGGAATGGACCGATAAGGGCAGTCTCTCCAACAGCTCCCTGGCCTGTGGCCTGAGCCTGCTGCCTGGAAGCTTCTGCCTGAGGTTCTGGCTTGGATGGTTGGCCACATGCAGGGAGAGTCAGGGATTACTCACAGCAGCTGTGTGAGGCCCAGTGGGCCTCCTAAGTGGCTTTCTAAGCAGAGGGCTCCTAGGGTGATCCTGGCTGGCCTTGCCTGGCTGAGTCCCTGCAGTTTGCAAGCCTGGATCTCCATCTCTGCCCTCTGTCTTGAGAGACTTTCTTTCAACACACTCTTTTGGCTAAATATGGTTTCTGTTGTTTGCAGTTGATAAGCCAACTGATGCAGCCAGGAAGAAGTGGAATGAGGATTAGAATTGGGTGTGTCAGATACCTGTTGCTTATTCCTCTGTACCCAAAAACGGGATGGGAATCTGAGTGACAGCCAAATCTTATCGTTTAAGCCTTCTTGGGAAATAGGCTTAGAAGTAGATCAGTGGTTAAATAAATCAATAAGTGATCACACACATATATCAATGCACACACATATACACATACATGTTCACATACATGCTTTAATTGATTGGCAAGTTTTCATGAAATGTTGTTTAAGCTCTATGATGCTGATGTTTCTAGAGGCAGGGAGCAGACACGACATTCACTGGGTGGCTGTGAGCACAGGAGGTAATGGGAGGCTACAGAAGTGATATATTGGTTGAGAATAGATTTGGGAGTCAGATTTTATTTTAAACCTACAGCTACTATTAAATAAACCTTTGTGTCTTTGGACAAATTATATATTTTCTTTGGACCTCAGTTTCCTTATCTGTAAAATGGGGATAATTATACTCATTTCACAGAGATTCAAAGCAGTCCAGATAAGGCACCTAGCACAGAACTTGGCACAGAGTGATGGATGGATGGGAGTTATTATTTCCATTTAAATATATCGCCTAGTTTAGTTCTCACAGCAGTACTGAATTTGTCCTTTCTTGAATAAGTTTAGGATTCCTGCTTGTTGGCATATCCTCTTATCCTCTTTTAGAAGGGGACTGTGGGAGTGGGCAAGGAGAGGGTGAGACGGAAGCCATTAGGTGAGGAGGAAGCCATAAGAAGCCACAGCTCTGAGGATCCTCTCTGAGCTCCTGGTCCTAGGGATGCTGCTTGTCTTGGAGATCCTGTTTGTGTCATGCAGTGGGAACCACGGGCAGGTTCTGAGTGACACCAGTCCAGGGCAGCCCACTTCACCAGCAAAGTGATGATGGCAACCAAATCCACTTAGAAAACAAGTCAATCAAAGCATATTCACTAATGAAGACCTAACAGTAACCACGTTGTATTCTATCACAGGAGGTCATATGCATGAAAAATCTTTGGCCGTCTGTTTAGCAAATAACATGTTCTAAAGAAATGTTGGGTTTTCTTGGTGGCTCAGCAACAAAGACTCTGCCTGGCAGTGCAGGATGCAACCTGCATCAACCCAGGATGACTCCTGGGTCGGGAACTTCCCCTGGAGATGGAAATGGCAACCCAGTCCAGTATTCTCACCTGGATAATTCCATGGATACAGCCTGGTGGGCTACAGTCCATGGGGTTGCAAAGAGTTGGATATGACTGAGTGACTCAGTTGGATATGACTGAGTTAGACACAGTCTAACTCTTCTTCCTCTTTTTCTTAGACATGGTCTCTTGGTGGCTTGTAAAAAATGTGGTCAGAATTAGCTTATATAATTCTCACTACAATTTTAAGAGAAGTATGTTGTTTTTCATCTCTGCCTTCCAGAGATGGAAATCTGGAATTGGAAAGAATTCCTTCTGGATTGTGCACCGTGGCAACAACAAACAGGAGATCAAACCTGAATCCTTTGCCATCAACTTTATATTCATTTGTGTACCATCTACCATGTGCCTGGAGCTGGGCTGGGCACCAGGGATCCGTGTCTTGGCTGTGGGCCCCACCTGCAAGGAGCTCACACTGCTCAGGAAGAGTCTTTCCTTTGGGCTATCCTGTCCAAGACCACACCATTTTTTTCCTGGCTCTAATTAATGACCCATTCATATCCTAAGACTAGAGGATGAATGGCTACATTCAGGTTTCCAGTTGATGGCAATTTTCTTTGGAAATTCACCAGTTTGGGGTCTCCATTTCAATCTGCCCACACACTTCACTGTTAAATTGTCAAAAATGATGTGGAATGTGGAAATATTTCTTACAAGGTCCCAAAGGGGTGTTTCAGGAGCCAGTGACACCCTGACTCTCTTCAGTCTGGGGAACAGGCAGGGAGATGCCCCCAAAGTCCATTGCACAGCCAATCGTTGTGTTGTTTTTTGATTTGAATTTGTTTTATTATTATTTTATTAAAAAAATTTTAATTGAAGTATAGTTGATCTGCAGTGTCCTGTTAGTTTCAGGTGTACAGCAAAGTGATTCAGTCATGTATCTATTACATAGGTTATTACATTATAGGATATTACACGATATTGAATACAGTCTGCCATGCTAGACTCTTACTCCAGAAGTGAGACTGCTGGATCATATGGTAGTTCTATTTTTGGTTTTTAAAGGGGCTTACGTACTGTTCTCCATAATGGTTGTACCAATTTACACTCCTACAAGCAGTGTAAGAGGGTTCCCTTTCCTGCACACCCTGTCTAGCATTTATTATTTGTTGACATTTTGATGATGGCCATTCTGACTGTTGGGAGGGGTACAGGGATTCCAGGCAATGAAATGAAAGCAGGAAGATAAGCAGGACAGTCATGGGTGGGGAGAAGAGAATTTAGGATGGTGTTGTACAAATGCCCTGACCTCTTCACCAACGCAGTGACTCCCTGGCCACTGGCGACTTCTCATGGTCCGCATTCCACACCCCTCATGGAGACCTCCTGTTTTAACCACAAGGGTCCATTTCTTGCCTCTGGGCCTCCTTTCCGTTAGTGTTTTTACACACCATTTTGTCTCATTGGCCACAGTCGTCCTCTCCTTAGGCTGTTCACAAGTCCTTATCATTCTTCCAATGATATCCAAAGCCGACACTTGCTTGAATTTCCACACTTCAAAAAAAATGACTGTTCAGAAACAGGCTTACAGACATTGAGAACAAACTTACAGTTATCAGAGAGGAAATGCGGTGATGGGGAGGGATAAATCAGGTTTTTAACCCAGCACATGAAACCACTTCTTATTAGTTTACTCCATTGTAGTTTCTACCTTTCTTTAGACTATAACTTTCAAATGAGGATCTCAAGTCTTTCCATGGGAAACTATTTCACAGACTACTGCAAAAAAAAAAAAAGAGAAATAAGACTAGAATAATCTCCTGGATATTACAGCATTCCAGTTTCTCAGCTAAAAAGCTAAAGTTAATTGTTCCTCTCTGAATAGTTATATAGTGATCATGATATAGACTTAAGAATTTGATTACTTAATTTAGACCATCATATCACTTGATTTGGCATTGCTAGATTGCTGCCGCTGACTTATACATTTCACTTGTAACTTATTGACCATGTAGGCAATCTTATTGAAATTAAACAGAGTACTAAATATAATGCATAGTGCAGAACATAAAGTGTTATGGAATTAATAATAAGCTTCCAGGAGCCAGTCAAGTTTTCAGAACTGTCAGAACTATAAAAGCCTTCAAGTGGAATATTAGTCCATTTAAAATAAAGGACAATTTTATGTTTTATATTTAATGAGAAATTTCCACAGAAATAGCAGCTACTGAACATTCACAACAGAAGTACAGAGATATTAAAAATTAGATGAAATACAAAATATATAAAAATATATGTGCATGTGGGTATATCTGAAAGCTTATGCATATGTGTAAATATGTTGTATGTGACACAGCTCTTGAGTTTTGGAGTTTAGCAACAAATATTAATTAGCACCTTGTACTTGACAGGTATTATGCCAGGTATTAGAGGAGTTACAGAAATGGATAAAACAGTCTTTTCTCAAGGATCCCATAATCTAGAGAGGAGATGGATGCGTGAACAAATAGCTGGCCCACATTGTGATAAGAACCCAACTAGAAGTATGAGGAATGGTTATTGTAGCAGAGAGGAGAGAGCAATTCATCGTTCCCGGGCATGGAAAGCTTCCAGTGGAAAATGACATTGTGGTTTAGCCATAAAGGATTGGTGGGATTTTTCCAAGATAAGAAAGAAATGAAGGGTATTCCAAGCATGAACAAGAGCATGGAAAATTAACAGCCTGGGTTGTAAGGGCAGGAGGAAATGGCAGGAAATGGGTTTGGAATGGTATATGGTACCAGAACCATGGAACACAGAAGGTAGACTGTTAAGGAGCCAAGCTGACAATGAAAGCTTTGGACTTCATGGTCGGTCACCGCAGGAGTCTGAGAAATTTAAAAAGAGAACAGCTTTATGCGCGGACAGAATATACCAGAGGAAGAGGAGGCTGAAAAAGGAAGAGTAGATAGGAATAGAATCAGTAAGATGTTGAAGTACAGGCAGTCACTGAGCAGGAAAGAAAGAGTGCAAATTTGGAAATCATTTGTGAGGTTAAAAAGGAAGCACTGGTGACGGATTAGATGTTGAGGTAGGGAGAAGAGTAGGTGCTTAATAAATATTTCTGGTGTGATAGTGTGGTGATGTTTTAAACGATGCATTCCCTCACCCCACATACAAAATTCCTGTTGCCTCTCACTCAGGTGGCAAAGGCATGTTACCATCTGTGTCCTTAACTTACTGTTATTACTGAAGAAACAGAAAGATTAATGGCAGTGTCTCTGGATGTAACTCCAGGGAAGGGTTCTATCTTGCTCACTTTTCCATATCTAATATGTAGAGCAGAATCTAACACATCCTGGTGTCCAATAAATATTTGTTGAATTAAAAAGAAAGCCAATATTTTGAATGTCAAAATGGAATTTTGGAGCTCATGGTATAGACAACAACTTTTAGGCAAAAAAAAAAAAAAGTGGGAGGAGGGGCTTTGAGTAAATGGTTACTTGGATTTCCATGTCAAGAGCTGAGGCCCTGGCTTAAGCAGGAAGCAGACTATGATTTTCTCCTGTCTGTCCAGATTAGATGAGAATATTAGATGCTGGGATGGGGAGAGAAGGCAGAGCTCTGAGCCTGACACCCTTCAGGGATTAGGTCCAAGGAGGACAGAGGAAAGATGCAACTGGCTGAAAAGTTTGAGGGTCTAAGAGGAAGGAGAACTGAGACCCCATTTCCCTTTGGAACTCAGAGGAGTGCTCCACACCATGCTGGCCTGACAGCTGAGATTCTGGGATGGCACCCCCAGGCAGAGAGACTGGGAGAGCTCCCCCTGGGGTCCAGCAACCAGAGTGACATAGGACAGCATCTTACCTGAGGCTCAGGAGGAGAGAGGCGAGCTGAGATCATTCTTCAGGCACGTCTAGGAGCCAGCGTCTAATGGGAGAGAGGGAGGAAACATAAGAAGGTTTTAGCATCTGAAAGTCTTCGGAGAGCAAGCAGCTATGAAAAATTCTAAAGGCAAAAGGCTTTGTGGAGAGTTTTGGTGTTATGAGTTGGGTTCCTCTTAGCATCTTCTGGGAGAAGACAATGGTATCCCACTCCATACTCTTGCATGGAAAATCCCTTGGATGGAGGAGCCTGGTAGGCTGCAGTCCATGGGGTAGCGAAGAGTCGGACATGACTGAGCGACTTCACTTTCACTCTTCACTTTCATGCATTGGAGAAGGAAATGGCAAGCCACTCCAGTGTTCTTGCCTGGAGAATACCAGGGACGGGGGAGCCTGGTGAGCTGCCATCAATGGGGTCACACAGAGTCGGACACGACTGAAGTGACTTAGCTTAGCTTAGCATCTTCTGAGAAAGTTGAATTAAGTGTTGGATTCTTCTAAAATTATTTTTTATCTGTCATGTCGTGCTTTCTGGGACACCACCTCGCCTGAGACAAAACCTTGGGAGTTCTTGCTTCAGTAGGTTCATGAGAACAAGATCTATGCATAGGAACACACTGAAGAGAGAAATTATTAGAAGTTCTTTCCTGCACCTCCAGGTGATAGTCTAGAATTGCATATAAGTGGAAGGAGTCTCATTTCCTAGTTCTCTGGAAAATGGTAGACTTTTGAAAGCTTATTACCATATTTCATCAACTCTTAGATCCTTTTTCATATAGCTCACATCTTGGAAATCAGGATAGGTTATGCAAATGTAATTATTAGCATTGTTGTTAGTGGTACAAATACTGGTGCCTAATTTTCAGTGGCATCTTAGTTTAATGCAATACAATGTGCATCAGATACTGTCCTGAGCACTTGTATTAGTAATCACTACCATCATACGGACAAGGAAACAGGCATGGGTAAGTTTCATAACTTGCTAAAAGCCATGTGTATCATGCAGAAGGGATTTAAAACAGCTTTCTTCAGAGCGCATGCTTATCTGTACACTATGTCTCTACAGCTACAGAGGGTGCCCCAACAGCTAGGTTTCTCTGCTGTTACCTTACACATTATCACATGGAGTCATTAACACAATCATAAATTGGTGCTGTTTCTTTCCTATTTAATATCTGAGGAAAGTGTTTAAAAAAGGTTAAGTAACGTGAGGTCATATTGTTGGTAAGCAGCAAAAAAGGACTTGGGCCTTGACCTGATCCGGTCTCTCTTTTACCAGCTAAATGCAAACAAAGGCTTTGAAAGGTAATCTGCACAATAAAGGGACAGGAAAGCAACATCCTAAATTCAGACGATTTTTATTTATAGAGATATTTTATAAATGCTCTGTGAAAATATATGTTAAATCTGCTATGACTGAACCCTCCAAAGAATTTATTCTCTATACCAGGGAGAAACAAAATAACGTTTGTAAATTTGTATTTGTTACAAAAAAGTGCCAGGCACTGGGATACTGGCTGTTTTATTTTAAAGGAAACTACATCTGAATTTTAATCCGATCCTATATCTGAATGATAGTTGGCCATAAACACATCCTGGTTTGGCTTTCTGGAGTCTCACACTGCAAACACGAAATTTGGTTGGAACTAAAGGGGCTTATTAAATTCAAACATGATTAAATTCATTGATTCTCCATTAGGTACTGTGTTAAAGACGATGTGTCACTTTGCTTTCATCCTGATTGTAGCAGTTTTAATATTACCTGACTTGCTGATCCTGGTACCAGGCTGCTACTTGCTCTGTCCTATTCACATGTATTTCTGAATCACAGATCTTCTAAGGGACTAATATTTTTAAGGTCACAAAGCCTTGTGTTTGTGTGGTAATTTTGTTTTCTAACCATTTTCAGGGATTATTTTATTATATTTCTACAAGTACTCTGTGAGGTAGGTAAGGCTAGTATTTGCATCCTAGTTTTACACATAAGGAAACAGGCAAATAGAGGTCAAGTGACTTGGAAAGGTCACTGGCATAGTACTAAACTTAGGAACGGAAGACTGGCTTTCATACTCACGTCAACCTGCACTTCTGAAAGGAGCTACATATAAGGCCCGTTTTTAATAAACTTGGCATTAAATGCAAGGTAAATCTACTTGCCTAATATTTAACCAATAATCAATCCTTGAGTTTTCATGATTGATCAGGAGGGATAAAATTTTCCAGTAGGCTAACCATTAGAAGGGTGTCCCTGGTAGCTCAGCCAGTAAAGAATCCACCTTCAATGCAAGAGACCCCAGTTCAATTCCTGGGTTGGGAAGATCCCCTGGAGAAGGGACAGGCTACCCATTCCAGTATTCTTGGGCTTCCCTGGTGGTTCAGATGGTAAATAATCCTCTTGTGATGCAAGAGACTTGGGTTCGATCCCTGGGTTGGGAAGATCCCCTGGAAAAGGAAACAGCTACCCACTTCAGTATCCTTGCCTGGAGAATTCCATGGACAGAGGAGAGGAGCCTGGCGGGCTACAGTCCATGGGGTCTCAAAGAGTAGGACTTGACAGATTCTCACTCCATGAACTGTTAGAAAAGTTATGTAATAGAACCTTATACATGGATTCACTGCTCATCTTACCAAGGGGAGTTTTTGTTCAGAGAACCATATCAGGTATTAAGATTTGTGAGCTTCAGCCACAAATTTACCTGGCTTGCTCACCCACTCTGACTAGTTTAAAAGCACAGATTAAATGTAAAACAGGAAGTGAACTTACAAGAGAAATTAATGCAAATACACTAAGATCTAAACTAGCATTTAAATTGGAGAAGGCAATGGCACCCCACTCCAGTACTTTTGCCTGGAAAATCCATGGATGGAAGAGCCTGGTAGGCTGCAGTCCATGGGGTCACTAAGAGTCGGACACGACTGAGCGACTTCACTTTCACTTTTTACTTTCATGCATTGGAGAAGGAAATGGCAACCCACTCCAGTGTTCTTGCCTGGAGAATCCCAGGGACGGGGAAGCCTGGTGGGCTGCCATCTATGGGGTTGCACAGAGTTGGACATGACTGAAGCGACTTAGCAGCAGCAGCAGCATTTAAATAGCCTGGACTTCTTCTCTACCCTTTCTTTATATACACCATGGCAGAGCCATTATGAACACATTTTTGACAGCCCCTCGGAATGTGTCCAACTACTGGTCTTATTCTCTGGGCCAGTGGTTCTTGTGAGTGTGGGAGTGAGTGCTAGTTAGAAGGAGAAGAGGGCCAGAAAGAGGGACTACCCTATTGGGAGTGTTTTGGAAATTTGTGGGGCCTTTTGTTGTTGCTGTTCTGGTAGCGTATAACCGTAAGATTTACATATTGGAAAACAACTTTTAAATTATAAAATTTATTTCATACCTCTGTAGTGTATTAGGCTATTTTATCAATTAAAAAGATTTATTGGAGTACAGTTGACTTACTGTAATGTTGTATTATGTCAATTAAAAAAATTTACATATATAGGCAAGTATATCATCTACAGTCGACGCATTGGAAAAGACTCTGATGCGAATAAAGATTGAGAGCAAAAGGAGAAAAGGCTGGCAGAGGACGAGATGGCTGAATGGCATCACTGACTCAATGGACATGAGCTTGGTTGAGTGGCATCACTGACTCAATGGACATGAACTTGGGCAAGCTCCAGGAGGTAGGGAGGGACAGGGAGGCCTGGCGTGCTGCAATCCATGGGTCACAGAGTCAGACACAACTTAGTGACTGAACGATAACAACTATCTATGAATTCATTAGAGAGTATAGTAAAGGAAACATCCGAAATATCTGTGATGTAAATGGGAAACTGGTTCTAGGGCATGCTCTAGATTAGGCGTCTCCAAGTGTGGTGAGTGAGTCAGCAGTATCAGTATCACCTGGGAACTTGTTGAAAATAGAAATTCTTATTACTCCAGACTTACTGAACAAGAAATTCTGGGGATGTGGCCCAGCAGTCTGTGTTTTATCAAGGTTTCCAGGAGATACTGATGCTCAAGTTTGAGCACAGCTGCTTGGACTAATGGTACCTGCAGTCACATTATTGTTAAAGGAACACAGAGGTTACTGCTGCTGCTGCTGCTGCTGCTGCTAAGTCGCTTCAGTCGTGTCCGACTCTGTGCGACCCCATAGACAGCAGCCCACCAGACTTCCCCATCCCTGGGATTCTCCTGGCTAGAACACTGGAGTGGGTTGCCATTTCCTTCTCCAATGCATGAAAGTGAAAAGTGAAAGTGAAGTTGCTCAGTCGTGTCAGACTCCTATCGACCCCATGGACTGCAGCCCACAAGGCTCCTCCGTCCATGGGATTTTCCAGGCAAGAGTACTGGAGTGGGGTGCCATTGCCTTCTCCGACAGAGGTTACTACCTTTTCTAACTGCAGTCTTCTGGCTTTTACACCTATGCAAAGCCAATGCTTTCTTGGTCAATCATTCTAGCGAAGAGGGCGGGGCTGGACCTGAGGGCTGTAAGCAAGGTCCTCTGTCACCTTCTGTCACCTCACACCTCTCTAGCGCTTATGCTTCAAAAATTTCTGCCTCAGCACAGGTCTTCTGTGAGCTAAACTGTTTTTATCTGTTGAGATTTTGCATGTCTGGCGATAACCATAAGGAGTAGGGATGGCATTATCGCTTATGAAAATTATTTACAATTCACCCAATATTGAGTGTGGGGGACCTTGAGAAATATAAGGAATTGTATTGCATTGGCCAAAAAGTTCCTTTGGGTTTTTCCATACTATCTTATGGAATTTTTGGCCAACCCAACAGTATTTTGGACCCAAATTGGCAAAGAAATGTGCTTGGTTAAAATAAACATTAATAAAGAGTAAAGAGATTTGGGGTGAGAGGCACTGGAGAGAGAGAGATAGGGAAGAGAAACAGAGAAAAAGGGAGGGAGGAAGGAAGGGGGAGAGAAATATTCAGAGATAAATTCAACCAGGGAGATGCACAAAGGTCTTCTATTTGGGAGCAGACACACACTCACTCACACACACACACGCGCATGTGCTCCCATGCTCACTGTGGGATAGTAACACTGCTGGTTAACTGTCCCTTAGGATACCTGTTGAGAGCTGTACTTGGTCTTCCATGGATGACAAATATGCAACAGACAAGTTAAATACTTGAGTTTGATGTTTAAATGAAGCTCTCAGACTTCTATACTGTAACAACATAGTCTGTATTCCCTGAAAATGCTCTTATGAATTGTGGACCTTACTTTTATGTGGTTTTTAACAGTGATAAAAAACTATGACGTTTCGTTTTTAAAACAGTATACAATGAGACAATGTGACCAAAATTAAAGGTCAGAATATTTTTGTAAGTTTTGAGTGAATATATATCGATGTTAATTAAAATTTGAAAAAGTATGACAACTTTGAGAGGTTTTTTCTTCTTTAAAGGATAACATTTGTACAAAAACTAAAAAAAAGTATTATTACACCAGCAGTCACATTATCGTTTAAAATAATGGAAGAAAATCAGAATCGTCTTATGTAGGCCTATGAAGACTGACAATGACAAGAATATTTCTATCTAAAACAGTGAAAAGCACTGTACCATTTAAGCAGGGCACACCCTAAATTAAAGTTCTTTAAATAGCCATGAACAGAGATATTAAGACAGTCTCTTTACTTTTCAAAATTTTATCACTTTATGCCTGTATTTTCTGGAAAAAATACTATTTCTTTGGATTACATAGAGGATCACTACCAAATGATCTACATCACTTTATAATAACTTAGATATTTCGTCTGTGCCATATCTAATAATTTTCTGGATGAAAAGTATCAATCGTAAAAATTAACCTTTGCAAAGTCTGCACCTTTCCATTGTTACACCATACTGAAAACTCTTCTTAAAGGCTCAGATAATACGATAAGACATGACTGCCACCATGTGGGCAGTAAGATGATACAGATTTCAAAATCAAATAAACCTTCAATTTAATAAGAGAATGACCATATTCTTTATTCTGAAAATGCAATGAAAACAATGATAAGAATAGTCAGTCCTCTGTGAGCTCCACGTTCTATATCCATCAATGTGATGTTCATTTTTGGTACAAGTAGGTGGGACACTGACAAAATTAACTAGCAAAATGCCATTACAGAAATTATCTAGTCTCACTACCTCGTGTGTTCCACAGGCCCACAGCATGTTATTACTTGGAAGCTTGTCGGAGATGCAAAGTCACGCCCCACCTTAGAAACTTGGAATCCAAATCTGAATTTTGACAAGATGCTGAGGACTGTCCTACATGCTCAAGGTCAAATGCTTTCATCTGCAGCTGGACCCTCGCCCTTACCTGTACTTCCCACCCAACGAAGGGGCGGGTAACCTTCACCAAAAAGTTCAGACAGTTAAGAAAAGTATTGCTTGTTTTACTTGAATTATCTGATTAACTTGACTTTTCCTTTGCAGATGTAGAAATCTACTTCATTATTTGCTGAGGTTAAACTACTGGATTAATTCC
Source organism: Bos taurus (assembly GCF_002263795.3). NCBI lineage: Eukaryota > Metazoa > Chordata > Mammalia > Artiodactyla > Bovidae > Bos > Bos taurus. The sequence continues at coordinate 84,666,386 of NC_037336.1, read as the reverse complement.
ACAATTTAGAGAAAACATTAAAACGAATTTTTCAGAAAAAAAGGGCTTATTTAGTTTTCAGAGAGATTAGAGTATTTTATTTTGCCCAATCAGAGCCCTTCAGCATAAAGAGACATTCATATACATACATATGAACATTTCCCAGAAACATTAATTTATAATACATTTTTTAAAATACCAGCTTAACGGTATTTATTTACAAAAATATTTCATTACCTACTTTTAAACCTTTTGCTGTGATGACAGTTTGTAAAGTACAGGAATGCAAAATAACTACAAAGTTTAACACATTTTTCTGTGTTTGCAATAGTGCTTTTTTTTTTTTTTAATGAAACAGTACACAGAGATGCGTTTTTTAATCATATTGAAAATGCATATTCCAGCAATCACCTTTGAGATAGTTACTGGACTGAGCAAGATTTAAAAAAAAAAAAGTAAGTGCAGCAACTGAAAACTATCTGCATGTACATTTCAAGGTGGACACTAGCTCGAGCTCTGTATCAAGCATGCTCGCCCCTGAGTGGACAGTGTTAGCAAAACTGAATCTTGCTCTTTTTAACATTGTTTTTGGTGTTGCATTTACAATGAACCAATAGTATAAGTAGGAAGCAAGATGTTTTTCCAGTTCTATCATGTTAAGCAGAGGTCACACCTAAGGATCACAGTACCATTTATTTACAAAAAAAATTAAAAATTTAAAACATGATTTACCCTTTTTGCATTACTGTCTATTGGTATGTTGAATCTGTTTCCAATTCCTTACATTGTCTTCAGTGGAAGCAAAATTTAAACAACACAAAACACACTGCATAAAAAAAACCCCAAAACTCCCAAATAAATAGGATTCCATTGTCATTAGCCTATATCCATTTTAAATGCCCAAGCCAAACAACCTACAATAAATTAATACTGATTTATTTACATCACATACACTATAAATTTTTAATGTAACCTATAAGCCTCATTGTGAAATACTGGCAAAACTGACATTCATGATTTTTCTGATGTAAAGAGTGCAATAAAAAGCGCAATTTCACATAGTCCTGGACTACTGCACTCCATTTGTAAATGAGTGTGTCTAGTAATTTAAGACTGTATTCGAAACTGAAGAAAGCAATGTTATAAGCTTGACAACTGGGAAGTTATTAAAACCATTTAATTCAGCTGAGAAAGGTAAGCAAAAGTTTTCCCTTTAATTTTGTTGTTGTTACCACTATTTTCTGTCCACAGAACCTTTAAAACTTCTGTGGTATAGTAAGATCATTAATATTCACAGGAAAAATAATTCCCATAGCACTTTACAAGAAATTGATCAGTGATGAAAAGTATAATTAAAAAAAACTGTGAACAGTATCTTCACATTCATTTTCAAATGAAAAAAAATAACTTATGGGCATAAATTTCAACTCAAGAAAACAAACACCCTGAAAGGGAAAAGAACAAAAAGAAGACACTTAAAGATAGAGAAATGCTCTTTTTCAAAGTAAATACAGATTAAAAAGTCTAGGAATATTGATCAAGTATCAAACTGATAAGGAACAAATTCTATAAACTACAAAATAAAAACCTTCATTGACAAAAATACATAAACTCTGTTTTCATTTTTGGAAATTTATTTTTAAAAAAGGTAGAAGAAAATATCTGGAAAACTAAACATATATATATATATATATATATATTTTAAAACAATAGTTAAGGTAGGCATCCAACAGCAAGCTGCAGGTATTGAGAAAGACCTTGTAATTATTGTTGTGGGCATTTTCCCCAAAATAAAATTAATATTTGAAAATGCTCAATAGAGGGTTTCTTTTAACCATAGGAATGGTATCTTTCCTGTCATGTGTGAAGACTTTTGAATGATGTATGCTTCTTTAAAATTAATTGTATCTCGATATGAGATACCAGTATTTCTTATTATAAGCGTAAAACATAACTTTTTGTATGGATAATATACATACTTTTTAAGTACTTCGACTTAAACTTAACAAGTTCACCATTTTTAAAATTAAAGAATACATTTATAAAAATTCCATTTTAAAACTAAAAGTATATTCTCTAGCAGTATGTATAAATATAACATGTTACTGTATGATCTTAAAACAAATCTGAAAGTGTTGCAATAATTTAAGACCTAGAACACTGAAACAAACAGCATATGATTTTACTATTTTTTATCCTTGAAAACTATATAAAACCCTATTGAAGGTTTTAAAACTATGATCAGTTTAATTGTTTAAACTAGCAGCATATTCATGATTTTGGTATGTTTTATACATATGTGTCACTTGATTTGAATGGAGAAATGTGAATTCAATGACAATAAAAAGTCTTCTTTACCTAAAAAAGTGCAGAAAAAATTCAAGTTTAAAGTTCAGTGCTCTTTATTTTGCAAAAACAAACAAAATCCCAAAAGTTAAAATGTAAAATAAATCTCTGCCACACAAAATTTACCTTTGGATATAGCTTTTCTAATGTCACGTGAGAAAATGCCTTAAGCAAAACATATATGGAATACAGAACTCAGGGTGAAACTTTGAAGTCCATGGTGTCTTTCGCCTATTTTTCCTTTCCTCAGTTGTTTTCCCACCACTCCTGTAATCAAAAACTATGTAACACTTTCAGACTTGTTTAAAACAGATATCTACACAAAATAACTTCAGAGAAACCTACAATTAAAAAGTTCTAAGGAAAAGAGATATGTCTTTCTTTAAAGTTCTGTACTTAAATTGTCATCTACTACACATAATAACAGACCATTAGCAGCATTTTTTCACATCCATAAGAAAATCAAATAAGAAGTTAGCAATAGCTAACCATAAGAAGTTAGCAATAGCTCAGTTATATCTATAACCATTTTTGGAAACAGTACAATTGAAATGCAAACCAAGGGAATTAAGATGATGCAAAACTTCAAATGATGTAATATACAGAAGTTATCAGAAAGTTTCAAATAATCTTCTAAAGCAAATACATATGGATTTTGGTTTGAAAAGTGAAATGAACCAGATATGTGGTACATATATGGAAACCACTTCCTATTGACAGACTGCTAGTCAATGAATACTTCAATGATTTTAGAGTCAAGGACAAAGGCAACAAAAAATAATGTTTGAAGATATGGAGGAAGCACATAAAAATCTTTCATTTTTCTAATATTTTCTATTTTGACTTTTTTTTTTTGGTTTGTTTTCCTGAAATCTTGGCTTGCTGGTGACTATAACTTTTTGTGTTAGAAAAAAAATAGAGATGTTACCTCTCAAATTACAATAAATTCCCTGGGTTAGTTATTACTGCAGACTGTCTCTTATCTACAGACTGAATCAAGTATAACTCTGAGAAGCTTATTTCCTATTTTCAAAAATACTTCAAGCTTTCTAATCCTACGTGAGTTTCTAGTTTGCTGTGCATAATTTGTAGATTAATTTAAAAATGAAATAAAATAACTCGAAATATTGATTCAAGGTTTTCTTATAAAATCCACCTCAGGTAAATGTATTTACTTCTCTATTTGAAAATAATTACAAGATTGGTTCATTTTATATACAACAGGAAAAATGACAGTTGATATAAAAATTAAGTTGATATACAATTAACACAAAACAACATAGCAAATCAAATAATTGGAGCTAATATGCCCTTACACATGAATGGGGAACCAACCATTCATGTATATTACTTTACTTAGTGCTTCTCAACTTCAAATCCATTAACTACTGATTTTACTGATGACACGAAACTGTACCTTTAAAAAATGGCCTTTGAAAACTTCCTGTGACATATCATGGAACAGTGGGTTTATTAGATAATATATGATACAAATTAAGCAATTTGTAAACTGCTACATGTTCATTATAAAGCTGGCATTAACTAAACAGAAATGTTACTCATAGGTCTTCCTACAAATTCAAAAACTTTTGAAAATGACTGTATTTTAAAAATATTTCTTTTGGCTTGATCAATCATCTCTATCACATATATTCAATCTCTCCCTAATGACAAAGTAAATTTTAATGTAAACTTTCATATCCCGTAGTGCACGTCATAAAATGTAAACATAAGAGCTTTATCAATGAAAACAGTAAAGAGGAAAAACACAAAACAGACTTGTGAAATTAACATGTTCTATATAAACCTTTAATGATTGTATGGAATAGAAAAACAACCATCATGTTTGCTATCAATTTGTGCTCTGATTATTTCTTAATGACAAAAGAAAATGGTTTTAAACTATTTTTTTGTAGAAGAAAATATTTTAAATTTCATTAAGTATAATGCTTATAGATTATTCATCCTTTGTCGCTTTCAGAACGATCGGTAATAATCTCGGATGAGCCTGCAGAATGAGCTCACCTACTTCCGGGTCTATCCCATTATCTCTCTTCTGTCTGTGTGTGCTGTTTTACTACCAGTCACTTACTGTCCACTGATGGTCTCATTTGCTTTATACTCCAGTACAGAAATAATTTAGTGACCAAAATGCACGTATTTTCCTTTTCGGTTTTTCAAAACCTTGAAAGGACACGTACAGATTTATAGTATATTTCTACAGAAAATACTTTGTAGGTCAGACTAGACTCTTAGATAATTATTGACAATGGATGCTTTTGAGTTTTTCCATGCGACGGCATGTGCACTAAGAGTTAATTGCCTCATCACCTGAGTGTACTGGAACTGTTAGCAAATGAAGGGCGCTTTTTTTTATTTTTAAAGGGAGCTGAACATTTTACTGAAATAATGAAACATTTTTTAAAGCAATTTTAATCAAACAATGCAAAGGTACATTGGGTTAAACATTTTATAAAAATTCAAGCAAAATTAAAAACTTAGCTGATTTCAACATCTCCACAAATTTAACCAGTAAGTATTTTGGTCAAATCCACCTTTAGCTGAATTAATGAGCACAATGACAAGAGACATTGAAGTATTCTCCTCAGCACAATGGAGGTTTTCCTCACTTTCCACACTGCACAGTCACTACATGGAAACTCCCAGAATGATGAGCAGTTCAGTCATGCTCTACACTTTTCTTTTCAATGAAAAGTGATGTATCGCCTTGTTTTGCTTTTGACAAAATATGGACTAAACACAAGTATACAATAACAAGAATCCAAGGGTAGCCCATACACAAGTCAACTATGTGTATGTTTTTATTATTTAAAGCCCACCATTCAGCTTATCTGTCTAAAGATATGGTAACAAACAGTTTGTTGTTTTTTTTTTTCACTAATGATACTGATGACCAGTCAGCTGAAGGGAGGGAAAGTCCAAGACAGCAGTTTATACTTCAGTCAATGATACAAACATAACTGTTTCAGCTTTGAGACTTCTGACTTACTGCTTCTCCCTCAAAGAGGTCAAACACTGATGGAAACAGGACAGCACGGAATCTGTTGGCATATGAAAGTTTAATACAGGAATGATCCAGGAATAGTCCCTGCCACGTCTCCTCGAATCTCTCTGTTTCTTCATTTGTAACAAGTGACCACCATGCTAATTCCCAGACTGTCAGCTCATAGCTGGCCCGCACCATCTACTCCTCCTTGAGTGTGTGTGAGCACGCCTCAGTTAAAGCCACACGACTGAGGTAAGACAGGGCGTGATTGTGCTAGGAAAGAGCAGTATCCAGTGACAAACATCCCTTTCTTGTTAACTTTCTAAAGTGAAATCAATAACATAAAAAAGGAAAATTCTTTTTCCTTCTGGCTGATGTTGAACTTTAGCTGGGTTTCTGGTTATCAGAACTGGTACCACTTCTTATCTTTGTATTTCAACATCATCTAAAGGGGAGAAAATAAGAAAAAAACATGTTTAAAAAATGTTTAAGAATAACAACAGAATAACAGAATAACAACATTTATAAACTGGTTTCTATAGTTTTCTAAAACATTAAAATTATTCTGAAGCATTCTACAGTTTTTAATATTCAGTATTCATACTGAATGCAAGAAATAAGAACTGTTCTGTTTCAAGGAAAAAAAGACTGTAACTATGAAGAACGAGCATAGAAGGTCCTCACATTTCTTAAAAGACATGATATAAGTAAGTTTTAGCTCAGTGCATTCTTTGGTGACATAAGCTAATAACTTAAAAAATAAGTAACTTTCAGTTCTCTTAACTGAATTAAAAATAAAGCTTAAAGAACCTGGAGAAGGCAAGGCCGAGACTAGTACTGCTGCCGTCTACAGTTTGCTGAGCCGCTGTCTCTGAGCCATGCATGTTCCCTGCATGGATTCACTTGATCCTCACAACAACTCTATGTGCTGGGCATCGTTAGTCTCCCTGTTTTACAAATGAAGAAACTGAGGCTTAAAGAGGTTAGCCAAGATAACACAGTGGTGAAACTGGGATTTGAACTCATGTAGTCTAATCTAAAAACCCATGATTTAATCAACTCAATGTACTGTCTTTTTTATACTCTCAAATATGGCTGAGGAACATTTGGTAGAAGGGAAAAGCTAACAGCTAGGGATTGAGCTCTTGGCTAAATATTTAGACTGTAGATACATTCTGAGGCTGACTGAAATGTTACATGCCTTAGAGATCATAGTCAGGTTCATTGTTATGTGAACATAAGTCTTGACTTAGATTTGAAGGCATGGTGGGCTGCCGTCTATGGGGTCGCACAGAGTCGGACACGACTGAAGTGACTTAGCAGCAGCAGCAGCCTTTTTCTGAGATGTGTGGCCCTCATACAAGGACTCACAAAAATCTCTTTGAAAACCTGGAAAAATCTCTTAGCTCAAGTTACCTCTTTCATACATGCTAGCTGTCAACATTATTGAGCAAGCTAGAGATGGCTTTTGACCTAAAGTTTAAAGAAGAGCTATTACTGACAGACTGGGTACTCAAATGTAAAAACAACCTTAATACAGTGTCTTCAGGTAATAAAAGCAAAATGTCTTTGAGGGCTAGGCTAGGAACTAAATGTGAGAAGTAGCCCAGTATGAAGTATCAGGGAGTGGCAGACCTGTCAAAATGAGAAACATGTACTCCATTCCACCTGCTGCTGTTGCTAAGTCACCTCAGTCGTGTCCTACTCTGTGCGACCCCAGAGACTGCAGCCCCCCAGGCTCCCCTGTCCCTAGGATTCTCCAGGCAAGAGTATTGGAGTGGGTTGCCAGTTCCTTCTCCAATGCATGAAAGTGAAAGTGAAGTCGCTCAGTCGTGCCGGACTCTTAGCGACCCCATGGACTGCAGCCTATCAGGCTCCTCTGCCCGTGAGATTTTCCAGGCAAGAGTACTGGAGTGGGTTGCCATTGCCTTCTCTGCCATTCCACCTAACAGACTTCAGTTTTTCAAGGGTGTTACTCTGGCTAACAAAGTGTATTTGTAGGAGGGCCAATTAGGGCTCCCTTACTTCATAGTCTCTGTTTCTAACCTCCACCACAGCTTCCTCGTTCATCATGAATTCACTGCAAAAATGCACATTACTCCTCTGCATGAATTGGTCTACAGACACATTTAGTATCATTTCGCTGGATTAAATCTACCTAAAGAATCAAGAGATAAATTATTTTCTTTTCTAGCAGAAGTTAGTAGTACAATCTGAGGAATTTAGGAAAATTAACTTTGTTTTTATTGATTTTGTTTAAAAAAAAAAGCCTGAAGGGGGAGCAGGTTCCTTCAAAATTAATAAACTTCAGTTAAGAGATCAAAGGCTACTTAGAGTCTTGTAATGGTTCCCTCTAGTGGCAAAATTTAGGAATCTGCAACCATACTGAGGATATGAGAAGAAAATTTGTGTGTCAAAATACAACAGATATAAAAATACAATAATTTTCATACTTGCTTTATCTAGGCTTTTTGCCTTAGGTATCTGTTTGACAGACATACCTCGTGAGCATGTTTAGAGAATGAGTCTGCACTGGATAACATAGCTGCAGTCCTTTCTTCCAGGTCGCTAAGTTTCTGCCCTCTCTCGTCCAGTGCCAGCCGGGCTCGTGCGAGTTCACCAACAACGCCAGATGCCGCTCCTTTCACGCCTTCAATGCCACCAGGGCCAGGGATGTGCTGAGCAAGGCTCCTTGAAGCCTTTCCTGAGGACGATTCTCCAACTGAATGATTTGACACATGAAAGAGTAACCCAGAAAATGAAAACTTTAATTAATGTAAAATTCTATCTTCTGATAGCATTAAAACACACTTGACTGACAATATAATTGAAGTATTTTTATATATTACTTTGTAACTATTATGTATTTTATTATGATTGTTTTAGCAATTAACTTTTAGATACTTTTCAAGTATATAGAAATACAACATATATTAATAAATATTTCATTCTAGTTCATATAGTAGAACTTGAGCAAAAAAGTGACAATTATTTGTTGGAATGGATGATGGGTACACTGATACCACTTTAATAACAGTAAAAAAATCACTCTTAAGTGTCCAAAAATTAAAGATATTTAAATTCAAAGACACAGATTTAAATATACGTATTTGTTTTATTCACTCTGTACTTTCCTCACACTTGAAATACTATGCTTCGGCTTAGAAGAAAAATGTAGAATTTATTCAGTATTTCTTTTCAGTCTCCAAAAGTTGTATGTAACCACATTCCTTTCTTTCTATCCATTTATCTTGTTGCTTACCAAATAGATCACGTTTGTCTTCAACAGATCTCAGGAATTTATTGCTTCCTTTTTCTTTGCAACCTAGACCCTCATGACCTAACAACCTAATGCCTGCAAGTCTTCAAAATTCTGTTAAAAACTGATGTCAGATTCCCTCTTACTTTAGTATACATTTCCTTCTTTAGAAATGTAATTCATACCATAAAATTTACTCCTAAACAATTCAGTAACTTGAAGTTTATTCAGAAGGCTGTACAACTACTAATTCTCAAGCATTTTTATCACTCAAAAACAAAACACCCAAACAATTACATGATTATTAGCAGTGATTTTCCATTTCCTCCTCGTCTCAGTCCTTGGCAATCAATAATCCCCTCTGTCTCCATAAATTTTCCTATTCTGAACATTTCATACAAATGATTCACACACTTCTTTCACTTAATGTCAAGATTCAATCATATGGTAGCATGTGGCAGTACTTCATCCTTTTTAATAATCGAGTAATATTCTATTGTATGGATATGGATATATAACATTTTGTTTATCTATTCATCAGTTGATGGGCATTTGAGTTGTTGCCAATTTTTGGCTGTTATGAATAATGCTGCTATGAATATCTGTACGTTTTTGTGTGAACACATGTTTTCAATTCTCTTGGGTGTACACTTAGTCATGGAATTGTTGGGTCACGTAACTTCATGTTTAACTTCTTGAGAAATTGCTGGAGTTTTCCAAAGAGGTTACACTATTTTATATTTCCACCAGCAACTTGTAAGGGTTCCAATTTCTCCATATTCTTGAGAAGATCATCTTTTTGAATACAGCCATCCTAGTAAATGTGAAGTGGTATTTCATGGTGGTTTTCATTTGCATTTCTCTAACGACAAAAGATATTGAGCATCTTTGCATGTGTTTATTGGCAATTTGTATGTTTTCTTTGGAGAAAAGTCTATTCAAACCCTTTGCCCATTTAAAATTGGACTATTTGGCTTTTTATTGTTGAGTAAGAATAAAAAAATTTTAAGAATTTTTTTTAACACTCTGGCTATTAGACTCAATAGATATCATTATGTTTTCTTACTTCTAATTTTAGAACTCAATTTATTGTTTTCTTTGGTTGGTTTTGATTTAGGTGTCATATCTGAGAAACCATTGTGTAATCTAAGGTTGCAAAGATTTATACTTAGGTTTTCTTCTAAGAGTTTTATAGTTTTAGCTCTTACATTGAGGTCTTTGATCCATTTTGAGTTATTAATCTTTGTGTATGGTATGAGTTGGATTCTCTTGCATGTGGATATCCACTGTCCCAACACCATCTGTTAAAAGACCACTCTTTCACCATTGGAGTTTCTTGGCGTCCATGTAGAAAATCACCTGACCACACATGTATGGGCTTGTTTCTGGACATTCAATTCTTTTCCATTGGTCTATGTATCCATTCTAATGCCTGTACCACACTATCTTGATCGATCCCCGATGTGTAACAACACTGGAAATCAAAATGTGACTCAGATCTTTTTTCTTTACAAAAAAAAGTGTGTGTGTGTGGCTATTTTGAATCCTTTCCATTTCCATATGAATCTTAGAAGCAGCTTATTTCTTTCTTCAAAAAACCGGCTTGGACTTTGACAGGGATTGTGTTGAATATATAGATCAATATGGGGAGTACTGCCATCTCAGCAACATTAAATTTTCCAATCCATGAACGCAGATATTAATCCATTTATGTCTTAATTTCTTTAAATGATGTTTGAATTTTTTAGCATATTTTTTAGTGTATGTTCTAGTATTTCATCTTTTTGATAAAGGAAACTCCTTTCTTAATTTTTGTTTTGTCCATTGCTAGTGTATAGAAATGCAATTGACTCTTTATATGGACCTTGTATCCTAAAATCTTGTTGAACATGTTTATTGCCTAGAATGTGTTTTATTTTTTAATTAAAATTTTATTTTGGCTGCACAGTGCAGCTTGCAGGATCTTATTCCCCAAGCAGGGATTGAGCCCCGGGCCACAGCAGTGGAAGCGCTGAGTCCTAACCACCAGTAGTGAACCACTGTGTGTGTGGTTTCCTGAAGATTTTCTACAGGCAGGGCTGTCATCTGCAAAGAGAGACAGTTTCATTCCTTCCATTCCAACTGCATGCCAGCTATAGTCTTTTTGCCTAATTGCCCTGGTTAAAGACTCTAGTACAGTGTTAAACAGAAAAGGAGAGAACTTTTGAATTCCCAAATAAAATTTAGAGTAAGTTACAAAGTTTGGGGCAGCGAGTTGATAAGGGCTTCATTAAATGTTTATTTGTGTATATGCTCACATCAGTTTTACTCTTAAGCTATGGCTTAAGTCCTTAAGCTTGGTCCTTGGGGTCCTTTCAAAGAGGAAGCGTTATTTATCAGGGTTGCCACCTTAGCCAATTCTGGGAGCCTACCTGGCTGGTCTTAACACAGTTCAGAACTGCAGCTTGCTGCTTTAGATTAGCGAAGTACTCCAGGGCAAAAGTGGCCTCAGGCTGCAATACTTACCACCTTTCCCCATGTGTATTTTCTTCATTATGTCGTTAGCTCATTGATGTTTATAAAAATTGAATTTTGTACAGCTTTATCAATTAATTTTGGTAAGAATGTTATTCTAAATAATCAGTCCCCCATGACTTGAAGAGCAGTCATTTTTTAAATGAATTACAACTGACCAATCCTCATTACCCAGATGACTGACCAATCATTAGGATAAATTTTTAAAATGAAACTGTACTACACTCTTACTTGCTAATATTTAGTCTTACAGTTTTTCTAGTAAACTAAACAGAAAAGGAAAATTTTAGAATATTCTAGTAAAAAACAAAGAATAAAAGAAAATAAAAATTCAAGAATAGCTAATAGCTCCTATTTGAAAGAAAGGTGAAACATTCATCAATTTACTAGTTCATTCAAGGACCAGTTTCCAATTTGTGCCAATTCTATGGAAGATAGTACATGAACTAGACTTTACATTTTAAATAAGCTTCTAAGTGCAATGAGAGTAGTTCCGGAGGTTTTGTAAGATAAAATAAATGTTTATGTAAAAACTTTTTCGAAGTTAAGGTTATCAACTAAAGTCTATTACAGAATTAAAATAATAATAAAGATCATATTTAACGAAAGTTAGAAAATATTTTCAAATTACTCACTTAAAGTTTATTCCTTTTTAGCCTGAAGCCATGCTGATTTTGATTTGCTGAGTAAACTATTCCCCTGATTTGAGTTAGAATATGGCAGAAAACAATTTTATGCATTTTGCTAAAAGATGGATCCATCAATTGTCGTGACAGAGAGGAAAAAGGTGAACATAAATTTATACACGTAATAAAAATTTACATGGCTTGAATGTTTGTTTTATAGATATATTATCCAAATTAAATAAATCAACTTACATAGTTCTTCTCTATCAAGAGATTGTGCACCACCTCCAAACAAGCCTTTAAAGAATCCCCTGTTTGGTGCTTCAGGTGTTTCTACAGGAGTGAAGAGTTCACCCAACATTTCCTTTAAAATCAAAACAGATTGTAATTGTTAAAGTTTCAGGGACACTAAACTATAATCACAAAACCAGCCCTGTAAACTCTTTAACTAAAACTTATAACATCAGCTGTTGAGGTTCACAATTAATGAGCACATTTCAAATGATCAGATCTAGAACAGTCTGATTTGGTCAAACAGTAAATTAAGATTAATTTGATTAAGAGTAACTTGTTGTTTGCTACTTTGGCTAGATTACTTTCTTCACATTTTAAACAAAGATGATTTAAGCTTAAACTGTAAGGAGATTCCAATATTTATGATAAAATATTCATATAACTATAACTTATTATCAAGAATTGGTAACTGTATTAATAACTAGGTCTTCTTACATTAGAAATAAGAAAATATATTAGCAAATGGAAGTCTAGTGTAATGATAGCTGAGTCAGAAAATCAGTAGTTTAGAAAGACACATCTTTTTTCATAAACATATGCTGGGAACAGAATTATGCCAACATACACCTGGAATTCCAGAAATCTGGCTGAGAGGTGGAAAGGCTTCTTTCTATACTGTCAGATTTTCCTGAAATTTTTGTCAATATTCTTCAGAGCACAGAAACGGTAAAGGTAAGTCAGCAGACAAGAAAAACTGCTGCCATTTTACTGACTTTGTAGATGAGACATAAAGAGAGAAGAGAAGTTTCTATAAAAGAAGGATGGTAGCAATATTATTTACAAGGCAACTCTGGGAACCTTTAAAAGCAAAATAAAAGTATAGTGAGGCTTGGGACTGCATTTCTGCCCAGTAAAGAGAAGTAGCTATGATGGAAATGACAAGTACACGATTGGTTCCAGGTAGTTCTGTCTGATATTACATTATAGTTGGAGCTAAAAATATGTACTTTTTAGAGTTTCTTTCTTAGGGCTGGGCTAAGCAAGTTAATAAAGGATGTCCCAAGATTTTACTTTTAGACATATCCATATTTCTTTTTTTCATTTTTTGGTTGCACCTTTTGTTTTGTGGGATTTTAATTCCCTGACCAGAGATTGAGGCCAGGCCCTCAGCTATAATGAGAGCATGGAGTCTTAACCACTGACTGCCAGGGAATTCACAGGTACACCCGTATTAATGTTGTCTCCCCAACCAGATTATAAATGAAAGGAGATAATGTTAACAATATACAACACAGAGTTTCATTTATAAGGCTGAAGTGGATTGAAGGCTTTACATTTAAATTTTCTTTCCTCTTGATTTCTATAAAGTGGAGTAAAACTAGAATGAAAAACTCCCTAAAGTCAATCAATCAAACCTGTTAAAATCCACCATAGAATATACTAATACCTATTATTTAATTCAAATTTACATTTGCCTGTATAACAAAGGTGATTTTAGACATATTTCCAATCTTTTTTATACAATACTCTACAGATTATAATTTAAACTGCATTTATTAAGTCGATACAACAAACTGCAAACAGCTACCATTTGAGTGTCTTTTATGCTAAATCAATAATAAGAGATATATAGACATATATAGAGCAACCCACTCCAGTATTCTTGCCTGGAGAATCCCAGGGACGGGGGAGCCTGGTGGGCTGCCGTCTATGGGGTCACACAGAGTCGGACACGACTAAAGCGACTTAGCAGCAGCAGCAGCAGCACAGAGTCACAGCATAGAGTAATACGACAGATATAGAGTCACAGCATAAAAATACACTCTTTCAAATTTACCTCACTTTAGAACAGTGGTTTACTCTTCTTACTTAGTATTTAATGATCATGTAATTTTGTAAGTATAAAGTAGGATATTTAAAATGCAGAGATTATAGTTATAAATTAAGAGTCACTATAGTGTACTGGGATGAGTATAAATTGGAACCACATGGACCTGGGTTTGATTCTCACCTCTGCCTTTTACATGCAGAGGGATCTTAGGCAAGTCAGTCTCTCAGAGAACTGGTTTCCGTAACTTTATAAAGAAGTAATATTAATACTTACCTCTCAGGAATGTTACCAGGATTAAAGATAATGAAGAATATCTTTAATGAGTTAAGGATAACACAAAATGCCAAGATTAGATACTGAGTGATGTATACATTAAATAGAAAAACCTCCTTTCACATGGAGATGAAATAAATTAGAAAATATGAAGTCATTTATCTTTAGATTACCATTGTGAACATATACCTTTAAAGGAAGTTTAAAATTAGGCATTTCTTAAAGAATCTGCACAGTCTGTGATTAGTATTAGGATTTGGAGAGGAATACTGATGTTAAAAAAGTTATGTATTTCAATACCATTGAATAGTATCTTAAATACTTTTCATTTGTATTTAAATAAAAATTTTAATTATGATAAACATATTCTTTAGGATAATTAACTTTAATGACTAATAAACAATGGTGAAATCTAAATAGATTTTTATTATCTGTGATATTTCTCTACATCTAGTAATAGTAATACATCTGAAACAATGTCTGGAACTTTTAAACTACTCTAAAATATGAAGGTACAGAAACAAATATACTTGTCTGATGTTAGACAACTGTATCTCATTTGTGTTAATAAGTGATAAAATACAGGAATCTAATTTCATGAATGAGTCAATGCATACGCTTTATCACTTTTTTCTTAAACTGAACTGTAATATTAGCTGACTTATTTTATTACCTTCAGATATACAACATAGTGATTCAATATTTGTACAGATCACACTCCATTTAAAGTTATCATGAAACTGGGCCTTTCCTGGTGGCCCAGTAGCTAAGACTGTACTCCCAGTGCTGGGGGCCTGGGTTTGATTCCTGGTCAGGGAACTAGATCCCACATGCTGCAGTTAAAGAGCCTGCATACTACAACGAAGACAGAACTAAGACCTGAAGCAGCCAAACAAATGAATAAAAGTTAAAAAAATAATGATAAAATATTGGCTGTAGTCCCCATGCTGTACAATATATCCTTATAGTTTATTTATTTTATACATAGATGTAATCCGTTATCCTTATATTGCTCTTCTTTCCTGCCCTCTACCCGCTGGTAACCCCTAGTTTTCTACATGTGTGAGTCTGTTACTGTTTTATTATAGATATTTATTTTTTAGATTTCACATATAAGTGATAATATACTGTATGCCTTTCTCTGACTTATTTCACTAAGATATTATGGTATATAGGTAACTGGCAAAATTTCATTCTCATTTTGGCTAAGTAGTATTCCATCATATGTATGTATATGTGTGCGTATATCTATCTATCTATCACATTTTCTTTATCCATTCATCTGCTGATGGGACACTTAGGTTCTTCCATATCTTGGCTACTCTAAGAATGGCTATCATCAAAAAGTCCACAAATAACAAATGCTGGTAAGGATGTGGAGGGAGGGAAACTGCTGATGGGAATTTAGCACACAGCTGGTAGGAATGTGAACTGGTGCAGCACTATGGAAAACTGCATGGAAGTTCTCCAAAAAACTAGAACTACCTTATGATCCAGCAATTCCACTCCGGGGTATACAGCTGAAGAAAATGAAAACACCAATATTCATGGCACTGTCTCAACACTAAGTATTACGTCAGGTGCAGATTTTCCTAGATGCCTTTTAAGTTCCCATTTATACCTTGTGTGACTTTTCTTTAATCAGGAATGGATGTTGAATTTTGTCAACTGCTTTTGTTTTTTAAATTTACTAATGTGAATTCCATAGATTGATTTATAAATGTGAAGTCAACTCTACATTCCTGGGATAAATCCTATTTGGTTATGATGAATTATCATGACCAGAATTATCCATCTGATATACTGTTAGGTTCAACTTGCTAAAATTTTGCTTAGAATTTTAACATCTATATTTGTAAAGAATATTGATTTATATGTAATTTTCTTTACTCTAAAATCATTGGTTTTGGTAACATGTTCTATGAACATACCATTAACAAGTTAGGAAACATTTCCCCTCTTTAACTTTTGAGAGATTTAAATAGAACTGGTACCATTTCTTCCTGAAATGTTGATAGAATTCACAAATGAAGCCACTGAGGCCTCAATTGTCTTTGTCCACGGTTTCTAACTTCAATTTCCCTATAGAATTCTCTGGGTTATCTATTTTTTTTCTTGAGTGAACTTTGGTAATATGTGTCTCACACCACATGTGCCCATTTCCTAAGTTTTTTAATTTACTGGCCTAAAGCTGTTCATGGTATTTCCTTATTATCCATTTTAAGTAGCATTTGTAGAATCTACAGAAGTCACTTCTCTCATTCTTGATATACTTCTCTCTTCACAATCAGTCTGGCTTGAGATCAATTTTATTGGTTTCAGAGATCAAGTTTTTACTCATCTCACACGCTAGTAAAGTAATGCTCAAAATTCTCCAAGCCAGGCTTCAGCAATATGTGAATCGTGAACTTCCTGATGTTCAAGCTGGTTTTAGAAAAGGCAAGGGAACCAGAGATCAAATTGCCAACATCCGCTGGATCATGGAAAAAGCAGGAGAGTCCCAGAAAAGCATCTATTTCTGCTTTATTGACTATGCCAAAGCCTTTGACTGTGTGGATCACAATCAACTGTGGAAAATTCTGAAAGAGATGGGAATACCAGACCACCTGACCAGCCTCTTGAGAAACCTATATGCAGGTCAGGAAGCAACAGTTAGAACTGGAAATGGAACAACAGACTGGTTCCAAATAGGAAAAGGAGTACGTCAAGGCTGTATACTGTCACCCTGCTTATTTAACTTCTATGCAGAGTACATCATGAGAAACGCTGGGCTGGAAGAAGCACAGGCTGGAATCAAGATTGCCGGGAGAAATATCAATAACCTCAGATATGCAGATGACACCACCCTTATGGCAGAAAGTGAAGAGGAACTACAAAGCCTCTTGATGAAAGTGAAAGAGGAGAGTGAAAAAGTTGGCTTAAAGCTCAACATTCAGAAAACGAAGATCATGGCATCTGGTCCCATCACTTCATGGCAAATAGATGGGGAAACAGTGGAAACAGTGTCAGACTTTATTTTGGGGGGCTCCAAATTCACTGCAGATGGTGATTGCAGCCATGAAATTAAAAGACACTTACTCCTTGGAAGGAAAGTTATGACCAACCTAGATAGCATATTCAAAAGCACAGACATTACTTTGCCAACAAAGGTCTGTCTAGTCAAGGCTATGGTTTTTCCAGTGGTCATGTATGGATGTAAGAGTTGGACTGTGAAGAAGGCTGAGCACCGAAGAATTGATGCTTTTTTTTTTTTAATAAAAAAAAAATTTTTTTTAATTTTATTTTATTTTTAAACTTTACAATATTGTATTAGTTTTGCTAAATATCAAAATGATGCTTTTGAACTTCGGTGTTGGAGAAGACTCTTGAGAGTCCCTTGGACTGCAAGGAGATCCAACCAGTCCATTCTAAAGGAGATCAGTCCTGGGTGTTCTTTGGAAGGAATGATGCTAAAGCTGAAACTCTAGTACTTTGGCCACCTCATGTGAAGAGTCGACTCATTGGAAAAGACTCTGATGCTGGGAGGGATTGGGGGCAGGAGGAGAAAGGGACGACAGAGGATGAGATGGCTGGATGGTATCACCGACTTGATGGACGTGAGTTTGAGTGAACTCTGGGAGTTGGTGATGGACAGGGAGACCTGGCGTGCTGCGATTCATGGGGTCGCAGAGTCGGACATGACTGAGCGACTGAACTGATGTTTTCTGTCTCATTGATTTCCACTTGGATATTTACTATTTTCTTGGGACTTCCTTGGGACGTCTGTCTACAATGAGGGAGACTGGATTCGATCTCTGGGTTGGGAAGATCCCCTGGAGAAGGAAATGGCAATCTACTCCAGTACTATTGCCTGGAAAATCCCATGGACAGAGGAGCTTGGTAGGCTACAGTCCATGGGGTTGCAAAGAGTCAGACATGACTGAGCGACTTCACTTTCACTTTCTTCTGTTTACTTTGGGTTTAACTTGCTCTTCTTTTTCAGTTTCTTAAGGTGGAAGCTGAAGTCACTGATTTGATGACAACTTCTTTTCGAAGAGTCAGACATGACAGAGCATACATGTCATGTCTTTTCGAATACAGATGTTTTAGTGCTATAAATTTTTCAAGTATAAACACTCAATTGTTTTTCTCTATTGCTATGCTTTCAAGTTAATCTTTTCTTTTCTAATGTCTAATCTGATGTTAATTCCATCCAGTATATTTTTCATCTCTAACACTGCAGATTTTCATCTCTAGAAGTTCAATTTTGGTCTTTATATCTTCTATGTTCCTACTTAACTTTTAAGTATACATGCTTAGGCGCTCAGTTGTGTCCAACTCTTTGTAACCCCATGGACTAGAGCCTACCAGGCTCCTCTGTCCCTGGGGATTCTCCAGGCAAGAATACTGGAATGGGTTGCCATGCCCTCCTCCAGGGGATCTTTCCAATCCAGGGATTGAACCCAGGTCTCCTGCATTGCAGGTGGATTCCTGAGCCACCAAGGAAGCCCAAGAATACTGGAGTAGACAGCATATTCCTTCTCCAGGGGCTCTCTCCGACCCAGAAATCGAACTGGGGTCTCCTGCATTGCAGGTGGATTCTTTATCAGTTGAGCTACCAGAATACAGTTCTAACTGTAATACAGTTATAACTGTAATTTTGTTTCACTCTCAAGGTTTATAATATCAGGAGTATGTTTCTAGTATAGAAATACTACTACTAAAATGTGAGAGCACGTACTTTCTACTGAGCACTGTGCTAGTAAGAACTTTATGTGTACTGTCTCCTTTAATTTATAACAGATCCTATGACATTAGATATTATTTTTATCCTCATTTTAAATATAATGAAGTTCAGACATACTAACTTGTCTAAGGTCACATAATTGTGTTACTAGCAAAGCTAGGACTTAAATTCATTCTTCTTGACTCCAAAGCTCATATTCTAAAAATAAGTCACAAATTTAAATATATAAACCAGTAAAATATGGCTAATTAACTAAAAACTTTCACAATAAAGTTCCCTTAGATAATGGTTTCTCTAAATATCAATGAATATTTTAGCTCTAATATTTAAAGAGCACTTTTATTTAAAAAGTTCAAGCTAAACTGATCATTTCTAATAAATATACAAGCACATAAAGCACTCAATACTTTTAAAAGACACAGTTTTATAAAGATTTTGTAATCTCTCACAAATAGATCAACAAAAATATTTAGAGGAAAATTATCAAATCTTATTTTTTCTGATAATGTGTATATATCCTTTGAATACAGAGTATATGAGAAGGAATGACACAATTTGTCCTAAAATAGATATAATTATTTTCACATCAACTTTTGCCTTTAAAAAGGATTTTTCTTTTGTTTCTATATAATAGATATTTATTCTGTGTGGAGAGTGGCATAAAACGGATGTAGTATTTTGTATTTCTTTGACATCACTGGGGAGAAAAAATATGAATTGATGAGATGGAATCCCTTTTATAACAGGAATCTGATGAAGACACTTTATTACCAGTATCAAAGCATATGCTCTCAAGTTCTCAAGAAAAGCTTTGAATTTTCTCATGGAGTAGAAGGGATGGACAATGTAAGCGACCTTAGAAAATATTTTACCTCTGAAGAAATGCTAGTGATAGTTTTGTTACTTACCTGAAGATTCTCACAGGTTTCTTGACTGTAAGTGAGTCTCTGGATTTCTGTAGGTGAGACAAGATACAAGGCTTGTCCGTTGTTGGTGAAGCAGAACGTTCTGGCTATCCGCATGTTGGTAAGGGGCAAGTAATACACATCCAGCAGAGGCCTTAAGCTCGGCAAACTTGAGAATACAATGGAGACTTATTAACAGACAGGAAGGCTTTAGTCTTGAACAAATACTACAGGAAGTAAAAATGGCAGGGACCTTCTAAACCTCATGATTAAGTGTACCTGAGCGGGAGATAAAACTGATTTCTTTTCCTCATGTACTTGTTTACTAGTAACTGAATGAAAATAAATTCTCTGTGTATATGACTGTAAGCAAATTAAAAGCACTTCTCCAAATACAATTCTGCAATATTATGTCCTGACGGGAGGAAATGCTATATTTGTGTTTAAAACACAAACAAACAAAAGCCTCTTACCTAAAAGTCATGATGTGTCCATTGGCACAGAAGCAGGCAAGGCAGATGCTGTTACTTAACGATACGATGTCTCCACGAAGCACAAATGAGGTCTCTGTGATGTTCTGCTTGTAAGCACAATTCTGGCTTGGCAATGAGATCACTTTTGCTTGCTTTTCAGAACATATTACTGCATACTGGTTTTCACTGATTTCCTGAGAAGACGAGGGCGATACAGAGACAGGCCTTCTTTTCTTCAATTTCTCTTTTTCATCCTTTTCTTCAGGGACATTGTGTTCTTTCCAGGGTTCGTGTGCAGGTGGCACTAAGCAGCCTGTGGAATCCAGGAACGCCATTCTCAGGATCGCCCCTTTTAACCGCAATATAGTACCTAAAATTGTAATTTCAGTAAACAAAAAGTATTTTAGTCCAGACAGTAAATACGTTTATTCCAACTCTGACACACACTAGACACTCAAAAATACGCAGAATATATACTGAACCAAAATTGTATACTGGCTCGCTGACAGGATTCAAACCTCAAGCATGGTATCTCAATCTGGAAAAAGATCTCAATAAGTGTTACCAAACTGATAAATGCTGGGATGTCTAGAACTAGGTCTCACACCCACACCTGCCGAGTGTACTGTCGTTGAGTGTAAGCAGAGGGCACCTAGGGCTGCAAGGTCCAATGTGGCCACCCAGTGCCTAGCCACGTGAACTGCGGCTCGACCACACTGTGGCCCGCTGTAAGAGTGAAACACAGGCTGGATCTGAAGGCTTAGCACAGTGAAATTATAATAAAATAACTCAATAAAATTAAAATACTGATTAATGCTACAATGATTTAGCACTTTGCATAGACTGGGCTAAATGAAATTTGTTATACTAAAATTAATTTCACTTTTTTCTTTTACATTTTAATATGGCTATTAGAAAATTTAAAATACTACATGTACAATATATAAACAAAGAATATACTAGAAAGCAAAATCATGCTTTTCTTCCTCTCATTTTTAATACAGGAAGAGTATAAATTTTTTCTTCTTAAAATTTTTTGCTAAATTACCTTTTCTAATTCTTCAGAGAAGAAATACGATCTTAAGACTTCACACTTAAGAGATTAAAAATAGCTAAGTGTACAAGATTTTAAAAACTTTTCAGTTTTTTCCCTACATATGTACCATCCTTTTGCTTACAGAACATACTATTTCAAGGTATCCTAGAATGAGACAGACAATAGTATTTTGTTTTATTTTCTATGTAGTTATCATTTTAGACATGATCCTAACGTTTAAAAAAATGCAAAACTTGAATGGCTGTATAAGTAAATGATATTCTGGAATCTTAATCCATGTATTCCTTCAATTAAAAGCAAAAGACTGTAACTATCTCCATTCAGAATTCTTAGACTGATTCAAAGATGAAAAGCAAAGGCTTCTATTAAATTATAGTAAAGCAAACTTTCAAGGGTAGTCCAGCAGCAGAGCATACATACCACTCGGAGACACAATCACTGGCTGAAGAAGTCTTTGCTCTCCTCCTGGGGGAAGGTTCAGTGCTATGACAAGCACTGTTCCCAGTGTAGTACCAACCCACAAACACGGGGAAGGGGCTGAATCTGTCTTTCGAGTAAAAGTTTCACAGAAATGAAGAGCAGAGATTGCTTCCCGGGATTCTTTATCAATGCTGGTTACACTTGAGCTCCGTGATCGGCTGAAGGAATTATCTTTTATGTCTGAAATGATTTCAAATGTTGTGAGATTACTCAAGTTATAAAATAATCATGTTTTTAGTTTGGTAAGAGAGTGAAAGTCACTCAGTTGTGTCTGACTCTTTGCGACCCCATTGACCATATGGTACATGGAATTCTCCGGGTCAGAATACGTTCCAACCCAGGGATTGAACCCAAGTCTCCCGCATTGCAGGTGGATTCTTTACCATCTGAACCACCAGGAAGTCCATTTAGTTTGTTTTAAATTTTATCAAATAGTTAATCTGCAAAAAGAGAAAAATCTAAAGCATATTTAATTTTCACTGAAAAGAAAAACAATGTACTTTTATGTTAACAATTTTGCCCATTGCTCATACATAAAACAAAGGGAAAAATCCACACTTGTGAGAACTGAGCTGGGGGCAGCCAGGGGGTTTTTGGATGCATGATCTCTGCAGCTTCGGTGTAGCTCTCTGCTGATATCTTGGCTGCTTTTCCAACTTTAGTCATTACTACCTTTTCTCATGGAGAAGGAAATGGCAACCTGGAGAAGGAAATGGCAACCACTCCAGTATTCCTGCCTGGAGAATCCCATGGACAGAGGAGCCTGGCAGGCTACAGTCCTTGGGGTCGCAAGAGTTGGATACGACTTAGCGACTAAACCACCACCACCACCACCTTTTCTCATGTGCTGCCTCTTCCTTTGGTATAATATAGTTCACGATTAGGCAGTACTAGCAAAGTGGGTATTTTCAATTTCCTAGATTAAAAAAATGCATTTATAAGTACTCTGATTCTACCTTCAAATTTACTGTATGATGGACTTTTTTCTTCAAATCTGTCCATATGAAAGCCTTAATCCATAAAAATTTAGCTTTTATTTTTCTTAAATGCTATTTTAACTGGAATCTACATTCAACTCAGGCATTTTTCATTAACCTGGACAATTAGCACCTGGCTCATTCTTAACTTGATCCCAGGTATATTCAGGGATACTTATAAATTCTACTAATAAACCCTCTCTTGTCTACAGTTACCTTCTTCTCTGTGACCAATCTTAAGTTTGTTTCAAGCTCTGGCCTCTTTTCTCTTGGAATGCATTTCCAAATGCTTCATGAAATTTTTTCCCGTTATGGCTCACTATGCAAAATCAAAACACACCATTTCCCCAAGTCTCTAAATTCTTCTAATGGTACTATTTATATTGACAACAACCCCATTCTCCTCGGGAATAACATTTGACATGAGTCGCATTTTTGGTTTTTCCCTTTCACTTTAACTGTATGTCTCTGATGGGATGACAAGTCCTGCATTATTCTAATATTTCTATCTTCTTCTTTCCATTACCGATCAAGTTCCACGGCCCTATGTTCAGGCCTTTATCACCATTCATCTATAATTCCCAAGAGACCGCCCCACCTTCACTCTGTCATTGTTCGATCACAACTCAAATTTTACAAAGTACACTTTTAATTCTATCACCTCTACCTTAAAAATCCACAGTGATTCCTTTTATAGTTTTACTCAGGTTTATAAAATTGTCCACAAAACATCTTCAGCCTACCATCCTGGCCCCTTCTGCCAGTGCTGCCTTGCTTCAGTTCACTGTGGGAAGTAAACCAAGCTATTCAGTGTTTTCCATACATACTTGGCACTTGCCCATGCTCTTCCTTCTGACTTCCTTCCTTCCTTGCCTTTTCTCTACCTACCCAGATGGTGTTTATTCTCCATCTCAGGTACTGTCATCCTCATGAAGTTTATCCCGATTGCTAAAACCATCTATAGTTTTTCTCTTTTGAATCTTGAGAGCTTTTTATCTCCCCCATGGCACTAATAGCACATTTGTTCTGTACTTATTTCTGACTTGTCTTGGGCCTTGTTCTAACGTGACTGAAAATTTCCTGAGAACAAGGGCTTTCGACTCCCTGCAGAATTTAGCGAAGTGCCTTGCATATGAAAGCAGTAAACTGATACTTGCTGAAGACAGACCCACAGTTCAAAGTTTCTAGAGCAAGGTGTTTCTGCCACACCACTGGGAGACATTAAACTTTCCAGTAGCTTCTACTGTTCACATCTAGTAAGTCATTCCTCAAATTGTATGTTTTCAATGCTACTGTGAAAGAAATGACTTCATAATATTGTGAAAAATGAAAAACATGTTCAATTCTTGTAAACTGTATTTCATGAATTAAAAAAGGTATTACTGAATCCTATGTACACCTCCACAAAAGCTTCTTATGGTCAAATTTAGATTCATAAGTTAAAAAAAAAATTCTCCCCCCAAATAATTATATACAACATAATTTTGATTATAGTTAGCCTTGAAAACAATAAAGCCACTAGTTATGACAGCAGCATGGATTATTTTTAACTATAGTTTCTAAAAATGCTCTTCTTTTGCCTGAGATTGTGCATCCTGTTACAGATTATGACACAGGAGAAAAGAACTAGTTAATATAAATAAAACAACCTTCAAAAGCGACAGCTCACTATTGGATAAGTGTAATATGGTAGTGATGCCAAATCTTAACTCTTCAGATTTCCACAGTTATTACAGTAAATTAATAGAAATTCAAAATTTATTTTCTTTTGATTAAAATATTTGTTATTTTAATAAAACAGACACATACAAGGTGAACACACATACTGACCTATATTATCAGTTGGGACTTAGTGATATAAATGTAAATCAGTGATATAAGAAAACCTGATATTGTAAATTTCAATAAAAATTAAGCTGCATAAAAGCTTTTTACTGTTATCTATTAAGAATTACAATAGGTGATTCACAACAATCTATAATTCAAATGTTAATTCATAGGCCAACAAAACATTTTCATTTAATAGACTAATTTAATGATATAAAGTTTATAAACTACAACTGCATTTTTATTATATGACTTCTCTATAAAAATTAGGTTATCAAAGAAACTCCTATAGCTAGATCAATATGGGAAAATGAACTGAATCAGAATCAACTTTGAACTTACAGAACTAAGTCGCTTATCTTACGTGTGGAACTGTTTGAAAACAAGTTAGAATCTTAGCAGTTCAGGAACTGTAACCACCACCACACGGCAACACTGGGCCGTTTGCACCTACTGATGACACTTGTTTTTCCCCAGTGGCTCTCAGAAAGTGAAAGTCGCTCAGTCATCAGGCTCTTTGCGACCCCATGGACTATAGTCCATGAAATTCTCTAGGCCAGAATACTGGAGTGGGTAGCCTTTCCCTTCTCCAGGGGATCTACCCAACCCGGAGATCAAACCCATGTCTCCTGCATTGTGGGTGGACTCTTTACCAGCTGAGCCACAAGGGAAGCCTCTGGCCAGTGTAAAATAATTACCAGTTAAGAATCTCTACCAAAAAATAGTTCAGTAGCATGATGACCTTAAAGGGAAATTATTTAGGCAATATAGGTATTGTTTCAATGCATGTATTAAATGAAGTTGCAATTAGCTTAGGGCATTGAAATACATGGGCACACAGTAAAAGATAAGCTGAATAAAGAAAGATAAATCAATAAAAGGAAGGAGCACACACTTTGATTAAAATACTTAAATAGTACCTAAGTGTGAATATTCTTTTAAAATTAAATTGATATCATATTTTATTGATTTTTAAAAAGTACTCCTACATGTGTTTTCTCAGATTTGTAGATACTAAGTGACACAAAATCAGTGTCACAAAACTTAAACTAATAGTATTTAATGTTACTGAAATTCTGGGACTCTCACAGACTGAAGACAACTCTGGATACTCTTGTTGGGAAGAAAAATGCATAAGGTTAGCTTCAGATACACTTGTGTTCAAACTGCATATTTCATTTTTATAGTGAAGGGAACTACCCTCTTCTCAAAACATATTATACTACATTCTAGAACTTTTTCTGGGTCCCTTAACACCAGCGTTACTACAGGGGTCAACCATGCTATCTTTCCTATGTTCAGGAATGGAAATTCTTTCTGATGACAGTGGATGATATTATGCCTACTCGTAATAACACATTTTCTATTACAACTGAGATAAGACCTAAAATCAGTAAGGTGAAATGGACCAACATCTAAGTCTCTATTATACATAAAAAGATAGTCAAGGAATCTAGAGAATTACAAGTGAGAAGACGAGGTGGGTGAGCAAATACACAGGAGCAAGTCTAGTTTCTAAGACAAACATAGGTGAAATCATCCATATGCAGCTACTCAAATAAAAGCAGTAGACATTTCTAAAAGAAATCTGCTTTATATGCACTATGTGAAATCTTCTTTAAATCTTCAATGAAACATCAATTTTCCCTATTCTGGAGTATCAGGAAGCTGTTTTGGAGCTGGATATAAAGCAAAAGGAATATGCTAGATATATTCACTCTGCTTTCCTAATGGATAGGTTGTATATAAAGTACTACAGAGAAACAAATATTCCCCAACTTATTATCATCAAAAAGTAATATTGATTCTTGACATGAGATTCACTGTAATACAGAAAACCAGTCATATATTTTGAAAATATTATTCTCATAAAAATAAGTTAATAAATCATAGTGCTCAAGATGAGTTTTCAGATAGCTAATAGAAATTAATCTAAAAATCACATAAATTTTAATCTTACACTGAATTTTGTTTAGATATAAAGTATGAGAGGATTGAGTAAATAGATTATTTTGGTTTGCTTAAATTTATATTATAATTATCTTATAATATACAGATGGCATCCAAAGGCTATTATTCCTTAAACAGTCATTTTAAACTTAATTTTCAGTGAAAAGCTATTCTATGGTCATTTTAAATTTCCTGACTTTTTGTCTTCCCATTAAAGAGATTTTAACTACTGCATATTTTCATTTATTTTACTTACCTAAGTCAGGCTTTAGATCAGTAGGCAAGCTTAACTTCCTTGACATTTTTGCTGAAAAATAAAATGCACTTTTAAAGTTCTGAAGAATATCTGATTCATTCTTATTTCTATCAATTGTTCTTCAAGATAGGAGTGAATGTTTTTATTACTAAATCTAGAGACTAATTAAAATACGATTAATAATGTTATGGTTGGAAAGTAAATCTTATTTTCAGCTTTTTAAAAAGTTTGTACTTACTTGATATAATATCTTTGAGTGCTTGAAGCTCTCACTTCAAGGAAGCCTTTTAAATTCTGTTAATTATTTCTTAGGCTCGTAGGAAAGGGTTAGGCTTCTTTAAGAGAAGCAGTCATTTCTCAGAAAGATGTTGCAGATAGGGGCAACAGAGGCATAAGACTTAGTCTGCGTATGTGATACAATACAAACTTTCCAGCTCCTCATCTTCACAGCTATTGGGATCATTCTTTTTAAAGTTAGTATCTTGAATATAGGATGAACCTACGTCAAGCTGAAGTATTTGATTACATCACAAAAATATCTGGCTCATCCATTTCTTCATGTATGTTAACATCTCTATTTACATTTTAGTACAAAACAAAACAAAAAAAACAAAACCATGCTCAGTCTAGTGTATTTACAAAAATGTAAACTACAGATATTTCTATTTTGGATTACGATATTTAAAAAGTCTATGTAAAAACCTTACTGGAATTCACTTTCCATCCTCAGTTATTGCCTAAATCTATGAAGTGCTTCAAAGTTAGGAGGTGTTTTACTACATCTATTACGTTAGTGGCAGTGCATGCGTAACAGAACAGTGCTTCCTAAGTGAAATTTTGAATACACATTTGCGTGTTAATACATGAATGTGTATATGGGGTTAAATTTTGGATGGTTAGGAGATATTTAAAAAACAGACCCTGCTAGTCCATAAGGGCGCCATGTAAACAAAGAGAAATCCAGTCATAGCACATAACTTCCACATCTAAAAAAATGACAAATTCATTGTTAGGGAAGAGGCATTAGGCTAAGTGGGAAGGGATAGGGGGAAATCAGGTTTTCATTTCTAAGATTCATTAATCTAATTAGCATCCTTTCAAAAAAACCATAACAAAGTGTCAAATATACGAATCAGTCTTATCCCATTTTGACAGACTTAACCTCGGTTAAAGCATAAAAAGTAATAGAAAACTGAAAAGCCAAATGAAATCTATCATGGTTGATCTCATATAAATGGCATCTGGTCCCATCACTGCATGGCAAATATATGGGGAAACAGTGGAAACAGTGACAGACTTCAGTTTTTTGGGCTCCAAAATCACTGCAGATGGTGACTGCAGCCATGAAATTAAAAGACGCTTGTTCCTTGGAAGAAAAGCTATGACCAACCTAGATAGCATATTAAAAAGTAGAGACATTACTTTGCCAACAAAGGTCCACCTAGTCAAAGCTATGGTTTTTCCACTGGTCATGTATGGATGTAAGAGTTGGACTATAAAGAAAGCTGAGCACCAAAGAATTTATGCTTTTGAACTGTGGTGTTGGAGAACTCTTGAGAGTCCCTTGGACTGCAAGGAGATCCGACCAGTACATCCTAAAGGAAATCAACCCTGAATATTCATTGGAAGGACTGATGCCGAAGCTGAAACTCCAATACTTTGGCCACCTGATGCAAAGAATTGACTCATTGAAAAGACCCTGATGCTGGGAAAGATTGATGGAGGGAGGAGAAGGGGATGACAGAGGATGAGATGGTTTGATGGCATCACCGATTCAATGGACATGAGTTTGAGTAAACTCCAGGAGCTGGTGATGGACAGGGAGGCCTGGTGTGCTGCAGTCCACGCGGTTGTAAAGAGTCGGACATGAATGAGCAACTAAACTGAAGTCTACCCAACTCAAAACATTTTCTAAAATGCAACATTTAACTTTTGAAAGAAGTTAATCTTTTATTACATATCATAACTACAATGTACACAGACTGATAAATAATATTATATAGTAACTGAAGGAGAAAAACTAGCCTGGTACAGTCTAAAGATATCCTTTCACAATCAGATGTGTATGCCTCTTTAGACCTAACTACTCTGATTCGATTAAGTTATTCTATATCTTTAGGACCAGTGCTTATAAATATTGAATGTGCATATTCATCATCTGGGGAACTTGTTAAATCAGATTCTTGCACTTCTAACAGGCTCCCATGAGATGCTGATGCTCCTGGTCTGTGGAGCATCAAGGTTCCTAGACTACAAGTAACTTAAAGATTAGGAAACAAGACTAATTCATCAAATCCATACGTAGATACAGTAAGTCCACAGCAAACAATTCTTGAATAAGCTTCAAAATCTTGTTTGTAAAACATGAAATGTCAAGTATGGTGGTGAGGATTGGATTTGGAATCAGAACAGATATTACCGTGTATCTAATTCAATGAATTACTAGGTGTGTGACGTTAGGCCAACCACTTTGCCTCTCTAAACCTCAAATTTCACCTGGAAAACAGAGATGGATAATAATGCCAATTTCATAGTTTTGAAGATTATATAAGAAGACATAAGCAAAACATTAAGCGCAATATTTGACACAGTACAGAGCTGATAAACATTAGTTACTATTAATACTAAACAATTGAAATAATTTTCATAAGCTGTAAAATGTTATACAGATGAGCTATTAATATACTTGTAAACAGGCAAATATTTAATTCTACAGTAATTCAACCCCAATTCTACCCCAATTAACTAAAAAAACAAAATGGAAAACAATTTTTAGGACATACAGAATGGCATATACAACTATAAGCTCAACCTTTTTTAAGTTCATTTCAAAAAGTAAATTCAATATATATCTAATTGTAGAAAGAGAAACAATCTGAGTAACCTGTAAGATATTTTTATGAGGAAGGGGAGAGGGGAAGTGGTGGAGGGGGGAAAGATTTAATTCCTCAGCATTTCTTCTTGTATAATTTGCATTCATGTCTTCAGGATCCATAGCCTTTTCTTTTGTAGTCTCCATCTAAACTCATCTGATGAACTGATCATATTTCAGATACTGAATTTTTCCACAGTAGTATTTCAATTTTTTATAAAGTTTTAATTTTATCTGCTGATATTCTCCATCTGTTCACTCACTATGGCCATTTTCCCACTTTAGTACTTGAACATATTACAGCAGCTGCTTTAAAACTCTTGATTGCTAATTTCAACATCTAGGCCATCTTGTGGTCTGTTTCTACTGAATGATTTTTAAAATTCTTGATTATGGGTCATATTGGGTTGGCCAAAAAGTTCGTTTGGATTTTCTCATAAGCACCTACAGAAACCTGAACTTTTTGGCCAACCCAATATTTCTTGTGATTTTGAATCTTTATTTCACATGCCTAGGACCTTTTGATTGAATGTGGACATAAGTTTTGACTGAATAGTGGACAATATGTTGAAGTTGAGTATGGATTATATCATCAACCTTAACAGGTGTTGAGTTTTAGTCTGTCATGCAGTTAAATTCCTGGTGGATCCTTCTGATCACTCTTGGTTTTATTCTTTATTAGGGTGGGTCTATATCAGCTAGAACTTTGTTTTAGGGTATGGCTTTCACGCTAAGAAGTGATCCTTACTCTTAATAAGTGGCCTTTCTGGGATTTCAATAGAATGACTGAGGTGCTCAGCAAGGTTTCACTACATCTACTCCTAGCACCACATGACTTCTCATGTCACTGGGCAGCTCTCAGCCTCAGAGCAGGCGCCTGAGGTCTGGTGGTGGAGTCTTGACCAGCTCATATGTGACCCAGGCCGAAGGCAGGGACCTACACTGAACCTACACACAAGACTTCTAGGAATGCCCCTTAGCAGTTCCTTTCTCTCCGGTGCCCACCCTCACAAGTTCAAGTCACTTTAGCAGCCCAGAACTTCCATTTCTTCCTCCTTAGCTTAATGAGGCTACAATTCCACTTGAGTTCAAATCACTCTGCAGTGCAACAGCAAAGTACTCTCCAGTCAGAGAGAGGTGGGGCATAAAGCAACTGCAGAATTTATCCAGCACTTCCTGAAGATTATATTTTTACTTCTCAGGAGTCTCAGAAGCACTTGCCAACACAGTTATCTTGTCAGTTGATTTCATCACTCTGGAAAAGAAACTTCTGTCCATGCTTTGAAGTTATCCAGCTTCCAATGAGGTCTTCAAACTGAAAACATCATCTGAATTGAGTTCCTGGAAGGCAAACCATCTGTTTTTCTCTTCTTCATTTGTGTATTCTTCAACTCTTGCCCCTGTAACCCCATACCTTTCTTGTTTTGAAATTCTTTGTCACTCAAAGCTATAAAATAGCTCTCATTTTCTATGCCTTTGTCCACAGTAGAAACAACGAAATGACAGTAAAGAAGTTTATTAAATTTGGAGAAAACTGCAGTCAGAGATATATCTCAGCAGGCTGCTAACCCGAGTCTCTGCTCTTTTTATAAATCTGAATGAGAATATCAAACTGGCTGGCTGAATAAGCAGTAAAGAGCTGCATTTGCTTGGAAAGAATAATGAAGTTATACTTGATCACAATAATCAAGTCTGCAATAGTGGTTTCAATACCAATGAAAGATGTGTGATGTTTAAGAAAAGCAAATCTTGAGGAAAGGGGACTGGCTAAACCATTATACTAGAGATGACAGCTCTGTCATGGTTGATGCTTTTTAGTTCTTTGCAAGAAAAGTTTCTCTGTTACAGAGATTCCTACTGTTTCTCTGAATTTAAACAGATGCTTTGTAATTTTCCTTTAGCTTCTCTACCCACTGTGTTTCACATCTTATTTTTCTAAGGACGATTCCTTAAAGGAAAACAGAACTGCAACTTCTGCTTTTTAGAATGTGGCTTTTATATTAAACAATGTACCCACAATACAAGGTAAAATGACTTTTTCTTATCACACTATGAAGAAGATGCCAAAAAAGCAAATGGATCTTTATTATCGAGAAAGGTTCAATAGTCAGAATACAGTGGCAAGATAACTTTTCTCACTGGCAGAGATCCAATGCAACTCTTTTCAAGGATAATGTTAAAATGTATGCATATAAAATAAGAGCAATAAGAACTTAAAAAAGAAAAAGACTAAAAATCAGCTTATAGGTTAGGGCAAATGATCCCAGGGGGAAAGTGGGACCAAGAAGTAGAAACTCCTATCACACGTTATTTTAATAGCTATTGGAACTAATAATATCAATTTCTACCTCCCATGCTAGAATATAAATTCTGTTAATTTGGGAGCAATTTATTTTGCAAAATACTGCATCCATGTATATGTGTCTAACTCTTAGTATGCATGTTCATTAAACATAATGAAAGAAAATATAAATAAACAAAAGCTGTCATTGGAATTTTTAGAAAGAAGCTGAATTTCTTCACAAGTGAAATCAAATAAAGAGAAAAAGAGGACAAATTAAATATAAGCTTGTTAATCAAAAAGACAACTTTTGGAAATACAAGACACCTATCCATTACCTAAAATGAAGGAGAAATTTTAAAGAGATACTAATACCTGCCTGGTAAAGACCTGGCTATTACAAGCTCTCTTAATTCTTGAACTCCTAGAGCTTTTGTCTTCAATATTTTCCCCATCTCTATGTAAGTTTCACAAATTCATAAAATATAACATCTAGGATATCATCATAAAAGACATCTCATAGCATTTCCTAGAGAAGGCATTAAACAAACTTAACATAGTTAAGTGCCACAGGCTGAACTGTTCCCCCAAATTGGTATGCCGAAGCCTTAAGCATCACTTAGGGCTTCAGAATGTGACCTATGTGGAGACAGGACCTTTAAAGAGGTGATTAAGTTGAAATGAGGCCACTAAGTGGGTAGATCAGTCCAATCTGATTGGCACATATAAGAAGAAATCCGGACACACAGACACACCAGGGGTGCATGTGCCTAGAAGACAGACTATGTGAAAACACAGCAAGAAAGCAGTCAAGGACAGAGGAGAAAACAAAAACACACAAAAACCAAAAACCTGTCACTCCCTTGATCTTGGAATTCTAGCCTCCAGAACCATTCTAGAGAAAGTAAATTTCTGTTGTTTAAGCCACTCAGTTTGTGGTATTTTCCTATGGCAACTCTACAAAATAAATATAATAAGTAGTGACATAAACTAGATGGCCACATTAATATTAATAGTTCTGGTCAAACAATAGTTGACAAAAATACTTCAATAATGTAACTTTAGTTTGGACTAATTTTCTTTATGTTAGGAAGCAAACAGCAAGTTATTTCTAGAAAGATCACTGTATAGCCTTTGAATGTTAAAAAAAGATGATTCTATAGAGACGCATATACAGTAAGTACTGGTATATAAGACACAGACTTTGCTGAGCAGATTTTATTATGCAATTTGACAGAAAATACAGTCAGAAACAGAATTAGAGTTTGAACATATGATATGCCCAAATCCTCAGACTTTAGTCATCCTGAAAAAGAAAAAGAAATTCATTTAGAGGAACTCTGATTTATACAGTGGTTTTAAAGTACCTGTCTGTGAAATTTAGTTCTTGGCCAAGTAAGGGTAGTATTAATATTACATAATAATCTTTTTTCCAAGTAGAAAATATTCAAGTTACCTGTAAAAGGGGTTTTATTGAATACTTGACTCATCTTCTCTTTCAAGACAAGCTTCTGTTCTTTCAATGGCCATATTGAGGATTAAATATAAAGATGAACTTCTATAGATGTAGCAGCCGCATTTTGGGATGAATATTGGGGGATATAAACTAGAAATATCAGTACTACTTTGTTTTATAATAAATTAGAATAATTTTAAAACTTAAAATTCTTAGAACAAAATAAAAAAATTAAAATTGTAAACAAAAAACAAACCTTAATTACATACATATCTTTTCAAATTCATATAGAAAATTCCAAACAAACCTCTGAGAAATTGTTTTTCAAATTGTAAACATAAATGAATTTGGAAGAGAGCACAAAAAGAGGCCACACATTATGAAAGCAGAGACATGCTGTAGTATAGGATCAAGAAACTGGGATTCTGACCTTGACTAAGTCATTACCATGTGCTATCACTTTGGATATGCATTTGACTTCTTTGAGGCTCAAGTTCTTTTCTTGAAAACTAAAAGGGCTGAGTTGCTTTAAAATGTAGGATTTAATGAGTCAGTGATTTAAAATATGATTCAGAACAGATTTAAGTCTGTTAGAACACTTAAATATAAAAAAGGAGTAACTGGGACCCATGTGGTGGCAGAGTGGTAAAGAATCCATCTGCCAGTGCAGGGGATGCAAGAGACGTGGGTTCGATCCTGGGTTGGGAAGATCCCCTGGAGGTGGAAATGGCCACCCACTCCAGTGTTCTTGCCTGGAGAATCCCATGCATAGCGGAGGAGCCTGGGGGCTACAGTCCATGGGGTTGCAAGGAGTGACATGACTGAGCAACTCAGCATGTACACGTGTATAGGAGAACTCATGAAAACAGCACCTGGGCATTATTTTCATTTGAATTGACTTCAAAACTTACTTCAGTTTTTGCTAGGCAAGAAAACCAATCATTCCCAAAGTAACAGCTAATTCAGAAATTTGAGAAATTAAAAAGGGCTCTGCAGGTATTATCTTTCTTATAATTAACAAATACCATATGACAAACGCCTAGTGTAATATGTAGAACTTAGGGGTGCTCATTACATAGAGCTATTACTCCTGCTTGTTTTGGCACAGCACTAATTAAGTGACCTTATTTCCTGACTCTTTATTCTTTAATCTCCAATATTACTTCCTCCTTACACTTTCATTCCTTCTGTATGGATATTAGTAATAACATGGGACATTGGCAGGATAAGAGACTACAGAATAGAGCTAGGTATCTACTTTCTGAATAAAGTACCCATAATGAGAGAGAATAATCTTTAGAGAAGTTTAATCAAAATCTACCAAAGAATGCTAACATCTGGACCATATTTTATTCACAAGTACATCATGAAAAATTTGTTTAATACTTTAACAAACATACATATTTTAGGACTATTTTTATATAAACTTAGAATAACAAAAAGCTTTATATATTTCTGAAATTTTATAAAATATAAATAATGAATAAAAAATTGATAACCAATCTTATTTTCAAAATGATTTACAGAAATTGCTAACTATGGGAAAATTATTGATTTTTAAAATTCTGGCCATTAAGATTTTTAGTAACAAAAATTAATCATAAAGTATGAACAGGCCAAACAAATCCCTATATGCACAGGGATGCTACAGTTGCATTATACAGTACACTCTGCTGTATTTTTACTGTTAATTCACAATACTACAGTTATGTCTTTTTAGGCTGTTATTCTTATGCATGAACAATGACCTCACTGTCAGTGTCATTTACCTGAGCTAACTGTCAGTTAGGAAACAGTGAAGCCAGGCTTCAGATGGACAGGTCAGGGAACTCTACTGTTGACTCCTGTTACTTTCACTTGAGTCTGCTCTTTGAGAAAGGTAGACTTCCAGGCATTGTATATTATAGTTGGGTGATGGGTACCATGATGGCACCCATGAGCTGGAGCTTAGACAGGGTTTGATATGAGCCATGTTTTTACTTTTCCAGGTTACCATGTAGATAGAACAGAGTCATAACCAGATGATCTAGTTGTAAGTCATATGACAGATTTGTCTTTGAATCCTTACAGGCTTCAGTAAATTTTCTTAAGAGGTAATACAGTACAGTGTGGAAGAGGACAAAGAGTGGAGCTGGACAAGCTCAGTATAAATCGTGGCTCTGACGTGTGCTAGCTGTGTAACCAACAGATATTGTGTATACCCTTTGACAGTGCTGTCATACTGAAAACAGGGAAATAACAATGAGTAGCTAACTGAAGTTACTGAGTGGATTAAATAAGAAAATGAAGAAGAAATGGAGAAGTACGTTTTTCCTTCTGTATCACCTGGGATATATGTTGGAAATATAAAAATATCAGTTACAAAGTAAGTCACAGGAATGTACGGTATAGCACAGGGAACATAGTCACAAATACTGTAATAACTCTGTATGGTGGGTAATTATAAAAATGTTGAATCTTGTATTCAACATTGTATATATAAAACTAATCTAATAGTTTAAGTCAATTATATGTCAATAGAAAATACTAAAAGATTCCAACTGAAAACAAATACAGACATATATAAACCACAGCTGCAACTGTGGTTTCTGGAAGTGAAAAACTAACATAAGTTTGAAAAGTTGAAGAAAGTTAACATGTCTCCCCAAAAATATAGCTATAGAAACCAGCATGACAAAAAAACTTGTTGATAACATTCTTGCTTTTTTTTTTTATGCTACCAAAGAACTATCCTTCCAATAATATTCTCAATTCTAAGAAATTAATTGAAGTCTTTCAAATAATCACATTCAGATAGATATTCAATGTTATATATTCATTACACAGAAAAAAAATGAAAATTAAGTCAATATATTTAACAAAGCAATATAACCCTAGGATCAAAAATCAAACAGATAAATTATTCAAAAATTTTAATTATATACAAAGTAACTTTCACACAAGGCAAAATTCTTAAGTAATTAAACTCTGCAAGTTCTTTGATAAATTGTACATACAAAGTCCCTTCAAATTTTTCAAATTATATGAAAGTAAAAGAACCTCTAAAGTACTATTAAGATAGTATATACTAAAAAGGAAATTTGTTGAAAAAGAATTATGCAACAGTGCTCGTAGCTAACGAAAGTGATTGAAATATTACCAGATGATTCACTAAGGTACCACAAATACAAAGAAGTGAACAATTGATTCTCCATAAATGAAGAGCCCTTTGCCCAAGAATAAATCGCCTTATTCAAAAAATGACCAGAGGTGCTAAAAGTCAGCCAATGTTAATATGACTCAACAGGGTTCAATTTACAACAGACAGACAACATGGTGCTATTTCTAAGAGTTCTTGAAATTTAATTTTACTACATATTAAGCTTTGAGTTGAAAAAAAGTAAATCTATCCCAGCTACCTAGAAATTCATCTAATTTAATACAATTCAATGAATATATGGAGGGAGTTTGAGGGGAAATAAATAATAATAAAATAAAAAATTTGGACTTAAATCAAAGATTAAATGTATTCTCTTTTAGTAAAATGGTGTTTCTCTGGCTTTTAAAAATCTTCAGACAAAATTCAAACTTTTATGACTAAAAAATCCTATTTGGGTTATATCCCTAAATTTAACTATGACTTTTATCCCCCAACATGAAATTTTGAAAATCTTGGCCTGAGTAATTAATTTCAAAGTACCACTCATTTTTACTTGGGGGGCAAGAGTCCTAGAAAATTCCTGTTTAACTCAAGGGTAGTACAGATTATAGCCTAAAAGTCAATCTTTCAAAGAACCATTTCCTTGAAATCTGGAGTCTTAATAATGTGAGGTTAGACTAAAGGCAGGAAAAATACATTAAAAAAATTCACAACCTTGGAGTAAAAAATTGTACTACTTTTGTCATAAATTGAACCCTGCTTTATTTTAAAATAAGCAAAAATAAAAATTAATAGAGCAATTCACACGGTTAAGTCAGAGGAAGAACTGCAACCCCAATTTAACTGATTTTTAATAATTACTGTCCCAATGAGTTTAGAAGAAACACAGCCCAAGAGATTATCATTTAGCATAGGAATAAAAAATTAATATATACAAAATGCAATGCATTAGATAATTTTCTGATGCTGCGTTAGCATTGCATATAGCAAGGATTAGAAACAAAATAGAAATGTCTATTTCCTACCTATATCACTGGCTACCATCTTGGAAAACTTTCTGCTTTTGATCTTCACTGAAAATAATATTTTGATATAAAATGTCAAAATCTATTCAAGGTAAACTAAATGAATTAAATGTAATTAAAAGAAAATACTTTAAAGATACTATACCCTTTTCTATAAAATTATTCATTTTTTGTTCATCATCTGAATTGTGGGGTGATGGAGAACCTACACAAATGAAGACAATGGAAGGAACAGGCATAGATCAGTCACAAACACTGAGTTGTAACAGGGAAAAGTACAAACAAAGTAATCTGGTAACCCCTAGGATAAGTTCCCACACTACTGGCCACAAGAAAATATCGTGTATATAGTTAATAAAAATTCATATAATATTAAGTAGCAACAGCAATCAGTAATACATTATCTTTCGTGGCAGACCACTCTCTAGTATATGTATTAACTCTAACCTATAATAATTTTTCCATAAGATACAAGTATTTGGCAAAGTCTTCATATATATTGTTAACTTAGAGAATAGATAAATAAAACATAAGAAGCTAACTGTTTGTGAAAGAAAATGTAAAAATTCTTGATATTAGTTAACTGAATAAGGTTTACCTAGTGGCACATAGAATGGGTGAATTTAACTCAGATGACCATTATATCTACTACTGTGGGCAGGAATCCCTCAGAAGAAATGGAGTAGCCATCATGGTCAACAAAAGAGTCTGAAATGCAGTACTTGGATGCAATCTCAAAAACAACAGAATGATCTCTGTTCATTTTCAAGGCAAACCATTCAATATCACAGTAATCCAAGTCTATGCCCCAATGAGTAACACTGAAGAAGCTGGAGTTGAACAGTTCTATGAAGACCTACAAGACCTTTTAGAACTAACACTCAAAAAAGATGTCCTTTTCATTATAGGGGACTGGAATGCAAAAGTAGGAAGTCAAGAAACACCTGGAATAACAGGCAAATTTGGCCTTGGAATACAGAATGAAGCAGGGCAAAGACTAATAGAGTTTTGCCAAGAAAACGCACTGGTCATAACAAACACCCTCTACAACAACACAAGAGAAGACTCTATACATGGACATCACCAGATGGTCAACACCGAAATCAGATTGATTATATTCTTTGCAGCCAAAGATGGAGAAGCTCCATACAGTCAGCAAAAACAAGACCAGGAGCTGACTGTGGCTCAGATCATGAACTCCTTATTGCCAAATTCAGACTTAAATTGAAGAAAGTAGGGAAAACCACTAGACCATTCAGGTATGACCTAAATCAAATCCCTTATGATTATACAGTGGAAGTGAGAAATAGATTTAAGGGCCTAGATCTGATAGACAGAGTGCCTGATGAACTATGGAATAAGGTTCGTGACATTGTACAGGAGACAGGGATCAAGACCATCCCCATGGAAAAGAAATGCAAAAAAGCAAAATGGCTGTCTGGGGAGGCCTTACAAATAGCTGTGAAAAGATGAGAAGTGAAAAGCAAAGGAGAAAAGGAAAGATATAAGCATCTGAATGCAGAATTCCAAAGAATAGCAAGAAGAGATAAGAAAGCCTACAGCTATCAATGCAAAGAAATAGAAGAAAACAACTGAATGGGAAAGACTAGAGATCTCTTCAAGAAAATTAGAGATACCAAGGGAATATTTCATGCAAAGATGGGCTCGATAAAGGACAGAAATGGTATGGACCTAACAGAAGCAGAAGATATTAAGAAGAGGTGGCAAGAATACACAGAAGAACTGTACAAAAAAGATCTTCACGACCCAGATAATCATGATGGTGTGATAACTCACCTAGAGCCAGACATCCTGGAATGTGAAGTCAAGTGGGCCTTAGCATCACTACAAACAAAGCTAGTGGAGGTGATGGAATTCCAGTTGAGTTTTCAAATTTTCAATTTCCAGTTGAGTTATTTCAAATCCTGAAAGATGATGCTGTGAAAGTGCTGCACTCAATATGCCAGTCAATTTGGAAAACTCAGCAGTGGCCACAGGACTGGAAAAGGTCAGTTTTCATTCCAATCCCAAAGAAAGGCAATGCCAAAGAATGCTCAAACTACCGCACAATTGCACTCATCTCATCTCACACGCTAGTATAGTAATGCTCAAAATTCTCCAAGCCAGGCTTCAGCAATATGTGAACCGTGAACTTCCTGATGTTCAAGTTGGTTTTAGAAAAGGCAAGGGAACCAGAGATCAAATTGCCAACATCCGTTGGATCATGGAAAAAGCAAGAAGAGTTCCAGAAAAACATCTATTTCTGCTTTATTGACTATGCCAAGGCCTTTGACTGTGTGGATCACAATCAACTGTGGAAAATTCTGAAAGAGATGGGAATACCAGAGCACCTGACCTGCCTCTTGAGAAACCTATATGCAGGTCAGGAAGCAACAGTTAGAACTGGACATGGAACAACAGACTGGTTCCAAATAGCAAAAGGAGTACGTCAAGGCTGTATATTGTCACCCTGCTTATTTAACTTATATGCAGAGTACATCATGAGAAATGCTGGACTGGAAGAAACACAAGCTGGAATCAAGAGTGCCAGGAGAACTATCAATAACCTCAGATATGCAGATGACACCACCCTTATGGCAGAAAGTGAAGAGGAACTAAAAAGCCTCTTGATGAAAGTGAAAGTGGAGAGTGAAAAAGTTGGCTTAAAGCTCAACATTCAGAAAACGAAGATCATGGCATCTGGTCCCATCACTTCATGGGAAATAGATGGGGAAACAGTGTCAGAATTTATTTTTTTGGGCTCCAAAATCACTGCAGATGGTGACTGCAGCCATGAAATTAAAAGACGCTTACGCCTTGGAAGGAAAGTTATGACCAACCTAGATAGCATATTGAAAAGCAGAGACATTACTTTGCCAACAAAGGTCCATCTAGCAAGGCTATGGTTTTTCCTGTGGTCATGCATGGATGTTAGAGTTGGACTGTGAAGAAGGCTGAGCGCTGAAGAATTGATGCTTTTGAACTGTGGTGTTGGAGAAGACTCTTGAGAGTCCCTTGGACTGCAAGGAGATCCAACCAGTCCATTCTGAAGGAGATCAGCCCTGGCATTTCTTTGGAAGGAATGATGCTAAAGCTGAAACTCCAGTACTTTGGCCACCTCATGCGAAGAGTTGACTCATTGGAAAAGACTCTGATGCTGGGAGGGATTAGGGGCAGGAGGAGAAGGGGACGACAGAGGATGAGATGGCTGGATGGCATCACTGACTTGATGGACGTGAGTCTGGGTGAACTCTGGGAGTTGGTGATGGACAGGGAGGCATGGTGTGCTGCGATTCATGGGGTCGCAAAAAGTCGGATACGACTGAGCGACTGAACTGAACAGAGTGGCACACAGAATCCTGTACAAGTACTATCCTGATAAGGTTAATTTATAGAGTTAGCTTTCAAGATACAAACTTTAAAATTTTATATAAAC
Source organism: Bos taurus (assembly GCF_002263795.3). NCBI lineage: Eukaryota > Metazoa > Chordata > Mammalia > Artiodactyla > Bovidae > Bos > Bos taurus. The sequence continues at coordinate 84,625,457 of NC_037336.1, read as the reverse complement.
TGTACTATTACCATACTGTACTATTACCATACAGGTCTTTAAAATACTGAGGATAATACTTACAATTTTAGGTATGTTCAAATATTTACTTTAATGAGGTATGAAATATTTTATTTCGACTCTGACTTTCAATAAGCATATCTAATACTTTTATAATTGAGATTTTATTTGTCCTTTTTTCTTAAAAAGATGTTTCTAAATTTTCATTGTATTTCTTTAACTTCTAACACATATCTTTTTTTATTAAGGAAATTCTAAGCAGTATTCTAGTTGACTATGAGAGTCAAACTATCTATTCTTTATAACACATTTCAAATGATAGCCATTAAAATGTTCAAAATCTCTCCAGCTTATAAATCACTTCCCCTCCTTTGAATTCTTGTAAAAGTTTACCTGTTATTTTTCTTATGATGTTAATCACTTAACACCTTATATTCTGAGTTTCAATACACTTGACCTTTCCCACTGAACTGAAGTGAAAAGCCGGGACCCCTATCTGATCGTTTCATCCCTTCAGGACTCAGTGGAGTTCTCTGCGTGTAGGAATCTCTAAGTAAACATTTGCTGAACGAATAAAGCTTTTCTGCTAGAAGTGAATGTCTAGAATATAACTGGAAGTAAATAAAGCGGTTTTTCTGTGCTGATTTCTTTTTTCTCCCAGTGAAAGTACTGAGCCTTAATAAAGAAGGTCAAAATTTGACCTTTCCCCACAAAATCACTTTCTTTCTTTGGACAGGTGGAAAATATCCTTGAAGTCTCTTCTCAGAACAAGTAAAACCTGTCAGCATTGGCAGGAGCCAATAACTTCTAAAATAGTCTCATAAAAATTACTCTTCTAAAACTACCTTATTTTTGCTAAATAGCATTTATAGAGCCTTATAAATGTTATATCCAAAAATATCACACGGGAAACACTGAGCTCAGCAACATTTTCAGGAATACAAATAAGTACCCTCCTTTCTCATATAAATATAATTCAGATTTAAAGAAGATAATAGTTATGAGAAGATGTTATATATAATTTAAAATACTATTCATCTCTGACACTATATAACCACTTGAATGTACAAAAATTGATTAATACTTATTTTATTCTATATATTTTATATAAAAGTAATAGCAAGATAGCATATCTAAACATGAATATAAAATTATAAAAATGTTCAGTAACTCCAACATAAAAACAGGCAACATAAGCCACAAACATAAGTAAAGAAAATCTTTTTCCCCCTAACTGAAAATGCCTACTACTAGTTGTCATAACTTCCATGATAGCTTATGAAAAAGTTCCAAAAATGTTTTTAGCATTTCCTACTTGAATATATTTTACAAATGACTATGATTAAACAAGCACAGAAAATACAGATAGCTTAAAAATTTTTTTTCTCTAGGGTACATAGAAACTCCTGAGGTCACCATCTCATGATATGTGGCCCTGTGTTTTCTTCAATTTGAAATGTATATATACAAATACATACGTACATATACACAAATACACATAAATTTTGGATACAGTACTAAAAATATCCCAACGTTACTAAAGTGCTCAGTGAAGCAATATGAGTTCTCTGAAATAAAGATCAAACAGAGATGGCAGAAATAATTTTCTATGTTAATTCAGGATGGCAAAAATTTTCTATTTCAGAGTTATTGTTGGTTTATTTAAAAATAAACAGAAAGGGAAAACTATACTTGTAATTTGGATTTTCTCAGGATGATTTTTGAATAGAGATTTGATATTCATTGGCTAAATTATTCAGATCACAAATTTTGGTTATGGGGTTTAAATGCTTTTCAAAAAGTTCCTCCTCACTTATATGTATTATTTCAAATGAACACATTAGTTGTGATAAAGGGCACATGACTACCTTTCATTTTCTATAATAGAGGTACTCTTCTTAGTATTTATGATTCAGTTGAACTTCCAACTCAGTATTTATGCTTCTTCTTTCATAAACATAAACATTGTTTTCTAGTAACTATTTCCAGAGGTTTATTCTGATTTCTATGATAGTTCTTAGTATTCATGCATGACTAACATCTATCTCCTGGTATATAAAACATGTTTTACGTACCATTATTGCCTACTAGTTTGGTTTGCTTTTGTAAAAGCGGTCTTTCCTGGTATGCGTGAATGGATACAAGTCTTCAAAAACTCTTCAGAGCATAATCAAAGACTAAACTAAATAAGAGTTTGTGTCTAAAGATGAGAGTCTGTGATTTATCAATAATTTCTGTGGTCACAATTTTTACTTTGCATTTCAAACACCTGAAAAATGCCTGGTGTCATATAAATTTCTGCATGTTACAACTATATCATCTTTTCCTCTGAACCAAAGAGCACAGAATATTTGAAAATGCTGAATGATGTTTGAGTTGCTCTGGTACAAAAGAGAGAATCTGGATTTTTACCACAACAAACTTTTTATATTTATTTACTTATATTTCAGTATACTTACATATTTATCTCTTCCAACAACACAAGAGAATACTCTATACATGGACATCACCAGATGGTCAACACCAAAATCAGATTGATTATATTCTTTGCAGCCAAAGATGGAGAAGCTCTATACAGTCAGCAAAAACAAGACTGGGAGCTGACTGTGGCTCAGATCACGAACTCCTTATTGCCAAATTCAGACTGAAATTGAAGAAAGTAGGAAAAACCACTAGACCATTCAGGTATGACCTAAATCAAATCCCTTTATACAGTGGAATAGATTTAAGAAATAGATTACAGAGAAATAGATTTAAGGGACTAGATCTGATAGACAAGAGTACCTGATGAACTATAGACGGAGGTTCGTGACATTGTACAGGACACAAGGATCAAGACCATCCCCCTGGAAAAGAAATGCAAAAGAGCAAAATGGCTGTCTGAGGGGGCCTTACAAATAGCTGTGAAAAGATGAGAAGTGAAAAGCAAAGGAGAAAAGGAAAGATATAAGCATCTGAATGCAGAGTTCCAAAGAATAGCAAGGAGAGATAAGAAAGCCTTCTTCAGCAATCAATGCAAAGAAATAGAAGAAAAAAACAGAACGGGAAGGACTACAGATCTCTTCAAGAAAATTAGAGATACCAAGGGAACATTTCATGCAAAGATGGGCTCAATAAAGGACAGAAATGGTATGGACCTAACAGAAGCAAAAGATATTAAGAAAAGGTGGCAAGAATACACAGAAGAACTGTACAAAAAAGATCTTCACGACCAAGATAATCACGATGGTATGATCACTCACCTAGAGCCAGACATCCTGGAATGTGAAGTCAAGTGGGTCTTAGAAAGCATCACTACAAACAAAGCTAGTGGAGGTGATGGAATTCCAGTTGAGCTCTTTCAAATCCTGAAAGATGATGCTGTGAAAGTGCTGCACTCAATATGCCAGCAAATTTGGAAAACTCAGCAGTGGCCACAGGACTGGAAAAGGTCAGTTTTCATTCCAATCTCAAAGAAAGACAATGCCAAAGAAAGCTCAAACTAAACTAAGATCATGGCATCTGGTCCCATTACTTCATGGGAAATAGATGGGGAAACAGTGGAAACAGTGTCAGACTTTATTTTTTTGGGCTCCAAAATCACTGCAGATGGTGACTGCAGCCATGAAATTAAAAGATGCTTACTCCTTGGAAGGAAAGTTATGACCAACCTAGATACATATTGAAAAGCAGAGACATTAGTTTGCCAACAAAGGTCCGTCTGGTCAAGGCCATGGTTCTTCCTGTGGTCATGTATGGATGTAAGAGTTGGACTGTGAAGAAAGCTAAGCGTTGAAGAATTGATGCTTTTGAACTGCAGTGTTGGAGAAGACTCTTGAGAGTCACTTGGACTGCAAGGAGATTCAACGAGTCCATCCTAAAGGAGATCAGTCCTGGGTGTTCATTGGAAGGACTGATGCTAAAGCTGAAACTCCAATACTTTGGCCACCTCATGTGAAGAGTTGACTCACTGGAAAAGACTCTGACGCTGGGACGGATTGGGAGCAGGAGGAGAAGGGGACAACAGAGGATGAGATGGCTGGATGGCACTACTGATTCGATGGACCTGAGTCTGGGTAATCTCCGGGAGTTGGTGATGGACAGGGAGGCATGGTGTGCTGCGATTCATGGGGTCGCAAAGAGTCGGACACGACTGAGCGACTGAACTGACTGAACTGATCATATTTATCTACAATTACCTCTTGTTGGGTTATTTCAAATTGTTATTTATACACACCTACTGAAAGTATGCCTTAGGATTAAAAGGAGTATTAATATACTTTGGATAAATCTTGTTAAAACACATTTGATGGTTATTTAATATATTAAAAGACAATATATCACATGTCCATGTTTTCCAGTTTGGTTTACAGACTTAACATACTGATAACTGCTATTATATGGCCTTGAGCTAAGGTGAGAAGATCAGAATAGTACTGTATATAGTTGGAGGAAAAATAGCAATAATTAAGAGAGATTATAATTCAAAATTATATTCAGAAATAGTTTTCATCCTGTGAGACAGGAAGTACATACTGCTCCACATTATTTGTTCAGTGTTATGCTACCAATGTTTAGCCCTAATATAGTATATAATAGTATATATATTATAGTTGTATGTGTTTTATTAGTGTAATGACTGAAGTTAAATGTGAAACTTAAATAATAAGAAAACCAGAAGGTGTATATATTTTAAGAGAAGAAATGATTAGCTTGAGCAGTATCAGGAAAATGCAATTTTAAAAAGAAAACCTCAAAAAAGCTTTTATGGTCCTATAGCTAATAAAATGGTCAACTGAAATACGAGGAAGTAAAATGCACTTTAGTTTTTCCTATTTTTTAACTATTTATGATATCGCAGAACTACCTATGGAAGATCAAAATCTGTCCATGAACAGTGTTACTTTAAGCTAAGAACAGTCTTTCCAGGAGAAAGCTGATGAAAAGATCCAGCCTTCAAACATGTCTGTTAAAATTACGAAGTTAAACTTATTAAATTTTAGCAAATTTTCAATCCACTAAAAAAAAAAAAACAATAAATTCAGGATCCTCCTAGTTTTAATTAAGGAGAATTAAAAGTAATGTTCTTCTGAAACAGTAACATATACATAGGTTACATAAGGCCAATATATGGATAACAAAGGACAAATGCTTTAATATAGCTACAAAATTATATATTACTTTGATCAAATCCAAACCAAATATAACTAGTCTACAATTATTCTAACTGTCCACAGTCACCATTAGACAATAAGTGTTAAAAATCTCTCATAACAAAATCTCTCATAACATTTAAATAGACATTATTCAAGGATTAGAGCACTATTTTACCAGCTGACTCCAGGACTACCAGGAGCAAAGATAAGACTGCAGATAACTAAACTTCTGATCCAACGATGAGAAATAAGATCTATTTCCCCCCCAAAAGTGTAAATATTAGAAAGCTAAGAAAACACTTGCATTACTCTCAACAGGTAATACCTGTAGATTTTTATCTAATGCATTTCTTTTAACTTAATTAGAATGCAAAGAATATAGTTATAATTTTAAGAATAAATAGGTAACACAAAAGCTCCATGTAGGTGTATTTTAAATGTTTATCTATAAAAATTTTGCACATTATATTTTTTGTAGCACTACAACTATTAATAAAATAAAAAGCAAATTACCGGAAGTTGGAGATTTGCAGCGATCTTCTGGGACTACTGCCCCTTCACTAATATCGCAAAGACCTGCTGAAAAACAAAAGCCAGACCAAGTCATACCACACACAAGTTTATGTAACTGCAGTTGTACCTGCTATTTACAGTACATATCTAATGACAGTCCATTTTTAAAAACTCAGCAGGTTATCAGACTACGCTGGCATTGATATTATGTTTAATAGCTTTGAGACAGGAATATAGGAGCATTCTGATATTAAAACTAATACAGAAGTCATCAGTTAAATAAGTAACAATTTTCAATCTGCTGTTCTTCAAGGACATTAGACATAACACAGGATTTTGTTCAAAGTCAGTGATTTGAGGGCATATGATACACTGCTTATTAAATTTCTCTTGAGGGAAAATATTTGGTTACTTTTTTGGTGATTTTTTTTACATTATAGGGACTCTCAACTCATATCTCAAAGTTGTTTCTGCTAAGTATATTTCAAATACACTCCCTTAAATATTACTGACAAATAATTAAGAAAATATTTTATACCATCAAATTTGCAACATTTAAAATACAATCATACCTTGTTTTATTGCATTTTGATGAAATTGCTTTTTTTGAAAAACAAATTGAAGGTTATGGGTACCCTGCATGGAGATGGCCTACAGAGACCTTTTTTTCAACAGTATTTGTCACTTCATGTTTGTATGTCGTATCTTCGTTAATTCTCATAATAATAACAAAAGAGTTTGAAATATTACATTTTCTATGATGATCTGTGATCACAATCTTTAATGTTACTATTTTTAATTGTTTTGGGGCACCACACACCACACTCACATAAGATAGCAAACTTAGCTAAGAAACATCTGTGTTCTGACTGCTCCATTGACCTGCCCTTCCCATCTTTCTCTTTCTCTCTCTCCCCTCAGTTTTCCCTATTCCTTGAGACACAAAACTAAAAGTACATCAGTTAATAACCCTACAATGGCCTCTAAGGTTCAGGTGAAAGGAAGAGTCAGTCAGTCACTCTCCGTTCTCTTTAAATCCAAAACCAGAAATAATTAAGCTTGGTGAGGAAGGCATGTCAAAAACTCAGAAAGGCTAGAATCTAGACCTCTTAAGGCAAACAGTTATCCAAGTTGTGACAGCAAAGGAAAAGTTCTTGAAGGAAGTTCAAAGTGCTACTCCAATGAACACATGAATGATCAAGTGAAATGGCCTTACTCTTTGACAGACAGAAAGCTTCAGTGGTCTGGATAGAAGATTCCATCAGTCACAACATCCCTTTAACCCAAAACCCAATCCAGAGCAAGGCCCTAACTCTCTTTAATTTTATGAAGACTGAGAGAGGCATGGAAGCTGCACAAAACTCTGAAGCTGGAAGAGGCTGGTTCATAAGGATTAGGAACAGAAGCCATCTCCACAACATAAAAGTACAAAGTGAAGCAGCAAGTTATCCAGGAAGTCTAGTAAGATAATTAATGGAGGTGGCTAGACCAGTCAACAGATTTCCAGTGTAGATGAAACAGCCTTCTATTGGAAGATGCCATCTAGGACACTCATAGCCAGGGAGCTTGGGATAGCTGGACAAAAGCTGCATGTCTAGGCCTCAGAAGTTATCAGGTATGAAATCAATGTATGTGCACGTTATTAACAGTATCTACCTTTCTATTCCTCTGGTAAAAGACATAACGTCACAATCTTTACAGTCCCTAAGAGAGCTCTTACAGTAACATTTAGAGAATGCTAAGTACTAAATTCGGAGAAGGCAATGGCATCCCACTCCAGTACTCCTGCCTGGAAAATCCCATGGACAGAGGAGCCTGGTAGGCTGCAACCCATGGGGTCGCTGAGGGTCGGACACGAATGAGCGACTTCACTTTCACTTTCACTAAGCACTGAACTGGGCTTCCCAGGTGGCGCTAGTGGTAAGGAACCTGCCTGACAACGCAGGAGACATAAGGGACACAAGTTCGATCCCTAGCTCGGGAAGCTCCCCTGGAGGAGGGGATGGGAACCCACTCCAGTACTCTTGCCTGGAGAATTCCACGGACAGAGGAGCCTGGTGGGCTACAGTCCATAGGGTCACAAAGAATCAGACATGACTGAAGCAACTGAGCACACACGAGTACCGAATTGAGTTTATAAGGAGTGTCTTCTATTTTGAACTGTGTATTACTGTCTTCATTGAATAGGGAGCTTTTGAATGACAGTTTTTTTTTTCTTTTTAACTTTCATCAAACTAATGATTCTAGAAAAAAAGCAAAACTAGTTCTTTATAATTCTAAGATGATAGATTAATTATAGGTATGCATGTATTAATCTCTGACATAATATCTATATATATAAATAAACTTTTTCTTGATAAAGCCTTAAGATAACAGGTTTTTAAACAGTAGAGATATATGGAAATAATTCAAGTGTCCATTGATGAAAAAGTGTCTAGATGAAAAAGAGTTATAAATATACAATGGAATATTATTCAGCCATAAAAATGATGAAATTTTGCCATTTGTGACAACTCGGATGGACCTTGAGGACATTATGCTAAGTGGAGTGAGTGAGGCAGAGAAAGACAAATACCATGTGATCTCATATTCCTCAACTAAGTAAATCAATAGTGATAATATATTCCAGGATTACAATGAGCCTGGTACTGAATAAAAATAATCAATTTTGAAATTTTAAGTCTTTGGTATTTTGTCAACTGTTTGAGCAAACTCTGGGAGACAGTGGAAGACAGAAGAGCCTCGTGTGTGCATGGGGTCACAAAGAGTTGGACACAACTTAGCGACTGAACGACAACTAAACTCTATAAAAATGTAGTGAGAGATGTTAATTTTCCTTCTTAAAATAGCCTAGGAGGAATCATTTAGGAAGCTAAATTAAATGTGATAGGAATAATTTAGTTATTAAATTCTGGAATAAGCTAAAAATCCCTTGCTTGCTTTCCATCTGACTCAGGGTAAAAGCTAGTCAAGTCCAAGAAGACTGGTTGATGTGTATGATCCTATGGTACATGACTGTGGTATTTATTACGTGACTATGGGTATCCCATTACCTCTCTGACTTTATTTCCTCTCCTACCTACTTCACCATCTCCCTGACTCTTTCATCCACACTGACCCTTCACTGTAACCTTGAACTCACTAGTTACACTGCTTCTGAGCCACTATACTTGCTATTCTCTACCTGAAATGTTCTCTCTACAGACATCCTCAAGGAGAACAGCTGTCTCCTTTAAACCTTTGTTCAAGATGCTCTATTTAGAATGTAACACCCTTGTCACTATTTCAAATCCCCCTCATTTGGCTATTTTTTCCTTTGGCACCTCTATGTAACTTACTATATACCACTTACCTTTTCAAACTCTGTCTTTTCCAGTATAATGTGAGCTACATGAGGGTAGAGAATTTGGTCTGTTTTAACACTGTGCTGGCTGAAAAGTTGGTTTGGGCTTTTCCATAAGATGGTATGTGTGTGTGTCGGGGGGTGTCTGACTCTTTGAGACATGAATGGACTGTACCCCGCCAGGCTTCTCTGTCCATGTAATTTTCCAGGCAAAGACATTGGAGTAGGTTGCCATTTCCTACTCCAAGGGATCTTCCCGACCCAGGAATGGAACCCATGTCTTTTTGCCTCCTGCACTGGCAGGTGGATTCTTTATCACTGTACTACCTGGTAAGATGGTATAGAAAAACCCAATTGAACTTTCTGGTCAACAACCCAACAGAATTACGATAATCAGCAGATACATATATGTAGCCAGAATACTTCACCACCCCTACTTGTACCCTGTGAGTTTCATAATTTTTATTATGAAAATACTGTAGATATTTTAGTCAATAGTTCAACTGTATTTTAAGACAGCTACAAAACACTTCAATGACAATGTTTTATCTCACAAAATAATTTCATGAGTGCCATCATATTCTTTATGAAAACCTACTAGCACCAAGTAGCAGCAAAAAAAAGTTTCTCCATTCATACTGATCTATTATGAAAGACAGAAGAACAATTTCATGGTATTTGGGCTTCACTTCAAGAATATATGCTAAAATATACACTTTAGCAAAAAATTCTTTTTTGCATCAATGCAATCAAAGAATTTTAGTAACAATTATTCTATATTTGATTTAATTTAAAATATAAATAATATATATTAGAGGCAAGACACAAATATTCTTAAAATGTTAAAGTATGTTTTAAAATAATTTTCTCTTAATTTTTAACTTTTTCTTTCTCCTTAATATTGTTCAAGTGAGCATAACAACAATAACATCTTAAACTGATAAAAACTTAAGTAGTTTTCCTGCTTACACATTTATACCTAAATGTGTAACTCTTCAATACAAACTGAAGCAAATAATAATATGAATAATATAATAATGCTTATTAAAGAATAAAATAGGATGCAATGGAATGCAAGAAAAAAATTAAAATCACATGGCAGAATTGGTCTCTAACCTTGGATGAATTTAGGTATTTAATTTCTAGTAATTTTATGTAAGCTATGATGAGGTACTAACAAGAAAAGAAATTAATTTTGTGAGTAATAAAACTTTTACCACTCCTTCTCTATCAAGACAATGTTTAACTTTCTGACACTATATATTAATTTCTTTGCTTTATAAAGAAACTGGATTGGAACACAAATATTTCAGTAGCTGTTTTCATTTATATATTATGAGATGAATTTAAGTAATGAGTATATTATTTTAGATATAGAATGCTTTGATAGGCTCTTTTAAAAATAAATGAGAAAAAAATAGTTTTACAGACAAAATACACTGTCATGACTTTACTGACGTGGAATGAATAACTTACTTAAAAAAGAAGAACGGAGTTTTTTCACAGATTCAGAATATAAGCTAGAAACGCCGCACATGCAAGAAGTCGCAATCAGCATGCCTCAGTGAAGCAACGAAAAGCAAAAGAAAAAAAAGGAGACAGATACTAGAATGGTATGGTTGGGACAACAATTTCTGCTGAAGATAACACATGACAAAATGATCACATAGACAAAAACAGAAAAAAAAATTCAACTATTGCCAAAGTGACAGTAAGGTCTATAACCCATCACCTTTTTCTTTTCTTCTGTTGCGAATTATGAGAGGTATTTAGTATCAGCAAAAAATGTCCTGAAAGCAACTGAGAAATGAATGTCAGAAAGAATTTTAATTCAGAGAGCCTGAGTTAGGAGATGCAGATAAGGGCTTCCCAGTGGCATTCTGCAAACAGGTTAGGTTACATCTGCCACAGATGGAGTTCTCTTGAATCCCTGGTCCCCTTGGGCAGGTCCTGGGGAGTCTGGAGCTCAGAGGCCAGTTACCACCACTGGAGGCCCCATTAACATCTGTCTACATGCCAGAGATCCAGTGTCATTTTCTGTGTCTGCCATGAGGTTTGGAAAAAAAAAAAGGTGAGTAATACTGGTATAAACAGCTAAAAATATATATGTGTTCCATGAGGCATTGTATTGAAACATTTAAAATAAGATTAATTATCTAGCAAACACAAAAGAATGCTATAGAGAGAATTCTTAATGGATCTGGGCTTGCACTTAATCCAAGCTGTCCAAGAATGCTGTATCTCACAGAGTTGAAATTGACTTTTGCATCTACATTTTTTTTCCATGTGGGAAATTATTTCTTTGATACTCAAAACAATAAACTGCTGGTCTCACACTATTAAACAGTAAAAGGGACAGAACTATGAAATTAACTTTTGTTCTGTAATGATAAATTTTCCTGTCATAGTAATTTAGCCAAAGAAGTCTGAAACTATGGTCCCTTCCCAATGTTAAATAAAACTCTAGAATATTAAAAACAAATGCATAAACTAATAAAAATACAAAACTAAAAAGGAGGTTGATACCTTTTACTATTTTTTTTTGACAGTTTATACAAAACAGATACAATCAGATAAGCTATTTACCTAATGGAAATACTTATATTCACAGAAGTAACTTGGCATTTATGGAAATCCTAAAGCTCAGGATTTCTTTCTTTTTACCTCCTGAAGGTTGTCGAGATTTACGAGGAGATCGGGGTTCTCTCCGATAAGGATCATTGGAGCCATACAATTCAATAGTGCCCAGGTTGAGGAGTACTGCTTTCTGGAGGTAGTCAACCATCGCAATGCCATTACAATTGCCAAAAACTACCCTAGGAATAGGAAAAGAACAAACATTTTAGCACAATTACATAGTTGGAAGAAAATGTAGTCTATAGGGCTAAAAAAGCATGATGGGTCTTTAAGAAAACTCCTTTTGAAACAAAACACTATTACAGACATGCAAATACAGGTTACATATGCCTTCTGATGGAGCTCTGCAGATCTTCTGTATCAATGTGTACAAATCAACAAAAAAATCTGATGTAGGAGGTGAAATTTAACCAAAGACATAAATCTCCACACTAAGCAATAGAACATCTATTTTTCTGACTATTTTGAATTCCTCAGGGGAAAACATTCGTTCCTAAGGGGGAATAGGGCACTATACATTTGGAAAAGTTTTGGTAATCCCTACAGTCAAGAGTTGGAGAAGGCAATGGCACCCCACTCCAGTACTCTTGCCTGGAAAATCCCATGGACGGGGGAGCCTGGTAGGCTGCAGTCCATGGGGTTGCTAGGAGTCGGACACGACTGAACGACTTCACTTTCACTTTTCACTTTCATGCATTGGAGAAGGAAATGGCAACCCACTCCAGTGTTCTTGCCTGGAGAATCCCAGGGACAGGGGAGCCTGGTGGGCTGCCGTCTATGGGGTCGCACAGGGTTGGACACGACTGAAGCGACTTAGCAGCAGCAGCAGCACAGTCAAGGGTAAAACATAGAAAGCATAAATCTCGGAGGCCTCCCTTTGGGGTATTCCAAATACTTTCTCAATCATGAGTCAGGAAGTACAAACTATGAATAAAAACGACTATGAATGAAGGAACTTTATTCATTTAAGATCCCGTAAGCCAGGTGTTGAGAACTAACATACATAGAGGGGCTATATAGCTAAGTAGAACATGCCAACTAAGTACTGTGGTGACCTGAAGAGTGAACAACTCATCTAAACAGGGGACGCTTCACCTCAGCTCCTGCTAACTATGGCCGACCAGGAATGGAGACATGGGCTAGATAACCAAACTTTTCAATTAAAGCTCTAAATATGGATTTTCACATTAAAAAGTCTTGGCAACTAGTTCAAATTTTAAAAATACACAAAAAAGCCTAAACAAAATATAGTTGTGAACCCAATCAGGACTGTGAGCAACTGATCTGCAACCTCCTTTGAAACATTCTACTGCTTCTTATTTCCGGTTTGTTTCTCTTATGGCTGTGGACAGCAAAATATTAAAAAAAAAAAACAAAAGAAACGTCTGTACTTTCACATTGTGGGAGAGCAAATAAAAGACAATAGAGAAGACTATTTCAGACTGTAGCCAGTCTTAGTTATGTGTACAAATGCAAGAGATGGTGTAGGTGGTAGTAGCTGTTAGAAGGAAGAAGGAAGAGGAATGAGTTCCTAGGGCTAGAATCAAGGAAGGAGACAGTGACCTACACAAGATAAACAGCTCTGGACCAAACAGTTGGCATGTGGTTCCTCTTTTATCACAATGTTGACTTAATGGGTCTTTGTTGCTACATGGTCTTTTATCTAGTTGAGGCGAGCGGGATTACTGTCTAGTCACAGTGCGTGGGCTTCTCATTGCAATGGCTTCCCTTGTTGCAGATCATAGGCTCTAGGGCATGCAGGCTTCGGTAGTTGAGGTCCGTGGCTCAGTGGTTGAAGCTCCTGGGTTCTACAGCACAGGCTCAGTAGTTGTGGTGTACGGGCATAAGTTACTCTGGGGAGGTGGGATCTTCCCGGACTAGGGACTGAACCTGTGTCTCCTGCATTGGTAGGTGGATTCTATACCACTGAGCCACCAGGAAGCCTGACAGTGTTGATTTTTAAAACAAAAGTAAATACTTTATGATTCTATCCTATTATATTAAAAAGTATGTACTACGAACACTATACACTTGAAGGCATGAACTGATAAATAAAAACACACCTGAAGTACAGATGAATACTTTACTAAGCTATTACTATGTCTTTACAGTTTTTACAAGTTAACTATGGGAGGACAAAGAATAAATTATGCAGCTGTGGTTCAACATTTACAGAATCAATTTAGAACATAGTCTTTTCGGTTGATGTTAGATCTTTATTATACCAAATATTAACAAGGAAATTATTTCTCAGAGTACATCAAGGTGAGGACAGATTCATTGATCCATGAGATATTTAACTTTAGATAAGGAAGTAGTAATAAGCACATCCAGAGTAAATTATTCAGAACAGAATTATGTTCCAAATCAACACTGAATTTGATCTGACATTGAAGCTTATACAACATTTTAAATGATATAATAAGGATCACCCATTCTCTTTTTAAAAATATAAAAATGCATGGAATACAATGAAGAGACACAGAAATACATAAATTATACTTACAATCCATAGGAAGAATTAACTGCCAGACTGGTTATTTGTTGTGGTGGTTCTCCACCCACCCACACCAACTGTATAACTAATTCTGTCTGATAACCTGGAGACTGTTTAAGTGGAGAACTTTTAACTCTGTAAGAAAGGAAAACGTGTTGTCTTTTAACACATCTTCAATTATCTTATTAGCCTATATAATTATAAAGTCATCCATCAATAACTATACAAAAATAACTTTATATTTGAACATATATGATATAAAATGCAAAAATCAGAATCCTGTCCTCTAGAATCATTTAATCTAGTTGGAGATAAAACACACAGATAAGCAAGAAATCACAGGTAAGTTCCACATATAAATTGGGGAGGGAGGGGAGAAGTGAAAGGGGAGAAGGAGGAAGTGGGTAGAGAGGAATGAAAGAAGACCAGGGAAGGATGGAGAGAAGAACAAAGAGAAGCTGCATTCTAGGTCTTAAGAGGAAAAAAAATCAAGTTACAGAAAAAACCCAAGATAGAAGAGTAGACTTAAAACTTGAAAAAGGTACAGTGTAGGTAGATGAAAACTGGCCTAAAACATAAGGAATTAAGGAAAATGTATAAAATATGTGAGCAATTTTTGTTTGCATAACCACTTTTACTACTAAAAAATCTATTTTGACTTTGAGTTGGTAGTATTTTTGATAGCATAGAAGTCAAGTGAAGTGAAAGCCTCTCAGTTGTGTCCGTCTCTTTGAGACCCCACGGACTATACAGTCTGTGGAATTCTCCAGGCCAGAATACTGGAGTGGGTAGCCTTTCCCTTCTCCAGGAGATCCTCCCAACCCAGGGATTGAACCCAGGTCTCCCGCATTGCAGGCAAATTCTTTACCAGCTGAGCCACAAGGGAAGCCCAAGAATACTGGGGTGGGTAGCCTTTCCCTTCTCCAGCAGATCTTCCCGACCCAGGAATCAAACCGGGGTCTCCTACATTGCAGGAGGATTCTTTATCAACTGAGCTATCAGGGAAGCCCCTTGACAGCAGAGACTCTTCCCCCCAAAACTGCTGCTGCTGCTAAGTCACTTCAGTCGTGTCCGACTCTGTGTGACCCCATAGACGGCAGCCCACCAGGCTCCCCCGTCCCTGGGATTCTCCAGGCAAGAATACGAGTGGGTTGCCATTTCCTTCTCCAACGCATGCAAGTGAAAAGTGAAACTGAAGTCGCCCAGTCGTGTTCGACTCTTTGCGACCCCATGGACTGCAGCCTACCAGGCTCCTCCGTCCATGGGATTGGCCAGGCAAGAGTACTGGAGTGGGGCGCCATCGCCTTCTCTGCCAAAACTGCTGGATACTGTCAAAAAATTGCTTTTGCAAAAAAGTATGCTAACAAGATAAAGAAGTAGGAAAGCCATAGACAAAGATTAACAAGTGTATATGTTTGGTCACAGTAGAAGGTATGTGTAGTAAGAATTAAAAAAAAAAAAAGTCACTATAGCGAGATAGGCCAGGGCCAGACTGGAGGGTCTGTGAGGTCTGGCTGCAAAGGTCTGATGTTGGTAGAAAGAACTCAGGGCTCTGAAGTGCTACAGTGTGACTCTTGGTTCTGCCACTTAACGTCTTCCTGTTTGAAAGTGGGAATATTTTACTTAATCACAGTATAAGGATACTGTGAGTGCCTATGAGAGAATTTTTTCAATGGCCAAATTATGCAAAAGGCATACATTTTCATTATTAAAGAATTAAAAGACAGTGAAGGGTTTAGGAGAAATATTTTGGGAAGATTAACTGTAGAACTTCGCAAGATGAAGTAGAAGACGACGACTCATGAGGAACTTCCTGTGATTCGTGTGATGTAAAATAATGAGAGATTTGAAATGCATGAACTAAGTCTCAAAAAGGTTCATAAACTCCATTAAGGTTACTTTTAATACTCCAGCAGATGAGGTATTCAGTATTTATGGAATGAAAAAATGAGCTGCAGGCTGATTAGAGGCGGAGGAGGGGAGAAAAAGAAGACAGTGATTCTAAGTTTTGAAAAAGAAAAAAGGTGTCAGGATGAAGAGCTAGTCTTAGAAGATGTGGTAACTTTGAGGGGATGGTAGGGGTCTTCAAGTGAACTATTCAGCAAAACAGTTATACTCACTTACGTTGAGTGAGTTCCCACAAAACTTATGTTGGTTAAACTTGTTATAAGCATGTTAGAGGGAGCGAAGAAGGGGTTTGTCTATAAATGTGAGACTTTCTAAGGAATAAAGTTACTAAGCTAATACCTTTATTACTTGTAAACTTCAAGTGAATTTGGAAGATAAAATTTGTATAAAATATGAGCTATCTGTGTGACTACTTTTACTATTAAAAAAATCTACTTTTACTTTAAGGTGGGGACATTTTTGATTGCACAGACTCTCCAGTAATTGTTCTTGTAAAACATACACAAAGCCTGGTTATTCTAATGATTCTTGAGGCATCTGCCTTGAAGTAAATGTACAAATAAGGACAGCTGGAAGTCTTTTCTATATTTAACCTCCTGCCACTAAACTCAGAGAACCCTTTGGATCATTTATAGCTGGTACTTCCATGAAGAATACCACACCAGACCTCTTGCTGTCATATTTGCTAGACTCAGTTCAGGTAAGAAAAGGGTCATGATATTGTCCAAGTTTCTGAAATGTGAATCACCAAGAGTACTCTTAAAATGAACTGAGTTGCAGTCACAACTGCCTGTGCAGTCTGCAAGTTAATATACTCAGAACTACACACTGGCTGAAGCAGAAGTTCTAATTTTCCTCTGGGAAACACCCACTGATCGGCTACAGCCATCCACCCCAAAAGACAAAAATAAACACTGAGTAGCATTTCATGTCCACGAGAGACAGCCTCTGTTGATACAAGCATAGCCTGCAGAGTCTGAGGGTGCTATTTTCTCCCTGTACCAATTAAATAAGCTTCAAGGAAGTATCCACTCTCCCTCTGGCATATTTATGTGCACCTTAGATTCTCAGGGCTGCCCTCGTGGTTCAGTTGGTAAAAAGTCTGCCTGCAATGCTGGAGACCTGGGTTCAATCCCTGGGTTGGGAATATACCCTGGAGAAGGGAATGGCTTCCCACTCCAGAGTTCTGACCTGGAGATATCCACGGACTTATATAGTCCATGGGGTCGCAAAGAGTTGCACAGGACTGAGTGACTTTCACACTTATATACTCACACTCAGATTTTCAAGAGCAGGAACAGGCATTCAGGGATAATTTCAGATAGGCATATATGGGCACATTTTAGATGTAAGTGATGAAGACACACAGAAGTCACGGAATTCTTATTTTACTTAGTATGAAACAAAAACATTCTTAGGCAAAAATAACTTTAAACAGTCAAACATGCTGAAAAAGCCTCAACTGGTAAAAAATTAGAAATCAAATCAAGAAATGATGACATATGTCAGATTTTAAAAATACAAAATGAGGGCTGGGTGGGCATTATATTTAATGTTTATAATGGTTATATGCAAGTTATCATTTTAATGTTTTTAATATATTAATTTACTTTTTAATTTTATTTTTTAACTTTACAATATTGTATTGGTTTTGCCATATATCAACATGAATCCGCCACAGGTATACATTTGTTTACTTTTTAAAGACAAAGGGTAGAACTTATTTTTATGAAAAGCTCCGTAATTTGTACAAATGTATTTTAAATTTAAAAATAATGTTTAGAGGCCTGGCAGTTACAAAACAGTTTGTCTGATGTGACTAATACTTTGAAAAAAGCACAATTAAAATACTTAAAAACAAAATCAAACAGTTACTTTTAAAAAGTTTCTTCAAAAGACAATTATGTACAGGGAGGGATGGAGTGGGAGGCTGGGGTTATATAGAATGAATAAACAACAAGGTCCTACTATATAGCACAGGGAACGATGTTCAATATCCTATGATAAAGAATACTGGCAAAGAATATTTAAAAAAGAATACATATATATAGGTATAACTGAATCATTTTGCTGTACAGCAGAAATATAACACTCTAAATCAACTATACTTCAATGGGGGAAAAAAAACAAAGTACAAAAATAATTTGTACAAAAAACAAACAAAATGTAAGTATTAGTTATTTTCACATCAATTTAGTTATATCTCTGACTTTTAAAATTGGTTTTTGAGATTGTGGACTACAACGATGTGCAGTTAACATGAACCGCATTTACCTGAAAACTATTAAAATGGTAAAAAAAACAATGTGTGTGTGTGTGTAAATATATATATATATATATATAATTCAAATTGCCTGTGATTTAAAAGTCACTAGTGAATATGTGGATTTTAGACAAAAATCTCAAATTTGTTACCAAAACAAACCTCAAAGACAAACTACTTTACATGCTTATAAACATTAAACAAAAAACAGAAATATACATGAAAATCGGAAGAAGTGACATTAATGTAAATTTTACAAATTTAAGTTTAAAGTACTACAGAGTAAGTAACAAAAGGGAAAGATGTAGAATACTTTTATTGCCAAGTCTCATTCTATCTAAGCATGCCAGACTGTAGCAGAAAGGAAGTATATACATGGGATAGAAAGGAAAGGCGGGGGGTAGGGAGGGCGGGGAGGGAGTGAGGGGAAGGGGGAGAGAAAGAGGGAAGAAACCTAGGACCTTTCTACGAAAGTAGCTGCTTAACCTCAATGCTTATATTCTGAGGTCAGATCAGGTTTCATCCTTGGCACTACTGACATCCTGAGCTGGCTGAATCTGTTGTGCAGCACTGTCCTGTGCCCTGCAGGATGTTGTGCATCAACCCTGGTCTGGGCTTCCCTGGTAGCTCAGCTGGTCAAGAATCCACCTGCAATGCAGGAGACCCCGGTTCGATTCTTGGGTTGGGAAGATCCCCTGGAGAAGGGAAAGGCTACCCACTCCAGTATCCTGGCCTGGAGAATTCCATGGACTGTACAGGCCATGGGGTTGTAAAGAGTCAGACACTGAGCGACTTTCACTTTTCACATTAGATGCCAGTAGCAGTCCTTCCTGTTGTGACAAATTTTGTCTCCAGACATTGCCAAGCATTCTGAGGAGCAAAATCATCCCTGTTTGAGAACCACTGGCATAGAACACAATCTCAAATTTATGTAAGCATATAAAGAAGATTAAAAAAGCTGTACTTTTCTATAGATCTATATCATGAGTGATCGTGATATAAAAAAATCTGCTTTATCTCTGGTTGAATGCATTTTTGATTATGCAGACACTCTCCTCAGCAACTATTGAACCATTCAATAATGGTTCTAGTAGACCTAAAGTCAAAACAGTATAAAGCCTGGTTCTTTTTTTTTTTTTTAATTTTATTTTTAAACTTTACAAATTGTATTAGTTTTGCCAAATATCAAAATGAATCCACCACAGGTATACATGTGTTCCCCATCCTGAACCCTCCTCCCTCCCCATATCATCCCTCTGGGTCGTCCCAGTGCACTAGCCCCAAGCATGCAGTATCGTGCATCAAACCTGGACTGGCAACTTGTTTCATACATGATATAACAAATGAAACTGTCTTTCTGACTACCCTCCCTATCTTGAACCTACTACAGTCTGCCTTTCGCCCCCAACTTTTGTATTCAACCTCTGATATTTTCCACACACTTTCAGTCATGATGACCCTAATTGACTTCTCTTTATACCCTAGTTGACTTCTCTGTAAATATAATACTTTTAATCATCAGAGAAGGCAATGGCACCCCACTTCAGTCTTCATGAAATCATTCAGTGATTTTAACTCTCTCTTTGTTTTCTTTCTATGCCATTTTTAAGGCTCATATGCTTTACAAGTGACCAATCTAGACAGCATATTAAAAAGCAGAGACATTACTTTGCCAACAAAGATCCGTCTAGTCAAAGCTATGGTTTTTCCAGTAGTCATGTATGGATGTGAGAGTTGGACTATAAAGAAAGCTGAACACTGAAGAATTGATGTTTTTGAACTGTGGTGTTGGAGAATACGCTTGAGAGTCCCTTGTACTGCAAGGAGATCCAACCAGTCAATCCTAAAGGAAATCAGTCCTGAATATTCACTGAAGGACTGATGCAGAAGCTGAAGCTTTAATACTTTGCCACCTGATGTGAAGAACTGACTCACTGGAAAAGATCCTGATGCTGGGAAAGATTGAAGGCAAGAGGAGAAGGGGATGACTCAGGATGAGATGGTTGGATGGCATCACCAACTCAATGGATATGACTTTGAGTAAGCTCCAGGAGTTGGTGATGGACAGGAAAGCTTGGCATGCTACAGTCCATGTGGTTGCAAAGGGTTGGACATGACTGAGCGACTGAACTGAACTGATGCTTTAAAAATTTTAACCATTCAATAATATAAAAGTAAAAATAAATTTTGTCCAATTTACTCCTATAGAAAAGCAAAATGCATTAAATTTGGATTTCTACAATAAATGCATTTACATAACAATGCTGTGATATTAAAGAAGATTCAGAAAAAGAAAATGATTACCAAACAACTATATCTCTAAAGGCTGAAAAAACAGAATTTTCAGAGTGCCAGGAAGCAGTCAACGTGTATGTTTGATCCACATATAAACCCAGACTAAAAAATGATGATGGATTGAGAAGAATGAGCTAGATACAAAGGAAAAATCCACGCTGGTCCATCAGTAGGGTTTAGAGATCAAATCCTATTACTTTAAGGATAAAATCATGGAATGCAATCATATTCCTCTTGGTGCCACAAAAAAATGAGTTGGATTAACCACAGTGAAATGCAGAAAGAGAAGTGGTTATGTCATTTTACTCTGTCACAGGAAAACATTACTTAAGTTTACTAATGCTTATAATTTATCTAAATTAAAAGGTAAGTTCCAAACCATCTGTATTTTTCTTTAACTTACTTCAAACAAGGGACATTGTCCCGAAGTCCATCAGATGAACTGCTACTGGTAGAAGGATGAGACTGAGGAGGGATGGGCTGTGGATTGGCACTCCCAACCGGTGTTGGCAAAGGTGGTGCCTGTTCACCCTCTGGGGTTTCCACATCACTTATCTCATACAACAATCGAACTTCAAGCATCTGTTGTAAAACAAGACAGGTTACCCTCTCCTAACAATTCCTATTCATTTTGTCAGTTTATACATACACACATGTACACTACAGTGGGAAGAACATTTTTAAAGGAAAAATTTGGTGAGGTTAATAAGGTAAAGATTTCACAAAGAAAAAAATGCTTCTGACTCAGCTTTTTAAAAATGATTGTGTGTTTGTGTGCAAGTACATTCACACATACACATTATGATTTTAGGATTTATGGCACTCCTGTTAGTACTAAATTAGATTAGGCTCATACTTATATTAGCTTTCCTTAAATGAAACAGAATGCATTTAAAGATTTAAATAAATGTTCAGTAAAACGATATACATAAAAATATGCCTTTTCTTCACAAAAGGTAAATGCAATGTAAATACTGAGGTGTTTTAAAAATGACTACAGATAGTCTCCTAAGTGATTTGAAAACTTAAATGTCAGACATTTGACATTGAAAATAATTAAGAGACTACTACCGGAATGACTTCTGTAATCACTTCCTGTTTGCTGAATCTATAAATAATGACATGAGCTGAAACTCCAGCTATGCACAGCATTCTACTTTCGGGACACCAGGAGATGATCTGAATGGCATATGGATCCTCATCCACAATGTCTGTGTTTGGCTTCTCATCTTTATTTCTTGACTTTTCAAATACTTTAGATGTCTTTAGTTTATATAATACTTGTAGAGTTACTAAAAAGAAAAAAAAAGGATAAAATATCTTAGTACAAAAAGAATAAAAGGGAATATTTAATCAGTCATACCACATCAGAAAAACAGCCTGTTTTTTGAATCATATTTTTATTCCTATGTCTGTATTTCTCACATTTTTATATAATGTATTCACTATACTTTATCGACCAAAGAAGGTATACTCGTATTCATTTAAAAAAAAAAAAAATCACCATCACGATGAATTTAGATTATCTGAAAAAATGAGTAACAAAAAGATTTTATAAAAAAAGAAAAGCGTAAATAAAAATAATAAAGCACATATTTTGCTCTACAGAATTATTTTCTCTCTGAAAGGTACCACTATTATCTAACACACTTCTTCATGATCAAACATAATATACCCTGAGTTAACTGGATTCTAATTTTTTCATTAATAGTGTTTGTACACTACTCACTCAAAGCATTCTTTCCTTTTTGCTAATGTAACCACTGTATATAATTCACATAGAGAGCATAAACTTTCATGATATAAGTTTAGAATCAGACACTAAAATTATTGAACAGATTTATGCTGATTTGAAACATACTCTCACTTCTCTTATCTCTGAGTTAGGAAGAGAAGGTTTGAAAAAATACTGAAGAAAGGATTTGAGTATTTCTGCTGAGACTTATTCTTGATTTACTAATTAATATCCTTCAAATATCTTCATCTATTATAAATTCTACTCAAATACTTGATAAATCAAGCATTAACTTTACAGCCTCTGAATTTCAAATTAAATGTTAGCTATGAAATTATTATAAAACAGATTACACAAAAGTAATATTGCATAGCATGTAACAAATAATATTCAGAATACTTACTCGCAGAAGCATCCCAGAACTTAATCGACCCATCAGCATGCCTGTGAAAAGCAAATGAATTAAGAATGTGTTGACGAAAAAATTTACACTATTTTTCTCTTTGAAGTTAAATATATTGTTACTTAAACACAGTTACCAAAATAAGGAAAAAGGTAAAATTTAGGATAAATTCATAGGTTCTATACAATAACTTATTACTTATGATGTTACTATATAAAGAAAAGCACTACCTGCCCAATTAATTAATATTCATGTAGTCCTAACCATATTTAGTTATTAATGATTTTTTTAAGGAGAAAACAGACTTTTACTTACCCTGTAATAATTATTTCTGAGTAGCTTTGAGCACCCAAGCCCCAATTACCTCCATTAATGGGCCATTCCTATAAGAAAAGATTATTGTATAAAGCAATTTCCAAGCATAGCATGTATTTTCATAATATATTTATGACAATAGTAAACAACACATTTCATTTCCAAAAAGGATTTTTAATTTCTCTAGAAAGGGTATCATTATCAACCACATCAAGGTAAGAAGTATAAAATACTGAAATGTAAAGTAATGAGTAACATTAATGTTCAATACCTTTTTGCTGTAGCCTTGACGTTTCTGTCTAGCTCCAACAGAATAAAGTGCAGGAATAAGGTCCACAGGACAATCAGCAAAATATTCGCAACATGTAACAGGGGATTCATGTATACTCAAAGGGTAGGGATTTTCAAATATAGGATATCTTTAAGAAGAGGAAAAGAAAAAATATTTGTTAATGAATCATTACCTATGATTAATAAAACAATGAAAAACATATTTAAACTTATTTAATAATAGGTTATTCTAGGGCTATCATTTAGAGAGAATGTTTTTAAATTCCTTTGTTTGACATGGTCTTGTTGTTTTCAAGAAGAAAAAAAAATCATTACTGCAGTTAGCACACACTAAGTTGATGTGAATTTTGGAATGCCTTAAAGTAAGGTAAATAATACCATGCACTTACACTTTCGGGTTTTCCTATCTCAGTGCCATTTCCATTTTGGATGAGACAGCTTATTATGGGGGCTGTCCTGTGCACTGTGGACATTTAGCAGCACCCCTGTCCTCTACCACTAGATGCCAGCAGCACCCCTTCCCTAACCATAGATGTCTACACAGACATTGTCTCTTGAGGGGCAAAACTGCCCCCAATCCAGAAATACTGAATGGGTAAACTCATTTAAAACCATATTTAACGATTATCTCTCAGGAAATACAACTAATATAATACAATGTTCTTCCATTCAAAAAATTTATAAGTAAACATGCTATCATCTAATCTAGAACAAGCAGAATATTGGAAATACCACAAAAAGTTGCACAGGATCTATGGTGAGAATCTACAGGTCAGTTATGATATATCTGGTTAAGAGAGAATAGGAAAAGCTTGCAGAGGAAAAGAAGGCCGCTTTGAAAGTTATGTGGATTTTTGATGTCAGTGACGCAAGTGGAACATTTTAGCTGCTGGGAGCTACATCAGGAAAGACACGGGAGTGTGATGCTTGTTTAACACACTGTTCAGTTTTCCTAGAGAACAGGTGCCAGCTTGGAAATGTACGCTGAATCCCTTCTATGTAGAGTAGCAGGCTGAGAAGCTGTTTTTACATAAAAAACAGAGATCCAAAGGGATTTAAAGAAAAGAGTAACAAGTTTGGTGAAGTGAAGTGAAGTAAAAGTTGCTCAGTCATGTATCTCTGACTCTTTGCGACCCCATGGACTTTACAGTCCATGGAATTCTCCAGATCAGAATACTGGAGTGGGTAGACTTTCCCTTCTCCAGGAGATAATCCCAACCCAGGGACCGAACCTGGGGCGGATTCTTTACCAGCTAAGCCACAGGTGAAGCCCAAGAATATTGGAGTGGGTAGCCTACTCCTTTCTCCAGTGGATCTTCCAAACCCAGGAATTGAACTTGGGAACAGGGATAGGCTACCCATTCTAGTATTCTTGGGCCTCCCTTTGTGGTTCAGCTGGTAAAGAATTCACCCTGGGTTCGACCCTTGGGTTGGGAAGATCCCCTGGAGAAGGGTTAGGCTAACCCACTCCCCAGTATTCTGGCCTGGAGAATTCCATGGACCATATAGTCCAAGTCCACGGGGTCACAAAGAGTTGGACATGACTGAGCGACTTTCATTTTCACTTTCAGGGTATTCAAGTATTAGGTTGAATCATAAAAAATTTCAGAAATTCAACAAATTTTGATTTAAACTTGGATTTCTATATGAGTACCATAACGGAGAAATTTGGCTGGTAATGAGAAATGTATATCTGTGGTTCTAAAAGGGGGTCCAGGTTATGAATATAAATGTAGCATTTTCAAAGAAATGAAGTAGTGTATCCTAAAGAGACACTTTCTTCACCACATACTAAAGTAACTGTTCACCAAATTTTATTGCTTACCCATTTTGTGCAAGGTCTATTAGTACTAAATCCTTTTCTAGTAGAACAACCACAGCATATGGTTCCTGAAAATCTGGAACAGGAAAACAAGGCATGAACAATAGTTACAAATATGCAAGAGGGCTGCAAATCAGGTAACAAAACATGTTGGCGTGGTTTTTATTTTGTTCCATTCACTCAAGTATTTAACATTCTGATACTGTACTTCATATACTGTAAGGGCAGTATGTTTTAGATGAGGGAAATCTATATAATACCCCATAAATAATTATTTGTTTTGTAAAGATGAGTTAGACAAGTTCAGTACCTTCCATGGTATTGCAAAGTCCAAGACAGTACATGAATAATATATCTCAAGTTTAAATCTGAATACCCTTAAGAACAACTCTCATTACTGGATCTCAAAGAAATCCACTAGATTACCATTATAATATTATAACTCTTTCTTGGGTATTTTCTATGTGCATATCAACTATAAAATGCATTACATATTTATATCTCAATTAGCTTTAAATAAAAGTAAAAAAGATCCAGCTAAATTTCCCCTGAAATAATAACATGTCAATGATAGTGATTAATTTCACGTGTTAGCTTGTCTCTGCTATGGTGCCCATTTGTTTGGTCAAACACCAGTGCAGATGTTGCTATGAAGGCATTTTTTAGATGTGAGCAACATTTAAGTTAGTAGACTCTGAGTAAAGTAGAAAATTGTAGATAATTTGGGTGGGTCTCATTCAATCAGTTGAAGGCCTGAAGAACAAAGACAGGAGGTGTTCTGAAAAAAGCAATTTGCCTCAAGATGGCAACTTGGAAATCTGCCTGAGTTTCCTGCCTTAAAAATTCAGATTCAAGACTGCAAATCAAACTCTTTCCTGAATTTTCAAATTGGTAGTACATTCTCACGATTTCTTTAAAATAAATTCATATTTCTGCTCTCGTTCACCTTTTAAAATCTCCTATTGGTTCTGTTATTCTGGAAAACGGTAACTGACACACTAGATTTTTAGAGGATTTTTAAGTTGCTCTTAATGTGGACAGTTTTGTCTATCCTTCAGAGGCACTTACTACCAAAATTTAGAATGAAACAGACACAGTTTATTAAACAAAATTTCTCAAATAAAATGTATAAAGTTATGAAGGCAGCATTCCTTACCCAGAAGAATTAGCACAACAGGATAAGTTAACTACTTGGAAAACAAGGAGGTCTTGCTCTGAGTAACAGACATATCTAGAGACTGAATTCTAAAGATACAACACTTACCATTTGGGTATGGTGTTTCACACAGCGTCAGAAAGTCAACAATTGAGTAGTCCATTTCTAGCACTGCAGTACTTTTCCCGTGCATTACCGTTAAGCAAGGTCTTCTTCCTACAGTATCATACGACAAACCTCCTGATAAAATAATAAAAGGTTCCCTGGAAATAAAATACACAGGATTATAAACAGCATAGTGGAGTCTATCTTCTTGCTGTATCATAAATTCTTTTTTAGAGAAATAATAAAATATTAAGTTTTAACATTTTTAGGCACCATCTAATTGATTACTCACATGTAGATTTTTAAACTGCAATAGGTAAAAACCAGGTGAATTCTTAAAAATAATCTACAGTGCCTATGAACACTGACCACATTCTACTCTCATATTTCCTTTTGGTCCTTATATTTTTTTCCCTTTATCTTCTTTATACAATTTTCAAAAAATTCTCTCTGGGTTTCTCCTGTTAAGTCTCTTAAATGTACTGTCATTATTTTCAATCCTAATAACCAGACCTTCTCAACAGACATTCTAAGAGAGAATGTGAATACCCTAAGGCACCCATTGTACGCAATGAATTAGCTTCTCAAAGATGCATCAAGAATGTACTAGCCATAAATCCCCCTGAGAAAACTGAAAAACTGGTCACTCAAATCATTTTCTGTAGTGGTTAATTCTCTTCTGGAAGCTTGGCTGGTATCCTCAGAAATATAACTCCCATGCACATCGATCAACTGCCCTTTTGACACTTCTAATAAGCCCTATAATTTTGTCTCCTTATTCATCATTAGTAAATGTAATGATTTACTTTTAAAAGCTACATATTTAAATATGAAAAAAGAAAAATACCTAAATATCCTTTCATATGCTTTGATCTATGTGTATTTCTTGACTTCCCTGCACATGTTTTTCATCCATGTTTTATTGGATTAGTATCTTTTCTAACGGTTTTCTAAGTGTTCTTTGCATTCTAAGGAAATCAGCTCTTGATCTGCCACATGTATCATTCAATTTGTTGGTGGGGAGCTGTTTATGGTGAATCACACAGATGACTTAAAATGTTCCTATATGATCTTCTTAAATGTCCTCATTTATAATTTTTGAGGTACTTTCATAGTGCTTCCTCTAGGTCCAGTGTATCTATCCCCCTCCTCTCACACCTAGTACAAGTAGTATGTGATAATATGTAATGTTAAACATAGCTAGTTCTGGAACAACACTGCCTCTGTTTAAATCTCAGCTCTGGCTCTACTTTCCCCATGACCTTGCATAAGGTGCTTAATCTCTTCTTGCCAAGTTTCTGCATCTATATAACATGCAGCTAGAGTGGTAAGTATTTCAGTTCAGTCACTCAGTTGTGTCCGACTCTTTGCAATCCCATGGACTGCAGCATGCCAGGCTACCTTGTCCATCACCAACTCCCAAAGCTTGCTCACACTCATATACATCGAGTTGGTGATGCCATCCAACCATCTCATCCTCTGTCATCCCCTTCTCCTACTGCCTTTATTCTTTCCCAGCATCAGGGTCTTTTCCAATGAGTCAGTTCTTCGCATCAGGTGGCCAAAGTATTGGAGCTTCAGCATCAGTCCTTCCAATGAATATTCAGAACTGATTTCCTTTAGGATTGACTGGTTGGATCTCCTTGCAGTCCAAGGACTCTCAAAAGTCATCTCCAGCACCACAGTTCAAAAGCATCAATTCTTCGGTGCTCAGCTTTCTTTAGGTCCAATTCTCACATCCATGTATGACTACTAGAAAAACCATAGCATTGACTAGATGGACCTTTGTTGGCAAAGTAATGTCTCTGCTTTTTAATATGCTGTCTATGTTGGTCATAGCTTTTCTTTGAAGAAGCAAGCATATTTATTCTCAATTACTGAATTAATTAATATACGCAAAGCACTGGGTTCAGTGCCTGGTGTAAAGAATTACCTATTATTATATCATTATCTTTAAATTATCATTCATGGAACTAATTATTTTGCTTATTGTTTTCCTCATGAAAACATGACCTCCATGAGGGCAAGGGTATTTATCTGTTTTGTTCACTGCTGATCTGATCTGATATGCAGAACAGTGTGTTGTTGGTATTAAATACGTACATTAACAAAAATGTATGTTATGTTAACTATTGTCTAGCTTACTAACATTTAGATTTTTCAGCACTAAACTATTTCGGTAACAGACCTATATCCATACTTTCACTGTTCTCAATTCTTGACTTACTGTGATTATTGACTGTAGTCAGGAAAGTATATTTAATTTTCTTCTACTTTTCATTACATACAGTGAATAAACAATATAACTAACTCTTGTATTCTGAAATACAACATACAACTGAATATAAAATACTAAAAAGGGTGGAGAGTCTAACAACTTACACTTTTATAGAATGAGAGGCATGGGCCACATATTTAATATGTAATATTTCAAAAAAAGTCTGACAAGTTTGTTTTTATATATATAAAACTTGAATTATCAATACAAGAACTATGAACAGGAAGATGCTAAGGTACATTACAGAATAAAATTCCTATGGAGATACCAAGTAGGTACTGACAGGTAGGTAATCAGTTTATTAGACAAACTCTTAACAAAATGTCATGATGTTATTTAAACCATGTTAAGTTTGTCCTCAAAACGCAACTATGTTTGCCTTGTAAATGCCTATACTTCTTTTGTAAATTTAGGAGAAACAACAACAACAACAAATTATGGGTAAAAGTACATGAATAAGAAATAGTTTGCAAGGAGTATCAAGGTAATATTCTTTTTCATAATAATAAAAGTTTCCATAATTCAGCAATAAATGCATGTGTATGCATATTTTTTCTTATCTTATGGGATATTTAAAAAAAAATCACCTCAGTTTGCCAGGCAGGAATCACCTGACTTACAAACTTAATGTCCCAAATCTTGAGACATAAACATTAAGGAAATAAATATTTCACCAGAAGAAACCAGTCTTAAATACAATGATAAAATCGAGTTAAATATTTTAACATTTGGCATGTAAAACTATAAAAATTCAAAAGTTTCGCTGACACTTGGAATTACATTCAAAGTTCTAGGAATCTAGATTATTTCTAGATAACATGTGAATTGTGGATATGGATAATCTTTTTTAAAATAAATTATCTTTTTTGATATCATAATAAGGTCTAGAAGTAATATAAGTTTTATCCACGAGTCTGCCTTTTGAAAGTATCTAGGTTAGGAAGGTATTAGTTGGAACTTTTTACAATTTTGATTGTTATTTTTAAGAGGCTAGACACTTTAGGAAAGTATACATGCTTTCTGACTCTGATTAAGTTCCCGAGGCTGGCCTTGACAATAGATTTGGCTGAACTTGTGTTTCCAGGTTAAGCATTCTTCATTTTTTCTACTCAAGAAGTCATTTGTATAACCAATTTGCTCAACTCAGTCCGTAATACTATCCATTCATTTGAACACCTGTACTCCTGAGATTAAAATGGTGCTTTCACGCTTGTTCTAGATGGACAGTTAACACACTGTGACAAGTATGAAGACAACAGAACAAGGTAGAGTGCTGAATGTGAGGGAGGGACTAGAGGGGCTACTGTAGAACAGAGCAGTCAGGAAAGGCCCCTAAAGTAATGACAGGTGAACTGGAATCAGAATGAAGAGGAGCCAGCCAATCAAAGATCTCGGGGTTGGAAGAGAAGGATATACAGTTTAGACTGCAGGAATAACCACCGCAAAGACCTCAAGTCTAGAATGAGCTTGGGCTACCTGAGGAACTAAAAGGCCACCATGGTTGCAACACATTGAGTAAAGCAATATGTGGTAGATGACATGACCCCAAATCTTGCAAACACATCCTGTTTACACCATAATGATCTCAAGAACCTGACCGTTCTCTATTTCAACTTCTTAATCAACATGAGTTCTGGCCCTAATAACCTCCAACTTATATTCTTACAATAGCGTTTGGTTGTTCAGTGCCTGAGATATGCTTGTCCCTCATTTTGTATTGGGCTAATATCTATTTCTCCATATTTTTCCTGACCCATTCTTCCTGAGTTGGATGCCCTTCCTGTGTTCCTAAGCACCCTCCATACCTCTTTTCAGCATTTCCACACCGAATTTTCATTATCTACTTTCCATTTGTATTGTGCGCTCCTTCAGGACACAGAATGGTATTTAATCCCTGTACTCATAGGCCTTAGGCAAGGTATCCCCAAATGTTTTTGTTACGTACATTGTAAACATCACTAAACCTACTGCTCACTGGTGCTAGACCTACTGACTTACTGACTCCTGTAGGAGAAGCCCCACATCCCAGTCAGATTGGAGAAGGAAATGGCAACCTACTCCAGTAATCTTGCCTGGGAAATTCCATGGACAGAGGAGCCTGGTGGGTTATAGTCCATGAGGTCTTAAAGAGTCAGACACAACTTAGAAACTAAACAACAGCTAAACAACAAGAACAACATTGAGAAACACTGTCTAAAGAAGCTTGAAATACAAGTGCTGTGCTGTTCTGATACTCCTGCATAATCAGCACTCTTACCTATGTTATTCACTACTCCTATATATTTTTAAGATTGGAGTTTAAGTTCTAAATACGTAATCTCATATGCCATTGATTTATACTACTAATCTTATCAAATTCCCCAAGTTTTTCCGAATGAAGATATGCCATTCTATTTCAGAGGTGTGTGCTCTGTTGTGCTTAGTGGCTCAGTTGTGTCTGCTCTGTGACCCCATGGGCCTGCCAGGATCCTCAGTCCATGGGATTTTCCAGGCAAGAATACTGGAGTGGTTTAACACTTTACATTTGGTGAGGAGAATTGTACCTTAGCTCTTGAAAGCTACCAGGTAACAAATACCTTATCCTTACCACACAAATTGTGAAGCACATGCAATAAGTAATATTGAATTCCTTCTACAAAGTTTTTGAGCCAAGAAATCAAAATGGAATAAGCAAAAACAAAGGTTTCAAAAATGTGAATATTTCAATGTAAGGGCCAGGAAGCAAAAAAGAAAATAAAATTGAAAATACAGGGAAATGGGACTTCTTTGGCAGTCCAGGGGCTTCCAATGAAGAAGATGTGGGTTTGATCCCTGGTGGGGGAACTAAGATTCTGGCATGTGGTTGGCATGGGCAAAAAAATAATACAAAATAAAAATAAAAGAAGAAAACATTGGGAGATGAATTTCTAATCATATAATGTTACAGTCTCAAACAATGCTGCTCAAACTATCTGTGGTCAAGAACTATTTAAAAATTTTAAAATTCACTGGAAATCTATACTTTTTGTAAGAAAAACAACAACTAAAGTGTGTGTAGCTGTTGTGGCAATGTCAAATGAGATGAAAGTTTCTACAGTCTACTCTTGACTTCTATACTTGTTTTGTCTCAGATCAGTTAGCAGAGTGGACTCATTCATACAGGCACACTCTGAGTAGTGGAGCACAGATAGTTGAGCCTCCTAATGACTGGCACTACTTGACTTAGTGTCATTAAGGATCTCACTATAGAGAGATTCTTAATAAGAGTCTGCAGAGTGTAAGTGCACACCCCTTACACTCTGCAGACTTCAATCAGAAACCACAGAACTCTTTAGCTGGGCCTGGATGGATAGAGAGGCTGATCACAAAAACAACTCTTTGATAAAAAGAGAACTACTGATTAGTTACAAGAAGTTTTCATCAGGGTATCATTTGACTGAACAGAGAAATACCTGGGTACCATAAGAATAAATCATTATGATAATGAGATAATTTGCTAGTATGATGAAGATGATGTTCAATCTTCTATAGTTCACAGACTATAGAATGCCAGGCCCCTCTGTCCATGGGGATTTTCCTGGCAAGAATACTGGAGTGGTTTGCCATGCCCTCCTCCAGGGGATCTAATGCAACCGAGGAAAACGACTTCTCTTTATACTAGTCAAATTTTAAAGTCTTCCTTAATCATTTAAGAATTTTTAAGAGTTATTTAGCATTGGTCCTCTAATATCTGAAAATCTCATTTAAATAACTGCCCACAAACCACAAATTTAAAGATAAAGGCAGAAAAATCCATGAATTCTAAAGTCCTTGCTTAATTATGAAAGGGAAATAGGATCTCAGAACACCATTCCCACATTGGAGGCAAAAACTTCCTTAAGTGCTACTATGAACTGAAAATTTCATGAATCATAAAAACTTCAGAAGAATTACAATAACTCTCTAGTAGCCCATAAAGGCTGATAATGATAATAAAAGCTAGTATGATGAAGTTGCCATGCAATGGCAACATAACATTTCTCCACCTGTGCTTTTTGGGACAGAGCATCAGTTGTAGTGTGAAGTTAAACAGAAAGCAAAACAGTAGGCATCATATGGTAAATCAATGAGATAAAGATACGGAGTTTAGTAGACCTATCCTAACCATACAAATTCCACAAAACTTATGCTGTGGATTTTACAGTTTTTACATACAGATTCGTTAGGATACATAAGATTTATAAGGACATAACAGTAATTCTTATCAGTGTAATACTCTGGTTTTTTCTTGTATCAATATACATAGAAAAATTTTACTATGTAACAATAAGACTTTCTTTTTTTCCCAAAAAGAAATCTAAACTTTTTAATGTAGTCTTTGCCATATGGAATTAAATTATGATGAAATGAATCATATATGTGGTTCACAGTGTCACAAGTATAATTTCAAAGCTTATTTATAGAACAACATTTAAAAAGTCATTTACTGCAAACAGTCTTACATGGATTTTATTGTTGTCGTCTAGGAAAATATAACCTAAACTATGTAAGCTAGTATCAATATATATTATAAACATCCAAGTAGTGGGCTCCAAAATCACTGTGAAAGGTGACTGCAGCCATGAAATTAAAAGACACTTGCTCCTTGGAAGGAAAGCTATGAAAAACCTAGACAGAGTAATAAAAAGCAGAGACATGACTTTGCTGACAGAGGTCCATATAGTCAAAGGTCCAGTAGTCATGTATGGATGTGAGAGTTGGACCATGAAGAAAGCTGAGTGTTGAATAATTGATGCTTCTGAATTGTGGTGCTAGAGAAGACTTGAGAGTCCCTCAGACTGCAAGGAGATCAAACCAGTCCATCCTAAAGGAAATCAGTCCTGAATATTCACTGGAAGGACTGACACTGAATCTGAAACTCTAATATTTTGGCCACCTTATGCGTAGAGTCAACTCATTTGAAAAGACCCTCATGCTGGGAAAGATTGAAGGCAAAAGGAAAAGAGGACAGCAGAGGATGAGATGATTAGATAGCATTACCGACTCAATGGATATGAATCTGAGCTAACTCAGGGAGATAGTGAAGGATGGGGAAGCTTGGCATGCTGCTGCATGCCATGGGGTCACAAAGAGTTGGACGCGACTTTAGCAACTGAACAAAAACAACAACCAGTGAACTATCACTAAGACACTGCATCTATGTACAGATCACAGTGAAGTCATTTTAGGTACAGGAAAAATTGTAGATTAGGATGATGAATAAAGATGGGAAATATACCCTTAGATTAGCTTGAATAATACATAAGGCTTTAAGAATGCACTAGAGAACCAGTTTTTTTTTTTTGGCTTCCCTGGTGGCTCAGAAGGTAAAGAATCCATCTGCAATGTGGGAGATCTGGGTTCGATCCCTGGGTTGGGAAGATCCCCTAAAGAAGGAAATGGCAACTCACTCCAGAATTCTTGTCTAGAGAATCCCCATGGACAGAGGAGCCTGGCAGGCTAGGCTCCTGGGATTGCAAAGAGTTGGACACGACTGAGTGACTACCCAGAGAACCAGCTTACATGAAAAGTAAGCATGGCTCTAAAAGAAACTGTAGGAAAGCTCAGAATGAACTTCAGTAGTAGGCAAAGTAGAATAAAATCAACTAGAGGCAGTATAAGAAGGGAATGTCTTAATAGCCATAACAAATAAGCAACAATTTTGAAAATGATTAGGTTTGAAATAAAACTTTGTATTTTAATAAATAATGCATATACAAAACTATAGACAAGTTTATGAATAATTTCTGGTCCCTGTCAAAACATAAAAGCTTAGCTGGACAAATGCTTACAAAAAATTAAATTGGAAAGTTTCTATGAATCATTGCTGCTTTGCCTGCAGATAGAAATAAATTTAACTTCAACCCCCAATTATGACAGCATGCTGCCTTTCCATTAACATCATTAGTTTAGGAGTTCCCATTATGGCTAGAGAATTAAAGATAATTCTAAAGCATAAATGCTGATTTTAAGGCAGTAAATTAAAAAACAAAGTCATACTGCATTGATAAGACTATGAAATTATTATATTTTATACTTCTTTAAAGTATAATTTCAAAAAGAAATGTGTCTATTTGTCAAGGCTCCTAAAAATATTTTATCTTCAAAATTTTATCACTGGCAATTTACTGTAAAGAAACAGAATAGCAAAAATCTGTTGAATTCTCTATAGTATCATGAGAGAATATGTTCACTACTATATTAGTAATATCATAACTTTATTATCTATAATGTGAAAAACTAAATGTTTGAAAAAAGGGAAGCATGTCTGAGTAAACTATACAGCCTTTGAAACTAATTTTAAAAACTAGGATACTTTAGATAGAGTAAGAGGACAAAAATATACCAGACTCAATATCCTCAAAGAATAGTTAAGTGAAAATGGATATGCATTTGAAAAAAGACTTAGGGAAAATGAACACATGAAAAAAATTGTTTTAGAATAGTGGAATTACAGGTCCTGTGCTTCTCTTGTTAGGATTTTATTTAATGTCACAAATTAAAAAAAAAATCTAGATACTTCCAAAAACAGTTCAGAGAATAAGATAATAACAGTGGTTTAAATGAAGTTAAGTTTTCGTGACTAATTAAACTTTTTAAAAGTGCATTTTTCCTGTGAAATATCTGAAGAGCTTGCCAATTTTTAATGTCATTTCTATATCTGTTATTATACTTTGTATATAAGTATACAAAGTATACTTATATCCTGCTAAAATGTACCTTATGCTGAAAATTTTTCTGCTTTCTAGATCACTCAAGAAAAAGCAAATTAAGTCATGATATTATTATGTTTCATTCATTCAACTATCATTTTACTAAGTGCTTTATGTGTGGAAGTCACTGTAGCAGGGGCTAAGAATTCTTCTTTTCCATCCTTTAATTTCCCTAGTTTCATTCCATTCTTCAACTTGTGCACTCCCCTCTGCCACACTGTTTATTCTTATCATCTACTTCACCTACTTCAGTGTTACATTTCAAGATCTAAAATCTATATAATTCTAAGATTTTTGGTTTTGTTCGTCGTCTAGTTGCTAAGTCATGTCCGATGCCAAAAATGTTTTCTAAAAGAATAGATCACATAATCTGGAGAAGGCGATGGCACCCCACTCCAGTACTCTTGCCGGAAAATCTCATGGACGTAGAAGCCTGGTAGGCTGCGGTCCATGGGGTCGCTAAGAGTCGGGCACGACTGAGCGACCTCACTTTCGCTTTTCACTTTCATGCACTGGAGAAGGAAATGGCACCCCACTCCAGTATTCTTGCCTGGAGAATCCCATGGACGGAGGAGCCTGGTAGGCTGCTGTCTATGGGGTTGCGCAGAGTTGGACACAACTGAAGCGACTTAGCAGCAGCAGCAGCAGCAGCAGATCACATAATCATATAAAAATGCTTTCAAAATTTAAGAAAGAAGGTTATCTTCTCCATCTGTACTTTGTAATCATTATGAGAAATCCACTCTAGAACCTTCTTCTAAACATATTTCATCTTCAGTGTCTCCTATTCCAAAGGCTCTTACTTTTCTGCCATTAGTCATACGGAGGTCTTCTCTAATTTAAAATGAAAATAAAAATCTGCATCTTGGGACTTCCATGGTGGACCAGTGGTTAAGAATCCTCTCTCCTGACGCAAGCAGCAAGGGTTTGATCACTGGTTTGATCACTAACATCCCACATGTTATGCATTATGGCCAAAATAAATAAATACTGCTTTCCACTCTCAAAAAAAAAAAAAAAAAAAAAAAGAATCTGCACCTTACTCTTCTTGATGACACATAATTGCTACTTATATCTACTGGTGTATTCACTAAACACATGTTCTACATGAGGGTTTTCCATTATGAATCCATTCATTTCTTTTTCTTTAACGTCCCTACATTCTGGTTCATGTTTGAAATGATACTATTCAAGTGCCTTTTTACAAGTTAATCTTTCCTACAATATATATCTGCTAACTTTTCTTCTGTTATCTTTCTACAGAAGTAAACAGTGCTTGCTTACTCTTTCCTAGAAACACTTCAAGATTATGATTATCTTAAATTTCCATTCCCCCTGTTTGGAGTCTGCTAGTTTTCATTTCTATTTTATTTTAGCGTCTTTCAAGGTAAAACACCAGTGCTGGGAGCGCTGGTGCTACAGGGTTCTGAGCTGTCAGGGAAGCATCCTGTATATGCTGCTCTGTTTCAGACGGAAGCAACATCACCTCCTTTTTAGCAACTGCCACTGGTTAAATATACTTTGAAGGCTTGATAACACATCTACTTTCCAAGAAAGTTAACAAGTAAAATTTGCTAATGACAGAAAATGGATTTGGATATCAGTAGACTTAATTAAATATGGATATAATATTTAATTTAGCTGTAATAAATTAAATATTAATAAAGATGCTTAAAAATAGAAAAATCTTAGTACTTTAAATTGATAGATGCCATGGACAAAACCTAATCTTGAGCATATACTTATATAGCTACTAAATGAAGTGTTCTGATGTCAGAAGAAACAGCTATCAATCCAGCAGTCTCAGTGTTCTAGCTACACAGGATTATACGATAAGGTTAAGGCACTGCAAGTCAAAAGTTATGTTATAAGCAAGAAAGTGAATAATAACTTATACTAGTTAGGTATGAGGTTTAAAGAGTAAGACTGGGAGAGAATGTTTTACTTTTGAGAGAATGAAAATAATATAGATAAATCTGCAGTGGGTCATAAGAATGTCTCTGAAGACAGTGATAAGATGAAAATCAGCCAATCTGAGACTAAAACTTGCTGACTTGATTGAAACTTTACTTGTAAAAATAACAAGTAAATAGGGAAGGTTATCTGATGAGACACTTGAAATTTTAAGAGTCCGTGGATTCAGAAAGGTCTTTTCCCATTAGGTACAATTAAATATAAATCTGCTTGTGGAATTTTCCACAATATGGGTCTATGACCAAGTGCTATGATCATGCATGGATACTATAAAAAACAGTGGGTATCATCAGGTTAGAATTAAATCTGCAGCCTGAAAGCAACCTACAAAGCTCTCTGGTCATGAGTAGCTAGGGTTAGTTGCATTAAGTTATCCAGGCTAAGAGGCACAGACAGATTCCTCAGCTCGCATTAGTGTGATTATGTGTACCAAGTATGATTTAATACTAAATTTAAAAAGACAATCTGATAAGCTAGCAAATATAAAAAAGAATGCAGTTCTTGGTGAACTGAGTGACTTATGAGTGATTAGTATAATCCAATCCTAACCCAGGCTATCTGTGAGCATGTCCAGTAAACTGATTAAGAGCTCCAGCTCTGGGGTCAACCTGGGCTCAAAATTGGCTCTATTACTTCATGGGTCAAGCCAGTTAAGCTTTCCATGGCTCATTATCTATAATCCTAAATGCAGACAATAAAAGTACACAAGTCATAGTACTGCTAGGAGAATTATGAAAGATAATACATTCAAATTGCACAGGAGAATATCTGACACATAGTAAGCAAGTAAGAAATGTTCACTGTATCTACTAATTCTTTTCTTCTTGGTGCTTGAAAGCCAAGCCATCTAAGTAAGGGTATTGAAAACAGTAAGATCTAAGATGCTATTTTTATCTCAAGTAAGCATATAAGAATTGTTAAGACTTCTGCTTCACTGACTTCACTAAAGCCTTTGACTGTGTGGATCACAATAAACTGTGGAAAATTCTGAAAGAGATGGGAATACCAGACCACCTGACTTGCCTCTTGAGAAAACTATATGCAGGTCAGGAAACAACAGTTAGAACTGGACGTGGAACAACAGACTGGTTCCAAATAGGAAAAGGAGTACGTCAACGCTGTATATTGTCACCCTGCTTATTTAACTTCTATGCAGAGTACATCATGAGAAATGCTGGGCTGGAAGAAGTACAAGCTGGAATCAAGATTGCCGGGAGAAATATCAATAACCTCAGATATGCAGATGACACCACCCTTATGGCAGAAAGTGAAGAAGAACTAAAGAGCCTCTTGATGAAAGTGAAAGAAGAGAGTGAAGAAGTTGGTTTAAAGCTCAACATTCAGAAAACTAAGATCATGGCATCCAATCCCATCATGTCGTGGCAAATAGATGGGCAATCAGTGGAAACAGTGGCTGACTTTATTTTTCTGGGTTCCCAAATCACTGCACATGGTGACTGCAGCCATGAAAATTAAAAGACGCTTACTCCTTGGAAGGAAAGTTATGACCAACCTAGACAGCATATTGAAAAGCAGAGACATTACTTTGTCAACAAAGGTCCGTCTAGTCAAGGCTATGGTTTTTCCAGTGGTCATGTATGGATGTGAGAGTTGGACTATAAAGACAGCTGAGCACTGAAGAATTGACGCTTTTGAACTGTGGTGTTGGAGAAGACTCTTGAGAGTTCTTTGGACTGCAAGGAGATCCAACCAGTACATTCTAAAGGAGATATCAGTCCTGGCTGTTCATTTGTAGGACTGATGTTGAAGCTGACACTCTAGTACTTTGGTTACCTGATGTGAAGAGCTGACTCATTTGAGAAGACCCTGATGCTGGGAAAGATTGCGGGAAGGAGGAGAAGGGGACGACAGAAGATGAGATGGTTAGATGGCATCATCGATTCAATGGACATGGGTTTGGGTGAACTCTGGGAGTTGGTGATGGACATGGTGGCCTGGTGTGTTGTGGTTCATGGGGTCGCAAAGAGTCGGACACAACTGAGCGACTGTACTGAACTGAAAGACTATTACGAAACCTGGATCCCAAAACATTGTTCTCAGTGTTCAATCTATCTGTAAAGCATGATTGTAGGGGTTGGCCATTAATGCAGAGTAGGCAGCAGTCGAGTACAGTTAAGAGTACAGACTTAATTCTGGGTTCTTTCAGCTATGATTTTGGGTGAGTTACTTAACCTCTCTGCTTCAGTTTCCTCATCTGTAAGATAATACCTACCTCACAGGGTAGTTGCTGAGATTAAATACATATGTGTAAAGCACTTAGAACAGTGTTGGGCAGCACACACATAGTAAGCCCAGTATGAGTGTTAATAGATGTAGTTATCTAAGAACAACCTAATCTCTCCTAGAGTCCTCACTGGCTCCCAGACCTCAGATTATCTGGTCCCACTCACTGTTTTAGTGTTAGGTGGATTCTTATCTGATGGCTGAGGGCGTGAGGGGTGTGCGGGGTGTATGTGTGTGTGTAGACAAATTGCTTGTTTTGATTCTGCAGCCTCTTTTTCCAGTTGTCTTTGCCTCCACTGTGCCTTAGTTCCACTTGAATATCCTTATCCTTTTGTATCATGTGACTTATTAATAATAAAATCAATTTCCAGCCCCCCCAAAAAAGTTTGGAAGGATTAAAAATCACAAAAAGTGAGCCCATGTTCTGGAGAAATTACTTCATGTACAAGGAGTTTGGGACTTCTCAAAGTTAGGATTCTCTTAGCAGAAACACAGCCTTGTTAGCAGTAGGACTCAGTGGTATCAAGTTTGTGGGAGTTACTGAAATATATCTTTAGATATTTTTAGAACCAGAATATCACCAGCATATCCTGAGTTTTTATTGTAATCTGGTCTTTTATATTCTATAGATAATCTACCTATAGCTTTTAGCACACTCAGTAAATTAAATCACCGTATCTACAAAACTACTTGAAAACATGTTCTGGCACCAGGAATGGGAGTGAGGAATACAGTAAGGGAATAATCAAACACAAAATCCCAACTTTTCCTTAAAGGTTAACAAATATATCATGTGTATGCATGTGTGCTTATGAAGGGTCATCAAACCATGGCCCACGGCCTGTTTTTGTATGGCCTGCAAACTAAGAATGGTTTTTATGTTTTTAAAAAGTTGAAAAAAAATCACACAAAATAATAATGATATTTTGTGAAAATTATGTGAAAATTTTCAATTTTGTGAAAATTCAAATTTTCAAGTCTGTGAAGTTTTACTGTAAGACTTTTTCATTCATTCATTCATGAGTGTCCACAGCTGCTTTGGGACTACGGTGGCAGAGCTGAATAACTGCAAGAGACCCAAACAATTTGTAAAGCCTAAAGTATTTACTCTCTGTCCCTGTACACAAAAGCTGGTCATAGTATGTGTTATGACAAAAGGGATTCAATGAATCTCTTAGATGTGCTTCTCCAAATGTAACTGCCATATTTGACTGTGGTAATATTCACTTTTAGGTTCCCTAACAAGAGAAGCTTCCCTGCAACCTGGTGGTACTATGAATGGTGCTTTATATATATTGTTTAGTCTTCATAACATTTTTTAAAATTTATTTTAATTATTTTTAAACTACTTATTGATTTGTCACAATATTGCTTCTGTTTTATGTTTTGCTTTTTCGGCCACAACGCATGCGTGACCTTAGCTCCTTGACCAGGGGTTGAATCCACACGCCTTGCTTTGGCAGGCAAAGTACTAACCACTCTGTTGTCAGGGAAGTCTCTAACCTTCACAACAATTCTGACGTACATACTACCATTATTCCCATCTTATAGAGACAGAACAAGCACAGGAAGCCTAGCTGATGACTGCACACCAGTGGAGAGCCGAGGCTGGATTCAGACCCAGGAGGTCTGGCTCAAGAGCTTGCTCACTCACACTCACTGGTCAAGCACCAATGGCTGCACGACTTCACACCTGAGTCACATTAGATTTTCAAAGAAATAACTTCAACAGAATTGACTTAACATTTACTTTGTGAAATTTTATTAAGAACTGGTCAAGGGCCATGGTTCAGACGGTAAAGAATCCATCCCAATGTGGGAGACCTAGGTTTGATCCCTAGGTTGGGAAGGTCCCTTGGAGGTGGGCATGGCAACCCACTCCAGTATTTCTGCTGGAGAATTCCCATGGACAGAGGAGCCTGGAAAGCTACAGTCCATGGGGTCACAAAGAGTTGGACACAACTGAGCAATTAAAAGCACAGCACGTGTAAAGAATAGCTGCATGTCTTTAATAAAAGTGCTATTAAAATGTTGTATTAATTAAATTGTCACTGTTCTCTACATAAGGGGAAAATCTTGTCTCTCCTAGAATAATTTATGCTTTACTAGAAAATAAAAGGCACACAACATCTTGACTCATCTTTTTGTCAGAGTTTATCTTTAAAAGTAACAGCTAGCTCTTATCGTTAATAGGTAATGCTAATTCTTCATGGCTGCACTTTTCTATACACCTGTCTATCTTCTTTATGTTCAATAGTGCTGTGCCTGGACAATTAAAAGTGAGACAGGTATGTCCTGTGTTTTCATCAGGCTGAATATTTAACGGGAAAGGCATGTGTTAAGTAAATAATTTCATTACTAATGACAGATATAAGTTTTAGAAAGGAAAAAATACAGCATGCTTTGAGAGTAATTACCAGCAGACACGATCCAGTACGCATGGTCAAGACAGCCTGAAAAGCAGTGACATCTATGCAGATTTACAGAGGATATGAGGCAATCTTTTGGCCTCGAATTATTTCCAGGTAAAGAGAAGATGACGTGGTAGATCCTGAGCAGGGGAGGACAGCCCTTCTAACAAAATCTGGTGATTTTCCAACATAAACTGACAGAACATATTCTGTGGGCACCTGCCCAAGACACTTGCCCGGAACAGGAAAGGCTGAGTGCTGCCCAGCTGGCTTAAAGGAGGTGAGCCTTCTCTTGGTGCAGCAGTTCTCAATGTTGGGTACATACTGCAGTTCTGGGGAGCTATCACAAGGAAACGAGTCATGGAGTTAAAGAAAGAGTTCATTTAATTTACGGAAAATTTTATCCCAGGTGGAAAAAGACACTGGAAAGCTGGAGAGAACTGTTACCAGATGGCTAGCCTATTCATTTATCTTGTATTAACAGCACCTACAAATGCACACTGGTGGCACCTGTAATGCCTGAGACCTGAGCTTGATCCCTGGGTTGGGAAGATTCCTCGGAGAAGGAAAGGGCAACCACTCCTGTATTCATGCCTGGGAAATCCCATGGACAGAGGAGGTTAAAGAGGTAAAATCCATGGGGTTGCAAAGAGTTAGACATGACTTAGCGACAAAACCACCACCATGAATGCATATAAAAGAGTCAGACTGCTTTACGTTTCTGATCCGAAGAAAGGAGAATTATCCCTGCCACCCTGAAGAAATCAGCAACTTACAAATATTCCCAATATATAGGAATGAACACGGGAACAGGTAGAACACACAAAGAGAAAAATCTTCCCAGGATGTCTGCCTCTGTTGCCAAACCACAGTTGTTAACATGATTAGATAATTCAGAGAACAAGCAGCACTGTTAGTTTAAATGTTTAGACAATTTATTTTACGTTGTATTACAAGCCCAGGGTTGTTTTTTTTTTTCCTGGTTCCCCACCCACCCCACCCTCCTTTGCTGTCATGTTATCTACTCATGTACTTTTGCCACAAGACAAACACAGCAAAAAAAAAAAAAAGGCAGCTGGTAGTAGGAGGTTTCCCAAAAATATAAGGGCAACCCCTCATAGAAAGTTTATAATGTACCAGGCACTGTTTTGAAAACATGATCATCTCACTCAATTCATTACAACAAACTTTTTACCTATTATCTCACCTATGTCTTAAATGAAGAAACCAGCATAAAGAAGTCAAAGAACTCAGTGCCAAAGGTCAAACAGTAAGGGATGCCAGAGTTAATGAAACAGATGCTATTCCTCTTGGAGGTCACTCAACCTTTTGTCTGAGCACAATACATGTTCTGGGTCCCAGAGGAAGGCTGAAGAGGATCAAGGAGAAATAACAGCAATCTTAAGATTCTTCATCCTACTCTGGAAAATGCAAAGAAAAAGAGGAAAACAATAGAATGGGAAAGACTAGAGATCTGTTCAAGAAAATGAGAGATACCAAAGGAACATTTCATGCAAAGATGGGCACAATAAAGGACAGGAATGGTATGGACCTAACATAAGAAGTAGATATTAAGAAGAGGTGGCAAGAATACATAGGAGAACTATCCAAAAAAGATCTTCATGACCGGGATAACCACGATGGTGTGATCACTGACCTAGAGCCAGGCATCCTAGAATGCGAAGTCAAGTGGGCCTGAGGAAGCATCACTATGAATGAAGCTAGTGGAGGTGATGGAATTCCAGTTGAGCTATTTCAAATTCTAAAAGATAATGCTGTGAAAGTGCTGCACTCAATATGCCAGCAAATTTGGAAAACTCAGCAGGGGTCACAGGACTGGAAAAGGTCAGTTTTCATTCCAATCCCAAAGAGAGGCAATGTCAAAGAATGCTCAAACTACCACACAATTGCACTCATCTCACACACTAGCAAAGTAATACTCAAAATTTTCTAAGCCAGGCTTCTACAGTACGTTAACCGTGAACTTCCAGATGTTCAAGCTGGATTTAGAAAAGGCAGAGGAACCAGAGATCAAATTGCCAACATCTGTTGGATCATCAAAAAAGCAAGAGTTCCAGAAAAGCATCTATTTCTGCTTTATTGACTACGCCAAAGCCTTTGACTGTGTGGATCACAACCAACTGTGGAACATTCTTCAAGAGACGGGAATACCAGATCACCTGACCTGCCTCCTAGAAATCTGTATGCAGGTCAAGAAGCCACAG
This sequence comes from Bos taurus, assembly GCF_002263795.3. Taxonomy (NCBI): domain Eukaryota; kingdom Metazoa; phylum Chordata; class Mammalia; order Artiodactyla; family Bovidae; genus Bos; species Bos taurus. The sequence goes on along the minus strand of NC_037336.1, from coordinate 84,581,197 downwards.
TTAGAACCGGACATGGAAGAACAAACTTGTTTCAAATTGGGAAAGGAGTATGTCAAGGCTGTATATTGTCGCCCTGCTTATTTAACTTATATGCAGAGTACATCATGAGAAATGCTAGGCTGGAAGAAGCACAAGATGGAATCAAGATTGCCGGGAGAAATATCAATAACCTCAGATATGCACATGACAACACCCTTATGGCAGAAAGCAAAGAAGAACTAAAGAGCCTCTCGATGAAAGCAAAAGAGGAGAGTGAAAAAGCTGGCTTAAAACTCAATGTTCAGAAAACTAAGATCATGGCAACTAGTCCCATCACTTCATGGCAAATAGATGGGGAAACAATGGAAACAGTGACAGACTTTACTTTTTTGGGCTCCAAAATCACCGCAGATGGTGACTGCAGCTATGAAATTAAAAGACGCTTGCTCCTTGGAAGGAAAGCTATGACCAACCTAGACAGCATATTAAAAAGCAGAGACATTTTGTCGACAAAGGTCCATCTAGTCAAAGCTATGGTTTTTCCAGTAGTCATGTATGGATGTTAGAGTTGTACTATAAAGAAAACTGAGCACTGAAGAATTGACGCTTTTGAACTGTGGTGTTGGAGAAGACTCTTGAGAGTCCCTTGGACTGCAAGGAGATCCAACCAGTCCATCCTAAAGGAGATCAGTCCTGAATATTCATTGGAAGGACAGATGTTGAAGCTGAAATTTCAATACTCTGGCCACCTGATGCAAAGAACTGACTCATTTGAAACGTCCTTGTTGCTGGGAAAGATTGAGGGCAGGAGGAGAAGGGGGTGACAGGATGAGATGGTTGGATGGCATCAACGACTAGACGGATATGAGTCTGAGTAAACTCTGGGCGTTGGTGATGGACAGGGGAAGCCTCACGTGCTGCAGTCCATGGGGTCGCTAAGAGTCGGACACGACTGAGTGACTGAACTGAACTCTCGATAAAAAAGGTTGACTAGAATTAGACTGAGAAAAGAAGAGATTAAAAAGAAAAGCAAGCCAGTTATAATAACCAGTGGTTCTAAACTGGCATATGAAAAAAATGTCCCAGTGGTTCTAAATTTAAGTGTGTATCCTGCAGGTCTAGTGAGAACCAACTGCCGGGCTCCACCCACAGCACTGCGGGGCTCCACCCATACAACACAGACTTTGTGATTCAGAGATCTGGGGTGAACTGCGAGAATGTACATTTCTAATGAGTTCTCATCCACGACTGGAGAAGGCAATGGCAACCCACTCCACCGTTCTTGCCTGGAAAATCTCAGGGACGGGGGAACCTGGTGGGCTGCCATCTATGGGGTCACACAGAGTCGGACACGACTGACGTGACTTAGCATCCAATACTACGGCTCCCTATTGCTCCAGGGGTCACAGTTTGAGAACCACTGCACTATATACACTGCCTAAATTCACTCTCTTACACAGTTCTAGTAAATAAAACCATACACTTTTCCTAGAAAACTTGAACATAAAGGGTCTCCTTTAGAGGTTAGAATTTTCAAAGAAATGTTTATTTGTTTTCATTATTATATTTTAAAATATAACATTTGGCAGGTTTGATCCCTGAGTTGGGAAGATCCCTGGAGGACAATTCCCTGGCAGTACCCTGTAAAAGTGGCAGTATTTCACTCCAGTATCCTGGAAAATTCCATGGACAGATGAGTCTGTAGGGCTACAGTCCATGGGGTCACAGTCAGACAGACTGAGCATGCACATACACAGATATACAAAAAACTATCTGTAAGATATGTAAACTGTAAAAACCATATAAATCTTACCCGAGTCACAGTGTCAATTAATCTATTCAAATACAACTGACACTCTTCCTTTAGTATCCAGCTGTACTTGTTATTGAAATTGCCAAATATTCTTAAAATAAGATTTAATTTGTGAAGAATACATATAACTTTCATAATTAACACATATTGCATATATGTTAACACATAACACATATTAACAGGTTAAATTTTCAGTTTTTGTCTTCATTGCTTATTCCACAATTTTCACTAGTGAATAAACAGTTATTGAAGACTAAGAGAACATATGAAGTTTGACAAGAAAAGTAATTCAAGCTTTCCAAGATATATTGTAAAACTACTAAAGACAGAGAATACGTGAAATAGTTTATCCTGAAATTACCAATTTTAGTTATTTTGTTAAATAAAGCAAGAGTAAAATTTAAAAACTCACTGGACCATTGTAAAGTAGGTTTTTAAAAGTAATGACAGTCTTCAGTGCTATTTTAGTCATTGTATACAGTGAATATTGTCAATGAAATAAAATCTTACCCAGATCTAGTCGTTTTGAATTCCACCTTGAGGATAGGTTTGCATGGTTCTGGCTTCTTCCCATCCTTTAACTGTTTTCCTAAAATATAGTTTTCTGCATTAAATTCTAAAATTCTAAGTTACTCTAAATTCTTATACATTGATAGTTTATAAAATGAAATATAATGAAATCCACCATGAAATATTTTAAAGTAATTTTGAAAGTATTTAATACAAAATAAGATATTTTAAATGATCAATTTAGTGTTTGAAATCCAGTGAAGTGTTTACTTTTTAGTGCTAAAAAGTAAATAAAATGAATAACTTGTCAACAACATTTGTGACAACATTCTAGTATGAGAAATTCATTCTTTGCAGTGTTTTAAAGATACGGAAAATAGGATTTCTATTTGCTAAATGAATTCAAGTTGTAATATAGCTTATTTGAGGAAAATAAGTCTAAATCATATTTTCACCCAAAGAGACAGGCTGCAAAATTAATCCTTCTGCTAATAAAGTCAATTATATTTACTCTGTTAAAGTAAAATCCATCCATTGTAATGTCAAAGAAACTGCTAAAATAAACCAATCTCTGTAAAATGTGTCAAACTCATACTGTTAAAGAATTTTGATTATTTTTAAAAAGGTTGATTTCTATTATCAAGTTTTACACGTTCACTGTATTAATAATTCAGAAAAAGTTAAAAGAAAATAAGATATACTAATTCCTGTTTCTTAGAGATTAATCAGTGTCACCATTATGTTATTAGTGAAGGCCCCAAGCACACACTGCTAACCCAACACTTCTTATCCTCTTTCCCAGCTTTTTCCTCCCAGGAACTAGCTCGTTCTAACGTATTTTTAATGTTCTTTTGTTTGCTGTTTGCCTCACCAACAAGAATGTAAACTCCATGAAAGCAAAGCTTTTTAAGGGTGTATATGTTTTTTGTTTATGTATCCATGGTGACATTGTTTGGCACAGGGTGGACACTCAATAACAATTTAATAAGTGAATAAATTAATGTTTTTCTTTAGGATTAATTCCAAGAAAAGAGATATTTAGGTAGAACTGTATTCCAGAAAGGATGAAGAAAGTATGTGAGTACTTTGTCCCACCTTTCCTGAACAAGGCTATTATTTTTTTCTGATTTGCTAAGTGTATTGTTTAATCTCTGAAAATTCTTTGGCTTTCTAGTCATCTGTATTTCTTCTTTAAAAATAGCTTATATCTTTTACCCATGGTTATACGTTATCTTCTTTATATTTAAAAATAAATTTAACATTCCAAATTCATTAACACTGTGTCCATATGTTGCAACCACTTTTCCTAGTGTCACTTGTGAATTCTAAGACCTTTTAAAAAAATTGCATAGAAGTGTGCATTTAAATAATTGAGTCTATCAGTCCTAATCACGCTTCCATTTAAGAAAACTTAAGATCCTAAAATGGCACTTCTTCCAAAACTACGTTATAAATTTAATGGAATTAGAATTCCAACAGCTTTGTTTATTCCAAACAGTTTATTCAAAAGTTTGAATTTTGACAAAATGGCCTTAAAGTTCAATGCCTATGAACTGCTAAAGAAACTCAAAAGGAGATGATTTCCGGAGTGACTAAGTGAGACCTCTGTGAACTCACTCACTTAGTAAAATTGAAATACTAGCAAGATAACTAAGGGTAATCACTTCAGAACTCTGCCAACTAACTGAAGCCACAAAATGAACACAACACAGTCTACTCAGTGGAAATGACCGAAGCTTGTTAAAACCTGGGTGGGGGCGGGCCTGGATGTTCTGATGAAGGGCTATTTCCATCCCCTACGCGCCTCAGCTCTGTGGCATGGTGCCATTAAAAAGGCAATAGCATCAGCCAAGAGATAGGACTCAAGTTTATTTGCAGTTCCATTAAAACCAGTTTCCCTAGAGCCCAATCAGTATATTATCCCCAACTGCAGCTTCCTGAAAAACTCTAATCCCAAGATGTTGTGGCAATTTCATTTGACACAACAGACATCAGCTCAGGGAGACCAAAAACCCTACCTCCAGACATCACAGAAATAACAGTAATCCGCTGGCAATATGGTGCCTGCCTAAGGCTGTGGTTTTAGTTGAGGCAAATAAGAGGCTGGGCAGGAATTAAAAAAAAGTCCTTAAGAAGTAGACATACTCCAGGCTGTACTTAAGGCAGTGTACATGCCCAGGGAAGACCTGGGAAAGGACAAGGTCCCTGTCATTCACCTCTGGCCAACTCTGAGACCCTGAGCAAACTCAAAATTCTTTAAAAAAAAAAGTAAGAAAAGTAAAATGAACTGTACTATCAGTGGAGGAAGTAAATGAGTTATAATACCACCGCTGGCAAGAACAATGGAACAGAGAAAATGGCTAGTAAAAATGCGAAGGGTACAGTTTTTTTGAAAAGCAGGCTGAGAGCATTTATGAAAAATAGAAATATATAAAACGAGTCCATTTTGAGGAGCAGCAATTCTGTTAAGCATTTATTCCATAGGAATAAAAGGATCAATTCCTATTGAATATGTACAAGAAAGGTAAAGGCAGCATAATTTGTAGTGATCAGAAACTGAAAATACAGTTTCAAATTTGAAACTTTTATTTGAAAGTTTCAAATTTATCACTACAGCATAATTTGTAGTGATCCATCAATTAGGCATGGCTGAATAAATTATGAAGAATTGTGAGACAAACAACTGGTTGATACACAAGCATTAAAATAAAGGAATTAAGAGCTATGCCAGATGAAAGGAGGGATTTTCCTCAAGTACAGAGGATTAAGAAAAGATGCAAGAAAGAATAATATAATTCTATTTTTATGTAAAACAACGACCAAAAAATCTCATATGCTCTTATATGTGTCTATAAATATGTATGATTTTAGAAATACATGTATTTTGGAAGAACATCTGCAAGATTTTTGACATAGCTTATCCGGTGAGGCAGGAAAAGGGAAGGGGATGCTAATATAGAGGAAGGTTTATGGAGAAGAGGCTGGTATTATATGATCCTTTTTATCTACAATGACATATGTATGTATGTATATGTGTACAAAAAACTTTTTTTTTTGGTCACTACTTCTGTGGTTTCATGGTTAGGAAGTTCTTCCCACACAAATACCATTACAACTTTGGGAAGCATTTTCTTGCAAATGCTTTATAGTTTCATTTATTACATTAATTTTCTGAGGTATACTTTGGTATAGGTAAGATTTTTTTCTCTAATAGTTTCATCACTATTTGTGTAGTTCTATTGACCTATAATTGCCAGACAATAAAGACCAAGTGTTTAAAGTGTATAATGTGATGAGCTGTGATATAGTTATGTGTCTGCCAGCACTGGTGTCCCAGGTGGCTCAGTGGTAAAGAAACCATCTGCAATGCAGGAGATGTGGGTTCAATCCCTGAGTCGGGAAGATGGACACATCCCAACCCACTCCAGCATTCTTACCTGGGAAATGGCATGGACAGAGAAACCCGGAGGACTACAGTCTATGGGGTTACAGAAGAGTCAGGTACAACTTAGCAACCAAACAACAAAAACAACTGCCAGCATTCTCACTGAACCACCAGAGCTTTCCCCACTAATGTGAAATTCACCTTTATTACATTAAGTTTTCATAAATATACACCGGTCAACTGGTATTAGAGCATATGCTCCTGCCTTAAGATCCTAGGGAAACATCTCTTCCCCTCTTTATGCAGAAAATAATGTTGCAATGGAACCTTGAGCCTCTTGCATCCTAATTTATTAGAACCAGAGAGTGACTACTGAGAGAGTTAAGCAGAGAACATCAGATCAAGAGGCTGGAAAGGACTGCCAGGGAAGAAGACTGGATTTTTGAGGTGGGAGAGAGAATGAGGAAATAAAAAAGGTGTGGGAAAAAGGAGTCTTAAATCTGAAAACTAGTCCCTCATGCTGTACAAGGAACAAACTAAGAATTTCAACCTCGATTTCAATCTGTTCAGATATGACCTTTCAGTGAAGAATTTAAAAGTCTGTTCTGAAGAAGACTACCATCAGAACTTCAGCCTTCCTCTACCACTCAAAGTTCTAATAGGAGTGGCAGATAAATATAATTTGAGATTATAGGTAAAATTTTTACATTAAAAAAATTACTTTGTATGCATTTTATTTTATGAAGCAAAACAATTATTCAGATATCACTCAATTTAATCTATTTCAATATTCACCACCAATCTTTCGGTGGCTGGAACAATCTTGAAAAAGGGCAGGTGTTGGGTGGAATAATTAGTGAGCCTTCTTAATTTTGAGCTTATATATCTTGCATAAAACCTAGCCAGGTACGAAATTCTTGACTTTCGTCTTGCTCAATATAGTCTTTTGTTACTGCTTTATTGTGTCCAATATTTATACTTACAATAAAATGTAAAGCCAGTCTGATTTTTAATTCTTTATATACTTTCTGTCCACCCCCTGCATGGATGTTAAGAGTAGTTTCATTATCTTTGTAAAGTAAAAATGCTGCTGTTTTTATAGTGATCTTTCTTCATTAATCTTGCTTGGAAATTAGTGAGTCCTTTTGATTTGCATACTCTGATCTTTTTTTAACTCAGATTTTTAAAATTATGTCACTGATTGTTGCTCATGTTCTAGATTATTCATCTATAATCCTGATGCTGGGAAAGACTGAAGGCAGGAGGAGAAGGGGACAACAGAGGATGAGATGGTTGGATAGCATCACCCACTTGATGGACATGAGTTTGAGCAAGCTCCAGGAGCTGGTGATGGACAGGGAAGCCTGGTGTGCTGCAGTCCACAGGATCGCAAAGAGTCGGACACGACTGAACGACTGAAATGATAATCCTAGACTAACCATTTTCTAAGTCAAATCAAGTAATAAGGCACTAGCTAAGATTTTACAAAGCTCATATAACTAAAGGATTAGTTTAGTTTAGGATTAAATTAGAGGATCACTGGATTTCACCACTGTCATCTGACTTCTTAACTGCTAAGTCACCTCAGTAGAAAAACTTGTACTTACCCTTTCAACTACCTGTGAACTACTTTGAAAAATCACTGAAAAGATCTGGTTAAATATAAAACTTGACTTAATAAATCATACAAACCTCCATGTAACATGTGATTTCATGTCTCTTATGTCTTCCCTATTTCTCACATCCCTAAAACTACTCAGACACAAAGCCCTGTTGATTCTAACTCCAGAATTTTATTCATGTCCACTTTCTTCCATTTACAATCATATTTGAAGTCCTCCTTATTTATTGTTGACATTAGCATCCTAATTGGCTTCTCTTTTCTACTCCTGGCTCATCTGACGCACTATCATCAAAGGGGTATTTCCAAATATAAATTTTATGTTTCTCACTGTGAAATCATTTCCTAGGTCTCCCTTCATGAAGTCCAAACTCTTTAGCATACTATGATGTATATTTTTGCCTCTGTATGCAGTTATTAGTTTCTGGCTACTCGCTCAAAGGAATTTTAAATACTGTTCATATTAAACTAGCGGTTTTCCAAAAATACCCTGCTTTTGATTATGTCTTTGTACCTTTTGACTAAAATAACCTTGGTCTGTTCTTATAACTCCCCACTGATCCTTTAAGACCAAGTTCATCCAGCCTAAATTTGTGAAATCTTCCTACAGCCTTCACCTAAAACATACTCATTACTTCTGTTTCTACATCATACTATGCAGGCCTTTATCAGCACTCATCGTATGTAGTTTAGTTTATACATCATTTTCACTCACTGGACTATGAGTTCTCCAAGAGCAATATATTTCTAGTATTTAATCTCCGGTACTGAGGAGGTGCTCAATAAATGTCTATTGAAAGAATAAATGAATGAATGAATGAGATGCATTAACAAATAAATGAGGATCACTGTCAGAAAACAAGTGCTTCCCTAGTTTCTAATTGGGGAAGTAGAATGCCACTTAGAATGGAGAACACATTTGTTGCTACACAGCAGCCATGGACTCACTCAAGAGTGGGCTACGTAGTACGACAGCCACCACTCACACATGGCTATTGAGCCCTTGAAATGTAGCTACTCCACGTTCAGATGTGCTGTAATATACACTAGATTTCAAAGAGTACAGAGAAAGAATGCAAAATACTTCGATTCTATATGCTGATTACATGCTAAAGTAGTAATATTTTGCATATTTGGGGTAAATCATATTTGTTACTAAAATTAATTTTAATTTTTTTTACTGTTATTAATATGGTTACTAGTAAATTTAAGATTACACATGCAGATCTCGTATTTCTATTGAACAATGATGCTCTAGAAAATAAGACAATTAAATTGGAGAATCACATTGTTAATAACATTAGTCTGAAATGGGGAAGGTGTTCTTTCCTTGATGAGTGTGGACAGAGCTGATTTATAGCTGGACTGATGACCAATGGGATATCTGGTTTTTGGATCATGGCCAAGAGTAGTGGGATTTATGATGTGTTTCTTCAAGATCCAAAACTCCCCAAACTCCCCTTGGTGACTCTTGGAGTAGTAGTTTTGGATGGCCGGCAACTGGCCTAACTGGCAATACCGGCTTATTCATTTAAAGGATCACTTTGAGAGTTTCTCAGAAGCCAGAGTTTGGGGGCTGGAGCTGGTGACTCAGTACAGTCCTTGTGAGCAAAAGTACAGAGTGGGAGACTCATATGGGCTATCTCTTAGAATGCTTACACACATTCTTTTTCTCTTGCTGCTTAGTATCCTTTGCCTTTAAACAAAAGCCTTATTTGAGTATATTCTGTGGAGTCTGGTAAGTTCTTCCAAATAGAAGAACTAGGGAAAAAACTTTTGTAATGAACTATTAATACATTAAAGAATTGCAGTATGGATTTATGATTCACTGAGTGTTTTAGGCTTCAGGTAAATCTTAAAAGTAGATTCATATAATTTTAATATGTCACATCCTTAAAATACTATAAATTCACTTTTATTTATGTGAAGTATGAATTTATTTTTCCTTTTAGCAACCCTTAATAAAAGTTCTCTAATCCTGGTTCTTTAATTTCCACATAATCAAAAAACTTATACCTTAAAAATCACCCATTCAATCCTTCCATTTTACATATGATGAAACTAAGTCCAAGAAAATAGTAATTATTTCTACAAAGTACTTACAAACAGCAGTGCTAGAATTACATACCAGATTGTCTGATTACTGGGAAAGTGTTCTTTGATAATCATAAAAACTAGATTAAAGGGAAGTATCATTTTTTATTTTAGTCAAAAAATCACCAGTTGATATATTTCAGACACTCAAATAGAAAATTTCTGAAAAAATATGACTGTCAACCCTCTTGATACACATAAAATTATCCAACATTATATCAGGAAATTATCTTAAGTGAATTCAAATTATTTTCCTTTACTGGCCATTTTATCATCATTGTCTAGATAACTGTCACGACCCTCATAAGAATCTACTATCTAACAACTTTGGCAATGAATGATTCCATTTGAGGGCAAACTGAATATTGAAGCTATAATTCAATTATAGTTCAAGCACCAGGCCATCATTTCTCAAAGTGCTATTTTGAGGAACACTAGAGTACTGTAAGATGTTCTGTGAATAAAAGATGCTAAAGTCAAGTAAATTTAGGAAAAGCCACATAAAATATATAAACTGGCACAAATAATTAATATCCTGTTGACCCCTGGACAACAGGAGTTTGAGCTGCATGGGTTCACTTTAAGGGCAAAATTTTTTCAGTAGTAAATACTAGATGACTACACAGTCTGTGGTTGGTTGAATCCACAGATTTGTATCCACAGATACTGGGGGCTGACTTGATGTTATATGCAGATTTTCTAATATGCAGCAATGAGTGCCCCTAACCTTCTGCTCTTTCAAGAGTCAATTGTATATATGTATGTATGTTTATACATATTTTCGCTTTATAAATTCAGTGTACATTGAAAACTAAGACGTCTTTCAGTGAAGAAAATGTTCAACTTTATTTCAGCATTTCTAGAACTTCTTTGATCATAACATGCTTTTTCACCAAATAACTCACTAACATAGGAAACATTAGCATTATAAAATATATTTTGGGGAAAACCTATCTAAGTATATTTTGTGCTATCCTACCAAGTAAATAAGATATCCAAATTTACATTTATTATAATCACATATGTATATAGCATGTCATAATTTTCAAGTACTTTTACTTAAATTTTGCTTACTTGATCCAATGTATAGAATGGTGCTTATCTCATGGTAGAACCAATATTTGTTGAATGAATAAAAGTACAATCAGTTCCAATCAATTACCAAGGTAATGCTTATAAATGTTTTTAAGAATAGGATACTTAACCATTACATTACATGGATTTAGATATGAAAAAAATCCACGATTTACCATAAATCCTTCCTTCCTTCCTGTAGGAAAGGAAGAGCAAGAGCCCACAACACAGATAGTAATGAAAAGAAATCCCTAAATTTTAATCCATCAAAGTAGATATTTAGTATACTAAAAACTACATACCACAAATATGTGTATGGTTGCCTTTTTTACTAAGATACTACAAATTCTGAAGAAATCTAATTTTGCTACTTCTAAAAGCCTGCTCTCAAGAATTTACGTTTTTAGTATTAAAAGAGAATCAAGATTAAAATAGAAAAATCATCATTTGGCAACCATTATGGTAATAAGTAATCCTTCAAAGAAACATCAACAGATGCTACAACCAGGGGGTATAAATTTTGATGAGGAACAGTATGTTTATAAAGTCTCAACTATTTCCTTCAAATCAAAACACTTATTGATTACAATAAAAAATCAAAAAAATTATTAACTTCAAAAGGAAAAAATAACGCTATAATGGAGAGACCTAGTAGACAGAAGCTTAATCAAGGAATCAGGGTATGAGACATCACCATGACAAATCAAACACAAGCTCCACTTGAGGCTGTTAAAAGAAGACAGCAATCCTTTTGGGATGGTCCTGCTGAAGATGTGCAACATGAATCTAATCATGAAAACAACATCAGACAAAACCAAATGGAAGCACATTCTATAAAATAACTGACCTGCAACATTCAAAATTTATCTGTAAGGAAAGTCAAGTAAAGGCTCAAGAAGAGTTCTAGTTTGAAAGAGACTGAGGAAACATGGTAACTAAACCTAATCTGCATATAGACCCTTTCGACAAAAGGCAAAACCTGGTGATATAGGAGAATGTCTCTGTAAGAGACTAATACTGACCTATTTTGGGGTGATTAAGCAATATGCTGACAACTTACTCTCAACTGGTTAAAAAAACCTCTTTGAACTATACTTACAAAAAAAGATGAAAATTTAGATAAACTTAAAACTTTAAAACCAATATACATATTTCTACTAACTTCAATATTATTCATACTTCCTTCTGGGTTTGAAATTAAAGGTTTCTAAACTAATCTTCAACTTTTTTGATTTTCTGAATTCCTAGATTCCAGTGGGGATAGGAGATTCTAAAATGTATGAAATACTCAGGAATACCAAAAAGATTAGGGACGTAGGCACTAAGAGAAGGAAGAACAAAAATATATTAGGGAAAACTGGAACCTATTATGAAAAGGGTTATCTTCTGGAGGCACACATAAACAGAACTGTAGCAAATTTAAAATAAGTGCTTTTCCAGAAGAGTCTCTGACTGCAACCAAAAAACAGTGGTAAAATATATTACAATATGTGGCTAAAAGAACTGTTATTTTTACCAGGAAACAAGCAAGTCTAAAAACTCATACTATGACAGACAAAGTAAATTTTTAATTTGACTTTATTTTTTACATTGCAATAATTCAGAATGTACCAATTTTTAAAGAAAATGGGCAGTCATATTTTAAAGTGAACAATGAAATACAATTATAAAAATACTCTTTTCGTATGCTACTAATGCAAACAACAGTTCCTTTCATTTCCCTAAATTTGCTGGTTAAGAATTACTTAGCGTAGAATCATGAGAATGCAGATTAATAAAGGAATGCAAATTTCCAGGGCTAATCCAGAATTCAAAGTCCTTCATAATCTATTCATAAAAAGTGAAACTGTTAGTTACTCAGTTGTACCCCACTCTTTGCAAACCCATGAACTGTATCCCGCCAGGCTCCTCAGTCCATGGGATTCTCCAGGCAAGAATACTGGAATATCCATTCCCTTCTCCAGGGGATCTTCCAGACGCAGGGATCAATCAAACATGGGTCTCCCACATTGCAGGGCAGATTCTTTATCATCTGATCCACCAAGTAAGCCACTCTAATAAAACTTTCATGGAGGTTTTATATACATTACTTGTAGACTAAGCGTTAACACACCAGCTTGAGATCACCATCCCTAGAAAAATGGCAGCTTTCAGGATTAGCTCTCTTGCTTAACAACTGGTAACCTGACTTTCAAGACAGCTTCCACCACTCCTAGACTGAAAAGGGTGGCACACGATGTCTGTACTACTTGTACAAAAAATACGGTTTACAACCAATCTCTGTTTTCCTTCTAAGCAGCTGAAATTTTGGTACATGCTAACTAAAGCTGCTGCTGCTGCTGCTGCTAAGTCGCTTCAGTTGTGTCCGACTCTGTGCGACCCCATAGACAGCAGCCCACCAGGCTCCGCCGTCCCTGGGATTCTCCAGGCAAGAACACTGGAGTGGGTTGCCATTTCCTTCTCCAATGCATGAAAGTGAAAAGTGAAAGTGAAGTCGCTCAGTCGTGTCTGACTCTTTGTGACCCCATGGACTGCAGCCTACCAGGCTCCTCTGTCCATGGGGTTTTCCAGGCAAGAGTACTGGAGTGGGGTGCCATCGCCTTCTCCAGCTAACTAAAGCAGAGGGTGCATATAGACTGACATCAATACAAACCCTGGACATCAGGTTCAGGTGAGCTGTCCTAGTACAGGACATTTCATACATGTGGTAATAACTCATTGCAAGAGGAAACAAGCATATCCTGTGTGGCTCCACTGGAAGAAGGCTGCTGGAAGCTTGAGCCTGGATTCCTCTAGACTCCATCCCTTGTGCCTTTTCCCTTTGCTGATTTCACTTTGCATCCTTTTGCTGAGTCCTATGAGTGTTCCTCGGAGAAGGCAATGGCACCCCACTCCAGTACTCTTGCCTGGAAAATCCCATGGACGGAGGAGACTGGTAGGCTGCAGTCCATGGGTCGCTAGGAGTCGGACATGACTGAGCGACTTCCCTTTCACTTTTCACTTTCATGCATTGGAGAAGGAAATGGCAACCCACGCCAGTGTTCTTGCCTGGAGAATCCCAGGGATGGGGGAGCCTGGTGGTCTGCCGTCTCTGGGGTCGCACAGAGTCACACACGACTGAAGCGACTTAGCAGCAGCAGCAACATGAGTGTTCCTAGTGAGTCAAACTTGGGGTCATTTGGGGGTTTCTGAAGACAATATTTTAAGGTATACAATTACCTTCTATAGGGTGCCAAGTGTTTCAATACATATTATATGTAGACTAGCAACCTGCAGTTGATAATATTAAGATGACAAAAATTCAAAATAAGTCCTACATCACTCACAAAATTATCAACTTTCTGGACTATTGGAGAAAAATTACTCAGAATATTTTGTAACTTTAATTTTCTGAAAGCTCAAATTTGCAATCTCAACTGCAAATATAGTTATTCGAGATTTCATTTACTCAGTTGCTACAAATTATTTCTATATGTGTAAATACAGAAATTTTAAATTAAATTAAAATTTAAAATTCAAAATAGAACCCATCCTTGTCATCAAAAACAAACCCAAATGCAAACTCAAAACAGTTTTCTGTCCGTCACAATTTAGGTAGTGTTTAAAAGGGATCCATTCTTACCATGTGGAGTTATGGTCTGCACAGGCTTCGCAGGGGATCTCACATTCCATATAGTCAAGGTGCCATCCGAATGACTGCAAATAAATTGTTTTCCTTCATGATGCCAAGCAACAGAGTGGATAGCCTATAAAAGAGGGGTAAAGAATTCCACCTTTAAAAACAAAAACTTATTTAAACACCAAGTTATTCATAATTGAAACTGGAAGTAATTTTTCATATTAACCTTTTTCTTATTTCCCAAGCTGAAGTCCATATGTTAATATTAAATTCCCATAACTTAATTGTCCTGCCAAAAAAATGAGATTTAATTTGGTTCTAACACTCTTTTAACTTTCAAAATTTTATTTACTCCTTAAGGGAGGATGATAATAATATAATAGTGATTATGTATTATTGACAAGTTCAAGAAAACAAAATGCATTCTTGTAGTTTCTTAGAATAAACAATAACTAAACATAAATTACCAAGTAATTATAATCAATATCCCACTGGAAAAACTAGTTGCATTGACTGTTCAGAAAAATTTTTATAAATTAACTAAAGTTCTAGGAGACAAGAATGCAGATTTAGAATTAAGATTGATTGAAAATACCTCATATTGAACTTCAAGACAGGTGACAAAAATCTATAAGGCATGCAAATAAACCAGGAAATACGATGCAAAATGAGAAGAAAATGTAGTCAATAGAAACAGACTCAGAAATGATACTGATGGGAGAATTAGCAGACAAGGATATTAAAACAAATATTTTGAACAGACTCCACATGCTCTAAAAGGTAAGTGAAAACATAAAAATGTTGAGGGAAGACATGCAGGCCTTCAAAAACACAAGTGGATTTCTAGAGATGAAAATGTCTAAGATGAAAAATTGTTTCCAAATGGGTTTGCCAACAGATTTGATACAGGAGAAAGAAAGCCTGATTAACTTGAAGACACACAGCAGCAGAAACTGCTCAATGTGGAAGATGGGCAAAGAATAAGCAGAACATCAGTAAACTGTGGTACAACTTCAAGAAGACTAATATGTGTGTCATAGGAGTCTCAGAAGGGAGCCTATGGACAGAAAATATATTGGAAGAAATAATGACCCAAAATTTCCTAAATCTGATGAAAACTTTAAACTCTATAAACTTCTAGAATACATACATATCTTAGAAATGCAGTGAACTCAAAGCAAAAGAAACTTGGAAAAAACTACATAAAAGTACATATTTCAATTGCTTAAAACTGGAACTTTAGTGATAAGAAATCCTTAAAAGCAACCAGAGGGTGGAAACGAGGGGAACACATTAAATATAGAAAAGCAGAGATAAAGATGACAGCATATATTTCCTTAGAAACAACGCAAGAACACAGTTGAGTAATACCTTAACAGTTCTGAAAGAAAAAACTGTCAACCTAGGATTATATCCATCACAAATATCTTCTCAAAAACAAAGGTAAAATAAACACATTTACACACATAAAGAACTCAAAGAATAGATAATTTGCAGATTTTCACTATAAAACATGTTACAAGCAGTCCTTCATGCAGAAGGTAAATGATATGAGATGGAAATCTGGATCTACTCAAAAGAATGAAAAATACCAGAATGGCAGATATGTAGGTATATATAAATTATACTCTTAATTTTTAGCAAATGTTTCATTATAGGAGAACAGTCTCATAAATCATGACATTAGCTTAAAAAAATTATTTATTTTTGGTTGTGCTGGGTCTTTGTTGCTGTGCAGGCTTTTCTCTAGTTGCAGTGCGCAGCCTTCTCATTGCAGTGGCTTCTCTTATGGCAGAGCATGAGCTCCTAGGGTGTGCAGCTTTCAGTGGTTGCAGCTCCCAGGATCTAGAGCACAAGCTCAGAAGTTGTGGGGCAAGGGCTTAATTGCTTCACTCATGTGTGAATCTTCCCAGATCAGGGACCAAACCCGTGTCTCCTGTATTGGCAGGCAGATTCTTTACCACTGAGCCACAAGGGAAGCCCAATTATACTCTTTTAAATACTTTTCACCTTTTCTTCTGGTATGTAGTTGAAAATACTACTTGGAAACAGCCTGGAAACAGGCTTGCTTAAGCTCTGTTAGGCTAGCTAAGCCAGTTTTTAATGCAGGGCTAGTCTATCCCAATGACAAGGCAATACCTTTGTGAGTATTCTTCTGATGCCCTGACCACTACAAGCATTCTCTGTTCTGTTGGGAATGTGACCTATTCTTAGCCCTGTGTGTGCTATGAGAATTGCTTTACCTACTCCTTTCCAATGAATCTATTCTAAACCTCACACTAATCATTATTCAGTTCAACTTAAGACCAAGGTAAAGGGCTCCTTGTGGATTTTTAAAACTCTCTCACAAGGCAGGTCCCTACATTCTGTTACCTTGTTTTATAAATTATGGATAACTTTCCCCATTTCCCAACTCTGTTTCCTCAATTTAGGGAGACTGCTGGGTTTAATGCAGGTTCCCCCTTGCCCACCTTCCTTCATGGATTGAGACCTGGAAGTCGCTCAGTCGTGTCCAACTCTTTGTGATTCCATGGACTGTAGCCTACTAAGCTCCTCTGTCCATGGGATTTTCCAGGCAATAGTATTGGAGTGGATTGCCATTTCCTTCTCCAGAGGATCTTCCCAACCCAGGGATCGAACCTGGGTCTCCCGCATTGCAGGCAGACACTTTACTGTCTGAGCCAGCAGGGAAGCACCTCCAGACCATAAGCTAATGCAACTGAAAAGCTCACCTTTATCCCCTAAGGAATCCCTGTTCTATACTATCTGTTAATTTCTATAAACTGTTCTTACATGTATTTTCCCAGTGTGTTTGTTTAAACTGAGAGGGTAAATTCCCTGTGATTCAATAGTGGCTAAAGCCAAGATAACTATTTAAATTACAAAAGCAAACAGAAAAAAGTCAAATATGCTTACAATATGCTTTCATTTTGACACAACAAACAGCTCTACAGGCCAAAGCTTCCAGAGAAATGACAAGAACTCTTTATTAAAAATACTCTTTTAAAATAAACTCAAGATCTTGACTGGTAAACAACAGAATATTTATTAACTAAAAGGCTTTAAAATACAAAAAAAAAGTATACAGTTATGAAAACAAAATTCTCTTTCGGTCAGGCTTATAAAGATAATATGCAGACATTTACAAAGTATTCCTAGTTTTGCTATAGTTACTCAATGTAATCTGTTTGACTAACTGAGAGCATCAATATGAACACATGACATTTCTTAAAAATAAACAAAAAAACCCCACACATTTCCTAGATCTATTCTCTGAATTAGAAATTATGAACACTCCTGGTAACCAAATTATGGTCACCAAACACCATTTCTCACCGAAAGAACCCAGTTTCATGGAAAAAGATACTCTAAATTTGGGACAGAAATATTCAAGTTTAATAGGTATGCTTTGTTCTAACAGATGGCAAGGAAGCTATCCAAGACTATTATCAAAGGACTCAGGAAACAAATGGAAGAGATTCACTGATGAAAGACGGGACAATTTGAAAATCGGTAAGGCTAATAACGGTAGTGTACTGAGGCATATGAAATAATGTTTAAATCTTTTAGTACATAGTGAAATGGGAAACAAAATCAAATTGCTTATCATTAATGTTGTTAGAGAACAGCCCCTTTTACTGAAATAAAAGAAACAAGCATTTATCCTGCCTTTCCTATCCAAATTGTACAACTATATAATCAAAAGAGCAGGTGAGAAGCTTCTCTTTACAGAAGTATCCCAGATAATCGATAGAGAAGGAATCATAAAATTAGAACCTCTCTACTTTGCAACAACTGCATGGTAATGGATTTAGGCCTTGAACATAACTGACAGCTATTATCACAGACACTACTGTTCAATCTGGGTGAAGAGCATCAGCATCATCTAAGAAATAGTCCTGCTAAAAACAAAACAAAAAAATGAACCTAAATTTGGTCGTCTCAATAAACCATCCAATTTATAGGAAATCTGAAGGCAATAAAAGTCTTTTTTTTTATTAATCACAATCTTTATTTGGATTCTAAAGCAAGCAAGCTATAAATATTTCCAGTACACTATCATTTGTATAAAATAAAAAGCTAGCACACATTTATTAATTTGCTTGTAAATGCAGAAAATACCTCTGGAAGAATACATGAGAAAGTAACATTGGGATGAGGTAAGGGAATTGGATAGTCAAATGCCAGGAGCTGGAGAGATCATTTTTGTGTCTTTTGAGCTATGTAAATATATTATATGATACATATGCAAAAATTTGTGTGTTACAGTAACCACAAAGATTGCCTAAAGTCATTAATTAAAGAAGTTCTGAGAGAAGCCATTGTGAAGTGGAGAAATGACAAAAGCAATGTTATTACCTCATCGTAGGTGTATCTATAGTCTGCTTTCTTTGACTTGAGGTCCCATAACACTACTGTTCCAGATTCAAAGCCAATCAAAAGCTGTAATAAAAGAAAATGCCACATTACCTAGGATTGACATTAGTCATGTGAAACATTTACTTGCTGACAATACAGATAACTATTATCATTCATATGCTTTGGCTACAAAATTATAGCATCATTAAACATCTGCATTGCTAATCGCTAATCACATGGATGACATATGGGAATACTGCATTGCATATTCATACACCTTTGATCATTAGGATTTCAACATACATCATACAACTGATCATTGAAAATGAAAACAGTACCATTTTGAAGTCCAGAATGTACATTTCCATTCATTAACTTACTAATAAAAATTTACATGTGCTTTAAAGTTTACAAACTTCTCTAATTTAACACACTATCAGGCAATATCATTTATTCATCTACTGATTAGTTCCAAATTATATCTAGCCTAGACCTCTCTTGTGAGATTCAGACTTATAATTCTAATGGTCACATGTTCACATATTATTCCACAAGAACCTCAAAGCAAATGTATCCACAACTGAATTCATTATTTTTTTCCCTACTGTCTTTTCCTGGTATTTCCTGTTACAGAGGCTTTCTCACTATTTTTAAAAATATTCTTTAAGAAGCTCAAGTAAAAACTTTGGCGTCATCCTTAGTCCTAATGTCTCTCCCACTAGGTAAAATCCTCAAGTAATTTAAAAATTACACTCATATATAATTTATTATTTTTCCACTTTCAATACATCTCTCCTGGTTCAATACACAAAGATCTCTTTTCTAGTTTCTGGTCTCTCTGACTCGCTAGTCTTGTTCCTTATTTACTTCACTCCATATCGTAGCTAGTCTGATCATGTAATGTATTCTTTTATTTAAAAAATTTAATGCTTTATGCTTATTTTTAGGATCAAGTCCAAACTGAATAATCTGACCTACAAGATATATCATGGTCTGACCTCTGCTTAACCCCTCAGCTTCATGCTGTTCCACATTCCTATTACCCAATACATTTCAGTATATCTTTCAGGTCATGTTCTCTCTTACCTTTACGCCTCTGCACATGCTGTCATCCTAACTGGACCACTTCGTCTAAGTCATCCTTTTTGCCTGACTAATCCTACTAATCCTTCAGGTCATTTTAGCTATCACTTCCTCCTGGAAGCCTTCCTTGACCTACCAAATTAAGTCAGTGCCTTCTTATATGCTCCAACAGCAACTTGTACATTTTTTAGCCTGAAAGGTCACTATACAATTTAATAATGTCCTTTTCCTTATCTGAATTCTCTTGCAGACTATAAAATTGGTTTATTTAAGCAAGATTTGGTTTTATCTTGTTTACTACTATACTTTTAACATAAGACATACAGTCTAATATAGGTCCTTAATCCATTTTTTGTGAATAAATAAGTTCTAGAATGAAATCCATGTTCTTGCCTCAGAAACTGCCTACTGTTTACACTGGCATTTTATAAATAATTGTGTTTTGTCTGCTTGTAAGCTCCTCCCTTTTTCTTCACTTTTCGTGTTGCTTCCTTGGTAAGTCTAACCAGTTCCTCTGGACAAAGATGCTCCTTCTCCATATTAATACATGCATTTTCACCTCTAGTCTCCATAGATGTCTCTAGAATCTAATATACTAACACATAGTAGATATTCGATAAATATTTGTTTAATAAGTACATGAATAACCAGCAACTAGTCAATAATCATTCACGTAATCTGGAGATATGAACAAATTTGGAGGCAGGCCCAGTAATTTTCACTAAATAGTAACTTAGTGTATTTTCAGTGTATAGGGGCACTCAGAAGACCCAGTCACTGAAACTAATAAAACAAATTTACATCTTGGTACGAAGTAGAGCTAATTTTCCTAACATAAACTCTTCTTTCCTTGACCATCTGTAATACATACTCCTTCTGGGAAAAAAACTGGTATTTGTTTCCTTTACCCTTTTTAGTCCTTCTAAGCATCCTGGACATGTATATGGCATTTTCTGATGGGGGAAGTAAGAGAGAAACTTCAGGAGTAAGAAAAGAGATGGAAAAAGATAACATTTAAGAATCAATGTATAGTGTATATTTTATGTACAGTGTAAAACAATACTGGATTGTTCAGGACACAGGTAACTTACAGTCTAGGCCCAGATCTACCAATAGTAACTATTCAACTTAAATATTTTACCCATCCAGACATTAACAACATAAGAGGATTATAGTAAACTTTAACCCCTCCAGCCAGCTTTACCTTCCTACAAGTATCAGAAATCTGTGCCAACAAGTTAGACTTTAACCCCTATAATCTCCTAAACAGTAAAAAATAGAAGAACTGAAGGATGTGGTACTTATAAACAGAAAATTCAAAGCTTATTCCCACTAGAATCTTCTATAACTCATAGAAATGTTAATTTTTTAACAGTACTATTGATGAATTTTCTTTGAATTTTTCTCTCATAAAAAGCATTCATCAGGTATACTGATACAGCTCTTCACATTAATACGTGATCTACATCTTACAGAAGACATGTAGCATAATGGAGAGTACTCTGAGGTTGAAATCAGAGAAATCACTATTCAAAATCCCAGCTCCATCAATATCTAGCTTTGTACCTCTGGAATACATAACTGGATCAAGTCTCTGCCTGATTATTTATAAAACAGGGAAAACAGCTCACTTAAGATTTGTTGGCAGGATCAAATAAAATTAGTGCACATAAAGTGGAAAGCAGTGCCCGACAAAGTAGGGGTTAATAAATGGTAGTTATTACTGTTAAGTAAGGGGTTTGACACGAACACTTAACTTTCTTTGGCCAGGACCTGTGCTTAATGTGGCAGCGTCATCCACCATAAGGTTAGCTTTGAAAGGACATATCCTATCACCTTACCTCTTTTTTCAGTGACACAATGTCAAAGAGATCTTTAGAAATAGAAGTCAGTAGCATGAAGTAAAATTTTCTATTAGAAACCAAAAGTTAGATAATATCATCTGTTCTAGTACCCTAATACGTAAACGTGTTTGAAAGAGATTAAATCTGGGAATTAAGGAGGATAATAAAATGCCACGTTTCAAAAAATGAGGATGATACAAATTTTTTCAATTAAGTACATATTGAACCAGGATTCCCAGGTCATGCTAGTGGTAAAGAACTGCCTGTGAACGCAAGAGACATAAGAGACATGGGTCTGATCCCTGGGTTGAGAAGATGCCCCAAAGAAGGAAATGGCAACCCATTCCAGATTTCCTGCCTGGAGAATCCCATGGACAGAGGAGCCGGCAGGTTACAGTTCAGAGAGTTGTAAAGAATCATATATGACTGAAGTGACTTAGCACAAACATATTGAACAGTTATTATTTTACTGCATGTTGAGTGCTATAGAAAATATAAACTTGCATAAATACTATCTTTGTGCTCAAGGAGTCCTTCAAGTTCAGGGGAGTTGAGATAACACATTTCTAATTCAAGGCAATATGTGGTAAATACTGTAAAACTTGCACAACTAAGGTGCTAATAAATTTGGAAGTGATAAAGCATTTTATGTCAGGATTATCAAGAAAGGTATCATGAAAGATACAATATTTTAATCTGAGCCTTAAGATGTGAGTAGGAATTCAGTAGAGAAAGAACGGTGAGAAGGAATTCTGAACAAAAGGTCTTACATAAATAAGTCACGGAGATAGTAAAGAGCAGCTCACATTTGGGAAACAGTAACTATTTGCTTCAGCACAGTGTTCAGGTAAGGATGTTCTCAAAGATAATGAAACCTAGGGTTATGTTGTACAGAAACACTGCTTTGTTTGTTTGATAATACAGAACCACTGAAAGCTTTGGAACAGGAGAACAAGAAGATTAAAATGGCACTTGAGGAAGACTGATCTGGAGACGACTCAAGAATGGGTTGGAATGCCTTGAACTGCAGTAGGGGAAGGAGACTGAATAGCAAAGTGACACTGCAGTGGAAGGACTGAAATGATTCAGTGACGGATTCAGCGTAAAAGAAAGGGAAGTTTTCAGCTCTTCTACCAGGTCCCCTACCTAAAGGCTGGCTTTTAGACAATTATCTTATACCAAAAATAAATAAGTGAAGATACAGGTTACTATAACTTGCTTCATGGAAAGTTTCTCTCAAAACATACAATGGCATGATAAAGTCAGCTCCCAACAGTACAGTACAGCCATCCTTTTGTTTTCTGTGTCAAATAAGAGAACGGTGTTAACACAACATAGAGGCATCACTACTCCCAGTAATTAAAGAAAGGAAAAACCTGAGTAAACTGCATCACAAAATCCAGAAGGTTCATTTCACTGATTTCTGATAGTGATTAACTTCCTGGTATTTATGCAGACTAATTATCATGAAACTTTATAAGTAGAAAAAACGTAATTAAAAAGAACTGAGACTGGTTTAAATTATGAAACAGATTCACGAAAAGAAAATTTTACTTTTTTTTAGTGTACTAAAGAAACTAAACTAAATTTTATTGCTTTTCAGGGTATTAAGGAACCTAAATTAACAACAGCTAGGTAATGACTGCATGGAACTGGTTTTGAGTATAAAAAAAGTATTATTTTCAAAAATACCTATTAACATGAGCCTTTGATTAATATTAACTTTGGCTAATAAAATAAAAATGCCAAAGCCTTTGACTGTGTGGACCACAACAAACTGTGGAAAATTCTTAAAGAGAATAGCAGACCTTACCTGCCTCCTGAGAAATCTGTATGCAGGTCAAGAAGCAACAATTAGAACTGGACACGGAACAACAGACTGGTTTCAAATCAGGAAAGGAGTACATCAAGGTTGTATATTGTCACCCTGCTTATTTAACTTATATGCAGAATATATCATGCAAAATGCCTGGCTGGATAAAGCACAAGCTGGAATCAAGATTACTGGGAGAAATAGCAATAACCTCAGATACACAGATGACACCACCCTTATAGCAGAAAGCAAAGAGGAACTGAAGAGCCTCTTGATGAAAGTGAAAGAGGAGAGTGAAAAAGCTGGCTTAAAACTCAACATTCAAAAAAAAAAAAAAACCTCAACATTCAAAAGACTAAGATCATGGCATCTGGTCCCATCACTTCACGGCAAACAGATGGGGAAACAGTGAGAGACTATTTTGGGGGGCTCCAAAATCACTACAGATGGTGACTACAACCATGAAATTAAATGATGCTTGCTCCTTGGAAGAAAAGCTATGACAAACCTAGACAGCATATTAAAAAGCAGAGACATTACTTTGTCAACAAAGGTCCGTCTAGTCAAAGCTATGGTTTTTCAGTAGTAATGTATGGATATGACAGTTGGACCATAGAGAAAGTTGAGTGCTGAAGAATTGATGCTTTTGAACTGTGGTATTGGAGAAGACTCTTGAGAGTCCCTGGACTGCAAGGAGATCCAACCAGTCTATCCTAAAGGAGATCAGTCCTGAGTATTCATTGGAAGGATTGATGCTGAAGCTGAAGCTCCAATGCTTTTGGCCATCTGATGCAAAGAACTGACTTATTGGAAAAGACCCTGATGCTGGGAAAGATTGAAGGCAGGAGGAGAAGGGGAGGACAGAAGATGAGATGGTTGGATGTTATCACTGACTCGATGGACATGAGTTTGAGCAAGCGCCAAGAGTTGGTGATGGACAGAGAAGTCTGGCGTGCTACAGTCCATGGGGTTGCAAAGAGTCGGACACGACTAAGTGACTGAACTGAACTGATTAACCTGAGATTTTTATGAAGAAAAATTTAGGCGAGAGAGGTGTTATGTGGTAAGTATAATAAAAATTGAATAACTACAAAAAGTATAAAAAAGAATTCAAAACTAGAAGAAAATGGGTTTTGTCAGGATTATCAGAGAATTGGGGGAATTACTACAAATAAGCAAAAAACAAGTTAATAAGCTTTAATTGTATTTATTAAATTTTATTTGTTTTAGAGTTTTCTTCTTTAAAATGTAAGTGATTTTAATTCTTTCACTTGTTCCTTATAATCTATAAATAAGCAATTGTTTATATGATATACAACCTTTGTTAGCAATCTCAAATTTGCAGAGTAAGCATGATTCCAGAAGAGTTTGCATATGTAAAAAATACTGGAATTCATGCATTTAAATAACAAATATATTTATTTGAAACAATCTACCTTTCCTTCATCCATTGGATTATCACTTATATGGACAACAGGCCCTGGGTGAGATTTAGATGACCTGAAAGAAAAAAAGTTAAGATTTTTTTTCTCAACCAAAAATGGCAATACAACTACACATTTATTACAACAGAAATAACAACTGGAAAATAAAGATATATTTACAAGGGTTGAAAACATTTCAGTAAATGATTGCTATTTTTATTTTACTGAATTCTAGCCTCCAACTGGGGTATGCCATTCAATTCTATAGCTCATATCAAAAATAAGAAAAGTAGCATTATGCTTAAAAAAAAAAAAAAGTTCTACTAATATTTACTCAGAGAAAAAGAAGTCATACAGTTTAGTCATTCAGCTAAACTGAGGCCCACAGAGTAGAAACACATATGCAACATTTGCTCAAACTCACAGTTCAATGGCTTTATTCCACATAATGACGTAGCCTGAGAGTGTGAAGGACTCCACATTGACAATGTGTATGTTACCTCGTTCAGTGCCCACATAGAGCCACTTACTCTGGAAAGGCAGATGGCAAAATGTAACCCTGCAAAACAAAATATATCCAAAGGAAATTAGAAAAATACTTGGCAAATTTTATTAACAGTATTAGAGGAGTAATACTGATATATACAATTTAGGAAACAAAAAAGATACAACCATCATATTTACCTCACTGCAGTTAATATTCAATTATGCTAATTCTACTTTAATGTCAAATATAAGTCATTACAAAAATAAATAGCAAAACAGAGAAAAGACGAGTTTTGACATTAGTATGTGTTTCATATCTGGCTATTTCAAATCCATTGTGTCACTTCAGGCACATCACAAACTGAATCTGTAAAGCCACAAACTGAGCTAACACTCATCACTCCTAGGCACTACCATATTTCTCAGAAGTTACTGAACACACTAATCCATCTCAATACCTGTGCTGACTATTCCTTCCATGCAAAATACTCCTCCTGCTCACAATTTTCTTTTGCTCAAGATCTAGTTAAAATACCACCTTCATTCAAATCAATATCCCAATACTTTTGTATCTCTATCTGGCTTGCCTTATAAAACAGTCTACCTTTCTCACCAACTTCTACGCCTCTGGAGGGCAAAGATCCTCTGTACTCAGGCTTAGGTAATGATATTGGAATATACTCAAATGATCTCTTTCCAATGATGTAAGAGATATTTGTTGACACATTATAAAAATTTACAGGCATGAATTAAAGTTTATAATCATTCAAACAATTTCAAACATTTTCTAAATAAGCTCAATTGATTACAAGGTAAAGAATGGAACCTACCTTGTCCTTTTCGTAGAACTCATTTTTAGTAAAACATTGTATGTTATGAAACCATATAAACTCATTTTTTTCAGACGTGTGTGTCTTTCAAAATATACTATTTAAGATTTTAATGGAATAGCCCTTCAAATAATATACAATGAAGATAATCACTGCTGAACTCTTTAAATGACACTAAGCATTAGACAAGATACAACATACCGAACATTTGTTATTCCTATTAACATAATTTCATCACAGAGAAATTTCAAGATGAAAACACTTCAAATACATGCAACTCATGGTCTCACTATTTCCCAAAGGTAATAAAATAGATAATTACTTAAGGTTCATCATCTATATTTTTTGTTAAGTGGTTTATATGACAGCATGTCATCTTTCCAAAGGATTTATGTGTAAATTGAACAAAGCAAAGAAATGATTACTGAATCAAAAAAACATCTTATAGTATCTTACTACTTTTTGGGCTTCCTTGGTGGCTCAGACAGTAAACAATCTGCCTGCAATGTGGGAGACCTGGGTTCGATCCCTGGGTTGGAAAGATCCCCTGGAGGAGGGTATAGCAACCCACTCCAGTATTCTTACCTGGAGAATACCATGAACAGAGGACCCTGGTGGATTCCAGTCCATGGTGTTTCAAAGAGTAGGACATGACTGAGCAACTAAGCAAACACACATTACTCCACAAGGCAGTAAGTCCACAGTACTTTTACAAAAACTTAGGCCTATATAGGTTTCAGAATTTTCCACATTTTAGAAAGGTACAAATGAGTATTTTGTGTATTACCTAGTACAGTGGTGTGTTAGTTGCTCAGTTGTATCCGACTCTTTGTGACCCCATAGGGTGTAGCCCACCAGTCTCCTCTGTCCAAGGGATTTTCCAGGCAAGATTACTGGAGTGGGTTGCCATTTCCTTCTCCAGAGGATCTTCCTGAGTATGTAAGTACATGGGTGCTAAGTCATTTAGTCGTGTCTGTTCCTTTGCAACCCCATAGACTGTAGCCTGCCAGGCTTCTCTGTTCACGGGATTCTCCAGAAAAGAACACTGGAGTGGGTTGCCATGCCCTTCTCCAGGGGATCTTCCTGACCGAGGGACTGAACCCATGTCTCTTACATATCCTGCTCTGGCAGGTGGCTTCTTTACGTGGTAACATCTGGTGAATGCACTGATTATTTTTGAGGAATAATTTCTGGCAATTGCGTTTACTTGAGACATAATCATCATATAACAGTAGTTTTGGGTGTACAACATAACACTTCGACATATGTATATATTATGCAATGATCACCACAATAAATCTAGTTATCCTCCATAGATACAGGTATAGTAAGAATTTTTTTTCTATGATGAGGACGTTTAATACCTACTCTCTCAGAAAAGTTGAAATATGTAACACTGTGTTATTACCTATAATTACTGGTGGTTTCTTAAAAAGCTAAATGTACACCTACCATATGAACCACCCATGCTATTCCTAGGTATTTAACCAGAAGAAGGAAAGTGTATGTACAGGTCTACACAAGACCTGTACACAAATGTTCATAGAAACTTTGCAAGAGCCCTAAAGTGGAAATAAACCAAAGGTCCTTCAACAGGTAAATGAACAAACTTATATATTTAGAATATTATTTTAAGTGTTATATACTTAGAATATTATTCAGTAGTAAATAAAAATAAACCATACATGCAACAATACCAATTAATCTCAAAGTACTGAAGATGAGGGAAAACCAGACAAAAAAGATATACTACATGGTTCCATGTACAATTTATATGCAATAAGACTAGACTATTCGCTCAGTCGTGTCTGACTCTTTGCGACCCCGTTTATGGGATTCTCCAGGCAAGAATACTGGAGTGGGTTGCCATTTCCTTCTCCAGGGGATCTTCCCGACCCAGTGATAGAACCCAGGTCTCCCGCATTGTAGGGAGATGCTTTAACCTCTGAGCCACCATGGAATCCCTTTATATGCAATAGAAAAATGTAAACTAATCTATTGTAACAGAAAACAAGTCAGTGCTTGCCTGGAATTGTGGGGTAGGGACCAGCAACAGAAGACAGGAGGGATTACCACAGGAAACATTCTGGGATGACGGGCAGGTTCATTATTTTGATTATGGTGACAGTTTCATGAGTGTACGTATGTGTCAAAACTTATCAAACTGCACACTTTTAAATTTGTGCAGTTTACTGTATGTCCATTATACCTAAATCAAGCTTTTTAAAATAAATTTTTCAGAGCTGTGTGGTTTTAGGAATTATGAAAAAAAGATTGTGACTCTAATACAACTGCCTTGGTGTAACTTCCAGCTCCAACACTCACTAGCATGACCCTCAGGAACCCACTCAATCTCTTAGAGCTTTAGTGTCTAAGCAGCAGAGCCTCAGTGAAAGGATCAAATAGACAAAGCATGGTAGATGCTTAAAATGGGGCCTTGACATATGTAAGTGCTCAATAAGTGTTAGCTAATTATTATAAAAAACTAAACGCTACTCTACCAATTAAGTTATAGGCAAATTTTAACAACATGAAGAAAATAAATTACACTAATAGCATGCCAGGTACAAAATGAACAATGCGATAAATATCATAAACTATCTCATTTGAAATGTGCCCTAAAGTGAAACATGAGTATAGCTGAAACATTCTGAAAATTCAAAAATAATTTCAAAATAAGCCAAAATCATGAGTTGGACCTAAAAAAAAAAAACAAAAAAACCCCCAGAAATATCCATCTTCCTGATCTGTACTGCTTTTTTGCAATTATCCATTATTCTTCAAAAAAGCAGTAGTTACTGGCTTAATACAATTACATGATCCACCTTTGATTTTAATACTAACATTATTTAAGTCATATGTTTACAAAGTTTAAACTTACCTCCTTAATGGTAGAGATTTTGGATATATCTAACAATATTTTCTGTTCTTAGCACAGCAACACCACACTACAGCTGTTTCTCAAATATTTAAAGTGAAGTCAGAACAAATTCTTTACTGTTCAGAAAGAAATCTAGAGTTTTTCCCTAGACTCACTTTTCAATATTAGTTACCATAGTAAGGTTTTTTTTTCCCTCCAGTCAACTATAAAACCAACTTACATTGCTGGGAAATTTTAAGCATCTTTATCTTTTAATCTTTATCCTATTTAATGTTTAACATTTTAAGAAGGAACTTAAAATGTTTACTTACTGATCTGGCACAAAGACTTTAATATTATCCCTAGAATGAGTCTTGTACACTTAAAAACAATACGAACCATAGGGGTATATTTGTACAATGCCCCACCAAATTTAAAACTTACTCAGTTCCAAAACTACCTTGATTATTTAAGTCAATTGAGGAGGGGGAAAGTCAAATGTTTTTTTTTTTTTTTTATCACAATTAACTTGATAATTTCTTAACTAGCAAATTTTCATGAACATATTGGATTAGGAATATAATGAGAAAAATAAAATTCCATGTTGCAATCAAATAAAACAATACCATGCCAGTGCCTTAGGGAAAGGCCAATAAGAAAATATGGTTCCTCGAAATGCACTACTAAAATGAAGCAAGTCAATCAACATGCTTTACAAAGAAATACAAGATTCTAAAATTTGGGGCAATTTAATTAGTCAGTTACCAAAATATGAAGCTGGTGGTTAACACAAACTGGACTTGACTTACTATAATGAGTTAGTGTCCTTTAAATTTGTTATACAAACATGACCTTATTTCCTTGTTACAAAATAAGAATCTTAGTCTTCTCTGTTGGAAATTAAGATATATAACTAAGGAAGCTTTTTATTAAATAATTAAATTGGTGAAAATTTATATTAATTGGTTACTTAAAAAGAATAACATGTATTGGCATACTAAAAACTATATGCACATTTTGTTATTTAATGAATCTAAGAAAGCAATGAAAAACGTCAGTTTTCATTCCAATCCCAAAGAAGGGCAATGCCAAAGAATGTTCAAACTAACACACAATTGCACTCATTTCACAAACTAGCAAAGTAAAGCTCAAAATTTTCCAAGCCAGGCTTCAACAGTCTGTGAACCATGAACTTTCAGATGTTCAAGCTGGATTTAGAAAAGGCAGAGGAACAAGAGATCAAACTGCCAACACCTGCTGGATCATCGAAAAGCAAGAAAATTCCAGAAAAACATCTACTTTTGCTTTATTGATTATGCAAAAGCCTTTGACTGGGTAGGTCACAACAAACTGCAGAAAATTTTTCAAGAGATGGGAATACCAGACCACCTTACCTGCCTCCTAGAAATTTGTATGCAGGTCAAGAAGCAACAGTTAGAACTGGAAATGGAACAACAGACTGGTTCCAAACTGGGAAAGGAGTACATCAATGCTGTTTATTGTCACCCTGCTTATTTAACTTATATGCTGAGTACATCATGCAAAATTCTGGGCTGGATGAAGCACAAGCTGGAATCAATATTGCCAGGAGAAATATCAATAACCTGAGATACACAGATGACACCACCCTTATGGCAGAAAGTGAAGAGGAACTGAAGAGCCTCTTGATGAAAGTGAAAGAGGAGAGTGAAAAAGCTAGCTCAAAAATCAACATTCAAAAACTAAGATCATGGCATCTGGTCCCATCACTTTATGGCAAACAGATGGGGAAACAATGGAAACAGTGACAGACTTTATTTTCCTGGGCTCCAAAATCACTGCAGATGGTGACTGCAGCCATGAAATTAAAAGACACTCACTCCTTGGAAGAAAAGCTATGACCAACCTAGACAGCATATTCAAAAGCAGAGACATTACTTTGCCAACAAAGGTCCATCTAGTCAAAGCTATGGCTTTTCCAGTAGTCAAACAGGGATGTGAGTGTTGGACCATGAAGAAAGTTGAGTGCTGAAGAACTGATGCTTTTTAACTGTGGTGTTGGAGAAGACTCTTGAAGAGTCCCCAGGACTGCAAGGAGATCCAACCAGTCCATCCTAAAGGAAATCAGTCCTGAATATTCACTGGAAGGACTGATGCTGAATCTCCTATATTTTGGCCACCTGATACGAAGAACTGACTGGGAAAGATCGAAGATGGGAGGAGAAGGGGATGACAGAGGATGAGATCGTTGGATGGCATCACCAACTCGATAGACATGAGTTTGAGCAACTGTTGGCAGTTGGTGACAGACAGGGAAGCATGGCATGCTGCAGTCCATGGGGTTGCAAAGAGTTGGACACAACTGAGTGACTGGACTGAAGAAAGCAATCCATGATGGAAATCTAATTTTTTTCAGTAAAAGTAGTCATGAAACAAAGGGGACTGAACTATCATTTCAAAAAGAGTTCAGATCAAAAGATGTGAAAAATACTGGAAATAAGGTTTCTACAATGAACCAAATATCACATATGGAAAATACTACAGTGATAGCTCCAGAAGATCTCATCTCCACCCACCGTACGCTCTCTCCTGCACCATCTCCCCAACGCTAATGCTAGGATTGGTAATGTGACTTTACTGAGCAACGGAACTTTAGTTGTGCCACAAGCGGAGACTGAAAAGAACTTGCACGTTATGGCTTCCCTCTTCCTTATACTTTTGGGACCCAGATGCCATGTGATGAAACCCAGAAGAAACTTCTGGAGACAATGGCCCAGTCCATAGCAAGCATCAACCATCAGACAAATGAGAAGGCAAGCCTAGATCACCCAAGTCAGTAGAGCAACCACATGAGTGTGGTACATTGACTACAGGAGAAAACGACTCCTGCGAAGCCCAACTCAAGTGGCTGATGCAGAGAATGGTAAGCAAACAAAATAATCATTATTTTAGCCTCTTAAATTTTGGGATGTTTTGATATTCAGGAATAGATAATTGATCTATTACATAATATAATCTATTCAACTAAAATTTTTAGTTGAAAATGAAGTCATGAAACATAGGCAAACCAATTCTTAAAGCTCTAGAGTTATGTTAAAAAGGCCTCAGGAAAACTTTTTAGGAATGTAAGTGTATTTATCATGAAGCTAAAACATTACCTGTGATTAAAATCAAATTCATAACTATTTTTTTCATGTACTTTTATCATAAAGATTTTTTAATTTTCAGGTGATAAACATCATAATAAATGACAGTGACTTCAATTTTTACTAATACCAGGAAACCAAGTTAAGTTTATGTGCTGACATTATTAAGGGAAAAGGTTATACTAAAAATAATTTATAATACTACATATAGTTGAGACCACATGGAAAACATTAAAACCCAGTAAACACTATAAGGTTAAATAAGAATGGAATATTAACTTGAGGCTGAAAAGAAACTTTAAAATGAACAAGTTGAGCCAAAAAAATAAAAAGTGTGAATGAAACTAATACATTAGAAATACACAGATAATAAAGTTGAATTCCTTCAGTGTGACACTAAATGGAGCTGTATTCTAACTCCCTATACTGAACTTACACATAAATGTATTTAATGTACACAAAGTATTACTGGGAACACAACAATTTTTATATTTGCTTGAAGAACTTTAAAAAAATGTGCAATATGTTAACTGTTAGGGAGTGATACAAATATTCTATTCACTATCCTTAGCAGCAATCTGTCAAATACTATGTAGTCAATAAGCACTGTAAGGAAGATTTACTATTACCAATTTTCTTTAACAGGAGAACACAAACAGCCTCCTATATTGAAATTAACCACCCATAAAGAAGGGCATAATACACAGATGATTACAACTTTACAATTTAATCCATAGAAAGAAATATGAGCCAATAAACTCCTCTACATGCTTAGACTACCATTCGATCAGCCCAACATGACAAGAAATACGTCATCACTTTTACAGTCTTTGCAAATATTACACTATCATGCACCTAATACTCAACAAATATTCATTAAATGGACAAATGAACTATAAAAAGTTGTGAGAATTTATTAAGTTAGTTAACAAAACAATCAGATATTCTTGACTTAATCTCTCTCTAGCCCTGTGGCCTGGGTCTAATTTAAACCATTACCACTGATTGTTAAATCAATTCCAAGCTGCCCCAAGAGTTATCTTTTCAAAGCAAAGAGAGGTCACAGACACCATTATCTTGCTTGAAAGATTCTAACGGCTTCCTATCTTCTACCATGATGCTTCTTAGGCAATATTTACTGACACTTTGTGGTATAAATGTCTGAGAAAGGAGGTTATAGTCTGGATTTGGTCAACTGCTACTCAGTATTCTCTTCATATCCTCCTATAGGCCTTCTCGTCTTTGAGATGCTAGAAAGCTAAAACTTGTATTTGCCAAACCCTCCTACAACTGGAATTCTAGATGCTATTATGTTTCTACTAACTGAATGTGCTTAAGATTTGTAGGCAGAAGTGAGGTGAAGACCTTTTTTCTGATGCTGTTTCTGCTGACAAGAATGTTCATGGAAACCTGAGGTCTAAGAGCAGTGGAAACCGAACACAGCATTCCAAGATCTGCTCCTGAGGTTTACATGGCAAGAGGCAGTTGTACGGCAGTAATAGTAAGTCTAAAACTTAACAGTTCCGGCACACTTCCAAACATATTATAAACAGTAGTATCCTTAAATTAAATTCCTTTATGCTAAAAATATCTACAGGGCTTTCTGTTCCTATGTTGAACCCTGGCTAACGCAGCAAAGAGATGTACCTCATCAGCTACTTATCTATATGATAGTATAAAGTGATCAAAAAACACCTACTTACTAACATGTCTTGTTCAGACAACATTATTCATTTAATGATTTAAAAGTTGGAAAAAGGCTGAAAATAACTTTCTTATAATTGCATACAGCTTTTCAGGAGTAGACCCTGTTCATCTTTCCAAAATTATCCTCTATGGATTATACAGCTAACAATGTCTAACAAAATATAGTTCCTGAAACATGTGAGATTGCTTTATAAATCAGAACATCTGAAAATTATGGAAATTCCCTTTCCCCTGTGCCATTGTAGAAAATTCCTACTAACCCTACAAATCTGTTCATATGGGCTCCTTTGTAATGCTTTATCTAAAATTCCCCAAACATGGTGATACACCCTTTTTCTGGTTAATTTTAATCTTTATAATTTCATAAGAAAATTTCACTACATTTATATCACATTTTCCATTGCACTGTAATTAGCTATTCCATCTCCCTTAGACAATTATAACTTCCATGTCTCTCCAGAATTTATTATAGTATTTGCATGAGTCAGGATCTTAATCATTGTTTATCAAGTGAATTAATGCAGAAGAAAATAAAAAAGCAAATGTTGCGGGGAGCCGGTGAGGCATTCCACTCATGACAAAGGTCATGAGGAAGGAGGCTCGGCATACGCAAAGGCGGGATCGAGCCTCAGGAGTCCCCCCGGATATTCTCGAGCATTTTCCCCCAAAAAACCAGTCTGCCTACTTTATTGCTTTGTGCTCTCACCTCTGACTTTACTGGGGGCTGTCCCCTACCACCATCTCTCTCTCTCTGTGTCAAAGAGTTAACTTACAGCTCCAATTAATAAAGTTCCTGGGCAATTAGGAGTGTTTAAATCCAAACCCCTCTGATGGCTCTCTAACTCGCCTGACAAGTTTACCCGGACTCCTGCAGCTATGCATACGATTGTTTACAGTCTCCCAGCCTCGAGAGGCATGGGAAGCTTAAGATATTCAAATAGCTTAGAGCCTCTCAGAGAGTTAAAAACTGTCAGAATAAACTAGTAAAGGATTTCATTGATGAGTCAATGCTTGTTGCCAAGTTTTCACATCCCCTGAATTGTATCCTTGAATATGTATCAATTAATAGTGGGTATGTAGAAAAAATAAGTAGTGGCCTTGGTGTTAGTAACTTTAGACCCTTAAGGTAATAAATTCTTTCTTTGTTGTAAACCCATTACACATCTGCCCTATAGGAATGCAATTTTATCTTTGGAAGATGGTGCCAAACCTTGAAATAATTACTCTTAGAGAAAGTAAGTCTTTGTTGATAAGTCCTTGTCAAGAGTCATAAAATGTTAGTAGGCCTTCTGGCCAGAAGATGATGTAAATCACCTAAACCATTTGTATACGATACATTTGCAGGAAAGAAACCTTGGTTTTTGATAAGAACCAAAGACTGCTGACTTTGCATCCCCTATTATCCTCTATGTGTAACTTAGGGTATAAAAGCCCCTGTTAAAAATAAAGCTACGGGCCTTGCTCACCAACGCTTGGTCTCCCCATGTCATTCTTTCTTTTAACTTCCAGCTGAGTCTCCATCTGGAGCGCGGAACCCACCACGCTTACTAATCATGCCTGGGCTTCTAAGACCCACTCGAGAAGGTGTCTAGGGTGAGACACCTTCCGCTATTCGAGAGGGCGCCTGCGGCCTACGTAAGTGGTGCAAACTTCTTGTCTTGAAGTTTTATTGGTCTCCCGCGTAAACCAAGCTACTCAGCTTCTTTTCTCCACTGAAATTTCCTACTGAGCTATCCTCATTCTATTGTTCTCTATATCTCTAATTAGCATATAAATAGTCGCCGACGCCGTCTCCCCTTCGAATACCCTGGATCAGCCGGGGCTGGTCCCCGGCAAAATGTTATTTGGTATTTTTCTTAAATCAATTGTACCTTATACTGTCCTGTTATTAGATGAAAACTTAAGTTTGCATTAATGACATGGAAATGTTCAAATATTCTCAAAACAGCAGAGTCAGCTGAAAGCAATTTATAAATCTGTCCAAAGGACTTTTCTATTTGTAGTCCCACATATCTTTTCTGATAAACTGTCACAGCTACTTTAGAAAAATCTTCATCATATCTATAACACAGAAGTAAAATGTAATAAAAGTTTCAAAAAATAAGCCTCAGAGATCTTTGAAGGTCATTTTACATTTGTATTGATTTACTATATTATCAATTACATCTCAATTTTTACAAAACAGTTAAGAACTTGGAAATATGTCCGAATAAATCATGCTATTAATAACCCTTCCTGTGAAATGAGACCTTAACATCATCAATGGATGTCAAAAAACTGAGCATCAGTAAGTAAAACAGTGACTATCATATATGAAAACAGTGTATGTCAACTACAGAAATAACCAACAACATCGGAAAAACACTGTTGCTTGTTGTATGGAGGATTTCTGGGTTTCTTACAGTTCTGTTTTTAATAGTATTACTCACCTTTGCAAATAAAGGTGTCAAAGTATTATTATATAACAAATGGTACGATAAACAAAAGCTATCTGGTACCCATGAGAAGAACTGGCTCATTGGAAAAGACCTTGATGCTGGGAAAAGATTGGGGGCAGGAGGAAAACGAGGTGACAGAGGATGAGATGGCTGGATGACATCACCAACTCAATGGCCAAGACTTTTAGGAAACTCTGGGAGATAGTGAAGGACAGGAAAGCACGGCATGCTCCAGTCCTTGGGGTAGCAAAAAGTCGGACACAATTTAGTTAATGAACAACTCATGTGCAACTGAGTTGTTAACTATACTTTTCCATTTATATATTAGATTACTTAAAGAGTAAAGGGCATACTCTAAATATCTTGAGTCTATGGCTTGACTACTGAAGAAGTTTCTTTCTCTCTCTCTATATATATACACACACGAAAGTGCATAAATATTATACAGATATATATATATATGCATACACAAATGCATTAATATTATTCTATTTGTACATTTATACAGACTTAAATCATTTGCCAACAAAGGTCCGTCTAGTCAAGGCTATGGTTTTTCCAGGTGTCATGTATGGATGTGAGAGTTCGACTGTGAAGAAAGCTGAACGCCGAAGAATTGATGCTTTTGAACTGTGGTGTTGGAGAAGACTCTTGAGAGTCCTTTGGACTGCAAGGAGATCCAACCAGTCCATTCTGAAGGAGATGAGTCCTGGGTGTTCTCTGGAAGGAATGATGCTAAAGCTGAAACTCCAGTACTTTGGCTACCTCATGCAAAGACTTGACTCATTGGAAAAGACTCTGATGCTGGGAGGGATTGGGGGCAGGAGGAGAAGGGGACAACAGAGGATGAGATGGTTAGTTGGCATCACCGACTCGATGGACTGAGTTTGAGTGAACTCCGGGAATTGGTGATGGACAGGGAGGCCTGGCATGTTGCAATTCATAGGGTCGCAAAGAGTCGGAGACGACTGAGTGACTGAACTGAACTGAAATCATTTAATAGTTTTTTATTATGTTCATCTTCTCTAAAATTTACTCTCCCTGTAAGTCATAGTAATAGCCTGGAACTGCATATTCTTCCTGGAGAAGGACATTGCAACCCACTCCAGTGTTCTTGCCTGGAGAATCCCAGGGACGGGGGAGCCTGGTGGGCTGCCTTCTATGGGGTCGCACAGAGTTGGACACGACTGAAGCGACTTAGCAGCAGCAGCAGCAGCAGCAGCAGCAGCATATTCTTCCATATTTTTGCTCCATGTTCATAACATACACATAAGACAACATGAATTTGGAGTGCGGAGGGAGTCATTGTTTTAAAAAGAGTACTGTACAAATTGTTCTGAATTTCCTGTTCTTATCTATCAGTACCTGGTGAATGAGGTTTGCCTTTTAACTTTATGGTAAGTGTACTGTACAGAACTTTTAATCCTTTCATTTTTAGCTTGTGTTTTTTATTTATGCTATTTAAGCACACCTTGCTCAGGTCTTACAGATACTCCCTGTCATTTCCTTTCAAGTTTTACATTTTCTTTGTTCATTTTGCATTTAGGTTTTTAACTGGCATGCAATTTATTTTAGTCACGGAGTAGGGACCACTTTTCCCCATTTGGATAAAAGCCGTCACAGCATCTTTTGTTTACTGCAGCATCCTTTTTTTTTGCAATGACACCTTTGTCATATATCAAGCGTGTGTGTATCTTTCTTTCTCTTCATATACAAATTTCTAGAGTCCACTTACTGTGTTTTGATTCATCTGTCTTTCCCTTATAATTACTGAACCCTTTTAATCTATACTTTTATGATTTTTGATATTTAATAAATAAGCCCTATTGTCTCGTATTTCTTTTTCAAAACTGTCTTGGTTGCTCTGAGACTTTCTTTTTTCCAAATGTACTGCAGATCACCTTATTAAGTTCAATGAGCAATGCTGCTAAAATTCTGATTCAAACAGTACTGAATTTATAGACATGGAGATGAGTGACATTTTAAAACTTGAGTATTCCTTAGTGTGAAACTTTCCATTTGCTAAACCTTTCTTTTATTCCTGAAATGAAGTTTTTATTTTTGCTAGTGGTATTTCTATAAACACTGTAACCTTTGTTGCATGATCTGTGCTTTTCTTCCCTTTTTCCTTCCATTTACTTTCTAACTTTGTGTAATTATGTTTTAGGTATATCTTTTATAAACAGTTTAACAGCTATATTTTATTGTTTTTAAATCCAGTCTCAAAACCCCCAAATTTCAGTAGTTGATTTTAGTAGTTGATTTAGTTGAATACTAAATGATTCTGATTACTGATTTAGTTGAACCAATTTTTTTTCCTTAAACATCTGTTTTTCTAATGTTTTATCTCTTTTCCTAACCCCTATTTATTTTCTTCATTTCCTTCTCTAATGGTTTTAATACTATATATTTTCTATTTTAGCAGTAACTCCACATCTAAGACACATTTAACTTCATAGCTTTCCAACAAAGTCTAAAAGATTGAGTATTTGTGGGGGCTTAGTGTCAGATAAGCATTAAATTTTCTGAGTTCTTTCCGAGCTGAGAGTGTTACAATACAGCTCACTAAGGTATTTCTAATTCTACTGGTTAGGCTGAAAGGGCTAACTCCTGACACAGATACTCTAATTCCACAAAATTTCCTTCACTTACACCTCCGGTCACTACTCCTCTTCCCATTGTTCTGTTTTCTCCTGTCTTCTAAACCATAAAACTCCAAAACTTAGTGTTAGGAAATCTATTAATGTCACAGATTAAATCCTCAGGGAGAAGGGAGGTGAAAAATCACACGGTCATCTAAAAATATGTTATAAAGGCATTAAAATAAAATACAACTTCCATAAAAGTGTTAGTTGCTCAGTTGTGTCCAACTCTTTGTGATCCCATGGACTGTAGCCTACCAGGCTTCTCTGTCCAGGGGATTTTCCAGGCAAGAATACTGGAGTGGGTTGCCATTCCCTTCTCCAGAGGATCTTCCCGATCCATGGATTAAACCCATGTCTCCTGCATTGCAGGTGGATTCGTTAACTTCCATAATTGACAACCAATTCTTAAGGGGAAAAACTCTTATCTTAAATCAAAAACCTATATTATGCTAACAATAAAACTCTAGAAGCAGTACTATTATAATTATTAAAAAGAAAAAGCTACTTGCTATCAACAATATCATTGAACCTTGTCCTGAAAATTCTTGCTAATAAGGCAGAAAAATGAAAAATAAAACCATCTTCATTTTGAAAATCACTGCCAGATTATTACAGATTGAAGTGTGCTTTAACTCCCAGGCATGCTGGTTTAGGAAAAAGAAATACACTGCTCAAAGCTCTATTCTCCCATTTCACTCTTTTTACAAAAAAAGGAAAAAATGTAAAAGCTTTGCTATGGACCTATGGACCAAAGAGCACTTGAAGGATAATCAAACAACCTAGCAAGTTTTGGATTAGTGGGAGGTATATAAAGATTATATCAAAATAGCCTGGAGCAAACACTCCTGTTTTTTTCATTTGAAGACTCTGCCTGTTGGAACCTATTTCCCACACAGTAACAGTGTGTGGAGGGTCATGCCTTCAAGAGAAAAGAGATTCCTCTGTTTCTGCAAAGGCAATCAGGTAAGAATCAAACTTTTTTAGAGTATTTACTGAATATCAGGCATTGAGACTGCTGCTGAGAAAAAAATAAGGAAAATACATACAATTTATTTTCTAATTGAGAAGACAATTAAGAAACCAAGGCCATAAGAGTAAGTCTAGAGTTCCCTGGTGGCTCACCATAAAGAATCAGCCTGCCCATGCAGGAGACACAGGAGACGTGGGTTCAACCCCTGGGTCGGGAATACCCCTGGAGAAGGAAAGGGCAAAATACTCCAGTATTCTTGCCTGAAGAATGGACAGAGGAGACTGGTGGGCTACTGTCCATGGAGTCACAAAGAGTTGAACATGACTGAATGACTAGACAACAACAATGGTTTGTGCTGTTTTAGGGAAAGAGCACCATACTATGTGGTAATACAAAACCCAGACTTGGGAACTTACAGAAAAACCTGTAAAGGAAATGACAAGACTTTAAAGATGAAAAGGCATTGGTGAGCCATGGAAAGATAATCGTAGGTGATTTTTGAGCAGGGAGGTCAGCTCATACAAATAAGCATAAGAGAGGATAATTTATTAAAAAGCTGAAAAACCAGGGTGGCTGGATTATAATGCATACAGAGAGGGAGAAATGTAGTGAAAAGAAACTACAGTGAGTAAAAAGAAGGGTTGCAGATCTTACAAGACCTTTTAGGGCATGCTGAGTAGAAGTTTCAACTTCATTTTGAAGACAGTGGAAAGTATCGTGGACACGGTTGTTTACCTATCTACCATCTACTCTTCAGTACATTCCTTTCTAACACTAGTCAGAGGTTCATCAGTGTGCCCATATCTTCCTCAAGTTACCCACATACTCTGGGAGACACTTAAACCAAACTGAATTCCAGAGATAGGCCAAATCAATGTGGGTAATTCCACTCACTTATTGCCATTTTAAGTCAGATAATCCAAGCCAATCAGATAAATTTCCTGTATGAAGGGCAACTGATTTGGGATCTCAACTACATTTGCAAAATTCCTTCATGGCAGTATACTTAGATTAGAACTGAATAATTAGGAGAAGGTGTGTGTTTACCAAAGAGTGAAAATCTTGGAGGCCATCTTAGAATTCTGCCTCTAATCGTCTGTCCTTCAACCTCCAAAGATTCATCCTTTCAAAATGCAATACATTCACCCATCTCAATATTCCCAAAGTCTCAACCAATTATTGCATTAATTCAACTTCAAAATCTCATCCAAACATCAGCTCAAAAATTCAAATCTCACCATCTAAATTTGTAGCAGATGAGGGTCCTGAGAACTATTCAGTCTTGATCTTGGGCACAATTCCACATCTGAAACTGAAGAGACCGATTATCTGCTCCCAGCTCCTCAAGGATTCAGGCTGAACAGGCATGGCATAACAATTGTGGGAATTCTTGTCCAAAATGGGGGGAAAGGGAAGGTGAAAATGAGTCCATAAAATTTCTGAAGTCCAACTGGCCAAATGTTGGATTTTTCTTAATAAGGCTTCAAGGCCTGGGAATAAGCCTCCATGTACCCCAGTTCTGCCCTCTTAACCATCCTTTCTCATGAAAGGGCTTCCCTGGTGGCTCAGAGGTTAAAGCCTCTGCCCACAATGCAGGAGACCTGGGTTTGATCCCTGGGTTGGGAAGATCCCCTGGAGAAGGGAATGGCAACCCACTCCAGTATTCTTGCCTGGAGAATCCCATGGATGGAAGAGCCTGGTGGGCTACAGTCCATGGGGTCGCAAAGAGTCGGACACAACTGAGCAACTTCACTTTCACAGCCAAGTACTTTTGCTGTAGCCTCCTTTCATTCTGTACTCTCTTTAAGTCCAAGCTGAGTTGTGGACTTGAATACCTTTCACTGGGTTTTCTGCATTAGAAAAAGTCATACCCACAAATCTTTTGGAGGCAATACCTTTTCTATCTAGGCTCCTGCTGAGAGGGCCCAAGAATGATATTCAAACTTCCTACAGGTTGTCTAGTTTGGTTGAGAAGGTCTACAAGGCATACTTTCAATCTCTTAAAAGAGTTCTTTATGTAATTAAATACTATGACCTTTTGTTCTGCCAAAGATTTTTACTGAAAAGTTGTTCAGCCACATCCTCAGGTTTTTCCCTATGCCACACTTTCAGAAGCTGTCTTGTGCCAAATAGATCAGGGGTAAGAATTTCCCAAATCAAGTCCTAGTTCATTTAAAAATTCTTTCTCTCAATTTATTCCTCTCCTCTTGCATTTTATTATAAAGCAGCAAGAAAAAGTCAGATCACACCTCTAAGCCTTTCCTTGGAAATCTCTTCAGCTAAATATACAAGTTAACATTTAAACATGGTACAAAGAGACACTTCTGTTAAGCTTTCTGCTGCTATAGCACAAGGAACTTCTTCCTTCAGTTTCCAAAGTCATGTTCCTCTCTTCTTTCTGAGCTCTCTCTGGCAGCAGTCTCTGAGTCCAAAGTCCTACAAACAGCCAGTCAAAGCAGTTTAGGCTTTTCTATCATATTTCCCCAAATTCTTCCAACCTCTACCTACTGCTTGATTCCAAAGTGATTTCTACATTTTTAGGTATTTGTTACAGGGATCCTCTCCTTCTACATCTTTTTTGCACCTGCGTGCAAGCATGCTCAGTCGTGTCTGACTTTTTTGTGACCCCATGGACTGCAATCCGCCAGGCATCTCTGTCCATGGCATTTCCCAGGCAAGAATACTAGAGAGGGTCGATATTTCCTTCTCCAGGGGATCTTCCTGACCCAAGGATTGAACCTGAGTCTCTTGTGTCTTCTGCACTGAGTACCACTGTCACTTGAGTATATTATAAACCCCTGGTGCAAGTATATCAGTCTCTCCGGCTGCCTCAATTTCCTTGTCAGAATTCCTTAGTTATAAGTTTACTCTAGGAAGTTATCCAACCCTTCCTGACTTTTATAGTCTCAAGGTCACCAGTCCACAACTGTTTTTTCTCTGAACACTGAGAATGTCTGTTCCCTTTTTAAATTTTGTCTCAGCGTGTGGTTCTCTACACTGAGAATTCCCAAGGTGACTCATCATTTCCATATGAGCAAGCAATTCTCTCTGTGGACTAGAATTAGGTCCAGAGTGGAAGATCTCTCTGCCTGCCTTCCTAACAGGTCTGGCTTTCATTCCATTCCTTTGTTCTAGTTCTGAATTTCCTCTCACCAAATTGCTCTCAAATCTAATGCATGTATACTTTTCATTAAGCTGCTTTCATAGAAAAATATTTTGCAATTACCACAAAAACTGTAATTCCAGGTATAGAATCTGTTCCAATATTATGATATTTTTCTCATTAAATATGTGCAATGAATTAAAGTATTTCCAAGACCTCTAGAAACTTTGAGGGCTGATACCCAGCCAAATTTTCTTTTATAGCTATGCCTTGTTCTTGTGAAAACTAAGCAAATTTTAAGCCTCATAAATATGCAAAGAATAGTATTTAGGTAATACTATAATAAGAATATAATGAGACAAATTAGTTTTTGTCCCTACATTATTTTATTGATGCTACTAAGAAAATCCGACACTATGGCAGCGGTCAATTCCTAAAGTATTACAGGCATCAACTCTCTACTGCTATGTTGGTATCTGAATTGGTTACTTTATTATTGATTACTTTTTTTTTTCTTTAGAGGACTTTGGTCACTGATGCTCCATTGATGATTGCTAAGATGAAATTTTGATTATTAATGGATTATCAATCCATATATTTTCCTAACCATTAGTTTAGAATGCATGCTTATTTTATTCTCTAAATATACATATCATCAAATGAAAAGCTTTAAATCAGAGAGTAAACTGTAAATCAGAGTGTTAGAATAAAAGAAAACATATCTTTAAGACAAATATTTTAGTTTCAATATAAAGACTTGGCTATTGAGGTGTCTAATATATTTATGGAGAAAAATTCTAGCCTTTGAAATTTCATTAAAAGAATAACAGATCCTACATAAGAAAGCATAGATATATAAATTTATTCTTTAATCTTGAAATGTTTCATATACTGTTACTTCAAAACCATTAGGAAAAAT
This sequence comes from Bos taurus, assembly GCF_002263795.3. Taxonomy (NCBI): domain Eukaryota; kingdom Metazoa; phylum Chordata; class Mammalia; order Artiodactyla; family Bovidae; genus Bos; species Bos taurus. The sequence goes on along the minus strand of NC_037336.1, from coordinate 84,537,496 downwards.
GTAATGTAGTTAAGAATATTGGTCATGCGCATATATACACTATTATGTGTAAAACAGACAGTGGGAACCTGCTCTATAGCACAGGGAACTCAACTTGGTGCTCTGTGATGACCTAGAGGAGTGATAAATGGGAGGGAGGTTTTAGAAGGAGGGATATGTGTAGACATACAGGCTATTTACTTTGTTGTACAGCAGAAACTAACACAACATTGTAAATCAATTATACTCTAATAAAAACTTTTTTTAAAAAGAATCCTACCCGTGATAGTTCAAGGTGATGAAAAAAGATTAGCAGACAGTTGTAGTTAATTATAAAACCACAACTTTCTCCCAATTAAACTTTCTTTAAAGGAAAAAAAGAAATACAGAAGCTAAATTGAACATATTCTGATAAGGCAACTGCCAGATAGAATTTTACTTGTCAAATTCAAAGTTTCTACCAAAACCAACAAAGCATTGATGTAATATCTAAATTCATATAGTTAAACCAAAATTTGAGACTTCAATTTCTACATTTTTTTTCTTAATTATAGAAGTGAAATCTTATCAAAATATCCACATTGTATGGTTGCTTAACACAACTGAACTGTGCATCTAGAAATGGTTAAGATAGTAAATTTTATGTTATATATATTGTAGCACAGTCCATGGGGTCACAAAAGAGCCAGACACAACTTAGTGGCCAAACATATTATAGCATAATTTCAAAAAGTTAAAACCAGAAAAAAATCCACATTATGAAAAATTACAATTAAATCATTGTAATTCCTATATAAATTTCTACTAAAATAAGAAATTTTAACTATTTATTAAAATAAGACTGCTGCTAAGTCACTTCAGCTGTGTCCCACTCTGTGAGACCTCAGAGACAGCAGCCCACCAGGCTCCCCTGTCCCTGGGATTCTCCAGGCAAGAACACTGGAGTGGGTTGTCATTTCCTTCTCCAACGCATGAAAGTGAAAAGTTAAAGTGAAATCACTCAGTTGTGTCCGACTCTTAGCAACCCCATGGACTGCAGCCTACCAGGCTCCTCCGTCCATGGGATTTTCCAGGCAAGAGTACTGGAGTGGGGTGCCATTGCCTTCTCCGAAAATAAGACTGCTGCTGCTGCTGCTAAGTCGCTTCAGTCGTGTCCAACCCTGTGTGACCCCATAGACAGCCTCCTACCAGGCTCCTCTGTCCCTGGGATTTTCCAGGCAAGAATACTGGAGTGGGTTGCCATTTCCTTCTCTAATGCATGAAAGTGAAAAGTGAAAAGTGAAGTCACTCAGTCATGTCTGACTCTTAGTGACCCCATGGACTGCAGACTACCAGGCTCCTCCATCCATGGGATTTTCCAGGCAAGAGTACTGGAGTGGGGTGCCATTGCATTCTCTGGAAAATAAGACTATATTATAATAAAAAATAAGACTATATTACAATAAAAACTTTGATGCATTTAACAATTGTTCAGAATGTAATAAGATAGATTTATAAAATTTTCATACTTTTGCTGCCTTTCCTAGTTTCAGAATAAAAACACATAGCATAAAGATGAAATAGAGTAACTTAACTATTAAGTTAGCCCAAATCCATCGTGGAATGAGGGGAAAATTAACTAGGTTACTGCTTATTGTACTTCAATGTCAATAATAAAAATCAGCAGCATGGTAGTTGTAAGTATTCATAAATATTCCAGCTCTTTTTCTTCTAGTTGAGTAAAACTAGGGATGGCCATGTGCCTTGCTCTGGCCCAAGAAATGAGAATGGAAGAGATATATATCATGTCCAGGCAGAAGTTTTAACAGCCAAGCGTGTTTCTCCATACTCTTTTTCTCTTCACTACACTGACTGGTAATGCTGTAAAGACTGGCTGTTCCTCAGCCAAGATTCTGGAATAAAAATGATAATGATAATAAAGAGTGTTCCAGCAAATCCACAAAGAACATATAGCATAAGTAAAAATAAACTGTTGTTCCTTTAACTCTAAGATTTTTTAGAGTATTTTATAATACCAGACTATTCTGACTGATATGGATATAAAAACGGAACGCAAAGCAGTTGCATAAAGAAAAAAAACAGATACCTGCAAATGAGGGAGACGGAAGGATGGGCAGGAAATGATAGGATTCCATCCCTCCTCCTGCCTGGGTCAGCTGCTCCTACAGAAGGCTTCCACCAGAGCAGAGATTACAGGACATTATGAAAAGTCAAAAGTCATAAATGACAAGAGTTCAGGATGAGGGGCAGAATAAGTCTTACCACCATGGGCAGGTTCCTAGAGCTGTAGTAGGCATAGTAGTATGCCTTCCCCTCCCCACCTGGAACCAGATGCTGCATAATAGTAGACTCCCAAACGGCACCTGGCCCCTCCCTACCTTTTGAGGAAATCTGAACTTAAGTTCTACCATGAGGCATCGGGCCCATTTCTCAGCACTGAGGTACAACAGCTGCTATAGAAGTCTGTGGCCATCCTAGAGGATTTCATCCAAAGAGAATATTCAAGAACCAAGTTACCCATGCTACAGTGTCTTGCTCTTTGTTGTCCTAATAAAGGCCCTGGGTCGGGAAGATCCCCTGGAGAAGGGCATGGCGACCCACTCCAGTATTCTTGCCTGGAGAATCCCCATGGACAGAGGAGCCTGGCCGGATACAGTCCACGGGGTTGCAAAGAGTCAGACATGACTGAGTGACTAAGCACAGCACAATAAAGGCTGAAGGGAAGCTGAACTTTGATCAGAACCAACTAGTTTCTACTGGTGAGGTGGGTAGAGTATATTACAAAACTGAAAATGGGGAACTCCATCAGTTGATTTGATTTGTAACTTTTAGGATCACTTCATACAATTGTATCCGCTGCACCCTGCACAATGGTGCCCCACTAAGGAGGAGAATGGTGGACTCTGAAGTTGTATCCACCAAAAAGGGCTACTTTTTCATATTTCACACAAAGATGCCATCCGTTTGCCAATATATGTGCCTATAGGCACCTTATTGACTAGCTTATGGTTCCTTATCCACATTTATTAGAATTTTTTGGAAACCAACCTTAGGGGTACCACAGAGGAGACTTTACTACATACCAGACAATCATGGGACTCTGACCACTGTGGGACTCCTTAAGGCCTGATCCCTCCTGCATGAAGATTGCCATGATAACCTGCAGTGTATGTATGTGAACTTGGATGACATACTGCCGCATTCCTGTGTCCCAGCGAGCAATATGGGTATGCCACTGGGAAATGAATTATCAGAGGTATTCTTCTACTAGAATTCTACATCCTGGAAGAATCCCTTCAGTGGGTGGTGGATTAAGAGAATTTGCACAGCACCCCACAGTGATCAAATGATTTCACTCTGATGTGCTAGTGAACTAGCAGGCTAGTGAAACTAGCAGGCTTTTGTGAACTTTGACACGACTGATGCTTTGGACCAGATAATTCTCTGTTATGGGGGACTGTCTTATGCATTTTAATGTGTTTGACAGGAACTGTGGTTTTATCCACTAGATAACAGTACCACTGCTCACCCAACCCAATTCAAGTGCACAAAAAATGTCTCCAAACAGTGTTAAATGCCTTCTGGAGGGTAAAAATACACCAGGTTGACAACAACTCTGCTATACCTACACTTCCACTGTCAGTAGATGCTTGGAGACCAACACCAAGAAGATGAGTACTAAGATGCTCACCACTACTTTCACCAGTCCAATGGCATTTGAGGCTGATGGAGAGCCTCTTCTGACATCCCACTGGCAAACAGACTAAGAAACTCTGCCCAGCAAGTTGATAGGCTGGCTCTACTCCCATTGGGTGGAGAAGAACTGAACCTTGACTTTTTCCTTGCCCTTTCTCCCTTATCTCGTTGCTCCCTCCTTCCATAAACTCCTCTACCATGTTTGCCCCTTTCCTAGTAGTAGAACCATGATTCCAACCCATTCAGGGATTTATCTTCCCAGACAAGATGTAGCCCAATAGCTAACTATGCTACTGACCACCTGCCAGCTCTGGTCTGGCATACAATGCAGACATGCTCTGGTGTTGGCTAGGAAAGGCTATGCTATATTCCCAGCAGCCTCTTTAGCTTGTCTACTTTGGAAGGCCACTGTGGGCAGAAGCCCAAATTCACAAACAGACTGATCAGTTTATATAATCTGAATGGATTGATATTTATCAAGGCAGGGACATGGCCTGATTCTTGGACACGGATTGGGCAGTCTAATGCCTACCTTCTTACAGACATGGCCTGACACTAACTCCACTGCATTCAGATGCTAGCTAGATTCAGATTTCTTAACCTTAACACACATGCACATATATACATACACACAGATATACATATATATATACACACACATATATGGGCTTCCCTGGTAGCTCAAGTGGTAAAGAATCCTCCTGCAATGTAGGAGACCCCAATTCGATTCCTGGGTCAGGAAGATCCCCTGGAGAAGGGGCAGGCTACCCACTCCCGTATTCCTGGGCTTCCCTGGTGGCTCAGATGGTAAAGAATCCTCCTGCAATGTGGGAGACCTGGGTTTGATCCCTGGGTTGGGAAGGTCCCCGGAGTAGGGCATGGCACCCCACTCCAGTATTCTTGCCTGGAGAATCCCCATGGACAGAGGAGCCTGGTGGGCTATAGTCCATGGGTCATAAAGAGTATGACACAACTGAGTGACTAAGCAGAGCATAGCAAATACACATATACACACCAAAAAAATACACCTCGTAACAATGGGGAGGAGAGACTGTATTCCTTATGCATAGTTCATGCCAAAAGAAGTTCCACATGAATCAAAGTTTAAGCACAAAAATGCAGCTTTCAGAGCACTTTAAAAAAATATGGGAGAATGTTTAACAAAATTGGAGTGAAAAAGCCCTTTCTAATCACCCACAAAATTCACAAGTCATGTGAGATTTTTATAACCAAGTCATTTCACTTCTACAAATTTATATTATAGATATACTTGCCTAAGTGGGCACAGAAATATGTAACATCACAAAGAATAATGAACAATAAACTGAAAATGACAGAAATGTTCATTCATATTAAACCCAGTCTTAGATATATCAAACTTCCAGTTAATTCATGAAGACAGTCTGAATAAATTATGGCAATTCCATACAGTGAAGTATTATGCAGTTATAAAAATGACTAAAGAAGATTTAAATATAGCAATATGAAAAAAATCGATCAGCTTTATTAAATGAACACAAGTTTCACAGAGAATATGTAATGCCTTACCTTTATGCAAATAAAAAAGCTATATACAGAGATTTTTGTTTATATATTTACATAGTTCTAGAGGGACACAAAAGAAATTTCTGTGGGTACCTCTACAGAGGAAGACAGGTATGAAAAGGAAGGAAACTTGCTTTTTATTGTATAGCAGCTTAAGTTTTTGAATTATTTTTTAGATTGCACACAAAATCCATCACATGCACAAAAAATTAAAGAATAATATTCAAAAAATTTCAAGAAGTATAAAATAGCATATACATAAAATAACTGAGGAAATTCTTACCTTTCCCTGCAAAATTTAAGTGAATGTAGTATGGCAGGTCTCTTTTGACGTAAATTCCATAAATGTAAGGTGTCATCAGCCAAGGCACTCACAAGAGCTCCCTTAAAAATAAAGTGTAATATACTTTATATAGAATATATTTACAAACATTAATGCTACTAAAAGGGCTGCCAAAAAATCTCCTTCTCAAATTTCAAAGCTTTTTGCCAATATTAGCTTTAGTTCTGAGAAACATTTGCCTCACCCAAATTCTAAGCAGCAGACATAGAAGAGTGTATTATGTGTATATGGATGTATAAAAATTATGTTTAAACTTAAACAATTTAATTAAAGTACAATTTAATATCTTATAAACTAAAAGTATACTAGGATCTTTACTGACAAAGGTCCGTCTAGTCAAAGCTATGGTTTTTCCAGTGGTCATGGATGGATGTGAGAGTTGGACTGTGAAGAAGGCTGAGCCCCGAAGAATTGATGCTTTTGAACTGTGGTGCTGGAGAAGACCCTTGAGAGTTCCCTGGACTGCAAGGAGATCAATCCTAGGATCAATCAAGGATCAGTCAATCCTAAAGGAAATCAGTCCTGAATACTCATTGGGATGGACTGATGCTGAAGCTGAAGCTCCAATACTTTGGCCACTGATGCAAATGGCTGACTCATTAGAAAAGACCGTGATACTGGGAAAGACTGAAAGCAGGAGGAGAAGGGGATGACAGAGGATGAGATGGTTGGATGGGATCACTGACTCGATGGACATGAATTGGAGCAAGTTCTGGAAGTTGGTGATGGACAAGGAAGCCTGGCATGCTAAAGTCCATGGGGTAACAAAGAATCAGACATGACTGAGCAACTGAATTCAGAACTGATACTAGGATCTAGTTGGATATAGCTATCAACAACTAGTTATATAAAATTAGAAGTCAGACCATAAGTTACTTTGTCCTTATCATACATACTCCCTTGACTAAAATATATGGTATGAAGTAACTTTGATTTGGCTTAAGACAAATTAACGTACTTTGCTTAGATCATAATTCTACTACTATAATGATATGGAAAACAAAGATAGCATTCAGCTCTCTACAATTTCACATTCCAAAGCGTTGAAGAATCTGACTAATTTAGAAAGTTAGAATAGCCAAAACTATTAAACACTATCAGGTCTGAAAAAGAAAACCTTTGGCACCGTGTGACAATCACGTAGGGGACTCAGTCTCACCTCCAACATGACAAATCAGAATTTTTAGATCAAGAACCATTGCAGATTTATTTTTTTTAATTGCCAGGAGTGATTTTGATGTGTGAATTGGATTAAAAATCTATAGACTAAGGCTGATTTATTAAGACATATCAATGTTTTTCCTCAAAAGAGGAAGAAGATACTCTTCATCTAACAGAGAATAAGATAATAAATGCAACATGAAGAACTTATTTTAATTTCAAAAAAGATTTGCAATTCCAATCCTTCAGGTTATGATGAGAAATCTTAAAATCTCTCTTTTAAAATAGGAAGAGTTTATCATTTATCCAAGAGAACTAAAACAGCTCTGAAGACGATTTACATTCAATGATCTCACCAAGTCCTTTCCACCTTTGAAATTCGATGAGGGCTACTCTACTGGGTAAAGTAGAGTACCCAGTACTCTACTGGGTAAAGTACTCTACTCCTATTGCCCCAATATGACTAATTGGAAACCAGAAATACTTAAAGTCCACATACTCTCCTTTTCACTAGAAGACATCTTCATCACTCTGAAGCAGAAAACTCAAAGGATTCAGAGTATCCAAATTTGTACTCTTCCTTCTTACTTCCACCATAGTTTCAGACCAGGTCATCTTCTTTCTCAAGATGTTTGTCCCATCTTAGTATCTCAAGGAAGAAGAGAAGATGTAGAGCCAAAATACAGCTGACTGCCTATGGTGGCTCATTTACCTACATAATGCTTTTCCAAAACTGAAAGCAAATAGCTACTCTCAATTTTCACATTTCCATAGCCATTCCCATTTAAACAGTCATATTTTGTTAAGCATGTTTTAAAACTGTCATTTTGAAGTACTTAAAGTGTAACATTTAAACATGTAAAATATCAAAGAACTTTATGATAAATTCTACAGAAAACAATCCTGCATTATGAATAATGACTGCTGCCGCTGCTAAGTCGCATCAGTCGTGTCCGACTCTGTGTGACCCCAGAGACGGCAGCCCACCAGGCTCCTCTGTCCCTGGGATTCTCCAGGCAAGAACACTGGAGTGGGTTGCCATTTCCTTCTCCAATGCATGAGAGTCAAAGGTCAAAGTGAAGTCACTCAGTCGTGTCTGACTCTTTGCGACCCCATGGGTTATCGACTATCCGGCTCCTCTGTCCATGGGATTTTCCAGGTAAGAGTATTGGAGTGGGTTGCCATTTCTTTCTCCAGAGGATCTTCCTGACCCAGGAACTGAACCCGGGTCTCCCATGTTGTACGCAGACACTTTACAGTCTGAGCCACCAATCAACTAATAAGATTATAAGATTTTTAATCGACTAGTTAAGATTTCAAAAATTTAGGTGTGCTGTGTTTAGTTGCTCACTCGTGTCTGACTGTTTGCGACCCCACAGACTGTAGCCCACCAGGCTCATCTGTCCACAGGAATTTCCCTGGCAAGAATACTGGAGTGGGTTGCCATGCCCTCCTCCAGGGGATCTTCTTAATCCAGGGATCAAACCCAGGTCTCCTGCATTGCAGGCAGATTCTTTACCAGCTGAGTCACAAGGGAAGCCCAAGAATACGGGAGTGGGTAGCCTGTCCCTTTTCCAGGGGATCTTCCTGATTCAGGAATTGAACCGGGGTCTCCTGCATTGCAGGTGGATTCTTTACCTGAGCTACCAGGGTAGACCAAATTTAGGTGCATAGTTAATCAATTTGCAATGTTATTTACATTGCTTTTAAGAAAATGATCTTAACAGAAACATAAAGACAGAGACTAGGTTAGCGGTTGCCACATATTAGGGTCTGAGAGCAGAAAGGGCTGCAAGTATAAAGAGGTAGCCTGAGGGCATTCCTTTACGTGCTGGTACTGACCTGTACCTTGTTCCTGTTGGTCATTACATGAAACGTATGTATGCAATAAAATTGCATGAAACTATACACACATACACACAATAGAGTGTAGAAACTGGTGGTGAACTCAAAATACAGCTTGTAGTCTAGTAAATAGCATTGATGTCTTTCTCCTGGCTTAATATTTTACTATTGTTATGTAAAACATTACTATGGGGGAAAGGGGAGAGGGTACATAGGGTCTCTATCTTGAAGCTAGTGGCCATTCTAATTATTTCATAATTTTTTTTAAAAAGGAAAAAAACCTCACATATGGATTCAACAACTTTCTACATAGTGATTTTTTATGTGTATCTTAACATTTTACAAGGCCTATTGCTCAATCTTACACAGAATACTGAATTGAATACTGAAGTTTTTCCCTCTGACCTTGAAAAACCTACACAACTGTGTATCATTTGGATCACAGTTTTACTAAAATGTTTATATTACTCTCTTTAGCTCTGTATATCTCTACTGCCTCACTTAAATCCTCTGATATGAAGAAAATATTTTCTTTCTCTTATTTACATCTAAAAATTCATTCCATGGAACCCAAGGACCCAGGGGCAAAAAGAATGCCCATAAACTACCCTCACATCCAAGTACAGCAGAATCTTTTCTGGAGTAATTTGCTTTTGTTCTATGACCAACTTTTCCTGCCTGTCCCTACATCTGAAAACATCTATTGTCAGAGCTGCTCAAACTTGTTTAAAACCTGCAAACACATTGTTTATTCTACTAATAAAATGATGTATCTCTAATTCCCTCCCAACTTTACACTGTAGTGGAAAGAAAGGTATCAATTACTTCACCCAATAAGTGATACAGCAAGAACTCTGGACAATAACCAGTGTCTAATGGATTTTGGTTTCCTGGTTGTATTTCAAAACAACTCATTGGCAAGAAGTGCATTTTGTTATTTATAGTAAGATCAATCTTTGAAAAAAATTAATGCAGATTTTTATATGTTACATAACTTTCAATATCCGTGGAATAAAATTTAAATGCAGCACATTGTACCAGAAAGATCTTACCTTATGTCATTCTATTTTCAACACTGTTTTGAGAAACATCTTACATTATTTATGTAACTGTCCATGATGATGCCTTAAAGTGAATTACTATTAGCGCTGGCCTACAAGAAATTTGGTTTTGCTCAAATATTGAAATATAATTGCATGCAAGAATTCTGAAAGATGGGATATGGCCCTATTTCATAGGTAAGCAAAGAGAGAGTAAAGCAACTCACTAACCTCATTTATCAGGAACTGAAGCTGAATTACCGCAGCTCCACTGTCATGTTGGCAGTAACATTCTACTCCTGGACGACCAAAGCTGTCATGAATTTCATTAAGGAGTTTATGGTATGTGTGGGCTTTTTATAGCAATTGATAAAGTTATATAACAGACAAATATTTCCATGGCCTCATATTCAATACAGGCTATTTACTAAGGCTGAGATTTAGAATTAGATTATGCATCGATCTAATCAGCTACTTTCTGTTGATAGTCAGAAATCTCAGAGATTTTATATCTAAAAGAAATAAGACAGCTATCTCTTCTAGAAAAAAAAGTTAAAAACAGCAATATACAGAACCAAGCTACATATATTGAATATACTTCATTCCAGCCCTAGTCTTTTTCTTTCATTTAAAGTAAAAGAAAAGGTAGTTGATCTATAGAGCACCCAATTTTTCCCAAGTCAGTAAACAAGTCTGAAAAGTAGACATATGTCATTCTGCAATACTGCTTTTAGAAACAACTATCTTTTCACTAGTATTTATTCCTGTAGTGTCATTTTTAAATACCATAGGCTAAAAATATAACAAAGAACCACATATATATGTTTGTAACTGTGGCAAGTTATAATACCAATGAATGTTATCAGTCTCTTACAATATACTAGAATACAGATTAAGATGTAAATATTAATTTCCATATAATAACAGGAAACAGACAGCATTTTCTGTATGTTGGGCATTATATTAAACTTAGTATACATATTAATTCATTCAATCCTCACAACCATAAAGAATATAAAATATCCCACATATAAACATATAAGGGGGCTTCCCAGGTGATGCTAGTGGTAAAGAACCCGCCTGCCAATGCAAGAGACATGAGATGTGGGTTTGATCCCTGGATTGGAAGATCCCCTGGAGGAGGGCATGGCAACTTAATCCAGTATTCTTGCCTGGAGAATCCCATGGACAGAGGAGCCTGGCGGGCCAGAGTCCATAGGTGAGAGTCCAGTTGTGTCTCACACAGTCAGACACAACTGAAGCGACAGCATGCACACACACAAGCAGACAAGGAAACTGAAGCACAGAGAAAATGGCTTCTCTCAAGTCACACAACTAGGAAGTATAGCTGAGATAATGCTACACTGATATTTCTTTGTGTCAATTTATCTTACCTTCTAATTCTGAATTCCAATGTATTCTTTTCAAAATGTTGCAATCTTCCTACCTTAGATACCTTTAGTCTCAATTTGTCTACAGCTTATCTATCAAAGGCTTTAATATCTACCTAATCCTACCAGTCATCTTTGTTTCTGGAGTAAACCAACAATATACCTGACCCATGACATACACCAGACACTTCCTGCACAGCTACACTCATGGTTCTTGTCCAGACAAGCACCAACCAGCAAGACTCCTGAAGAGGAACTGCAGAAGATAAGGCTGTTTGACTGGGAGCAGAGTCTCTGAATACAGACATGATCTCCCAATTTAGACATGACCCTCAAGGTGAACAGACATGGAATCCTGTCTCAAATGACCATTAAGACATTGGGTTCACACCATAAGGTTCCTGAAATTGGGTCCTGTCCAAAGCCATTTTGCATAGATCAAGTATGCTCATAGACATTTTAGACAGGACCAAATTCAAGAAGCTTTTGGCATGGACCAAATATCTTATGAATGTTTTAGATAGGCCCAGATGTCCTGCAGGAAATCCTCTAAGAAAGCAATGGGGGTGGGGGGGAGGGGGGGAGGAGGGGGAGAGGGAAATATTTACAGGAATAAGTAATATAATAAAACTAGCTATTAATGAAGAATAATCAGGAAGATATATGTAAGGACAGAGGACACATAAGCAGAAACAAAGATCTACTAGATCTAGATCTAGTAGAATCTTTTATACTACCATACCAAATTTAAATTCAAAATAAGCATTCATTCAGTCGCCTAAATGGTTTTATACACACACACACATACACACATATATATTTGGTTGGAAATGGAGGGAGTAAAGAAGTAAGTGGATCATCATCATCATCATCATAGCAGCTAATATTTGTTGAAAACAATGTGTCAAGTACTATACATGTATCACCTCACAAACAGCACCCTCTATTATAAGCAACATTTTTACAAATGAGGAAACTTATACACAAGGTTAAATAAGTTACCCAAAGCCATATAGCTAGTTAGTAAGGAAGCTGGGGTTTGAACTCATGCAGTCTATTAATAATTCCAGGACATCACAGAGACACAAACACGAACACACCATCATCAAACCTCACTTCCCCAAAAGAAAGGACCAATTTTCACATCTAAACATCACCTGACTTATTTCAAGTCATTTTAAAACTGAAAATACAGAGGAAACACTTATAGTTGAGACTACAAAGTCAGACTAGTCTGAAACAATAAAACCAGACCAAATGTAACTTTTAGTTGCAAGTAAATACCATAAAACCAATAAAATTTTGAAAGCCTTCCTTACAGCCTACCTAGACTTTTAAGAGTTTCAGGTAACAGGAATATGGTGATCTTATCTCTTCACTCCCAGAACCTGCAATAGTGTTTGGCACATAGCAGGCATTTAATAAATATCTATGAATGAATGACTTTATAAAATCTAAGAAACCTGTTTATGTCCTGTCATATCTTCTTAGGTAAAATTAAGCTCATTTTTCAGAAAGTCAACCAAAAGTACAGGATACTAGAAACACGTTCAAAGTTCTTATTTCTATCAGGAGACTAGACTAAATTGTCTTTAGGGTCAATTATAGCTCTCAAAATTCCAGGAAATCTATATTTCCAGCCTATTCATTTGACCTTCCACTCATTTGTTAGGTCGGTATTACAATCATAGCAACAGCTCCTCATATTGCTTCTTCTTTCTTCTGGGATTTTTCCACTGTACTGTCAGCAAAATAGAATAAAAAACAGTAAAAGAAGCAGGCAATGGGACCTCAGCCAATCACACGTTCTGAAAGAATAATTCCTCAGCAAACTTCACTGCTGTCATTGCCACTATGCACTATACACATATTTGGACAACCTCTACTTTTTATGAATAATGTGGTAATGATTAGTGCTACATACTGTACTTAATAAACTATTAAGATCTTTTAAATTATATATCTTCTTAGAGAATCTGTTCATCAATTCCTGTCAACAAAGAAAAAGTCAAAGAAAGTATCAGTATTGTTCGAACAGCAACAGAAGTGACATATTCAATTTTGCAACCAGAAACAGAAGACTGGAGTATTAATACAGTGGAAAGCAACTGGAGGACTTTGATATCCTGTGCAGTATCTGAAAATACATTTATATGCTGCAAAGTTTAAAACAAGGATGTGGATAACCATATTTTTCATGAACTCATAAATTAGTAACTAATAAATTATCCCATGTTTAATTATGTCACATTCTGTGAATGTAACTTTGAGCAGACATTCTGCCAACAAACCAAGAAAGACTTTTAAGAGTAAACTGTTCTTCCCTGACATCGTTAAAAACAGTAAGCCCAGGCACAGCATTTGAATCCATCAGAAAGCCGGAAGATTTCCACTAACTTCTGTTACCACTTCTTTTAGTACATCCTTAGACTTTCAGCAAACAGGGTAATTCATACCTCTTCAAGTGTTCCAGTAAGACTTCAAGGTGTCTACTCTGAGCCAGCATACTATTCTGTGAATAAAAGGTCGGTGGATGATTTTTACTTTCAATGGCCTAAGTCTTAAACTGTAATGTGATTATTTCTCAGTAACAAAGATAAATTCCAAATACCGCCATAGTGTGGTCAAAGAATATTGACAAAAGGATTCTGAAAATGAAAAGAGAATGAGCTTTAGTCTACCATTTATTCTGTGTGAACATAAACAAATCACATTGCACGTGAAAGCTTTCAATTCTGTTATTCTGTACTGTTATGAGGAATAAATGGGGCAACAAATAAAAGGGCAAACAATACATACAATCTGTTCTCAAAGAAAGTTCTAGAGGTAGCAGATAACCAGAAAAAAAATGGGAAATACGCAAACTGAACTGTGATAACGAAGACAACCTATGTGGGCTGCAGCATTCCCACCTGTGAACTGTGCCCCTGCCTCCCTTACCTCATCGGTTTAAGGATCACCTGCAAACCTAAGACTAGACTTTTCAACCTCTTAATCAGACTCCATGGCCTTTCACTACTGTTTCTCATGTCCAGTAATACACTGCTAGGAAGATGAGTAAGGCACCCCCAGAATTTCAGTTCCTTTTCATCTTTATAAATACTTCGTACATCAGTTTCACAGCGATGTCTCCAAAGGCAATGACAGAACAAAGTGTCAGCTTGTTTCCTCACGGTTATACCATAAATCTCAAGATGTTATGACTGCTTTAAAATGACATCCTCTCTACATATACTATATTGAATGTGTTTCTGATCTATCGTTTGCCTCACTAAGAACACTACTACCCTGTCTACCAAACATTTAACTAGTCTTTCTTAATTCTGGCTCTACATCAGAAGCAGCCATGAACAATTACAACAAAAAAGAAATTACAAATGTCAAACTCCATGCCAGACTCACTAAATCAGAATTTTCTATCTAGAGTGGAAATCTAAGCACATGTTTGGGCATTGCTTTATTTCATTTTTTTCCCCCTAGTTCCACAAATCATTCCAATGTGTAGCCATGGCTGAGAAAAACTGGGAAACCTTGTGGCAAAAGCATAATTAAGCATTATCTTCTATGAAACGCACGCACACAGACACAAGGTGTTTATTTATATATGAATAATTACTCTGGCCATCTGATGTGAAGAGCTGACTCACTGGAAAAGACCCTCATGCTGGATGAGATGGTTAGCATCACCAATTCAATAGACATGAATCTGAGCAAACCCCAGGAAACAGTGGAGGACAGAGGAGCCTGACCTGCTGCAGTCCACAGGGTCACAAAGAGTGAGACACGACTTAGTGATTAAAGAACAACAAATTAAACTGTTTCATTTGAAGAAAAAAAATCTGAAAAATTATGAATCCCCTTAATCTCATCTTAGGTCTTACTTTTCATACTTCTAAAAATTTGCTACTTCCATCTGAACTAGTTCTAATCAACTTGATAGGTTTAAGATAGTGAAGAACATTCCATATTTTATGAACTTTGAATGTATTTACAATACTAAAATTTTTGTCAAATAGCAATTATTTGCACTTTTATAGTATAATACCCCTAACTTTGGAGAAGGCAATGGCACCCCACTCCAGCACTCTTGCCTGGAAAATCCCATGGACGGAAGAGCCTGGTGGGCTGCAGTCCATGGGGTCGCAAAGAGTCGGACACGACTGAGCGACTTTACTTTCACGTTTCACTTTCATGCATTGGAGAAGGAAATGGCAACCCACTCCAATGTTCTTGCCTGGAGAATCCCAGAGACGGGGGAGCCTGGTGGGCTGCCGTCTCTGGGGTCGCACAGAGTCGGACACAACTGAAGTGACTTAGCATAGCACCCCTAACTTTATAGTTTCATCGACTTGACAAACATCAATTTAAACACCTTTTTAAAAATTAAAGATCATGTATTTTTCACCTATAAAAATTAATACAGACTTCTGATTTCTGGTCCAGCACATAAGACACTTGCAAGTTGTCATTTCATCCTAACAACAAATAAAAAGCTGAACAAACTAAAGATCAACAACTTATCTTAGATTTAAAAGAATTCACAGGGCAAATGACTGCTCCCAAAACTGCAGAGACAGGCCAATACAGAGAATGACAACATACCAAAATGAACCAACGAGCAGACACATTTGCAGCAATCAGTGCTGGGGCATGAAAACCTAGATTACACTTGATGATGAACTGCTGGAGGCTTAATGTAGACAAGTTTGTAAGAAACCCCAGAGGGGGGATTTCCCACACTTCTGTGAGTTTTACCTCCAAGAGCTCTCTACCATGTTCTATCCGAGGAAAATGCCCTCTTGGAAAGGGAAAAGCAACCATTTTTAAATTTACTGGAGTGTTCTGTTCATAACAAGGTCTACCCTCGGGAGCAATAAACAGAGCCTAAACTGCTGGGGGTTTATCAGAGCCTAACTGGCCTGAAGGAAGGGAAATCAACTTCAACCCTCTCCAGCCACCCTAACTCCTTTGGCAAAGATGGGAGGAGCAGGGAATTGAGAACAGTTGAGAAGTTCACAGTCCTGAAGCACAGGCTCGAAAAAAGACTACGACCTACACACAGGCCTACAGAATGCTTCCTCTCCCCTTACCACCCAAAATTAATCTAGACACAGACCTTACATCCTTCATAAAAATGAACTCAAAATGGATGGCAGACCTAAATGTAAAATGCCAAACTATCAAATTCTTATAACATAGGAGAAAACCTAGTCATTTGGCAATGACTCTTTAGATACATCAAAGGCACCATTCATGAAAGAGAAAAAAAAAAGATAAACAGGACTTAATTTAAAACTTCTGCTCTGTGAAACACAGTATCAGAGAATAACAAGACAAACCACAGACTTGAAGAAAAAAATTGCAAAAGACAACTGATAAAGGACCATTATCCAAAATATATAAAGAACTCCTAAAATTCAACAATAAGCAAACAACCAACCCAATTAAAAATGAGCCAAAGACCTTAATAGACACTTCACCAAAGAAGATATACAGACGGCATATAAGCGTATGAAAAGATGCCCCACATAGGTCACTGGAGGAATGCAAATTAGTACAAGGAGATATCACTACAAATGTATTAGAAGAGCCAAAATTCAGAACCGACAACACCGAATGATGATGATGACATGTGGCCAAATAGCTCTTGTTCACTGCTGGGTGGGAATACAAAATGTACAGCCACTGTGGAAGACAATTTGGCAGTTTCTTATAAAACTAAACATACTCATACAATCTAGTAGTCCTATTCCTTGGTATTTACCCAAAGGAGGTGAAAATTTATATCCACACATAAAACCATGCATGGATGTGTATTTCTACTTTTTCAAAACTTGGAAGCAACTAAAGATGTCCTTCAGTAGGTGAATGGATAAACAAACCGCAGTATATTCGGCCAATGGAATAATATTTAACACAAAAAAGAAATGAATTATCAACTATTAAGAGATAAGGAAAACTCAAACGTATATTACTGAATGAAAGACGATCTAAAAAGGCTGCTGACTATATGACTCCAACTATATAACATTCTGAAAAAAAGGCAAAATTATGGAAACAGGAAAAAGATCACTGGTTACCAAGAGGTAGGGGAAGGGAAGAGATGAATAGGTAAAGCACAGAAAATGTTTAGGGCAGTGAAACTATTCTGTATGATACTATAAAGGTGGATACGTGTCAATATCCAGTTGTCAAAACCCACTGTATGTATAAGACCAAGAAGGAACCCTTCCATAACTATGGACTTTAAGTGATGGCGTGTCAGTGTAGGTTCATCAACTGTAACAAATGTATCGCTCTGGGGGGAATGCTGATAATGGGGGAGTCTGTGCCAAGTGGAAATAGGGATGTATAGGAAATCTCTGTACTGTCTGTTCAAATTTGCTGTGAAGCCAAAACTGCTCTGAAGAGTAAGGTCTACCAAAAAAATTTATACGTTAAGAAGTGAAACTAGCCACACTGTCATAAAGGTGGACGTAATTTTTACTTCTTATTCACAATCCTAACATTCTGCTAGTCTGCTACCTAAGCAAAACTATATTGTGGACTATTTCTACAGTAAAACAAAATGCTAAAATTAACCACTTAAGATGCACAGGTCAACATTTAAAACTTTCTTAACACAATTTTTAGTAATTTACAGTGAATGTCCAATGTGTTTGGCTGCTTTTCTTGTGAGTGACACATCAACTCAAACTGACTGCAGCGTCTAGACTACAGTATAATCACAGCATAGTGCTCGTGCTTGGTCACATCAGACTCTTTGCGACCCCATGGACTGCAGTCCGCCAGGCTCCACTAACCATGGAGTTTTCCAGACAAGAATACTGGAGTGGGTTACCATTTCCTACTTCAAGGGATCTTCCTGACCCAGGGATTTAACCTATGTTTTGCATCTCCCACATTGGCAGGTGGATTCTTTTCCACTAGTGCCACCTGGGCAGCCCCAATTATAGCATTAACTGGTTGAAATAGGTCTCGAGCTACATCGTCCACTATTGTTTTGAGTAAGAATTTATTGTTTTTGAATAGAGTGGTTGAAAAATATTCACTTATTATTTACTGCTTTGGAGTTAGGACTATCTCTAAAGGGGTCAAAATGAATTATATTTACTATCACAGGCAGTTCTTTAGAATGGCTTTTGATACATAAATATACTTTCAAATGAACCACTTGTTCAGTCATCTGTAAAATACAGTCATAAATAATCGTGGTCTGGGTTAAAGAAACAAGAAGGAACATACATTCTCACGTATCAAGTAACAATCTTTTATCCCAGCATCCATTCTCAGATGCTTAATGGCTAAGTTCTTAAGTATGTATGGCCAAGTGAATTTTAGAAGAAAAATAAAACACATTATAAAAAATATAGTACAGAGACTACAAATATGGAAAATCTGTTTCAATATTTTTTGTCCCTTTCAAAAGATAAAATATATATACATATTATATATATATTAATATATACATATTATACACACACACACACACACAAAAGGAAAGCAATTTGGCAGAAAGTACTGCAATAGTTGATACCACTAGATTTAGTCACGTTTGGCAGAGTACTGCTGTAAAAAAGCCGAGGTAGCGGCTATTACCACAAAAGATTATGTACTTTCAAGAAAGGGTAAGTTTAATCACTCTTCAACAGACAACCTCACCAGGAAAAGCTTCGAAAGTTCTAGATAGCCCTTATTGAAAGGGAAACACAACCAAAAGGTGTTATAAAAATATCCCTAATTAAAAAAATAAAACATTATTCAATAGTAACTACTGTATAATTTCTAAGTCTACATTATTTTGCAAATAGCATCATGTGCTTAGCAAATTCTAATTTCCCAATGAAGACTGTACTAAAGTCAAAAGCATTAGCTAATTTTTTTTTTCTTTGTATTCACGCCCAGATTAAGGGAATGTTATTTTAGATCAATGTTCATTTTTAAATCATAGCACCAGCAAAAATACATATGTTCAGTATGTCATCATTTCATTTGTCTTTATATAATAACCTTTAGAAGGATTAACACCAGTTGGAAAAGTGAAACTAAGTGGAAATTAGCTTTATTTACTGAATAAAGTTTGTAGTTACTGCTAGTGAAAAGTTATATAGACAGTGAACAATGATAAAAATTTTTCATTTTTTTAAATTTTATTTTTCATTAAATATAATGTATGATATAGATTTTAGATACCTATTATCATATGAAGGAAATTAACCTAAAAAAAATTTTTTTTCAAAGTAGATATAATTTTTCAATTTAAGTACCATGTATATTCATTCCAAGAAAGGGTGAGCAACCTATCTGACCTATCATGCACCTATCATGCACATAAATTTACTTCTAAGAGCTTTATCAGTTTTTGTTGTTGTTAATACATTTTTGCAGGTTTTTTTCCACAAATGAAAATGATTTTTCATCAAAATTTGCAGACATCTAAGAAATCACAATACTTTAACAAAATGTTTACATTCATTTTTATATTTAGAAGTATCTAAATGCTCCTACTTATCTCAATATAACATTAATGAAAATATTAAGAAAAAAATACAAATATCAATCAATATATTTTAAATTAAAATTAGGAAGAAAAGGTCTCAAACAAGCTGAATACTTCAATAATACAACTGATGACTGAACTGTCCCCAAAGGATGCCTGATAAGTCATATTCATTATCATAGTAATTATAATTCACCAGAAAAATAATTCATCTTTCACAGGGTCAAAAAAAACTTATGAAAATAAATTAACTTGGTATATAATGGTACCATGTATCATTGGTTCTTTACAGTATTTTTCTATATTTTTCTATTTATGGCTAAAAGATTAAATTTAAATTGAGTGTGGAAGTGTAATTTATCAAACTATAAAAATCTCTGTAGTCATTCCTTCCTGAACATTCCTCCATAATTTAAAAGCAAGGAAGCTGAATAAACTGGAGTGGGTTTATTTCCTTCTCCAGAGGATCTTCCCAACCCAGGGACTGAACTTGGATCTCCTGCATTGCAGACAGATTCTTTACTGTCTGAGCCACTCGGGAAGCCCAATAATTCCTTCCTGAGCATTCCTCCCTAATTTAAGAGCAAGGAAGCCTAATAAACTAGAGCAAGGATTGGCAAACTTCAGCTTGTGGGCTGAATCTACCCCACTGCCTGATTTTATAAATAAAGTTATATACTGGAGAATCTACATTCTTTCCTGCACACACAGTCTATGCTGCTTTTGTGCTACACTAGCAGAGTTGAGTTGCTGGGTCAGAGATGATAAAGCCAAAATGTTTACTACCTAGCACTTTACCAAAAAAAAAAAATTGCTGACTCCTGAATTAAAGATTTAGGTCTTCATTACCTCATTTGATGCACACATACACTCATCTTTTATATGATCTTTAGTAGAGACCATACTAAGCTAATCATTTAAGAATCTGCATGTTCCTTCTGTTTTGATTTTATAATTGTATACTGACTTCTGTCCAAATTTCTGAACTTTATATAAGGCAGAGGATACTGGTTGATTCTAATTTGCACTGCTTCGGACTCTACTGCATCTTCTCATAACATTTCTGACAGTTAATAAATTCCTAAAGGTCTATTTTTAGATACTTAATGACTATATCATATTACATATAAAAGGATGATAATATAGAAATTTAGATTTTCAATAGTGAATTAAGAAAAAGATGGCTCCATGAATGGAAATAGGGATGAAATTAAAACGAAAAATACATCACAAAGACAAAAGCATTCAGCTTTAAAGAATTATTTAATGGGGGAAAAAAAAAAAGGATTCTAGACTTAAGGAATCATTAACACATGGCCCACTGTGGAGCACAAGTAGTAAGGAGTCACTGTGTCAATGATTCTTTCCCCTAACCCTCCTTCTACTCAAGCACTCTCCTGCCCAAAAAAACCCAAAAAACAAAAGTAACACATTGAATGGAGCGATTAACAGAATTCAATATTTCTTTAAAATGAATGCAAAACAGTGAGAGATTACAGCAACTGGGATCACCAAATCCAGAAGTAGATGACTAGTCTTTAAATTCTTCAAAAATGTTAAAAGTTGTAATAATGATATATGGAAGATAACTAACTTATCTTTCTTCTTTGATGTTACAAATAAAAATCAGAAATGGGTTCAAATTAAAAGTACAAGACATTATATGGAAGCCTGAACATCTTCATGGTAAGAAGTCTTGAGTATTTAAATCTGAAGGTACTATTTTCTTCTTAGAGTGATTTATCTCACAAGTGATTAAGGCAAGGGAGATAGATATATCAAGTACCTTTTGGTAGTCTTTGACAATGACAGTTTTATGTATTCTTTGTTTATTTAATAGAAATCAAGTCAGCTACTCTGTTCTACTTCCTCCATAGTTATATAGTACTATACTATGTCTAACAAAAGGCATTCAAATATTAAAGGTATGCTTAGTTGCTCAGTCGTGTCTCACTCTTTGGGACCCCATGAACTTTTGTCCCCCAGGCTCCTTTGTCCATGGGGATTCTCCAGGCCAAGAATACTGACTGGAGTGGGTTGCCATGCCTTCCTCCAGAGGATCTTCCCAACCCAGGGGTAGAACCCAGGTCTCCCGCACTGCAGGTGGATTCTTTACTGTCTGAGCCACAGGGAAGCCCGGGAATACTGGAGTGGGTAGCCAATCCCTTCTCTAGGGGACCTTCCTGACTCAGTAATCAAACCAGGGTTTCCGGCATTGTAGGTGGATTCTTTACTAGCTGAGTTACCAGGGAAGCCCCAAATTTAAAAGATATCATATAGGCAAAGGTCCTTTTCTCTGTATCATTTTGCTATATCCTTAAACAGACATCTGTTTAGTTCAAACCAAAGACATTTCATTGATCTGCAATCTTAAAATACCAAATATACCTTCTAATGATGATAATGCACCAAATCAGGACAGGATATTCTCAATTTAACATTACAAATCAATGCTGACACTCTGATTATTAATTTCCTCCTTGTAAATAAGGTGTTGCTTCCAGTGCATGAAGTTAAAAGTCAAAGAAAGACAACCAAAGCTTATCTTTTTAAGGATAATCACCCCTATAGTTCACTTATTTACATGTACATTGCTAGTTATTACTATTCCAAGTACTATACAATTACCAGATTTGCTACTCAAATTACATGCTAGCAAGTCAATGAAATTAGTCTCTCTTAAATTTCTTATATAAAATTTAATTAAATCATATAATTAGGAACCCAGCATTATTTTTAAGTAATCTCATTTTAATTTTACAACCTGACCACTAACACTCAAGAAAGGAAAGTAAACTTTGTTAACAATATTAAAAATTCCCTAACTTTCCTATCGGAGAAGGCAATGGCACCCCACTCCAGTACTCTTGCCTGGAAAATCCCATGGACGGAGGGCCTGGTGGGCTGTAGTCCATGGGGTCGCTAAGAGTCGGACACGACTGAGAGACTTGACTTTTACTTGTCACTTTCATGCATTGGAGAAGGAAATGGCAACCCACTCCAGTGTTCCTGCCTGGAGAATCCCAGCGACGGGGGAGCCTCATGGGCTGCCGTCTATGGGGTCACACAGAGTGAGACATGACTGAAGCGACTTAGCAGCAGCAGCAACTTTCCTATGTCATATTGAGGACTTACTGATTATACAAGGAAAAGCAACAATTCACCATCTTACTCAAAGTGAGCTGTTGTTTCAACAACAACAAAAAAATGTTCTTCACATGTTATTCCTTGCCCCCTTTTGTAAACAAAAGATTACAACTCTGTATCTGCTGAGTTATGAATGCAGTCAATGGGTACAAAGTAAAGGAACCCACAATGGAAGTGAGTCCAATACTTCACCCTCTGTAACAGGTACTCAGGACAACCAATCAGAAGATACTCTAGACAGAGGTGGTCCACAGCATTCCCAAATCCTCAGCAGAAATTCAAAATCATAGAGCTGAAAGGACTATTAGAAATCACAGATCCCTATTTTCTAGTTTTACAAAAAAGGAAACTAAAAGCCTAGAGATTTTAGTTGGTTTATCCAAAATTAGTCTGAAGACCAGAACATAAACTTTTAATAAGGTAATTCCTCCAATATTCCTTTACCTTTCTCTGCCAGAATGGCAAAGTCAGGTTATAATTTTAAAAGCAAATTATACTAAAAAAAAAAAAAGGAAAACAAAGAGAATACCTAACAGAAAAATAAAACACCTATCTTACTTTAAGCCAAAAGTGCTTACCAACCACAAATTTGATTCACCAGTAACTAACATATCCCTTTTCAGTTCCATTCACATTCTATCATACTTTTTTCCCCTCCACAAGAAATTCATTGTAAAATAACTGCTTTCAGGCAGACAGCTTTTCTGGTAGTTTCTAAAGTCAATGTGTCTTTTTCTCCTGCTGCCATAATCCATGCTGAGAATCACAACCTATAGCTGACACAGTACTCATTCTTCCTTTTATACAAAGTCCTCTTTAATGAGTTAAGAGTTGAGGAATAAAAGTGTTTCAAAGTCCTTGTTTCTCCTCTACAGCTAGAATTTCAAATGACTAGAATTCCTCTATGAACAAAAAGGATGGTGGGGAAGAAGAGTAATAAAAATGTGGTTTTTAAAAAACAGTTTCTAGCTAAACTGTTTCACTTTTAACTACTTGAACAAAAATCTATTTCCAAATTTTTCCAACATTGTGATTATGTTCTGTAAAATAAATAAGCAGCAAGTCAAACATTGCAATGCTAACTTATAGTACAAAATCTTTAAGCAGTCATTTATCAACCACTGTGTGTAACAAATCTTCACATATTATCTTATCACATCTAAGTAACAATTTTGCAAACCTGTGGTTGAAAGAAACACAACCACTTAAAAAAAAACAAAAATAGTACTTTAAGATCTTTTCTTCAAAGACTGTGTCAGCTATAAAAGTAAATGAAATTAAGGCCTTCCTACACAGTGCCTGGCACCGAGTTGCCTCTCAGTAAGCATTTTGCTGAAATAAATGAAAGAAGTGAGAATTAAAACCACGGGAAAAACTCGTGTTTATAATAATATTATATTGAACAGTCACTGAAACAGTCCTGGCATGCTCTTAAAAACTATACTTTTACATTATTGCATTAAATTCTGATTCTCACTTCATGAGCTAGGAGGGTTATTCCAACTTAGCTGGTAGAAGACCTAAGACAGAGTGTAGTCGTTCTCAACCAGAAGCATCTGGAAGTGCGAGGGCATCTGGAAGTACGAGGGCATCTGGGTTGCACACTGACAGCAGAGGTAACCTGGCATTTAGTAAGTAGGAACCATGGATACCAAACAGACTACAACATGCTGGACAAACCCACAGAATTATCCGGCCCCAAACGCTAGCATTACTGAGAGATGCTGACCAAGAATAAACGGGCAAAGCCAAACAGCTAACAGTGACTTTACACTAGCTCAATAACAAAATCCAAGAAATCACTGGGGAGCAACTCAAAGGCAATCAAATATAAAACTGTATCAACTTCTTAAGCTAAAATACGTCTAGGCTACCTTCTCAAAATGGCAAGAGGAGTAAACTAAAAGATGACGTAATTCCAAACTCAATACTACTCTGCCACCTTCTTTACCAAGTTTTCCATTTCTGTCTTGTAATTGCCTCAGGGCAGTATTTGAGAATTTTATCTGCAGTGACTCCCTCTAAAACCTGATACAAACAAGTCCTCAAGTCCTTCCCCAGTTCCCATTCTACTTCCCCTGCTTTAGATCCACTTTACTACCCATAGGGATTAATAGTTACATACAAAGGTTGCCTTGGTTCTATTCTTTTCATCCATGACACACTGCCCTGTTAAAAATCCGAAAGGTCACAGTCTACCGGACAGCATATCTCTCACATAGCTACAATGATTCCTTACTGAATAACGCCCAGGTAACTCAGGTTGACACTCAAGTTTTTCCACCAACTGGTTCCTTATTTCTCCCAACTCAATTAGGATCACAATTTCAACCAGTCTCTTTAGTATCCCTCCAAAGTACCATAACTCTCTTTTCTCTACTTTTGACCTCAGTTAGCCTAGAATAATTTTCCAATTTCTTCTTTTCTACCATTCTGGATCCTCACCTACTAATGTGCAGAAATGTCAGCAAATGCAATAAATTCAACTGTAGTTTCACTTTGTGTTATGTCAGTAGCTGCTGCTGCAGCTAAAACGCTTCAGTCGTGTCTTTGCAACCCTATGGAACATGGCCCACCAGGCTCCTCCGTCCATGGGATTCTCCAGGTAAGGATACTGGAGTGGGTTGCCATGTCCTCCTCCAGGGGATATTCCCCACCCAGGGGACGAACCTGCATCTCTTATGTCTTCTACATTGGCAAGGATGTTCTTTCACTAGCACCACCTGGGAAGTAGACCCCTAAATAATTCTAGCTTCAACTATGTGTAGTTTTAACCCTTGAAAGTAAGAAACATTTTCACTTCTTTTCCCCATTCAGGACAATATATAGCTACTTAGAATCAAAAAGTTGTTTCTTGAAGAAATCATCTAATACAGCATCTTCATTTTAAAAGTAAGGAAAAAACCTAACTCAAGGACACATAATTCTTTAGTGGCAAGACATGAACAAGAGATAAGGGCACAATTCATAATCAAATGTTAACATTTAATAAGTGCTTGTTAAATGAACTCCAATGTACAGAAAGCCTTTTATAA
This sequence comes from Bos taurus, assembly GCF_002263795.3. Taxonomy (NCBI): domain Eukaryota; kingdom Metazoa; phylum Chordata; class Mammalia; order Artiodactyla; family Bovidae; genus Bos; species Bos taurus. Next base: position 84,511,814 of record NC_037336.1, on the reverse strand, counting down.
CTCTGCATTCAATAACCTTACACCGAAATTTGAAAGACAGGTCTACACCTTATCAAAGCAGAGACTGCCGATCATGTTTTCCACAAGTCAGAAAGACAAAAATGAGGTTCTTTGATAATTCTGATACTTAAAAAACTCATGAATTTTTACAAAACTTCAGTAAATTTGAAATTCCATTTTTTGGCACGGTCCTTGAAATATTCATATGTAAAATGACCTCATTGTGTTTAGAAAAAATTACCTTAAAAATAAGATCAGGGTAGACCATGGTTACAACAGACTATGATGCAATTCAAAATTATACTAGTAAACCCTGAGTCTAGATAAGGACAACAGCAGCATTCCTAGCAATGCCTTCATTCTTCAGTTAGAACCATTTTTCTCCCTTTTATGTATTCCATTTGGGGACAAATGATTATTTTATCCCAATAGTTCTGATGCCTAGATTACTTGGAAGAATCAAACTGCACCCATTTCTACATGGCAAGAGAATTAAGATAATTAAATCACTACTATATGACTTGGCATATAAAATTATGCTCTCCTGCTTCCTATCAGTAAGTTCACTCCAACCTCATATTCACTCCAGAAGCCAAGAAGGCTGAACATAAAGCATGTTTATATAATTAGATCAGTCATTTGCTATACATTAATGCTGCAAATACATTCAATTTATCTTGCATCATTATTGGTTAGATATTATTTAAGGATTCAGATTTCTACAGTTCTTATCTACAAACATTCGATATCAGATATAAATTCCATATTTTTTTCCTAATCTCAAAACAGAACTTAACATAGTCCTTCAACATTTAGGAAGATATTCTATTAGTTAAATTAGATACGCAATCCAAATTCTAATAGCCCAATCCCACTTTTAAAAATCCCCTACTCTGCTCCACAGTTAAATGAAAGAAAAGACTTTGATTTACAAGTATATTTCTGTCCTAAAGACATCTTTTAGAACAAATGTATTATAGGCTATAAGAGTCTAATATGAGAAGAAAACAAAGGACTAAAAGAAGCTGAATAAAATAGTGAAAAACATAAAAGAGCTAGAGCAAAAGAACAGACTTAGAATAAGTCTGCACATTAAATCAATATGGAGCTTGGAAATAAACTATAGCTGCCCAGTTTTCAAAACAAAGAATGGAGAAATGAACAAATTTTAAACCACATATGGTAGAAATTATATAAGAATAAAAAGATCTTAGTCACTTTCTACAAATCAAAGCCATAATAAAGCTCATGAGTTTATCTTCTACCTAAACTTAACAGGAGGAATGACTAGGTGTTATTACTGGTAGGCAAACCAATTTATCACTCTGGAATGTTCATGTAAATCTCATAAAAGAGAAAGCAGAAATATATTTGATAAATTCCTTTCTTAATTTCATTCTAAATATAGTAAGAAAAGTTCTAAAAAATTAGGTGTAAATGTAAATTATAGGTTTACTTTTCATATAGTATTTAACTATTTAAACATGTACAAAAGCAAAAGACTGATATAAGTGATGATTTTGTACACCTGATCCCTGCTGTCATTTGGCAATTAACATTAGGCCTGACTCTTTAACCTCTCCCTTTGTGTATTAATATGCTAATTACTCAAATGCATTAGGGATAAAAAGTCTTGTTTAAGAAAAATACTTGGTTTTATAAAGTCAGCCTTGCTTGCAGTACTTATTATATTAAGTAATAAAAGGAGCAGACTGGCTGTTAAAACAGTTATGTACATAAAAAAATTGAGAACACATTGGGTCTCAATTGGGAAAATAGTAAAAATTAAACCCACTGAAAAGAAAACCAAAATAATCTAAAAATAACTAATGTAGTTCCACATTTTTCCCCCTTTGAGTCCAGGTGATACTCTTTTTGGGAACAAAAAAAATTGCTTTTCATTCTAAACAGTCCATCTAGATCCAACAACACACTACTTTTGTCACTACACAGAGCTGTGCTGGACAACTAGTACCCACACTGCCAAAATTTAAGTCCCATCTGCACAAGACTAAAACAAGAATCCTAGACTAGAAAGGTATTGATCACTGGATATAGGAATATCTAAACAAATGAAGTAAAAAATACTTCAGTATCAACTAGATATTTGGGCAAGAACCATTTAGACATACTGTCTTAGAAACTCACAAACTGAGATCTAGCCTGGTCAGATATTACCATTTTACTAGGTATGAGAGTACTATTGATATTTACTATGAGTGATAGTCTTAACTTAGTAACACAATTCAAGGAAAACTTTTATAAGCATTTGGAACATAGCACATTAATCACAAAGGAAACGAGGCATATCCTGATACCATATATAGCCCTACCTTGAAATGAAGACTTTGAAAGGTAAGGAAATGCAAGATACATGTTAAATCAAAGGCAAGCTTCCCACCCCCTCCCTCTTCTCAGGAGGCAGATAAATCTAAAATGTGGAGAGCACAGTTCCTTGTGTCTCTGTTTATTATCTGGTGTTTTTTTGCTATTTATTACCAACACATTACTTCACTAATATATAGGAAGCAGATACCCTGCTTCCTATAACAAAGCATTTTCTTTTTAAAATCTTAAGTTTAAAAATAAGGGCAATGTAGGTGAATGCCACAGTAAGTGTAAACACAATTTTACTTCAAGTTTAAATAGTTTGAGAGGAATTGTTAAATATTCTCCATTGTTCAGGCTGAAAAAATGATCTTGAAGAATGAATAGATATTTGGAAAAACATGCTATGATAAAATTATAGTTCATGCATAACCAGGAAAAATTTCTCTATAATACTTAAGAGTACAGTTAACCTCACAGTATTTACATATACATCACAAATGTAGATCATGACAGGAAAACATATCAAGATAGTATACTTCTCTATTTGCATTATACTAAGAAAACAGCAACACTTCGTAACTATATAAAATTTACAGTTGTTTTCTAATTTTTCTAGATGATCAGGTCAGAAACAAATTCAAATTCAATTTCTAATTCAATAGAATAATAAATAGGTCATAACTGGAACATCTACTATGAACAATATTTTTAAAAAGCAAATAAAATATGCCTTGTACAATTGTCCTTCAGCTTCATCCTCAACAGTCTGTTCAATAGACCACTACCATAAGCAGATATATTTCCCTTTAGAAACTTCTACCTCCTCGCAAAGACAGTAATTATTATCGCAAACCTTTAGAACTCTTTTTACATGTTTTTAGCGATGTATAAATTGAGAGTCAAGACACAACAAGGCAACACACAACCTTTCGTGTGTATAATCCCGGGGAAAAACACAACCACAGGATTTCACGTTAATACCTGATCATACCATTTCTTTGGAATTACACAGGAAAAGCAACTAATCAGCAATAGAGAATGACTGGGGAAAAGTTCACTTAAATGAAAGGATACAGCCTTAAAGCACCAGTCTGTGTTCCCACTGCCAGGATCTTCTGTACAGGATCAAAGGCCAGGGCTGAGGGTTGATAGGGAAATCCATGGCGAACAGTCTAGGCATAGGCAAGTGACATCACAGCAACCAGGGCAGGAAGCAAAGTTTTAAAACAGAAAAGTCAACAGAGACATTAGAACCTAGAACCAATTAAGAACCTATTATAACTGAAACAAAACACACATACATGCACTGCTATTTAAAAAAAAAAAACACTATGAAAACTATGAATTCTACATCACATAAAAACTTATGCAAGTAAAAACTGAAACCAAAAAAAAAAAAAAGAAAATCGATCCCAGTGTTACATTTCTACTTTCTCATCACAGAGGTACTCTTTAGAAAAAAATTTAACGTTCTTTTTACTATTATGTCTGAGAACAAATTATTAAAGTTGGCAGTGGTAAAAAAAATTCTATAAATTCATTTAAAAATGCAATTCATGCTTATTTCAAGTGTGATAACTTCATCCTTACTTTATTTCTATGTTAAATGCAAGTACGTTTACGAAAATGCTGTCTTAATTAAGGATTCAGCAAAGGAATTAGCAAAAATCTATTTCATCATGTTGCAACCGTAACAGAATGAAAATAAATACAGCATCTATTTTTGCATCTTGGTATTAAATCCTTAATTTTAGGATACTGAAGCAAAAAGTATAATACACACTTAAACTCTGACTTACGAACGCCTGGTATTTATGAAGAAGCCAGGTATTAATACAGACACAAGTTTGTATTTCTCACTGAGCAGCTGGTGAATTAATTCGCTGCATCATTCTTTCTGAATTACACATCACTATGGCAATTGCCGTACCATTAATAGGCAAAAATTCCACTTCTAACTTTTCCACCAAACACAAGGCTAACAAGACCCTGTGATTTCATATGTGAAGTCTCCTACCACATTTTAAGGTGAAAATGAGCCAACATCCAGTTGAACACGTCTAGCTTTTTCATAAACAATATTCGTTAGACACTGTTCCCAAAGGAAACTTGGAAGTCGGTGAAAGATCTATCAGAATGCTTGAATATAAAAGTTGTTGATTAAGAATACGAATTAAAGGTCAGTATGTTGGAAGCAATCCTGAAATGATTGCCGCATGTGAAAATCAACGAAAAGAGGAGTAAGATGATGTCAATCTCCAAAATAGCCCACCAAGCAAATGTGTGCTGTGGGAGCAAGCCCTTTATTCGCGGTACTGAGTATTATTGGCGTTCTAACCCTGGCACTCGGGCTTAAAGCCCGAGGTGCCCCTAGAACGACCCCAATTTTCGCGGGGCTGCGCGCTCCGTTCACCTTGCAGAGCTGAAAGTGCTCGGACTGGAGCGTTTCCTGGATCTCGGGCTCCCGGTTCCCAGGTGGGTGCTGCTGCTGCTGCTGCTGCTGCGAGGCCGAGGACGAGCCGGCGGTCAGGCCGTCCAGCACCTTCCTGATGTTGAATTTCCTCATGGTCGCGGCGGGGCTCCCTCGCACCCCGGGAGCCGAGGTAAGGGGCGTCCCCAGGCGGGGGGGAACCGGCCCGGGCCGAGAGCAGCTTCGACCGAGGACGCAGAGGAGCTGGCGCGAGTGGGAGTGTGAGGGGAAGGAGGCAGCTGGGGAGAAGCGAGAGATAATCCGAACAGGAAATGCTGCGACGACGAGAGAGAGCAGCGGCGACCAGAAGCCCCGCCGGCGACCCCTCTCGCTCCGAGGCCGCCGCTTCAGCCGCCGCCGCCGCCGCCGCCTCGCTCCGCGGCCCGGCGGCACAGCAGTGGCGGCGGCGCCCCGAGCCCGCGCCGCCCAGCCTCACCTGGCGGCGGGCTGACTCTGCGCCGCGCCGCCGCCCCGGCTCGCCCCCGCCGCCGCCGCGTCCATGGCCCGCGGCCCCGCCGCTCGTCGCCCGCCCGAGCCCCCGCAGTCCCTCAGCGCTTCCTCCCGCTCCGGATCAGCTTCCTCCTCCTCCTCTTTCTCCCGGGGGTCGCCGGCTCTCCGTCCGCGCTCGCCGCTCGGCCTCCTTGCCGCTCAGCGCCGCTGCCCGCCGGGCATCGCACGCAGGACGCCGGGGTGGGTCCCCGCGCCCTCTGCCTCGCTTCTCCGCGGCTGGTTCGGCCCGCCCTCGCTCCTTCAAAGCCCCGGCCGCCCTCCTCAGGCACCGCCGTCGCCGCCGTCCGCGGTCCCGCCCGGCCGCTCCCTCCCGCCTGACAGGGCGCCTCGGCACAGGGCACCAACGCCCGCTCCAAGCAGCAGCGGCAGCCGCGGTTACAGCGCTGGCCGCGGCGGTGGCGGCAGCTGGGCCTCGGCGGAGCCGGGCTGCTGAGCATGCGCACCGCGCGTACCCGCCCCCCTCCCTCCGCCGTCGGAGTGGAGCTGGGGCTCAAATTATCCTCTGCGAAAATCCCAGACCGTGGCTAAATTTCTCCCATCTCAATCGCCCTGCCAGTGGATGCAGCTGCTTCTCCTGCAGCTGGGGTAGTAAAAATGTTGATGAGTACCAAGCAGCAGGAAACCTTTATTTCAAAATTGGTCATTAAAGCGAGGGTTTATATTCTCACCCTTTAACGAGGCACACACTCCCGGCTGCTGGCTGCACAATGATTGTTGCTGCTTTATTGATGGTCTTTGTTTTGGATTGATTTGGATTTGAATTTTGGAAAAAGAGCGTCTAGACAACGGTTATTTCTGTGGCAAGAGTATGACAGACTTAGAAAGGTACTAGGAAAGGAGTTGAATTCTTTCCTGAAGCTCTTACTATTGGTAGGATGAAAGCGTGGACCTGGCAGGTAGCTGCTAGAATGGGATAGGCTGCCAAAGGGAACCGGCTCCAGGGCTGGGTGTCTGCCCCAACCAGTGACACACCAGCCCTGGATTCAGTCCGCACGCTAAGGTGGTGGAGATGAGGGAGGGAAGTAAACAGCGCGGGCACTCATTTCAGAAATCTTCGGTCCGTCCTGTAATCCTGTTGTCCACTAAGCAATCTCCAGTAGCTTCTTCACTCTTGCAAGGAGAAAAGGGGAAAGAAGGAAGTTTTCGCTCGAATCTTTCCATTGCTTCACGGTCACAATCTCACTTGGATGCTCACAGACAGATGTCTAGCTCAAGTTTGAAAAGATAGATTCATGCTGCTGTTACCTTTTCCGGAGAGTGAGTTTAACACGGAAAGGTGGATGGGAAGCAGAGGTACTGATTAGGAAGGAGTGGAAACTAGGAAAAACGTAAAGAAAAGGTTGGAAACCCATAAAGACGAATTCTAATTCGTGAGGTGGGAGTGGGAAGAAGCACACTCTTCCAAAGCTAGCAACTCCCAGCCCCTGACGCTTCTGAGTTACAGAGGGTTTTCTGAGCCCAAATCAGAAGTGCCCGCCCTCTTCCTTATGATTGGTCGCCTCCCGCCCGGTGCAGGGAAATTCTCATCAGTGTATTGGTTGAAATGACAGGCAGTCAAGAACAGTCAACAAACCAGTGGCGGCTGAGCCTCAGGAATTTCGGGAAATGTAGTACTCTGGAGCTTCCGCATCCAAGAACGCTCTCACTGGAAACCTATAAATTTGTTTTAATATGTATTGAATTTAATATTTATTGAATATTTATTGAATTACCTAGTTAATTCACTAGGCGTAACCAGCGATAAAAACAAGTTTTAAGATTTTTTTCAGGCCATTTCTAAGTGGCTCTGAAAATTTTGTTTACTGATTTAGTTCTGTGAAACACATTGTTTGAGTGTCAAACACTTTGCTAGGTATTGAAGACTCAAAGCTTTCAACGAGCTCCCCAGTCAAATGGGAGCAAACCTCAAGTAAATAAATAATTGTGAAACAATGTGATGAGTTCATTGAGGGAATCATGCAAGAGAAGGACTGAAGAGGGTTAAGAGAAGGCAGCAGAAGGCCTCCAAGATGGGGAACTCATCATAGTTGAGTCCAGGTGAGAAGGAGTTGGCTAGGTGAAGAGGAGGGAGAAAAGCATTAGAAGCCAGCTGGGAGATGGTCAGAATTACCTGGAGAGCTTTTAAAAAATAGGTATATCTCCATAGGAGTAAATTGCAAAACAGAGAGATCACTTCCCCACAGAATTTTATGATCCACCTTTTCACCTAGTTTGAAAATTATATCTGTTGGATGATTTGTCATCACTGGATTATGAAACTCTTTGGAGAAGGGACAATGTCTTGCCGAGAGGCTTTGTGGTATAGTGGAAAAATCCTAGACTCCGTTGTCTGCCAGACATAGATTTCAATCCGGACCTTGGTAATATGGGCAACCCTGGACAAATTCCTTACTCTTCCTAAGGGTCAGATTCCTCATGTGTAAAATGAGATTAATACTACCTTCTTCCTTGGGTTTTGGAGGATAAACTGGGGAAGAAAAATGTAAAGTTTGCACTAATTAGGTACACACAGTAAAATGGAAAAACTACTATCAGGGTCCTTGGGGAGAAAGGGACTTCAACAAATCACCAGGTTAGGCCAGTACCCCACCAATTTAAGGGGCGAGGACTTTTGGAAAAATCAACTTTTGTGTTGATTTTTACACTTCATCTCTCTCATCAGATTATGAGCTCATCCTGACATTCTCAAAACTTTGGTTCCTAGAGGACATGTAAACTTTAAACAATTTAGGGTGAATATTGAGCATATCTGCTACTGTAGGTTAGCTTTGTACACTTGCAATCCATCTTCTCCTGTTTCAGAGACATATCTAGAATTCTGTTAGGTAAAAAGCAACAACACTCCCAAATATCTACTTTTGTGATGGCAAAGATAAAATATGAGATCCTCAAACTCATTTTGTATCAGTTTCAACTAGTCAATTGGTTTTAAATTAGGACTTTATTTTAAAATTAAAATTAATTAGAAATTTAAATTTTACAATAAAAATGACTAAAAAATCAATAATTTATATTATTCATTTAAAAATTTAGCATATGGGATAGTTTTACCCATAGTAATCTCACAACAAAATTTTATTTATTTATTCTTGTTTTGTTTGCTGGAACGACTCAGTGTATCAATTCCAAACAATTGAATAGCTTTCTGCCTTTGGGAGAATTCAATGGCTTTCTATGATATTTTCCCAAATGGAGTTCTTTCTTACCTGCTTATTGAAGAAGGGACCAGGAAATGATGACATAATAATATATACTACTGACAAATTATAAATAGCTGTATTATTAATACATTTAGCTGAGTTAGGACAGCTCTAAGCAATACTCAGTTAATTCAATAGAAATTAAAAGGTAAAAAAATAATTGATACATAGAAGGAAAGGCAGCTTATTCAATTATTTGTCATGAAAGGCCAAAGACCAAGAATTCATAACATTCCTGAATCTGCCCATCTTCATTATCTTGTTTATAGGCTACCAGGCTAACAAAGGCCCTGTTATTGGTCTCACAGGGGCAGCTGGATACTGATTGATAAGAATAAAGTAGAAACTGAAAATAAATATTTTAAAAAGAAATTATGTTATTGGCAAAAGCTTTCTGGAAGGTAAACAAACTTTACCTCACCTGCTAAGCATTCATTTGTATTGACTTAATTTTCATTTACTGAGTCCCAAAGGATGTGTGCGTGACAATAATTGATTCACTACACCATTTAACAGAATATTGAATTTAAATTATCCGTAAATTGCAGTAGAGATGTTAATTAGTTAGTTTGCCTGGTTCACGCCCCCTTTTCTGAATGGGTCCCCTAGGCCCTGCTGAAATGCTAGAACTGGGCACCTCTGTTTTGATTGCATGACCATGTGTCTTGGTCAAAACTGATTGATTCAAAGGCAGACACACCTGAAGTAAGCCAAACCAAGAGATCACCTTCTTCTGGGAATCTGGAATTGAGTCATAAAGATGCTAATTAGTCTTCTACTAAGAAGTCATGTAGAGCTGGGATTAAAGCTGAGAGTTCCCAGACATCTGTGGAACCTAGGAGAACCAAGCAGACACACAAACTATACCAGAGAAGTGACTCTAGTGAGGTGGAAAGTCTCCATTCCTGACTTTCCAGTTCCCAATCCTTATTCCTTGGGAAATCTGGCAATACTTTCCTTCTTTGTGTTCATGAGTTCTAATAGGTTTCTGATTCTTGCAATCAAATATTCTGGTCAGAAATTTAGGTACAACCTGCCCCAAATGTAAAGGAATGTAGAGATAGTGTAGCCATTTTTCACTGCCCTTTTTAGTTTATACTCACAATTCTGCCTACAGTTAACAGGCTACTGCAGTAGCCCAGCAAGCAAATGGTGGCTTGGAAAGGTTAAAAGTAGTGGTTACTGTGAGAAAGGGTCTGACTTTGAATTATATGTTAATGGTAGAGCCAAGATTTGCTGACAGAATGAGGGAGGGTATCAGAGAAAGAGAAAAGGGAAGGATAATGCCCCCGTTTTCAGCCTGAGCACTTAGAAGAGTGGTGTTGCAATTTAATTTCCACATTTATGACTTCTGGAGAATTTCCAGTTACCATTTGTGCCTGCATGAACTGGACAAATATCATCAGCTAAATAAACAAGCCTTGTCTGGGAACAAGCAGGATCCACTATGTTGTGATCTTCTTTGTCAAGCTCTGGCCTTTCTAGAAAAATAGATTAGGCAGATATTAATGAGCTTTCATTATTCCATGGATCACCTCTATTACTATTTAATATTATTTGTAAGATTATCATTAAACTAAATACAAAAGTGCCTAGACAAAGATCAGTAAGTTCAAGGGAAAGAAAATTGATCAGTAATTAATCAGGAGTTGATTTAGGTCATACCTGAAACTCCAGTACTTTGGCCACCTCATGCGAAGAGTTGACTCATTGGAAAAGACTGATGCTGGGAGGAATTGGAGGCAGGAGGAGAAGGGGACGACAGAGGATGAGATGGCTGGGTGGCATCACTGACTCGATGGACGTGAGTCTGAGTGAACTCCGGGAGTTGGTGATGGACAGGGAGGCCTGGCATGCTGTGATTCATGGGGTCGCAAAGAGTCGGACACGACTGAGTGACTGAACTGAACTGAACTGAACTGAATGGTCTAGTGATTTCCCCTACTTTCTTCAATTTAAGCCTCAATTTTGCAATAAGAGTTCATGATCTGAGCCACAGTCAGCTGCTGGTCTTGTTTTTGCTGATGGTATGGAGCTTCTCCAGCTTCGCTACAAAGAATATAATCAATCTGATTTCAGTATTGACCGTCTGGTGATGTCCATGTGTAGTCTTCTCTTGTGTTGTTGGGAAGAGGGTGTTTGCTATGACCAGTGCATTCTCTTGACAAAACTCTGTTAGCCTTTGCCCTGCTTCGTTTTGTACTCCAAGGCCAAACTTACCTGTTACTCCAGGTATCTCTTGACTTCCTACTTTTGCATTCCAGTCCCCTGTGATGAAAGGATATCTGTTGGGGGTGTTAGTTCTAGAAGGTCTTGTAGATCTTCATAGAACCGTTCAACTTCAGCTTTTTTGGCATTAGTGGTTGGGGCATAGACTTGGATTACTGTGATATTGAATGGTTTGCCTTGGAAATGAACAGAGATCATTCTGTTGTTTTTGAGATTGCACCTAAGTACTGCATTTCAAACTTCTGTTGACTATAAGGGCTACTCCATTTCTTTGAAGGGAGTCTTGCCCACAGTAGTGCTTTTGAACTGTGGTGTTGGAGAAGACTCTTGAGAGTCCCTTGGACTGCAAGTAGATCCAACCAGTCAGTCCTAAAGTAAATCTGTCCTGACTATTCATTGCAAGGACTGATGCTGAAGCTGAAGCGCCAATACTTTGGCTAATTGATGGAAAGAACTGACTCATTGCAAAAGACCCTGATGCTTGGAAAGACTGAAGGCAGGAGGGGAAGGAGATGACAGAGGATGAGATGGTTGGATGGCATCACTGACTCGATGGACATGAGTTTGAGCAAGCTCCGAGAGTTGGTGATGGACAGCGAAGCTAGGTATGCTGCAGTCCATGGGGTCACAAAGATTTGGACACGACTGAGCCACTGAACTGAACTGAAGTTCAAGGGAAGTGCAAAACAATACAAATTGAACCAAATAAGCACTTAAACAGAAAATGTGAGGCATTCAGAAATATAAGAGAGAAATACTGTCAGATTCTTTAAAATTAGAAACTGAGCAATCAGGTCCTCAATAAATTCTAATACATTTCAAATTATAATACATTATAATTACATAATATTTCTATTTCTAGAAATATATTTTGAAATATTTATTTATTATATATACTTATATAATATAAATAGTATAAATATTATATATTTATACATATTTCTATAATATTGTATTTCTATAATATTTCTAATTATATAATCTTTCTACCATGGGAATGATAGTCCTACAATAGGACCATATTTGAGGTGAAAAATAATGCTTCTAGAATTTTTAATTATAGTATCTTATTTTAGGTTTTAAATCTTACTGTAAATAACGTCTTGTATTTGATTTGTGGACTGAAGAGCTAACCATAAAGTTTGTACTTTATGCAATTAATCACTTTTAATATGTAGAAACTGAGTAAGCTTTGAAAAGCAGTTAAAGTTAATATTTTGTTCCACCCTCGACCCCACTGCTTTGTTCTTCTCCACCTCACCTGTCCCCTGTCTCCAACTATGGTCCCCCCGCCCAACATGCACACACAAATGGGACACCTGGGAATCCCATTAAATAACCTACTAACACGTCAGTACACCAAAATGTTACACAAACTAGCTCTTGAAGCCTTGGAATTCGATCTTTCTTGAATGATTTCTTAAGACAAACTTTGATGGAAGGTAAAACAGTTAGCACAGGACATGCTCCTCACCTATTTATACATGCCCCGCTACTGTTCCCCACCTCATGGCAGTTTTTCCAGTACCCCAGATCCCTGTCTCCTTAGAAATCCTGGCCTTTGCTGGATGGCTTACTCACTGTCTCCAAATCCCCCCTTCCTCAGTCTGCTTAGACATGTTCTTGTATCACAGCATCTACTCCCTTCTCTCTGACACTCACCTAATATTTTCAGTTAATCAGGGGGAAAAAAAAAAAAAAAGTGAACAGCCTGGAAGCACAAACAAAGAATACTTTTCACAGGGAAGGGACAAGAAACATGATTATGTACACTGTAGTGGTTTAGTTCTGTTTGTTCCTGGCTCATAAATACATCCAGAGAGATAATAATCATGATGTTGAGGACACAAAATGTTTAAAGTCTATAGAGCAAGGGAGACACAGAAGAGTGCTAGCGCACTTTTCTAGCCCTAGCGCAGTTTACAGAAGACAGGATCAGGAGTCCGAATCCTGGTGCTTGTGTTTATCTGCATCAGGGTGATGACTGGTATTCATTTCACCAAGATTTGCTCTGTACCCAGTTGGTGACAGGTACTTTGCTGAGCGTTATGGGAAATACAAACACGATGAACTTGCTTATGGCACTCAATAAGATGGCAGTTCAGTGATAAAGAAGCAAAATCCCTAAAAGGAATGACAAACCTCAATGCCGAAAGCATCTTTTGATTCTCCTGAGGATTATTACTGTATATCATTTCAAACTCTCCACACTAATAATGCCCTCCCATTGGGTATGTACTTATCATCATGGTACCTTGTGCCAGAGGATGGGTTTCTGTGGAAGCAACACCTGGGGTTGGGAAACATGAAGGGTGGAGGAGGAAAGACCCTGGAATCACTCAGTTCCCTATTATTCATCCAAAACCTCTGACTAGGTTTCATCCAGACCAGCATGACCTAAATATTTTTGCCAAGACTTAATCTTGTTCAGCAGGGCCCAAAACACAACGTCTCTTCCTTGGTTTCCTCATAACCATAAAGAGGGTGTAACCTCAAGGTGTGGCTTCCTAACTAGGTTACGTGGAAGCCCTTGAGCACATAGGTTAGTTCCTGTTCACACTTCAACATGGAGAGATGAACCTCTTTTGATTTCTGTAGAGGTAAAATAAGTGATGATTACTTTCAGCCCAGGCCTGTAGGAAGACAGAGGCATGATGCTCCATGTTATATTTAGCAGTTGAATGACTGCACTTCTGTGAGGCCAGTGGAAGCAAGATCAAGTTTGAGACTACCGGTCAACCAAGAAACTTTTTCTTTGTGAGGATTAAAGCAATGCTATAAGGATTTTAGTAACACCATGGGTCAGATCTATTGTTGAGTAATAGCCTCTGTCTCTGTGCTGTTTTAAATGATTCACATTCAGTTTTCAGTCATGAGGTGTCTCTCCTGTGACTTAATGAAGGATTTGTCCAGTGTCCTGCAAGAGCATCTAACCTTAGTAATCCACAGCTTGCCTATGATGCAGTGCATTACACTGATGCATGCATTCCTCTGCAGTGTCTGCCTCTTAATCTGCTCTTAAACAAGAAATTTTCTGCTACTTCATGATGCGAGAGTTTGTTAAATTCAGGAAGTTGAGAAGGAAGTTCCATGATAGCATTATCGTGGTTCACCAGCCTAGTGGTTTCCTTTAAGAAGCCTCTCACTGCAGTTTAAACTTAAAGCAGAGGTGCCCATCTGGTGATAATTTTGTGTTACTGGGTAGCCTACTTGGGAAATTCTATGCCTCCTTCAGTATTCAGACATATAGAGCTGATACTCACTCTTGTCTTCCTGTTCCTTATGTCCTGGCAGAGCAGAGAGGACTCTACCACAGAGGCAGGCATACCTAGATTGTGTCACTAGCTAGGTTACATCAGACTGCTAACTGAGTGTTCATTTCCTCATATGTAAAAGAAAACCCAAGTAGAGGGTTGTAAGATGAGGAAAAAACCATACAAAGTTCTTAGCTCAAAACCTGTCACATACATTGAAATTGTTGTTGTTCAGTCATTAAATCGTGTCTGACTCTTTGCAACCCCATGGACTGCACCATGCCAGGCTCCCCTGTCATTCACTATTCCCTGAGGTTTGCTCAAACTCACGTCCATTGAGTCAGTGGTATAATCCAAACATCTCATCCTCTGTCTCCCCCTTCTCCTCCTGCCCTCAGTCTTTCCCAGAATCAGCCTTTTCCAATGGGTCAGCTCTTTGTATCAGTTGGCCAAAGTATTGGAGCTTCAGCTTCAGCATCAGTCCTTCCAATGAATATCCAGGACTGATTTCCTTTAGGATTGACTGGTATGATCTCCTTGATGTCCAAGGGACTCTCAAGAGGCTTCTCTAGCACCACAATTAGAAAGCATAGATTCTTCAGTGCTCAACCTTCTTTATGGTCCAACTCTCACATCCATACATGACTACTGGAAAAATGATAGCTTTAATTAGATGGACCTTTGTCAGCAAACTGATGTCTCTGCTTCTTTTTTTATTTTTGTCTCTGCTTCTTAATACACTATGTTCTTCATAACTTCTTCCAAGGAACAAGTGTCTTTTAATTTCATGGCTGCAGTCACTGTCTGCAGTGATTTTGGAGCCCAAGAAAATAAAATCTGTCACTGTTTCCACTTTTCCCCCATCTCTTTGCCATGAAGTGATGGGACCAGATGCCATGATCTTAGTTTGTTGAATGCTGAGTTTTAAGCTAGTTTTTTTTTTTTTACTCTCCTCTTTCACCCTCATCAAGAGGCTCTTTAATTTCTCTTTACTTTCTGCCATTGGGGTGGTATCATCTGCATATCTGAGGTTGTTGATATTTCTTCAGGCAATCTTGATTCCAGCTTGTGCTTCATCCAGTCTGGCATTTTGCATGATGTACTCTGCATATGAATTAAATATGCAGGGTAATATACAGCCTTGATGTAGTACTTTCTCAATTTTGAACCAATCCATCGTTCCATGTCCAGTTCTAACTGTTGCTTCTTGACCTGCATACAGATTTCTCAGGAGGCAGGTAAGGTGGTCTGGTATTCCCATCTCTTTAAGAAATCTCTACAGTTTGTTGTGATCCACATAGTTAAAAGCTTTAACATAGTCAATGAAACAGAGGTATATGTTTTTATGGAATTTCCTTGCTTTTTCTATGATCCAATGGATGTTGGCAATTTGATCTCTGGTTCCTCTGCCTTTTCTACATCCAACTTGTATATCTGGAAGTTCTTGTTTCATATACTGTTGAAGTCAGTTTCATATACTGTTGAAGGATTTTGAGCATTACCTTGCTAACATGTGAAATGAGTGCAGTTGTGCAGTAGTTTGAACATTCTTTGGCATTGCCTTCTTTGGGATTGGAATGAAAACTAGCCTTTTCCAGTTCTGTAGCCATTGCTGTGTTTTCCAAATTTGCTGCCGCATTGAGTGCAGCACTTTAACAGCATCATCTTTTAGGATTTTATTCAAATCAATTTCTGTGGATGTCTATAAGTACTCTCTAGGTGATCTTATTCTGTTCCTGTGACTTCACCATTATTTAAACATTGATAACTCCCAGATTTGTATGTCTGTTTCAAACCTTTCTCCTGAACTCCATATGTGATTCATATATGCCTCTTGACATTGCCACTTGAATATTCAAAAGACATCTAAAATTTTAGTGTCCAAACTGAATTCTTCACTTCCAGCCACAATCTACAGTTTCTATCCCTCATAATTGTCTGTAAATGGTGACTGTCCACCCAGATGTACAGGACCACATAAGTCATCTTGGATCATCTGCTTCCCTACCTGCCCCCACCACACACCCACACATACCACATAACTCTATTTCAAGTTTACCAAAAAAATCCCATCAAAACTTTCTTTACAGAATATTCATGTATTAGGAATTTGACCAGTTCTCACAATTTCCAACTTCATGCTTTAGTCCAGGCCAGAATAATTTTCACTTGGATTTTTTCAGTATATACCAAATTCACGGACACGACTGAGCAACTTCACTTTCACTTTTCACTTTCATCCATTGGAGAAGGAAGTGGCAACCCACTCCAGTGTTCTTGCCTGGAGAATCACAGGGACGGGGGAGCCTGGAGGGCTGCCGTCTGTGGGGTCACACAGAGTCGGACACGACTGAAGCGACTTAGCAGCAGCAGCAGCCTCTATTCTTAAAAAAGTGATCAATTTAAATGTAAGTCAGAGTATGTCTGTGGGTACTCAACCTCTTCCAGTAGTTTCCCACCTCACTCTGAATAAAGGTCAAAGTTCTATGCAATGGGCTAGACCCTGCAGGGTCCGGGCTCACTCTGTCCTTATCTCATGCTTCACTGATTCACTCACCTTAGCCACACTTGGTTTCTTACTAATCCTTGAAACCAACAAACACACTTTGTGCCTTATGGGCTTTGCGCCTGTTTTTCCTTCAGCATGAACCAGGAGTTAGCGAATGTTTTCCTTAATGGGCCAGAGAGTAAATGTTTTCAGTTCTATGGGTCACATACAGCCTCAGTCACAGTGACTCAACACTTCCAATATAGTGCAAAAACCCATAGACACTGAACAAATGAGTGTGGCTGTGTTCCAATAAAACTTTATTTACATGAGAAGGCGGTGAGTTGAATTTAGCCGACCTCTGACCTCTGGCCAATATTTCTCTTTCCTCAGATACTTATGTGATCCATTCCCATGTTTCACCCCTCCCTCCCTCCCAAACACACACGTGCACATGTGTGTGCATGTGCACACACACACAAACATACACACTGGTACTTCCCATATCTGCTCTAGATTCCTTATTTTTTTCCCTTTTTGGAAGAGACTTTTAGTTTCTTGTGAATTAATTCTAATTAATTGCTCTACTTAATTCTAATTAATTGTGAATTCTAATATTTGCCCTTATTAATTCTAAAATAATCAAGTTTGAAAGAAACAAAAAGCTCTGTCCAGCTGCAAACCTTCATTTTCTCCCACAGAAAGCCTTGGTCTTTCCAGGTATTATGGAATGGGTGTTTCTTACACCTGCGTGGAGAACTGGAAATTCTTGAGGATTCACCAGAAAAGTAGCTTTAAGGGGTCAGAGAATTTGGAATGAGGGAGTGGGACTAACCCCCAAATGGAAGCCAGAATAATCCTGGCAAAGTCAAGCCTGCTCACTACCTGACACACTGCCCATTTATTTGTAAGGGACTGTTTTCATCTCTGCTGCGTCCCTGGGGCATAGAACACTTGACTGAGACAGAATGAATCAGTGGGCTCTGGGCCCGAAGGCAGGAGTTCCTTCTCATTTCTAGCATAAGCCAAATAACCCTTTAGTTGTCACTTAACCCCTCAGATTATAAATGTCCCTTTGTGAAGTGGGAAAAAGATAAGACATGCTACAGAGATCAAATCAGATAGTAAATATCAACAAACAAAAATAAAAAAATAAAAAGTAATAGAAATAGAAGTTTTGTTTGTCAGTACACTGCACACTAATCTCTTTTAGGAAAAAATGACTATTCTTAAAAATCAAAGAACTTTGACTTATTTGGAGTTCTACAAGACTGAAGTAGTGTCCTCTTTAGGTCACTTTCTCTGCTTCAAATTTTGTATACAGAGGAAAAAATTGAAATCTTTAAGAATCCTTTAAAGATTCAATCTGATTTCCTTTTTTCCCCAATACTCTTTTATAACCTAAGCATCTACTACAGAGATCAGGCAAGGCTGATTATTTGGGCCTCCATTTTGTAACTGAAGAACTGAAAGTTTTCAAATTTTAATTGATTAAACCTTAAGTTATGTCATGTTAAGTTATGGCCTATTTGTTTCTCAGTAATTTGATTTACAAGCTATGATTTATATTAATAGGATATTTAAATGGAAAGATTGTATGCCAGAATATTATTGTCATCCGTTTATAACTTTAGTTCCTGGTAAATTAATTCTCACACTTGGTCTTATTCTAAAGTGATCAAGTTTCTGAGAAGCACAAAGATCTACCCAGCTACAAATCCTCCTCTTTTCTCACAGCAAGTTCTGGTCTATCCAGATATAGTGTGGAATGAGTGTTTCTTATACTTGGGTAGATAACTGGGTGCTACTTGCCAAGAAAGTAGCTTTAGGGATCAAAAAACTTGAACTAAGATATTGATGCTAACCAAAAAAATGGGAGCCAAAACAATCCTGGCAGAATAAATCCCGTTTTGCCTGATGTCCCTGAGCATGAATTGTTATGTCCAATTAGCAAACATAGGATCTGCGATTTTCTTGGCCACCATGCAGCTCTCATTGTTGCTTTGGTGGCAGCCAACTAATTATCCAGGGGCATATTTCAGAAAGGGACAGAGATTCCCAAAAGAGGATCTCTTTTGCTTATTTGAAACATGATTATTACAGCAGCAGGCACAAAGTTTACAGTGTACAAGAGAGTGAAACATTCTTCATCTTCAAATGATAAAATTATTTTCTTACTTGAAGCTTGCTGCTGCTAAGTCACTTCAGTCGTGTCGGACTCTGTGCGACCCCGTAGATGGCAGCCCACCAGGCTCCTCCATCCCTGGGATTCTCCAGGCAAGAACACTGGAGTGGGTTGCCATTTCCTTCTCCAATGCATGGAAGTGAAAGTGAAGTCACTCAGTCGTGTCCGACTCTTCGAGACCCCATGGCTGCAGCCTACCAGGCTCCTCCGTCCATGGGATTTTCCAGGCAAGAGTACTGCAGTGGGTTGCCATTGCCTTCTCCACTTGAAGCTTACCCACCATTTTTTTTGAAGCGGATGTGGAAAATTAGTCTTGTTACATCAGGTAAACTAAGGGCTTTTTCAACCATAAGTTTGTAAATAGTCATTCCAAGGTGTTTGCTTTTGTCCCCTTTCTCAATGCTGCCCTTGTGGAGAAAGAGAAGTGTTGACTTGTCAGCCTTGGTTTGACTCACCAGGTCTTCAACACAGGAAATAAATACAGTCTTTCAAAGGACAAAGAGATGGTACTAGGAGCCCAACTCTACTCCCTGGATCTGCTGAGATATAGCCATGTATCAACAGATTTCTAGGGGGCAGTGACTATGCTATACCCATCTAAGATGACATCCTTTGTCCAGTTGTGAGCCTCAAACAAGGGGACATTTCTCAGCCTCCCCATGCCTATATCCTGATATGTTTGTTTTCCTGGCTTCACCAACTGGATGGGGGTACCTGCTTTCTTTTCTGGGAAGCTTGTAGTTGCTCTGAACCTCACCTGGAACGAAATGTTATTGAACTCAGTTTCAGCTGCTCACCACTCAAAAGCCAATACTTGAAAAGCAAGTGTTGGTTGGAAAAGGAAAATTTGCTTTATTCAAGAGATCAGCAACCTGGGGAGAAGGTAGGCTTGTGTCCTAGAACCAACTCTGAAGATTCTGCACAGCCATGAAAGTTTTTAAAGGAAAAAGGGGGAAATAATCTCAGTGAATTGTTAAAATAGAGCATCAGATTCTTTGCCATCTGTCATTGCATGCAAGTGCTGACTCCTCGTGAGCCTTCTTTCGATGCTATCTTGTTCACAGAGTCTGCTCTCCAGATTACTAAAGGGGAAGCTGGGGAAAAGTTGTAGTCATCTGTTAGGCACTTATTCTTCATTTCTACCTCTTTAAGAAAAGAATTAGCAGGTTATGTGAGGCATTGTGTGAGCAAAGCATTTGAAAGGTGTGCTTGGGCCAGAAGTTAGTTAAGCACGGGGACATCACATTTGAAAGTTAGATAAAATATAGCTTAAGTAATGTGACAAGACAGAGAGCCTCCTGCAAAGAGCTGCTTACAAATCCCCAGTGTCAAACATGACTACATCTGTATGGGATTATGGGTGAAGGTCTATCTTCTTTAACTTCTTCATGCTGACATAGGACACCATAGTCTTAGAGTGGAAGATGCTGACACGCTGCTGCTGAGTCACTTCAGTCGTGTCCGACTCTGTGCGACCCCATAGATGGCAGCCCACCAGGCTCCCCCGTCCCTGGGATTCTCCAGGCAAGAACACTGGAGTGGGTTGTCATTTCCTTCTCCAGTGCGTGAAAGTAAAAAGTGAAAGTGAAGTCGCTCAGTTGTATCTGACTCTTCGCGACCCCATGGACTGCAGCCTACCAGGCTCCCCTGTCCGTGGGTCTGTAACATTTCTTTGCTGGCAGTTTTAGTGTCTGCTTACATATACAGGCAGTACAAGCCACCGTTATTTGGATGCCCACAAAAATACAGATTATTGTTAATCCCATTCTCTTAAGGCCATTTCTTGGAATTGTGCTAGCCACAGATTCAGTGCTTTTCAAGAAGGAGCAGCTATGTCATAGCTATAGTCTGGTCATCATGCAGTTAGTTCTTTTCCCTCTGGTGGCAGTTATGGTATCTGTAAAACAACTCAAGAATGTGCATCAGACATGGAAGGGTTCCGTGACTCTCTTGTCCTAATCATTAACTGCTTGAGTTCACTCTTTTTCGACTCAGAGGAGACCTGGAAGACCTCAGTTTTTCTACATGTAAGAGATGGAGGACATGGAGGGACCTTTGAACTTGGAGAGGCCCCACAGGGTTCTGCTCAGTTTCAAGAAGCACAGGTTCTTCACTTGTGGAGAAGAGAGCCAAAGGAGAAAGAAGATACTTGAAAAGATATTGAATAGTTACATTTGTGTGGTACCTTTCACCAATTCTGCACTCCATCTGAGGGTGTGGGAGGAGTAGGACTCCCCATGCTTATATATAACTCTTAAACCTTTCCTTCCTGATTAGAATTTAGGGATATACCTCATCAGGGAAAAATTTAAGATTCAAAATCAAAGATTTAAGCAGCATCATAGCAAATATTCTGTTCATTCACCTTGACTTTGACTTTCCTCCCAGGTTTAATTAACCAAATTCTCCAGCAGTCAGTTATCTTTTTTCTCAGATTTTCATCCTATTTCAAAGTTTTTAGTTGATTTTCTACCCAAGTACTGGAATAAATGCCATTCCTCCTAATATTTTATTATCTCTGCCTTTGTGATTTTTCCTTTGTTAGCACTGACTTTTTATTTACTTTTTGTGATTAATGAATTTTCTAAATCAGTAATTTGGAGAATGTTGCATGGACTCTTGATTGCTCACAATCCAAACAACTAGAAAACTCCAAAGACTGTAGCAATCCTAAGGTTTAGCGTCACAGTTGGTGGTCAGAGTGATGTTGCTGTGACGGGGCCTTGTGCTGGTGTTTCCATTATCAATAATCCATAATTAATTATTTACTGAAATGTTTTATGTATGGAGATATTGATTCAACATGTTAGGAGAAAAACAAAAACCAAATGAAAGCAACACCAATAAATGTGCATACATATATTATACTCTAGTTATATGCTTTCTTTTTAAAAACTTTTTATTTTAATTATTTTAACATTTTATTTATTTATTTTGACCATGCTTTGCAGGATGTGGGATCTTGGTTCCCCAACCAGGGATTGAACCAGTGTTCCTACATTGGAAGTTTGGAGTCTTAACCACCAGACCATCATACTCTTCAGTTGTACCTTCTTTTAGTAAATCCAC
This sequence comes from Bos taurus, assembly GCF_002263795.3. NCBI lineage: Eukaryota > Metazoa > Chordata > Mammalia > Artiodactyla > Bovidae > Bos > Bos taurus. The sequence goes on along the minus strand of NC_037336.1, from coordinate 84,490,078 downwards.
ACTGAATGTCGGCACAACAAATCATAATTCTGTTAGGCTGGCTTCCCACCTTGTAGGCTCAGTTGCTCTATCCTGTTTTATTCCAGATCTTGGCTCGGCCTTTTGTTCTGCCCCATCGGAGAAGGCAATGGCATCCCACTCTAGTACTCTTGCCTGGAAAATCCCATGGACTGAGGAGCCTGGTAGGCTGCAGCCATGGGGTTGCTAGGAGTCAGACACGACTGAGCGCCTTCACTTTCACTTTTCACTTTCATGCATTGGAGAAGGAAATGGCAACCCACTCCAGTGTTCTTGCCTGGAGAATCCCAGGGACGGGGGAGCCTGGAGGGCTGCCATCTATGGGGTCGCACAGAGTCAGACACGACTGAAGTGACTTAGCATCAGCAGCAATGGATACATTACATGGTTTTCTGCCATTACCTCTGACTCTGGGGTAATGGCACTCCTTTGAGCACAACATATATTTTCCCACTGACTCCAGCCATCACCACTGTAACTCTGAGGCAGACTGGTTACCTCTGCTTCCCCTATGCACTGTTGTGCTATATCAAACCTCAGGATACAGTAACAGCTCAGTTCATCAGGACAGGGTAGTGAGGAAAAGGGTTAGAGCTTTCCTGGTGGCTCAAATGGTAAAGAATCTGCCTGCAATATAGGAGACCTGGGTTCAATCCCTGTGTCGGGAGAATCTCCTGCAGGAGGAGTTGGCAACCCACTCCAGTACTCTTGCCTGGAAAATTCCATGGACAGAGTAGTCTGGCAGGCTACAGTTCATGGGATAGCAAAGAGTCGGACACGACTGAGTGAGTAACTTTCACTTTTTAAAGTATATACAGTAAGCTTCTAGTAACTTAAACTGCTCCAAGATGTATATACTATGATCAGAAAATTAACTATATCTTACCACAACATGGACTTGTTCAGCTGGTCATTTGTACTATCTATTGTTTAATTATGTCTGATTCCAAATTTAGGTTTATCCCTTGCCTGGAGCCATCCACCAAGAATAGATTCCCGGATGGGTGATGAACTGGGTTGTCCAAAGAATTCTATTGACTTGAGACTTGTTGACCTGAGTCTAGGGGTTGTTGAAGTGTGGGCTCAGGAATTTAGTCCTCCTCCAGCTCAGAAATGCTTTTGCGTTCTGTCATCTAACTGCCTTTCAACTTAAGAATTTCAAAAGTTTAGCATAACGGAATACTAAGCTGATGCCAAGATACTTTGTTATGCCAACAAGAAAAAAAAGATCAAGAAAATGAAGAATCATGTTCAGTGACTGAACCTGAAAATAATGTAGAGGATATCTTTCATTTGTATAGCATTTTACACTTTTAAAAGCATATTATCTGTTTAATATTCACAATACCCACATAGTACTGCCCCTATTTTAGCAGTGAGGAAATAAAGCTCAGAGAAGAGTGACTTGTAAAGTGTCACGCAGTCAATAAATGAGAGTAAAGAAGAAAACCCAGTTTCTTGGATGATCTGTCTAGAACCCTTTCTTCTACCCACAGTCACTTTGTGACTAGCCCAAATTATAGAATGGCAAAAAAACAAACGAAACAAACAAGAAACCAGGATTATGGGGGAACATGTGTTGCTTCAGCTTTATTTGGAAGATTAGTCCCTATCTTCTACCTGATTTTCCCCATTTCTTTCGATATCCGTTTCCTTGTGAATTCTTCTTCAAAGTCAAATCTGACTCAGCTGTAAAATTTCTTCACTCTTCATCTGCTAAATTTTCTTCTCTCCATTAAAAATCTTTAAAGTACAATTACCATGACTTCCCTGTAGTACATTGTTTTTAAAAGCCTTGATTAATGTATTTGGCTGTGCTGGGTATTAGTTGCAGCATGCAGGATCTTTCAGTTGTGGCATGTGGGATGCAGTGTCCCGACCAGAGACTGAACCCAGGCCCCGTGCATTGGGAGTGCAGATTCTTTGCCCACTGGACCACCAGGGAAATCCCTTCTGTCCTACATTCTTACATTTCTGAGTATCTTAACTTAATACTCCAAACACGTGGCTCAGATGGTAAAGACCCAGCCTGCAATGCAGGAGACCCAGGTTCTACCCCTGGGTCGGGAAGATCCCCTGAAGGAGGGCAGGACAACCCACCCAGTATTCTTGCCTGCAGAATTCCATGGACAGGGGAACCTGACGGGCTACAGTCCACACAGTGGCAGAGTCAGACAAGACTGAGCAACTAACACTTTCACTTTCAAGCATATTAATTAGCCTTTATAAAGGGGCCTCCTAGTTGGCGCAGTGGTAAAGAATTCGCAGGAGATGCAGACTACCCTTCCATTTCTGGGTGGGAAGATCCCCTGGAGAAGGAAATGGCAACCCACTTCAGTATTCTTGCCCTGGAAATCCCACGGACAGAGGAACCTGGCAGGCTACAGTCCATGGAGTTGTAAAAGAGTTGGACATGACTGAGCGACTGAGCAACCTTTATAAAAACGTTTCAGGGCCTAAAGCTGTAGATAGTCCATACTTTTACCATCATGTAAGGTACCTCCTCACTGGGACTTTGAGGCTTAGATTACTCTGCCCATGAAATACATTTAGAACAATGCCTTGTACACAGTACACGCTCAGTAAAAACAGTTTTGTTACTGATAGTATTTTTATTTGGCATATGGTGGGAGAAGTAAATCTCTCTCAGGTCAGATTGAGGAAGATTTTAAGATCTATTCAATTCTAAAGGTCAAATGTATGTTGTTCTTCTGACTTGTAAGTTTACAAAGTTAAGTCACTTTTAAATCCTTCTTAAAATAAATATTATCGCTAATGTCTACAAGGAATAAAATAATTCTATCCAGGTAAATTTCTGCTTACAAGCTATGATTTGGAAAAACTGTTTTACACCGATAGTTCAGTTCAGTGACTCAGTTGTGTCTGACTCTTTTCGACCCTGTGGACTGCAGCATGCCAGGCCTTCCTGTCCATTGCCAGCTCCTGGATTCTACTCAAACTCATGTCCATTGAGTCGGTGAAGCCATCCAACCATCTCATCCTCTGTCATCCCCTTCTCCTCCTGCCCTCAATTTTTCCCAGCATCAGGGTCTTTTCCAGTGGGTCGGCTCTTTACATGAGGTGGCCAAAGGATTGGAGTTTCAGCTTCAACATCAGTCCTTCCAATGAATATTCAGGAATTATTTCCTTTAGGATGGACTGGTTGGATCTCCTTGCTGTCCAAGGGACTCTCAAGAGTCTTCTCCGACACCACAGTTCAAAAGCATAAATTCTTTGGCGCTCAGCTTTCTTTATAGTCCAACTCTCACATCCATACATGACCACTGGAAAAACCATAGCTTTGACTAGACAGACTTTGTTGGCAAAGTAATATCTCTGCTTTTTAATATGCTGTCTAGGTTGGTCATAACTTTCCTTCCAAGGAGCAAGCGTCTTTTAATTTCATGGCTGCAGTCACCATCTGCAGTGATTTTGGAGCCCCCCAAATAAAGTCTGACACTGTTTCCACTGTTTCCCCATCTATTTGCCATGAAGTAATGGGACAAGATGCCATGATCTTAGTTTTCTGAATGTTGAGTTTTAAGCCAACTTTTTCACTCTCCTCTTTCACTTTCACTGAGGCTCTTTAGTTCTTCTTCACTTTCTGCCATAAGGGTGGTGTCATCTGCATATATGAGGTTATTGATATTTCTCCGAGCAATCTTGATTCCAGCTTGTGCTTCATCCAGTTCAGCATTTGTCATGATGTACTCTGCATACAAGTAGGGTGACAATTTAAGGCCTTGACATACTCCTTTCCCTATTTAGAACCAGTCTGCTGTTCCATGTCCAGTTCTAACTGTGGTTTCTTGACCTGCATACAGATTACTCAGGAGGCAGGTAAGGTGGCCTGGTATTCACATCTCTTTCAGAATTTTCCACAGTTTGTTATGATCCACATAGTCAAAGGCTTTGGCATAATCAAAAAGCAGAAGTAGATGTTTTTCTGGAACTCTCGTGCTTTTTCGATGATCCAATGGATGTTGACAATTTGGTCTCTGGTTCCTCTGCCTTTTCTACATCCAGCTTGAACATCTGGAAGTTCACGGTTCACATATTGTAGAAGCCTGGCTTGGAGAATTTTGAGAATTACTTTACTAGCATGTGAGATGAGTGCAATTGTTCAGTAGTTTGAGCATTCTTTGGCATTGCTGTTCTTTGGGATTGGAATGAAAACTGACCTTTTCCAGTCCTGTGGCCACTGCTGAGTTTTCCAAATTTGCTGGTATATTGAGTGCAGCACTTTCACAGTGTCATCTTTCAGGATTTGAAATAGCTCAACTGGAATTCCATCACCTCCACTAGCTTTATTCATAGTGATGTTTCCTAAGGCTTACTTGACTTCACATTCCAGGATGTGTGGCTGTAGGTGAGTGATCACACCATCATGATTATCTGGGTTGTGAAGATCTTTTTTGTATAGTTTTTTTGTCTATTCTTGCCACCTTTTCTTAATATCTTCTGCTTCTGTTAGGTCCGTACCATTTCTGTCCTTTATTGTGCCCATCTTTGCATGAAATCTTCCTTTGTTATCTCTAATATTCTTGAAGAGATCTCTAGTCTTTCCCATTCTATTGTTTTCCTCTATTTCTTTGCACTGATCACTGAGGAAGGCTTTCTTATCTCTCCTTGCTGTTCTTTGGAACTCTGAATTCAAATGGGTATCTTTCCTTTTCTCTTTTGCCTTTTGCTTCTCTTCTTTTCACAGCTGTTTGTCAGGCCTTCTCATGTACAGTGTCATGAATTTCCATCCATAGTTCTTCAAGCACTCTGTCTATCAGATCTAATCCCTTGAATCTATTTGTCACTTCCACTGTAAAATTGTAAAGGATTTGATTTAGGTCATACCTGAATGGTCTAGTGGTTTTCCCTACTTTCTTCAATTTAAGTCTGAATTTGGCAATAAGGAGTTCATGATCTGAGCCACAGTCAGCTCCTGGTCTTGTTTTTGTTGACTGTATAGAGCTTCTCCATCTTTGGCTGCAAAGTATATGGGATATGGCATATCCCTTCTTGGAGGAGATTGCCATTAACCCACCATACTTCAGCCAGAACTTACACAGGACTGGGAAACAGATTTTGGGAGGGCACAAACAGAACCTTGTGTGCACCAGGATCCAGGAGAAAGGAGTACTGACCCCACAAGAGACTAACCCAGACTTGCCCGTGAGTGTCCAGGAGTCTCTGGTGGAGGCGTGGGTTGGCGGTGGCCTGCTGCAGGGTTGGGAGGCTGAATGTAGCAGTGTGTGCATGGGACCTTTTGAAGGAGGTCGCCATTATCTTCATTACCTCCACCATAGTTTGGCCTCAGGTCAAATAACAGGAAGAGAACACAGCCCTGCCCTTCAACAGAAAATTGGATTAAAGATTTACTGAGCATGGCCCCGCCCATCAGAACAAGACCCAGTTTTCCCCTCAGTCAGTCTCTCCCTTCAGGAAGCTTCCATAAGCCTCTTATCCTTCTTCATCAGAGGGCAGACAGACTGAACACAACAATCACAGAAAACTAACCAATCTGATCACATGGACCACAGCCTTGTCTAACTCAATGAAACTATGAGCCATGCCTTGTAGGGCCACCCAAGATGGACATGTCATGGTGGAAAGTTCTGACTAAATGTGGCCCACTGGAGAAGGGAATGGCAAACCACTTCAGTATTCTTGCCTTGAGAACCCCATGAACAGTATGAAAAGGCAAAAAGATAGGACACCGAAAGAGGAACTCCCCGGGTCGGTAGGTGCCCAATGTGCTATTGGAGATCAGTGGAGAAATAACTCTAGAAAGAATGAAGAGATGGAGTCAAAGCAAAAACAGCCCCCAGTTGTGGATGTGACTGGTGATGGAAGTAAAGTCCGATGCTGTAAAGAACAATATTGCATAGGAACCTGAAATGTTAGGTCTAGGCAACGTGAATCAAGGCAAATTGGAAGTGGTCAAAGAGGAGATGGCAAGAGTGAACGTTGACATTTTAGGAATCAGTGAACTCAAATGGATTGGAATGGGTGAATTTAACTCAGATGACCATTATATCTACTACTGTGGGCAAGAATCCCTTAGAAGAAATGGAATAGACATCATAGTCAAAAGGAGTCCAAAATGCAGTACTTGGATGCAATCTCAAAAGCAACAGAATGATCTCTGTTCATTTCCAAGGCAAACCATTCAATATGACGGTAATCCAAGTCTATGCCTCGACCAGTAATGCTGAAGAAGCTGAAGTTGAATAGTTCTATGAAGACCTACAAGATCTTCTAGAACTAACACCCCCAAAAGATGTCCTTTTCATTAGAGGGGACTAGAATGCAAAAGTAGGATGCCAAGAAATACCTGGAGTAACGGGCGAATTTGGCCTTGGAGTACAAAATGAATCAGGGCAAAGGCTAATAAAGTTTTGCCAAGAGAATGCACTGGTCATAACAAACATCCTCTTCCAACAACACAAGAGAAGATCTTGATAGTTACCAGTGGTGAAAGTTCTTTGGTTGCAGTTATAAAAATGTTCATTGTACCAATATTTTGTGGCAGAAATATAGTACTGAACATGTTCTGAATTCTTTTCCATCTCTTTTTACTTTTTAATTACTAAGGATATTTGGATGAAAATAATTTTCTTGTTGTTCAAGAGTCCCTCTTGTCAGCGTATTTCTCTCACCTAAAATAGAAATGTATTTTTAATTGCTAAAATATGCACTTTTAAGCACATTATCATTATACTTGAAAACTGGAAACTTACAATAGAGGTAACAACACTCAAATTAACCCTGGGAAAAAATGCATAAGAAAACTGTGATGTAATTTGAATTTTACTTCTATCAAATAAGCCACAATATAGGGTAACTTTTATATACCCTCATAACTTATATAGATCAATTTAATAAATACTATTAAGTGCAGGCATTATATCAGTAACAGTAATCAAAACGGTTTCCCGTTGAAAGTTTACACTTGGATCTCCACTCTCTGCCTCTGAAATCCAACATATTATCTCTCCCCAAGAAAACTGACATGATTCTCCTTTTATCAGATTATTCCACCCCTTTCTACTAACCCTTCCAGGAGATTTCTTTTATATTGCTAGTTCTCCTAGTCCCAGAAATGCAAACTTATCATTCTACATAAAAGTTTTGTGTCCTCACTGAAGTTTTTCTTAGTAGTTTGGAAGGGAGGTGGCTGTTTCTCTCTGTTTTATTTTGCCTGCAACTCTCTGAGCTCCCCATTCTTCAAACTACATCCTTCCATATTTATGTATTTGTTCATTTAAACCCTTTAAACCTGAGGGTTGCGTTTCTGTTTGCCATTTTTGTATTTGAAGTTTTGTTCTCTGGAATCTCTGGGATGATGGACAGTGTTTAATAATTTTATGGAATGCCTACCAGAGGGCTTCATTCAGTAATATTGTTAATAATAAATGTGTGTCTTGATGCTCATATAGCAAGATAGATAAAAAAGTGGTTTATTTGTTTTTCTTCATTTGTATCATTTGCACGAATGAAGACACTAGCTAAGCACCCACCCTGAGCTGAGAGGTGACGCATGCTCTGTCCTGCCAGCATGCTCCAGAATAGCAGCCCGGCAGCAAAAGAATAATGCCTTAGAAGAGAGGAAATTGTTGACCTTGGTTCAGGACCGGCGTCAGTCTTTCCCTGCTCCTGGGGTGAACATCATCTCTGAGCTAACAGTACCACCTCCCTCTGCACGTTGCATGGTCCTCTCGTGTGTCCGCATAGCAAATAGAGAGGATCCTGAAGGCAATGGTTTTTCCATGTCAGTGGAACAGAAATTATCCAAATATTCTTGTCAGCAGAACATTTCTATGTGGATACCACACAGGCATCCTTTTTTTTTTTTTATAATTAATTCATTTATTTTAATTGCAGACTAATTACAATATTGTTGTGGTTTTTGCCATACACTGACATGAATCAGCCATGGGTGTGCATGTGTCCCCCATCCTGAACCCCTTCCCACCTCCCTCCCCATCCCATCCCTCAGGGTTGTCCCAGTGCACTGCTTTGAGCGCCCTGTTTCATGCATCAAACTTGGACTGGTGATTTATTTCACATATGGTAATATTCATGTTTTGATGCCATTCTCTCAAATCATCCCACCCTCACCTTTTCCCACAGAGTCCAAAAGTCTATTCTTTATATCTGTGTCTCTTTTGCTGCCTCACATATAGGATCATTGTTACCATCTTTCTAAATTTCATATATATGCGTTAATATACTGTATTGGTGTTTTTCTTTCTGATTTACTTCACTCTGTATAATAGGCTCCAGTTTCATCCACCTCATTAGAACTGATTCAAATGTGTTCTTTTTATTAGCTGAGTAATACTTCATTGTGTATATGTTGTGTATACCACAGCTTTCTTATCCATTCATCTGCTGATGGACATCAAGTTTGCTTCCATGTCCTGGCTATTGTAAACAGCACTGCGGTGAACATTGGGGTACACATGTCTTTCAGTTCTGGTTTCCTTGGTGTGTATGCCCAGCAGTGGGACTGCTGGGTTGTATGACAATTCTATTTCTGGTTTTTTAAGGAATCTCCACACTGTTCTCCATAGTGGCTATACTAGTTTGCATTCCCACCAACAGTATAAGAGGGTTCCCTACTTTGGATAGCAGTCATTCTGACAGATGTGAGATGGTACCTCATTGTGGTTTTTGCATTTCTCTGATAATGACTGATGTTGAGTATCTTTTCATGTATTTGTTAGCCATCTGTATGTCTTCTTTGGACAAATGTCTGTTTAGTTCTTTGGCCCATTTTTTGATTGGGTCATTTATTTTTCTGATATTGAGCTGCATGAGCTGCTTGTATATTTTTGAGTTTAATTCTTTGTCAGTTGCTTTGTTTGCTATTATTTTCTCCCATTCTCAAGGCTGTCTTTTCAGCTTACTTATAGTTTCCTTCATTGTGCAAAAGCTTTTAAGTTTAATTAGGTCCCATTTATTTATTTTTTATTTCCATTACTCTGGGAGGTGGGTCATAGATTCAACATTCTCATTTCTTCCCTTGATCATGATTCCTTCCTTATGTTCTTCTCCTCAGAAAAGACTATCATTGCTCATCCAGTGACCAAGCCAGGTGGCCAGGGCAGTCATTTGAAGATGTTATATATGTGGAGACAGAATATATGGGAACTCTCTGTATTTTCCACTTCAATTTACTGTGAACCTAAAGCTAGTCTAAGAAATAAAGTTTACTAAGTAAAAAATAAAATGAAAAAAAATGGAATTTGCTTATAAATCCAACTTTCTATGAAACCACTGAAGGAGATTTAATTGCATTGATTTAATTTGAATTGATTTAATCTTGTTGCATTTACTTGAATTTAAATTATAATATGTGCCTCTGTATTTTATGCCTACATTCCTTAGAAAGTGGGAAAATTATTTTTTGGGTGAGTGTGTACATGTGTGCATGTGCAAGTGGGTGGGCTTACATGTGGATACATAGATGATAGAGCTAGCTACTAGAGATAACAATGTTTCAAGGCAAATGTTTGCCCTTTAAGAAGGTGTAGAGTCTAGCAGAGAGGCAGACATGCAGTCAGGGCCACCTCTACTGATATACATGCTGTGTACTGCATTAACTCCAGGGTGCTATCGACAGAGCTGACAGGGAAATGACTGTTATAACTTGCAATTGCTTGTTTGTCCTATATAAAGTTACAAAACAGAAAGATGGGCCATGCGGGCATACACAACGAGGCACCCATTTCTTGGAGGCAGTGATGGAGGCTTCGTAGGCCAAGTGACAGAGGACTTGAGACTAACACGATGAAAGATGGAGGGCATCTGCCGAGCATTAGTCAAAGCAAAACTGGGCAAGAGAAGATAGTGCTCCGTGTTTCTGGAAAGTAAAATGAAAGATGAGTAGAAACAAGATATACTGGAGAATTAATAAGGGACAACGTGACGAGGAGTGAAAATTTTATACTGGAGGCAGGGAGTGAAGAGATATGAAGAGCTTTGAATAAGGACATGATAAGATTAGATTTTTATTTTAGAAATTTCCTAGCAAGAAGGGGTTCCATATTAAAAGCAGGACGCCAGTGAACTCAACACTGCAATAAAATAAGGGCAAATAATGAAGATCCAAAGTAGGGTGAGTGGTGTGACAGGGAGGAGAGGAGGAAACAGATAAAGGGCGATTGAGAAGGGAGAATCCTGGGTATCTAACTGAAGGTGGTGGTGAAAGAGAAGACAAACTCTCCTGGCCGTATGTCCAGAGAAGACCATAATTCAAAAATATACATACACCCTCTGCTAAGTCGCTTCAGTCGTGTCCGACTCTGTGACCCCATAGACGGCAGCCCACCAGGCTCCCCTGTCCCTGGGATTCTCCAGGTAAGAACACTGGAGTGGGTTGCCATTTCCTTCTCCAATGCATAAAAGTGAAAAAATAAAGTGAAGTCGCTCAGTCGTGTCTGACTCCTAGCGACCCCATGGACTGCAGCCCACCAGGCCCCTCCATCCAGGGGGTTTTCCAGGCAAGAGTACTGGGGGTGCCATTTCCTTCTCCAAGGGATCTTCTCAACCCAGGGATCCTGGCGGACCACAGTTCATAGGTTTGCAGTCAGACATGGCTGAGCGACTAACACTTTCTTACACAAATGTAAACCTATGAAACCTGCAATACTCATGATAAAAATTTATTTCCTTCTAGCCTTTTTCCTATGTATGTGTATACACACACACACACACACACACACACACAGAGATATATATATATATATATATATATATACAAAAGATTAGGTCTGTATATGTGAATCATACTGTTCAAATAATTCTGTATACTTTTTTAAAATAATCATTCGATGGCATTCATTTTCTTATGATCATTAGCATTTTCTGAAAATGTTATATTTCATTGGGTCTACTGTGATTCATTTAAGCAATTTCTATTGTTGGACATTTAGCTTGCTTCGAATGTATTTTTGCCAGTATGAATAACATTTTTGGACACTCTTGGGTGAGAGGATAGCTGTGCTGACTCTATATAGCTTTTCTTCTACTTACCATGCCTGAGCAAAGTCTCTCTTAGAACATGTGTGTCTTTAGAGTCTTTTTTTTCTCTTAAAGGTAAAGTTTAACAATCTTTTCCATCTCTCCTAGCATTTTTGATTTTCTGTCTCTTCTTGTATCAGTTTTGCTCATTTATATTTTGAAAGACAGTCATTCATATTGTTTTTAAATTTTGGCTGTACCTCGAGGCATGTGGGATCTTAGACCACTGACCAGGGGTGGAACCCACTCCTGCTTTGAAAGGTGGAGTCTTAACCACTGGACCCTTGGAGTCTTTCTATGTCAGTGACATAGAGGTAGAGAGGAGAAAGAAGAAATGGTAACATCTTTTGTGGTGCTACAGTGCTTGAGTCCCAGGTCAAGTTCTTACAGACCAGATGAATTTTGGAAAGCTAGTCAACATCTCTTTGTTTAAGCTTCTTTATTTGTAAAAGTGGGATAATAGTATTTTATTCATAGGGTCCTTGTTAGGAATACAAATATACTAAAATATGTAAGTGGTATCTTTTAAAAATTCATCTAGTAGCTAGTGACATTGAATTATAACAGGGTAAAGCACTCTGGGAAAAATTTTCTTTTGAGCATTCAATGTTGCTTCTAGCAGACACATGCTAAAGATGAAAATGCCCACATGTGACACCTTTGGCATATTTTTACATTGAGATCTCTTAGTACCCTAAAACGTAGTCTTTTACATCTAGTTTTATACTTTTCGAAATTCCATTATTGAAAGCTGACTACTCTGATGATTGCTGGATGATGATATGATTTCCCTGGTACAGGGTATGTTTTAATAGGTGTGTTGAACAACATGTAAACCAGAGGCTTTATATACTGTTCCATTTTTTTTTTTTCTTTGTACATAGCAGATGGAATCTCCCTCCTAGATTGCTTTGGAAATATTTATCACATTTAGAAAACGATCTATTGCTAATAACTTGGGTCAGATTCAGAAGTTTACCTTTTTAGTTTCTAATTTTGAGACAATTCCTTACTCACTGAAAGTTGGAAAGCATATTACAAAGAACTCTTATTATATCCTCTACCCAGATTCAACAATTCTTACTATTTTGCCCCATTTACTTCAGTATTGTTCTTTCCCTCTGTCTTCTTTTTTATGCACAAATACTTTAATAGGTATTTCCTAAGGACTTTCTCTTACATAACCAAAGTACCTCTATCAGAATCAGGAAATGTAACATTTGTACAATGTTATATCTAATTCTTACTTTTTTGTTCCAAGTTCACAACTTATTCAAATAATATGTAGCTTTTTTTCTCACCCAGGATACAATCCAGGATCACTTGTTGTATTGTCATGTTTCTTTCCTTTTCTTTAATCCTAAACAGTTCCTCAACCTTTCTTTTTCTTTCATGATCTTAATGTGTTTTGAGATCTTTTTTTTTTCTTTTTTTCGTTTTTTGGCCACATGTGGCTTGTGGGCTTTTAGTTCCCCCTCTGCAGGTTCAATCCTGCAGCCTTGGCAGTGAAAGCACCCAGTCCTAACCACTGGACCACCAGGGAATTCCCATGATCTTAACGTTTTCAAAAAGTAAAGCCAATAACTTTGCAGAATATTCTCAGTTTGGGTTTCTTTGATGTTTCCTCATACCAGCTTCAGATTTCGTATTTTTGATTGTAATAGCATAGCAGTTATGTTGTGCCTTTCTCAGGGTATCATATCAGGAAGCACATAGTATTATTTTGCCTTTGTTATGAGTGACATTAATCTTGATAACTTAAATAAATTTGTATTTTTAGGTTAATTTACTATAAAGTTACTATTTTTTCCTCTTTGTAATTAATAAGTAACTTGTGGCAATTACTCTCAAACTGTGTATTTTCATGCTTGTCAAACTTTCATCCCTTCTTTTTAATATTCATTAGGCTGGATCCTCTGTCTTTTTTGACATGTCCCTATTTTAATAGTTTCGTACTTTCTGGTACAATGAAAAGTTCTAGACTTATTTTATGGTTTTCCTGCCCTACCCTGTTTATTTATACCTCTTCCTGTAAAATTATATACTGTGCATTATGTGTATACATGTCTGTATTTATATAAATGAGTTCAGACTCATTATCTCCAATTCCAATTCAATATCCTAACGATCAAAAAATATTTAAAATGTAGAATAGGTGGGACCTGATATTAATTAACCCTGATGCTGGGAAAGATAGAAGGTGGGAGGCGAAGGAGATGACAGATGAGATGGTTGGATGGCATCACCGACTCTATGGGCATGAGTTTGAGTAAGCTCCGGGAGTTGGTGATGGACAGGGAAGCCTGGTGTGCTGTAGTCCATGGAATCACAAAGAGTTGGATATGACTGAGCGACTGAACTGAGCTGAACTGATACTAATTGAATATAAGCGGAAGGGAGAGGAGGAATTCAAGGTGAATATACATTGTAAGTACTAGCATGGCACTCCCAATTGCACAGTGTAAAATGTTTTATGTACCAACATTTTTTGTTGTGTGTGCCAAACCAGCTAATGAAGCCTAAGATTGCTTTACTTTTTTAAGCAGCTGTAGCACAGTGTTCCTGCATATTGATCTTGTAGTCAAAGAAAACTTGAGGTCTTTATGTTAACTGTTGTCAAGCAAGATCTGATACTGCTTTTCATATAAGCTTAATTTTTTGAAACTGTGTTGTATGTTTGCCTGTGAAATTTTATCTGATCATCAGATAAATTTCATTTGACCACCATTCCTCCCCTTTAAGCCCCTTTAACCCTGGTGTAGGTAATATATTAATTGTCCTACAAATCATCTGTTATACAAATGTTTTATAAAATGCTTTCTATATGCTTTGGTTGATCTCTGCAGATAAAGCAGATGGTTGAGAGTACAGCATGCTGTTGGTGGTGAGGGTGATAAACCTGAAATTGTGGCAGGAAATGGGGTCATTTCTTGCCATCGTATTTTATGTTATGAAATAAATAAGAGTCAGGTAATCAAGTGCTCAAAAAGCAGGGGGCCAAGATATAAGAAATGTGACTCGAGATTTACAAAAAGACAAGGAAATCTCTCTGACAGCTCTCGCATAGACTGAAAAGGAATATTAATCTGTCCATCCCATTCTTGGCCTTCTTTTCCTCTCACTGTAAACATTCTTCCTAGGTAATCTAACTCACTTCCATGGTGCTAAACTCTCCAACTACTTCTATAGCTGTTCTTTCTTCCACAATTGTAGAATTTTAACTGCTTTATGTCCACTAAACTAAAGATAGCATTTCCTAGCCCTATTGCAATAGGTATGGGCATGTCATGGTTCTAGCATTGGGGAAGATGATTAAAAGTTACATATTCAACTTCCTCCTTGCTTAAGAGGAAATATCTGGCCTCAACCTTCCACTATTTTCTCTAAGCAGAGAGACTAGAGAAACCACAAGTTGAACATGAAACAGCTGCCATCAGCCAGGGCCCCTGAATAATTGCATGAGGAAGAGCCATCCACCAGCCTGAAATACTTGTCCTAGAATTTCATGTGAGTTAGAAATATTTTCCAATTGCTTGAGCCAATTACCTTTTTTTTGGTGCCTCTCCTGAGCACCCTTCTTGTGTATTCAAGTGTTCACTAGATATTTCTACCTTAGTATCTCACAGATGTCTCAAGTCTAACGTATTTCTTTTCAAATTTACTTCTTTCTGGCGTCATTGCCATCCCAGATGACTTATCCATTACACGTCGAGTTCTTATCCGATACTTCCTTTTCCTTTTACCCACATAGAATCTGAACGACTTCTTTGTTCTGACTCCCTTAGCACTTGCCTCTCCAGCCCTTTTTCTCCTTACACTTTTCTGTTGCTTTGGATTGAGTCCCAGTCATCTAAGGTTAGGATTCATGCAGCAACCCTATACCTTCTTTTTCTATCTCTATTCTTGCTCCTCTCATATTCATACTAGGCTATGATTTTATTGAGCTGGTAAATACTATCTCAATAGTTTCATCTGAAAAATGCAGATACTCATAGTATCCTTATGGAGTTCTTATGATAATTAGTTGATACTGTAGCATTTAGCATTTAGCATGGTTCCTGAAATATATCAGTACTAAAAAAAAGTTAGCCATTGTTAACATTATTATTAGCATTTCCATATCATAACTCTTTCCATATCATAACCTATCTCAATAGTTTCATCTGAAAAATGCAGATACTCATAGTATCCTTATGGAGTTCTTCTGATAATTAGTTGATATGGTAGCATTAAGCATTTACATGGTTCCTGAAATATATCAGTACTCAAAAAGTTAGCCATTGTTAACATTATTATTAGCATTTCCATATCATAACCCTTCTTAAAATTCCTTAAAGGATTATTATTCCTTTAATAATTAATCCTGTAATTCCTTAAAGGATTCCTTAAGAGAGTATTATTGCTTCTAGGATAAAATCACTCCCCTTAATGAGCCTGACTAATATTCTCTAATCTAGTCCCTATTAAACCCTCCAGATTTATTTCTTGTTATTCTCCCCTTCTAACCCTCTGCTTTATTCATATTGCAATACCTACAGTTCTTTAAGATGTCAAAGTCTACAATACATCTTATTTTTGTACATGTCGATTCCATTGCTTTAAACACACAACTTCCTTATCTTTACTGAACTCTTATTGACCATTCATCCTTCAAATCTCAGCTCGTATATTACCCCACTAGGAACTTTTCGTTATGCTTTCTGGTCTAGTTTAAGTGTTATTCCATGTACATCCATAATGCTGTATGTTTTCCTTTATTGTAGCAACTAGGATAATGTTCTATAAACATTTATTAACATATAGTAGACGTGTTTTGCATGTTTGCCTGGCCCATCCTCTATCCTGACTTGGTGGGCTTCAGTGGTATTACATATATATATATATATATATATATATAAATATTTTAATTTATATATTAACCCTATTTATCATTATCTGATTGAAAGATGCCCAAAGACAGGACTGAGTATATTTGTCATATCTAATGAAAATTTGGATTAAGAGACAAAACTATGGGTGGTTAATATCGGTGCTAGAATAGTAAAATATGAAAATTTAGGACCTTAGAAAGGAAAAAAGAAATAGATACAAAATCACAGACAGAAAACAGAAAAACAAGGATTTTAATAAGCAAAAAAAGAGGCATCTTCAGAGAGGAAAATAAATTTTTTGACAGCTCAAATCCAATATTCCAAAAAATATTTTTATGACTGTTTATGATAGGTTTGGAATTTATTACATCTTTGCTTTGTATTGCCATGCCTTTTTTTGTTCAGCTTAATTTTGTATTCTACATAAAGTTGCTTATTTCCAGAAAAATTATCAAATCCCTAAATGTTGTGAGCTATAAAGGCTGAATAGTCAGAGAGTTAAATGTTATTTGAGGGACAGTCTACTGGAAATACATTGAATGAGTCATTAGAAGGCCAAGGTTCTAGACAAAATTCTGCCATTATTTAACTATATGATCTTGAGTAAATCAGTTGACTAGAGAGCCTCTCCTTTCAGTTATCTCATCTCTAAAGTAAAGATCATAATCTCTTTGCTGCTTACCTTGGAGTTGGAATCGTCAAATGTCCACTTGGAGAATGTTAAGGGTTTATAGACAACAAGCCCTTACTAATGTTCGGCAGTACAAGAATACTGGGTAGGATTGACTGGAATGCTTTCTCAGTCCAAAGATATTACACTCCTAGTCACTAGTGTTGTTTACATAAGAAAGGATGCTGGGAAAGATTGAGGGCAGGAGGACAAGAGGGTGAAAGAGGATGAGTTGGTTGGATGGCATCATTGACTCAATGGACATGAGTCTGACCAAACTCCGGGAGATAGTGAAGGACAGGGAAGCCTGGCATGCTGCAGTCCATGATGTTGCAAAGACTCAGACCCAATTTAGCGACTGAACAACAACAACAAGAAAGCATACTTTCCATTCCCAGAGAGATACAAATGTTTACATTTGGAACCTAAGAGAGATATATTACATTGTTTATCTGCAGTATGGTAGCATATATTTATGTCTCTTCACCTAGGTAGTATTTTTAGCAAAAGAAAAAGAATTGCAACCAAATATAAACGGATAAAAAATAAAACATTTACAAAAAAT
This sequence comes from Bos taurus, assembly GCF_002263795.3. NCBI lineage: Eukaryota > Metazoa > Chordata > Mammalia > Artiodactyla > Bovidae > Bos > Bos taurus. The sequence continues at coordinate 84,472,932 of NC_037336.1, read as the reverse complement.
GATTCTTCCAATTATGTGCTAGAGTTATTAAGGGCACAGACTCTTAGTTTTCTCAACTGTAAAATGGGATTTATACTTAAACAAGCTAATAGGATTGTAAAGAATTTAGTACAACTCCTGGAACAAAATAAGGGCCCACAGAATGGTACGTGTAGCAGTAAATGTTAGCTTTGATCTCTAATCTGGAATGAACTTTGGAGAGATTACTGATTAGAAGTGTGAGGCTGACCAGGTGCAGAAATGTGGTCCCAGGTGTAGAATTTCACAGCAAGTCATCCATCTCTTTGTATTAATGTAACAATTCAGATATGGAAGGATTTGGACCCTTGCATTTTGGTTTAATATTGGTTTTAATTCTTCTAAATGGCAGCCAATCAGATGGAATTCCTCTGCCCCTCATTTCCCAATAAAATTTTAGATATGCATGTGTGTGCACTCAATCATGTCTGACTCTTTACAACCCCATGGACTACAGCTCGCCTGGCTTCTCTGTCCTTCAGTATCTCCTGGAGTTTGTTCAAATTCATGCCCATTGAGTTGGTGATGCTGTCCAACCATCTCATCCTTGTTGCCCCCTTCTCCTTTTGCCCTCAGTCCTCCCCAGTATATCAGGGTCTTTTCCAGTGAGTTAGCTCTTCATATCAGGTAGCCAAAGTATTGGAGCTTCAGCTTCAGCATCAGTCTTTCCAATGAATATTCAGGGTTGATTTCCTTTAGGGTTGACTGGTTTGATCTCCTTGTTGTCCAAGGGACTTTCAAGAGTCTTCTCCGGCACCACAGTTGGAAAGCATTAATTCTTTGGTGCCCAACCTTCTTTATGGTCCAACTCTCACATCTGTACATGACTACTAGAAAATCCATAACCTTGACTAAACAGCCTTTTGTTGGCAAAATGATGTCTCTGCTTTTTAATACACCATCTAGGTTTGCCATAGCTTTCCTTCCAAGGAGCAAGTGTCTTTTAATTTTGTGGCTGCAGTCACTGTCTGCAGTGATTTTGGAGCCCAGGAAAATAAACTGTCACTGTTTCCACATTTTCCCCATCTCTTTGCCATGAAGTGATGAGACTGGATGCCATGACCTTAGCTTTTTGAACGTTGAGTTGTAAGCCAACTTTTTCACTCTCCTCTTTCCCCCTCAATCAAGAGGCTCTTTAGTTCCTCTTTGGTTTCTGCCATTAAAGTGATATCATCTGCATATTTGAGGTTGTTGATGTTTCTCCAGGCAATCTTGATTCCATCTTGTGAGTCATCTAGCCTGACATTTTGCATGATGTACTCTGCATAGAAGTTAAATAAACAAGGTGAAAATATACAGCCTTGACATACTCCTTTCCCAATTTGGAACCAGTCCGTTGTTCCATGTCCAGTTATAATTATCACAGTATTACAGATGACTATAGCTTTATATGACAACATAAAAGCAATGTATGGAAAAAGTGATGAAAATTATGCACAATGAACCCTACTTTATAGATAGTCATCATATCCAATGGACTGGTGACAGTAGTTCAGAAAGATAATTTTCACTTTCTTCATCTTTCTAGATGGTTGTTAAATTAGTTTTGACTATTGTTCTAAATATGTTTGTTTCCTAAAAGATATAAATATCAGGGGTATAAGAGTGCTGAGTATCTAGTTGTCTAAATGGAATAGCTGTCAGCAAGAAAACAGCTCAAGTTTAATGTGGAAATAATAAAAATGAACTATGCATCCTAGAAATGTAGTAAACAGAGAGATTTTACCATGTAATATTATATTTGTTTTCAGAAAACAAGGAAAAATATCTCCTTTATAATGAAACACTGAGCATACATCCTTGGGATTTTCCAATCATTAATGTTTTAAATGAAAACAAAATTTATTTATTTTTGGTCTTAGAATGTAAAACAAAAAAACAAAAAACACTCTAATTCACCCATAGAGTGCCAAGTCTGTTCTGAATGATACTGACGGGAATAGTGGCTGAGGGACAAAGAAGAGAGCCAAATTTAAGTTCAAATTCTCAAAGTTGGTCTGTGGATCTTCTGTATTTGAAATGCCACTTGCTGATTTAATGTGTTTTAAAAGTTGTCATGTTTCTGAATTTGATGTACAATTTAAACTCTAACCTGTGTTAATGTTTAATTTTAATTACAGTATTTCTTTTTACATTAAGGACTGAATTAAAAAGAAAAGTGGGCTTTCCTGGTAACTCCTTCAGTAAAGAATCTGACTGCAATGCAGGAGACCCAGGTTCAATCCCTGGGTCAGGAAGATCCCCTGGAGAAGGGAATGGCAATCCACTCCAGTATTCTCACCTGGAGAATTCCACAGACAGAGGAGCCTGGCGGGCTACAGTCCATGGAGTTGCAAAGCCTTGGACATGACTGAGCAACTAACACTTTCACTTAAAAAGAAAAGCAGTGTGTTACAAAAGCATTATCTTTAGATGATAGTTCCTTTGCCATTCTTTGAGTTTGAAATGCTCTGGCCTGTATGTACACTCTACTTTCAGAAACAGTATTACATTCGAGCTGTAGGTCTGTTTTAAGGCAGAAAAATACAACTCCTTAACCTAACCTAGGGCTTCCCAGATGGCGCAGTAGTGAAGAACCTGCCGCGGTTTGTTCCCTGAGTCAGGAAGATTTCCCTGGAGGAAGAAATGGCAACCTACTCCAGTATTCTTGCCTGGAAAATCCTATGGACAGAGGAGCCCGTCTGGCTACACTCCATGGGGTCTCAAAGAGTTGGGCACAACTGAGCACCCCGGCATGCAACCTAATATATGCCAAATGCTTTCATTGACTTTTGAGTAAGAAGACTCATTTTGGGGTCCCTCCCCAGAATTCAAAGCCAGGTGAGCAAGTGACTATGAAAAAATCACTGAGTACACACAGGCGAGAGCACATTTAGAATTTATAAAGCAGACTCAAGTTTGAGATTTTAAAGTATATTAATTTTTTGAATAAATTAAGTAGGAATGTTTTTCCTTATTCTGACAATCCCACCTGAATTATGTACATCACAGATCACAGACATCAGCGATTCTCAAACTTTATTTTTTATAACAGTCCCCTGAGATGTGTACTGAAAGTTCACGTAGCCAATCTCCTCATCACCCAGTAGGTCTGGAGTGAGCTGGGGGATCTGGAGTTTCTATAGACATCAGGTGATTTTCATACAAGTGATTCAGCCATCATATTTGAGAAAAACTGAGAATTTTCAAATAGTTTTGAGAGGAAAAACAGTTAATGTTGTACGTTATGCATCTCTAATTTCAATACACTTCTAGAAACATGTAGACACAGTATAGGATAGAAAAAATATTTTAATCAATTGGCAATATTAGGTTTGTTTGCCAGCCCCCAGATGTCTAGCTGCACGTTTGTAAATCACATCTCTCTTTGGGCATTGGTACTTCATTGTTAAGTGCAGGGTGACGTGGTGTGTGGAGCCTGTTAATTCTAATGTGCCTTCCCGTCTTATAATGTGACTCTGTGCTTTGGCACGTCTGCTTTTCTTGGCTCCTGGGTTGGGTTTCACATGAGCATCAGGCCACTGCCTAGCAGCACTTGACAAGATCAGAGTGGAAATAGATGTTCTCAGTCTTGATAAATTTGGCCAGCATCGTTTTTGAGAGTTCACACTTGTCCCTCCTGCCTTTGGAAGAAAGAATTTGGTAGCACGAAAAACATGGTGGGCCTGGCAATTTTAATTTCTTTGCAGGAATATGGGAAATAAAAAGCCAAGTTATGGAATCTTTAAAGGGTAGTGTACCTTCAATTTCTTTGGTGAGCAAATGTGCTTGTGCCACAGAAAATGAGTTTTGTGTCACAATTTGCTATTCAAAAACATATGATTAGGACTTCCCCGGTGGTCCAGTGGCTGAGACTCCATGCTCCCAATGCAGAGGCTTGGGGTTCAATCCCTGGTCGGGAAGCTAGATTCCACATGCCATAGCTAAGAGCTCACACACACAACTAAAGATCCAGCATGCTGCAACCAAGACCTGGTGCAGCCAAATAAATTAAAGAAATGTTTTAAAAAATATATGATTGATTCAGTAACATGGATACGATGTCATGTGACCTTCTGTTTTCTCTATTTCTAGACATTCCAAAAAATTGGGAGGGTACCCTTTAAAAAGACAAAAACCTCCAGAATGTGAAAATCATCTTGAGTGAATTAGCATGATAACTTCTATCCAACTCAAGCATCTGTCATAAGTTTCATGCTTCAATCACCTGAAAGAGGAAAATAAAGTCCTTTGATTTTTCGCCTTTCAACTCTGGAACAGAATAGAAAATCTCTGACTTTAAAATGGGTGATCTCCAAAAAAAAAAAAAAGGGAAAAGTGAAAAGATAACTTAACATATTATTAACTCCTAGTATTTTTGGTTCTTCAAAAGTTTTCTTCCTCTCATTAAAATATGCAGTTGTGACATTTCCAAGAAGTGGTGGCATCTGGTGTTAAGGACAAAATAGTGGGAATTTACCACAAGCAGCCTGATTCTCACACCTGTTATGTCTGAAGAAGAAAGTTTCCTGAGGCCACTTGTGGAGTCAGCAGTTGTCTAATGCGACATAGACCTGTAAATATTTGTTACTTTTCAACAGTGCTATGATTTGTGATTCATAGGTAATAGCAAATAATTAGATAGCACTAACTTAGATTTTGGGCTTCCCAGGTGGCGCTGGTGGTAAAGAACCCACCTCCCAATGCAGGAGATCCCTGGGTAGGAAGGTCCCCTGGAGGAGGTCATGGCAACCCACTCCAGTATTCTTGCCTGGAGAATCCCATGGACAGAGGAGCCTGGCGGGCTACAGTTCATTGGGTCACAAAGAATTGGACACAACTGAAGTGACTGATGGAGAAGGCAATGGCAACCCACTCCAGTACTCTTGCCTGGAAAATCCCATGGACGGAGGAGCCTGGTAGCCTGTAGTCTGTGGGGTCGCAAAGAGTTGGGCACAACAGAGCGACTTCACTTTCACTGTTCACTTTCATGCATTGGATAAGGAAATGACAACCCACTCCAGTGTTCTTGCCTAGAGAATCCCAGGGATGACAGCGCCTAGTGGGCTGCTGTCTATGGGGTCGCACAGAGTTGGACACGACTGAAGTGACTTAGCAGCAGCAGCAGAAGCTACTGGGCATGTACTCTCGCAACTTAGATTTTAAGTACTCTGTGTGTGTGTGTGTGTATTCATATAACTGTCATGATAACTGTCATTAATTATCTCCATCTTAGAGATGAGAAACTGAGCCATGGAGAAATTACATCTCTTGCCCAAGGTTTCATGGCTGGTAAGTCAAAGATCCCAGACAGCTGGATCCAGAGTTTATATACTTAACTAGCACACAACACTACCTCTCAACTTCAAATGTGTTTTCCTACTGTGTATTCATCCTGGGAGGCTGTGCAAGTCCATCTATGTTGGCATTACTGAAAAAATTCCTGTGCTTTCTTTAATTTATTGCCAATAAATTAGAAGCCAATCTAAACCGAAAGCAAAATACCCCCAGCAGCTCCATCTGGCAATATAAAAAGGAAGTGAGCTGTCCCTCTAGCTAGATGCAGCCCACAGACATGCTTAGTTTGGTCTGCGGTTTTGGCCTGGACAGTGTTTTACATTTTAATTAGTTCCCAAAATAAACACAATGAAATTGAAAAGCCTTGTACACAAATCTGAATTTCTGCCCTCTCTTAGAAAATTGGATCCTCAACATTGGGTTTGAATCTCTAACTTCTCAGAGTTCTCATCATCTTCATCTCCCAGAAATCAGGGCTCAGGGTCGCTCACCACTGGTCACATCACTTCATTTATGTGCTTTACCTGCCTGGGCCCTGTATACATTTAATTTTGTCATGCTTGAAACAACACTGTTTTCCAGGAGCAGAAATAAAATAATTAATGACGCTTATAAAAGGGAATTTCAGAAAGGTGGCTTTTAGATTAGATGGGTATTTATTCCTCAGAATTAAAGGATTAGTGCTGAGCTTTATTCTGAGCAAAAGAATTTAGGGTCAGATTAAAATCTTGGGACACATAATTTTGTCCTTTCTCTACTCTTCTATGTACCTTCAAGCAAGTTCTTAACTTTCACGTAGAATATAGCATGTTTTCCAAATTCTAGGAACCATTCACACCATAAAATGGTGAAAAATATTTTCATGCTATGTTTGGAGTTGGTGATAGACAGGGAAGCCTGGTGTGCTACAGTCCATGGTTTCTCAGAGTCAGACATGACTGAGCTACTGAACTGAACTGATGCTTGATGTATATTATTCCAAAGAAGATCAAAATGTTACCTAAATGAAGAGAAGAAAGATTCCATAGCAATATCACAATCCCTTTCTTTCCAATGAGAAATCACTGATTTTTTTTAATACACAGGATCTATCAAACAGTAATGATAAGAACAGACACTAATTTGGTAAAGTCTGCTGGATGAGAAATAAATGAATGTTTTTCTCTAATGTGCTGCTGATATTTTTATCACGATTAAAAATGTGTTCACCAAGAGCCCTCCCATATAGAATTCTACAAACGAATCTGCTTGGACCTCATCTTTAAAATATTTACCATTATCTGTGATACATACAAACTCTTTTAGGCTTTGTTTTGTCTGTACTGGCAGGATTTGTGCAGCCATACACCGGGACCTCCAGTTATTTAGCTAGTAGTTCATCCATACATTTGTTTGAAAGATATTTACCAAGTGCCTAGTATGTGCCATGTTCTCAGCTTCCTTATTGTAATTTATAGCCCAGACATGATTCAAACAATGAAGGATATTCAGTTGTTATGAAGGTGGAGGATGCTTAATGTATCCATTGTTATAATTTGTGTTTTGAGTGGGATTACTGAGATGACTGAACAAGTATTTCCTTACATCTGAGTTCCAAAATTAGTAGCAAAGTACCAAACATCTTGGATCTATGTCATCCTCTATTTGTGAGTCAAGCTAGGAGAACTGTTTCCAAAGCAGTTTGGCATCTCTACATTGTCAGTCGGCTGGCATTGTGGGGGAAGAGATGTTGAAAGTTTAATCTTTATTATAATTTCTGAAAAATTGCCAGTTTGTTTTTCTGGCCTATCACTCCTTAAAGTCTGTCTCAGAGCCTTAGGCATTCTGTTGTGTTCCATTTGTCAAATCCTTCAGCCCATGTAGCGCACTTTGTTTCCATTTTTTCCAACTTTACTCTTACTTGGTCACATTAGAGAAATATATTGGTGTCAAATGTACCAAGCCTTCCTATATTCATTATATAGCTGATGTCGTTGAAGAAAGTTCGAGACGGTCTTCAGTGATCTTGTCTTAGACTAAAAAGGTATATAATCTATGATTCTGTTTTGATCCCTTAAGGTTCCAGAATTTCCATTCAGACAGACATTTTCAGCAATCATTTATAAGCCTGCATCTCTTCCTTCCCAATGTTAAACCACAGTTAACAGCATCCTGATCACTTATGTACTGAACCCCTACAACAGGTTCCATTTGAGACTACAGCCAGAAGCCCGTTAATACCCTAATGAAGGCAATTTGTATCAACTAAGTCACAATGAAGACACAAAAGGGAAAAGGTTAACCCTGCCAAATGGGTGTCTTATTGAATTAAATGAAAACTGCAGCTCACTCTTCCCTCAGAATCCTGGGTGAAATTCAGAGACACAAGCTACAGCGGCCTAAGGTATTTTTGGATTTTGTTTTCTTTTCATTCTACATCTTTAGTGCATGCTCATTTGAAAACTCCTCTACTTTCATTTCACTGTCAAGAAGTTTTCTTTCTGATTTTGAATACAGTAGAATAGAATGATTGAAGAGTGTGTGTGTGTGTGTTAGGGGGTGGCTGGAGTCCCAAAGAAAGGAAATTAAGACAGAGCTTAAAGGTCTCTTTTCATCAACTCTTCAGCCATAGAACACATGTTCTATTGGATACTTTCCAAATTCCCAGACTGTGCTATTCATCTGAAAGTTTCAGCTCCATCAAAGTCTGTCTTGTTGGAATTCTTATAATTTGAAATATATTTTTGGGGGAAGATTTATTTTCTTTCCTATGAGAAAAAAGTACAAGTAATGTCCAGGAGATCATTATCACCGTCAACATTCATGAGCATGGTAGATAAGAATCTCATTCCAGGTCTTAGAAATACAAGAAAATGAAAGAGGGTACAGCAGTTTCCCTTAAAAAAAGAAAAACACTAGGAGCTTTACAGTTAATTTGAAAAATTGGTCTTTTGCATGTAAATATGCAACAGTTAGAACTGGACCTGGAACAACAGACTGGTTCCAAATAGGAAAAGGAGTACATCAAGGCTGTTTATTGTCACTCTGCTTATTTAACTTATATGCAGAGTACCTCATGAGAAACGCTGGGCTGGAGGAAGCACAAGCCGGAATCAGGATTGCCGGGAGAAATATCAATAACCTCAGATATGCAGATGACACCACCCTTATGGCAGAAAGTGAAGAAGAGCTAAAGAACCTCTTGATGAGAGTGAAAGAGAAGAGTGAAAAAGTTGGCATAAAACTCAGCATTCAGAAAACGAAGATCATGGCATCTGGTCCCATTACTTCGTTACTTCATGGCAAATAGATGGGGAAACAGTGGAAACAGTGACAGACTTTATTTTTTGGGGCTCCAAAATCACTGCAGATGGTGACTGCAGCCATGAAATTAAAAGACGCTTACTCCTTATAAGAAAAGTTATGACCAACCTAGACAACATATTAAAAAGCAAAGATATTACTTTGCCAACAAAGTCCATCTAGTCAAAGCTATGGTTTTTCCAGTAGTCATGTGTGGATGTGAGAGTTGGACTATAAAGAAGACTGAGCGCGGAAAATTGCTTTTTAACTGTGGTGTTGGAGAAGACTCTTGAGAGTCTCTTGGACTGCAAGGAGATCCAACCAGTCCATCCTAAAGGAAATCAGTCCTGAATATTCATTGGAAGGACTGATGCTGAAGCTGAAACTCCAATCCTTTGGCCACCTGATGCAAAGAACTGACTCAACTGAAAAGACCCTGATGCTGGGAAAGATAGAAGGTGGGAGGAGAAGGGGACGATAGAGGATGAGATGGTTGGATGGCATCACTGACTTGATGCCCTTGGACATGAGTTTGAGCAAGTGCTGGGAGTTTGTGATGGACAGGGAAGGCTGTTGTGCTGCAGTCATGGGGTTGCAAAGAGTCGGCCATGACTGAGTAACTGAACTGAACTGATGCAGATAATTTAAGATATATTGATAAGTGGTATAGACAGTAATGATATGGAGAGAGTGAAATGGGGAGCTCACATGGCGAGTTCCATGGAGAAATATTAATGATTTAAATTTGCTCAGGGTTAATGCTGTGTGGGTAGAAGGCAATGGCACCCCACTCCAGTACTCTTGCCTGGAAAATCCCATGGATGGAGGAGCCTGGTAGGCTGCAGTCCATGGGGTTGCAAAGAGTTGGACACGACTGAGCCACTTCATTTTCACTTTTCACTTTCATGCATTGGAGAAGGAAATGGCAACCCACTCCAGTGTTCTTGCCTGGAGAATCTCAGGGACGGCGTAGCCTGGTGGGCTGCCGTCTATGGGGTTGCACAGAGTCGGACACGACTGAAACGACTTAGCAGCAGCAGCAGCAGCAATGCTGTGTGGTGCTGGAGAAGACTCCTGAGAGTCCCTTGGATAGTTAAGGAGATCAAACCAGTCTATCTTAAGGGAAATCAACCCTGAACACTCATTGGAAAGACTGATGCTGAAGCTGAAGCTCCAGTATTTTGGTCATCTTATGTGAACAGCTGACTTACTGGAAAACTCCCTGACGCTAGCAAAGATTGAGGGCAGAAGGAGAAAAGGGCATCAGAGGATGATATGACTGGATGGCATCACTGATGCAATAGACATGAACTTGGGCAAACTTCAGGAGATGGTGAGGGGCAGGGAGGCCTGGCATGCTGCAGTCTATGGGGTCACAAAGAGTTGGACATGACTGGGTGACTGAACAACAACAATGCTCTGTGACTTAATATTAACCAGAAGAATGATGACTACCAGAAATCATTGAAGAAAAAACTTGAGGCAGAAAACACATTTAATTTATTTCCTCCCAGTTTCTCTACTTCTGATCTATTTCTTTATCTAGATTACCTGGGCTCAATCCTCATACCTGAGGCTCTTCACATTGCCCCGACTAGTTATTCTAGGAAAAGGGTCAGTAAATATTTTTTTCTGTAAAAAGAGTCAGATAGTACATAGCTGAGGCTTTGTAAGCCACGCAGTTTTTGTCACAACTACTCAGTTACACAGTTGTAACATAACAGCAGCCACAGATAATATGTAAAAATTGAACATTGTAATATTTCAATAAAACTTTACAAATGATAAAATTACGCTAAAGAATGCTAACGTTCATGTAATTTTTCTGCATCATGAAATAGTATTCCCTGGTGGCTCAGAGGGTAAATTGTCTGCCTGCAATGAGGGAGACCTGGGTTTGATCCCTGGGTGGGGAAGATACCCTGGAGAAGTAAATGGCAACCCATGCCAGTACTCTTGCCTGGAGAATCCCATGGACAGAGAAGCCTGGTAGGCTACAGTCCATGGGGTCGCAAAGAGTTGGACACGACTGAGCCAACGTAGCACACACACACACACTTAGCACAGAGAATTATTTATTTGTTGGATTCTCATGCTAGTTCAACTGTAAGCATATCAAGGCAAGGATCAGGTTGTTTTGTTTTGTTTTGTTTTTGTTGCTAAGTCATGACCAGCTCTGTGCAGTTGTGTTGACTGTAGCCCACCAGCTTCCTCTGTCCATGGAGTTTCCTAGGCAAGAATATTACAGTGGGTTGCTGTTTCCTTCTCAGGGGTCAGGTCTGATCGTTTATATCACCACTTCCTAGCATATAGCAGGTGCTCAGGTAATAGTAATTGACTTAAAGATAAAATCTGGCTAGTCAGATGTTTAGTGAAAGAAGAAGATACATGATTGGTGACAAATTTGATTTATAGTGTGAGGACAAAGGCCAAAGATGATTTTTTTAAAATACTTTTTGGGCCATACTGAATGCCATGTGGGATCTCAGTTCCTCAACCAGGAGTTGAACTCATGCCCCTTGAATTGGAAGTGCAGAATCTTAATCATTGGACTGTCAGGGATGTCCTAAGGTGACTCTTATTTTTAAATGTTTAAATACTTGGTAACTAGGAGACTGATAAAAAGAAGCCAAGGAGATTCTTTTGTGGCAAATATGACAAATTTGGTTTTATTTTTCTTGAGCTGAAATGTTTCTTATCAGAAGTTAGAGAAACAAATTGAATTTAAAAAATGAGTCTAAGGTTAATATATATATATATATGTTATATATATGTATAATATATATGTATTATGTTTATATATATATTATGTTGTCATTATCATATTAGACCATCTGTGAATCCAAGAGATTTGATGAGATTTCTGAGGTAGACATTGCTTTAAACAGTAACCCCTAGGCCAGATGTGCAATGGGATAACCTGGTGAAAGTGAAAGTCGCTCAGTCATGTCCGACTCTTTGTCACCCCATGGACTGTACAGTCTGTGGAATTCTCCAGGCCAGAATACTGGAGTGGGTAGCCTTATCCCTTCTCCAGGGGATCTTCCCACGCACCTGGAGAGCTGGTGAAAATGCACATTCTTCTGCCCCTACTCCCTGAGACTCTGGTTTGGTTGGCCTGGGTTGGAGCCCAGGAATCTTTATTTTGACAGGCACCTTCTGATGATTCTGATGGAAAATCTCACATCCTCACCTTGAGAAGTTACTGGATACTGGGAGGAGGAAAAGGTTGAAGAAATTACTTCGTGAGTGTTTTGGGAGACTGGAGAAAGATGTATACTCAGTGAAGGGGAGAGGAATAGATGGCTGCAATTTGGAAATGCTTTGCTACTATCTGCAGAAAACAGAAAAACCAGAGTTAGAGTTTACCAGTTACTTTATCTGTCTTCAAAATGACTACTTCTGATTTATGGTCTGAATTTTAAAATAGCTTCATGTCACAGACCTCATAAACGCTTACTATAAGGACTGAGAAGATATCTGGGAACTCATGTTAATTTTCAACCTGTGATGAGTTAGAATTCTACTGCTCTAAATATCACACTGTTTTCTTCCTCTTACCAAATGCTTTTGAAATAACAAAATCAATTATATATTCAGATTTAACATCCTTTTTTAAAGCAAATTATGTAAAAAGTCTTTATAGATATAAGCATTGTTTTTCACTATATGATACATCCTTTGGTGATGACTCATCCTTATGTGTAGAACTCAAAGAATCTGTCATTCACTGGGTAAATTACTGTTGAGAAGTTTGCTTTTATTGCTAATTCTGGAAATGAATAAAACCTTGCGAATATTTTCCTTAAGCCGTCTAAATTCCATTTTTACTAGAGCCACCGCTAGCTCTATAAAGGAAACAAGCCAACTGAAATTTTGATGGTAAAATATGAAATAATTATTTGTTAAATTCTTTACTTAATTCAGTAAATTAAAAATAAATAAATATTAACCAACATGTGCTAGAGTTAAATTTGCCAACTGCTTCATTACAATAAATAATATTAAGCATGAAAGCTATCATTGCCTGCTATATGTGGAAATAAAGACTAACCAAATGAGAACAAGCAAAGATTATTTATTCAGAGCTTGTTATAGCAAAGGAGTCGGCTACCAATACTTGTGTCTGGCAGAGACTCAAAGACAAGCAGAGGAGCCAGAAAGATTTATACTGAATAAAAGGGAAGACTTAGGTGTGCTCTGATGGAAGACTGTTGGTATAGGAAAGCTGTAGATGGGTTAAGAAGAATAGGAAATCCTATACAATTGGTTGTGCTGTGCTTAGTTGCTTAGTCATGTTCGACTCTTTGCAACCCCATGGACTGTAGCCCACCAGGCTCCTCTGTCCATGAGGATTCTCCAGGCAAGAATACTAGACGGGATTGCCATGCCCTCCTCCAGAGGATCTTCCCAACCCAGGGATCAAACCCAGGTCTCCCACAATGCAGGCAGATTCTTTACCATCTAAGTCACCAGTGAGGCCCAAGAATACTGGGGTGGGTTGCCTATCCCTTCTCCAGGGAAACTTGCTGAACCAGGGATCCACCTGGGGTCCCCTGTATTGCAGGTGGATTCTTCACCCTCTGGGCTACCCAGGAAGCCCATGTGATTGTTCAGCGGTGCCTATTTGCTTTTTCTAGTTGGCCCTAAGTTGGAAACCGGGATAACAGGGAAGCTATCAGTTATGAATCAAGTTCTTGCCATTTGGGGCTGTTTTAGAGATTGTTTTTTGACTCCCTGGGACAGTTGATTGCTGGTTCCTACAAGTCTGACTTTCCTGGAGAAGGGAATGGCTACCCTCTCCAGTATTCTTACCTGGGAAATCCCATGGACTGAAGAGTCTGGTGGGTTACTGTGCATGGAATGGCAAAATAGTCAGACACGACTTAGCAGCTCAACAACAAATAACAACAAACAAGGTTGACTTACAGATACCAGGCTGGCTTTCTGGACTGGTTACTGTAGCTAAGAGCTTGGTTTCCTGAGCTGGTTGCTTCAGATTGTGTGTCAGAGTTCCATTTATATGGCCTGTTGTACATTCAATCTGACACACACAATAATATCTATGGTTTTTAAGGACAAAATCATAGTAAAGTTGGATAGATCTCCAAAACTTATTCTAGAGCAACAAAACAAATTCAAGATTGATACGTTATTATTTATATTACATAAAAAGAAAAGAAATAAAATCCTACATAACCACAGCTATTGGTGAGTGCGTGCTCAGTCATGTCTGACTTTGCAGCCCCATGCATGGTAGCCTGCCAGGCTCCTCTGTTCATGAAAATTTCCAGCCAACAATAGTGGAGTGGGTTGCCATCTCCTCCTCCAGAGGATCTTCCCGACTCAGGGATTGAACCCGTATCTCCTGTGTCTCCTGCATTGGCAGGCAGATTCTTTACCACTGGCACCACCCGAGAAGCCGAAACAAAACGATAGATGTTTAGTAAACAATTTTAGCAAATACTAGATGTGAAGGTATATGTTCATCAAAAATCCTGGAATGTTATAAAACATCAGGTGATGGAAATCTGAAGAGAATCACTGAGAGACAGGAATTCTACAGTTTATTCCTAGACGCCAGGGATGGCGGACAAGGGAGGAGCTGTTTGTGGAGATGCCCACATGTGTGCGAGGAACAGCCTGTACATCTGCGTGGGACCCTGAGGTGGGAAGAGAATGGGTGTGGGTCATTCTGCCTTGAACTAGGGATTCTAGGGAGGAATTCTAAGAAGTTGCAATTCTGAATTTTTATTTATAAATTCTAAACATACCTTCTTGATGTCCATGAAAGTATACTGAGAAGAACAAAAATGTCTTTTTTTTTTTTTTAATGTATTGTGAGTCTTAAGCTTTCTAGTGACATTTCATTGAACTCCATACATTTAACTGAGAAACTGCAAATACTAAGTCTGAATCACAGCAAATAGTAAGAGAATTTGATTTATTCAACTCGAGAATAGAGAAGGGCTAATTTCATTCTTACAGTATTTGTGGTCATTGGGTGTGTAATAAGAGGCTCTTCTCTGGTATAAAGATGCATCTAGATGGATGTAGAATTTGTACTTAAAGTGTCTAATAATCCTTTGAAGAAGACTAAATTATAAAACTCGTAAGAATGCATCTATTGATGAGTTTTGTAAATAAAATACTTGTTTTCAGTCATATAAAACAAGTTGCAAGTTGCTAAGTTGGAAAAGAGCTTTTCCACTCTACCCCCAAAGATAAAAGAGGTGAGTCACTAGTTTCCACTGTATTATACAGTCATCACAATATAGTCACAAAAACTCTCAGTGCTCATACACAATTCTTTTTTAGCTAAATCTTGTGTACTTCTTCACTTTGGCTGACACTTCACTTTTGGCTGACTACTAAAATTGAAGCGTAAGTGTTAAGTGTGTGTTTTATACAAATATGCCTTGAAAAGTGGTCTTCTCTATTTTTTCCTCCACAGAAATAAACTGAGTCCATTTAGTGCAATGAACAGGTACTAGTGTGTAATGTGAGCCATATATAATTTTTAAAAATTTAACCAGCCTAATTAAAATAAGTTTAAAAAGGTGAAATTAATTTTAATAATGTATTTTATTCATCCTACTGTATCCTAGATGTTATCATTTAAACATGTAATGAATGAAAAAAATCATTGAGATATTTTACATTCTTTTTTTCTGGAGGAAGGAGGAGGAAGTTGCATATGGTTCCTTCAAAGCAGTAAGAATATTTTTTCAGAAGTTAAAAGTAAGCATTAGTTATAATTAAATGCTCAAAGCAAAAAGGAACTGTATAAACTTTGGTTTCCTACCAGCATCTTGGGTGTCTCCAAAAAAACATGAAGTGCTTAAGGACAGGAACTTTTCTTATTCATCTCATTATCATTATCAGCAACTTTTTAAAAACTTGGCCCTCAGGTAGAATTCCATCATTTCACTTAACTTCAGAGGATCATAGCCAAGTCTTCAAACTAAAACACTTGGTTAAATCCTTCATAATGAAAATTTTTATTGAAAGAAATACTTTGTATGCAACTGTATCTCTAGTTCATATATTATTTTTATAATTTCTTTTTCTCTTTCCCTTTCTTTTCAGCTAGTGTATCACTTAAATTCTGGAAAGGATTGAATTCCCCAAAGTGAAAAACTGTTAGGTGCTCAATGTGTCCAACTTTTTGCAACCCCATGAATTATGGCTTGCCAGGCTGTTCTGTCCATGGGATTTTCCAGGTGAGAATATAGGAGTGGGTAGCCATTCCCTTGAGGGGATCTTCCCAACCCAGGGATCAAACCCAGGTCTACACTGTAGGCAGATTCTTTACTATTGGAGTCACCAGGGCAGCCACAAGGAGAAATCAAATCCACAGTGTCTCAAGGAATCAAATGGCTTAAGTTTCAAGGACAAATGAAGTATGTATTAATATTTCACATTTAAAGGAAAACTTTCTTTCTGTAACTCTAACTTATCAGATATTACCTTAATATAAAAACAATTTTACTGAGTATGACCCTGAGTCATCTTTAAATATGTTACATTTTTTTCCTGGTATTAAAAATATTCTTCATATGATAAAATATCTACTGAAGAAAGTAATAATCACATACAATTTCACTGTCCAGATACTTTACATATTTTATTGTATTTTTCTGAAGTTTTTTTTAAGGCTATAAATGTATACAACTTTTATATAAATTATTCTATCACACATATATCCTTATGCCTCATTTATCATATCATAAGCATTTTGTATTTATAAATGTTATTTGAAAATAAGATCTTATTGACTGCATAAGATCCCTAAGTTATTTGCAATGAAGTGAAAATATGATATGCACATTTTAATTTAAATAGAAGAAAACATTGACAATTATTGGTAGAAAGTCAGTCTCCACAACTCTCCCCTCATTCTATATATATCCAGAGGCTTAATTATTGCTGGTGCAGAGGTTTCAGAGGCATTGCTAAGATCAAACAGGAAGACAGGAAAATAGATTTTGTGTTTAAGTCCTGAAAAGAAAGAGAAGAGAAGATGGAATGAGGCCAGTAAAACGCAGAAATAATGTGAAGTGGATTTCTGTCTCTTCATTCATTCTCCTGTCAGTCATCCTTGATGGTTTAGATCATCAGTAGATTTCTATTCAACTCAGAAATGTTCAAGGTGAGTGTCATTTTTTTATGAAAGTTGATGATAATTCTTGATACTGATGGCTCCAGATTAAGTTGACATGAGGTAAAATAAATAGTTTGAGTAGATGCAGGGACTGGGGACAAAGAATCATGAGAAGGTAAACTCCTGGGAATTTGAAGATATGCTAAGAAGGGTTTGGCCATATAGTGGATGGGATCATTGTCTTTGGTCCCAGGAATTTCTCTTTGTAATGGATATATTTATCTCTTTTTTTACCATTTAAAAATATTTACTTCGAACTTTATTTCTTTTTTATTTTTAAGAAAAATAAAATATTTTAATATCAAAGTTGATATTATACTCTAAGTTTATTCTTTCTTTTTAATGTTATACCACAATAATTCCTGAGGTCATTGAAATACTCTATGCAGACATTAAACATCTTAAATATTCCATCTTATTAGTGTTTCATAATTTAATTAATATTTCCCTTCTTTGTACAAGATTGTTTTCTGTTTTTTTAATGAAAGTAACTCTTATGAATTAATTCAAAGTTAGCAGTATTCCTTTATTATACACTCCTATAAGTACAATTACCATGTCAAAGTATCTGTTTTTAAAACTCTTGAAGTATGTTAAAATGAACATATTTCTGTGATTTTCTTCTATCTTCTCATTCTCTCTCACACCCTCTTTGTATTACTGTCTCTTATATCCATCATCTTTGAGTTTTCTATTTTAGTTGTTTTTTTGTACTCTTTTCTTCTTGTACCAGTACTTTCAAAACTTGAAAAAAACCTTCCTCTGGATGTTTTTGGTCCATACCTGTCTGGTCAAAAACTTTTAAGGTGACCAGTTTCTGACTATAACATGATAACTTTGTTTCCTTCCTGGCCTTACAGCATATAGCACATCCACTTAAACAAATTAAAAATAGACAAACAATGGTTTCCAGACCTTGTGTCTATATTATCATTTTAATTCAGTTTTGTCATTTGTATCTACCATGTCCCCTAAAGTTATAATGATGTTCAAGTAGAAAATTCTTCTTGGGTTATAGCACTTTGTAGGGAGATGGGAAGAAAATGAAAGAATTTCAGTATCATTGGACGAATCAGTTCCACAATCAGTATACTTAGTCTCAACTTTACATTTTGTTTAGAAAATGAAATTTCAGGGTTTATTGTTCAGTGCTTATGTTGAAGAGTTGGACAGAAATTAGAAAGTGTCTCTTATACAAACACTAACAGAATATAAAATAACTTGCTTTGAGAAATGGTTGCATGTTCAATTTATTCTTCCTTGGTGATTGTTGACTCCTGCAAACCATGTTGTAAGAAGCAATTGTATACAGAGTGGTCTGGGATAAGAGACTATTGTGCAGGCTCAGGTTACTTCATATTCTTTTCAAAAGCTGCGGTCTGTCTTATCAACATGCTTTCTAACCACCATGAACAGTGACTTTTTCTATGCATCCTTTTAAAGATACTTATAGTTACTTGGAAATTTGCTGTAAGGGAGTTGCTGGTGTGAATTACCTATAAAGAATATACTTTTGCCTTCTTCTAGAAAAAAAGGAAAAACATAGCAAAGAGGAAAACTTACCATAATCTTTATTTCCAGCTATTTTCTCTGGCTATTTCTATTTTACCAGACTATGTTAAACATATTTATTGAATGGTTACTAGGATCAGACACTGTGCTAGAAGCTAGAAATAAATAAGACAAATAGCCTCCTTATGGTAAAAATCACAGGAGTTGTGTTTATAATATTTGCCTGGTGACTGGGTGTGACCAGCTCAGCATTTAATTTTTTTAAAACTGCATTTTCATTGCTGTTCATGCCAGCTACCAGTGATCAAATCACTCATAATACGATGTGACTTGGTGGAGTGTTTATCTATTTTCTTGGGCAGTCTGCAAAGAACATATGAAAGAAATCTTTTAGAAAACTCATCCACTCTGTACTACCTTAATGAACTTGTCTTCAATATGTAGACCAAAAAAAAGTTTTCAGCCTTTTTTAATTTTGTAAAAATATGCTACAAAATAAGTAGTTCTGTCTGAGAATATAAGCATCACATTAAAAAAAATAGCAACACAGAATAAAGGGTGTTATATGGTGGTTTTTTGATAATAAATGTAAGGGTTTACTGTATGAGATAAAAGGATATATTGATGAGATGTAAGACTTACATGATTATGCTGTGATACAGGAACAAAGTCCTAAGCACTTGAGTAAGAATCTTATTCTCTTGTAAGTGACTTCAGTGCTATGAAATCCTGAGGTATGAACTAAGCTCTGTGCACAGAAAAAAATGAGTAGAATCTACCTTCTCATATCCACTCTGAGCCCAAGTTATTCAATCAATTATGTTTCCTACACTGATGTAGGATGTTAGTCTGTTAGTCATAGCCAGTTGGTCTTTTGGTTATGTCATACCTTACTTCTAAATAGTTCTAAGAAATAATTGATCAAATTGTCTGGAGAGAAGAGGTGCACTTCAGTTTTTGATTTGGACATTTATGCCAAGTACGGAGAAGGCAATGGCACCCCACTCCAGTACTTTTGCCTGGAGAATCCCATGGATGGAGAAGCCTGGTAGGCTGCAGTCCATAGAGTCGCTAAGAGTCAGACACGACTGAGCGACTTCACTTTCACTTTTCACTTGCATGCACTGGAAAAGGAAATGGCAACCCACTCCAGTGTTCTTGCCTGGAGAATCCCAGGGACAGGGGAGCCTGGTGGGCTGCCATCTATGGAGTCTCACAGAGTCGGACACGACTGAAGCGACTTAGCAGCAGCAGCAGCCAAGTAACGAAAACCACAGGCTTCCCTGGTGTCTCAGTCACTAAAGAATCTGCCTACAATGCAAGAGACCTCAGTTCCATCCCTGGATTGGGAAGATCCTCTGCAGAAGGAAATGGCAACCCACTCCAGTCTTCTTGCCAGGGAAATCCCATGGACAGAAGAGCTTGGTGGGCTACAGTCTATGGGGTCACAAAGTGTTGGACACAGCTGAGCGATTAAACCACAATGAACAACAAAGAACATATTCTAGCACCTACTGGGTTAAATTTACTTATAGATGCAATCCACATGGTAGCAGAGGACGTCTGTACTTAGTCTCTCAGTCGTGTTTGACTCGTTGTGACCCCATGGATTGTAGCCAGCCAGGCTCCTTTGTCCATGGGGATTCTCCAGGCAAGAATACCAGAGTGGGTTGCCATGCCCTCCTCCAGGGGTTCTTACCAACCCAGGGATCGAACCCAGGTCTCTCTCATTGCAGGCAGATTCTTTACTGTGTGAGCCACCAGGGAAGCCCTTTAGACTTCTTAAAGAAGCACTTAAGATTCAGAAACTCTCCCCTACTCCAACAGTCTTTTAAAGTATTTAGAGAAAATAGACAATTCTAGCAAAAAGAAGTCTCATGTGTTTTTTTCATATAGGCTTTGCATTTATCTTCTTGTTTTAGTAACTTCTTTAAATATGACACCTTATTTTTACACCACATATTATATTTTGTCAACCTACTTTTACATATCATCTAATAGGCTCCTCAGGACAACCTCATGAGAGAGACAGGTCAATGTTTCCCAAAATTTGCACAGCAAGTAGTTTATTAATAGAGTAAGAATTGGAGCCTTGGCTCTAAATTTGAGGTTCCTGAAATAGTTATACAGGCTAGAACTTTAGTTTGTTTTAATTCTATACATTTCTCCTAGAAAAGCAAGGTAAATAAAGGAAGAACTGATAAGCTGTGGGGAATGTACCACTAAAATATAGTACGTAACATTTTCTTTCCCAATGTAACAAACCAAACTCTTTAAGTCCCTTAAAATAGCCCAAAATAACAGAATCAAGGCTTAAAAATAGCTGAGGAAGGATTATAATGGACCATAGAAAACCCCTGGCTCAAAAACTATATAAAGGCTTTCCTCAGGAGTGCCTGAGGTGATGCCCAGAAACTTCTGAAGAAGGCAAATATAAGTCCTTGATCAACTCCTTCTCAAACTGACTCATTGAAAATGATTTCTCAAAAATTTATGAACTATTTCCTGTTGTTGTCCTATTAGCTCAGTTTAGTCACTCAGTTGTGTCTGACTCTTTGCGACCCCATGAATCGCAGCATGCCAGGCCTCCCTGTCCATCACCAACTCCCGGAGTTCACTGAGACTCACATCCATCGAGTCAGTGATGCCACCCAGCCATCTCATCCTCTGTCGTCCCCTTTCCTTCTGCCCCCAATCCCTCCGAGCATCAGGGTCTTTTCCAATGAGTCAACTCTTTGCATGAGGTGGCCAAAGTACTGAAGTTTCAGCTTTAGCATCATTCTTTCCAAAGAAATCCCAGGGCTGATGTCCTTCAGAATGGACTGGTTGGATCTCCTTGCAGTCCAAGGGACTCTCAAGAGTCTTCTCCAACACCACAGTTCAAAAGCATCAATTCTTCGGCGCTCAGCCTTCTTCAGAGTCCAGCTCTCACATCCATACACAACCACAGGAAAAACCATAGCCTTGACTAGACGGACCTTTGTTGGCAAAGTAATGTCTCTGCTTTTGAATATGCTATCTAGGTTGGTCATAACTTTCCTTCCAAGGAGTAAGCGTCTTTTAATTTCATGGCTGCAGTCACCATCTGCAGTGATTTTGGAGCCCCAAAAATAAAGTCTGACACTGTTTCCACTGTTTCCCCATCTATTTCCCATGAAGGGATGGGACCGGATGCCATGATCTTCGTTTTCTGAATGTTGAGCTTTAAGCCAACTTTTTAACTCTCCACCTTACTTTCATCAAGAGGCTTTTGAGTTCCTCTTCACTTTCTGCCATAAGGGTGGTGTCATCTGCATATCTGAGGTGATTGATATTTCTCCCGGCATTCTTGATTCCAGCTTGTGTTTCTTCCAGCCCAGCGTTTCTCATGATGTACTCTGCATATAAGTTAAATAAGCAGGGTGACAATATACAGCCTTGATGTACTCCTTTTCCTATTTGGAACCAGTCTGTTGTTCCATGTCCAGTTCTAACTGTTGCTTCCTGACCTGCATACAGATTTCTCAAGAGGCAGATCAGGTGGTCTGGTATTCCCATCTTTTTCAGAATTTTCCACAGTTTATTGGATCCACACAGTCAAAGGCTTTGGCATAGTCAATAAAGCAGAAATAGATGTTTTTCTGAAACTCTTGCTTTTACGAGGATCCAGCGGATGTTGGCAATTGGATCTCTGGTTCCTCTGCCTTTTCTAAAACCAGCTTGACCATCAGGAAGTTCACGGTTCATGTATTGCTGACTCCTGGCTTGGAGAATTTTGAGCATTACTTTACTAGCATGTGGGATGAGTGCAATTGTGTGGTAGTTTGAGCATTCTTTGGCATTGCCTTTCTTTGGGATTGGAATGAAAACTGACCTTTTCCAGTCCTGTGGCCACTGCTGAGTTTTCCAAATTTGCTGGCATATTGAGTGCAGCACTTTCACAGCATCATTTTTCAGGATTTGAAATAGCTCAACTGGAGTTCCATCACCTCCACTAGCTTTGTTCGTAGTGATGCTTTCTCAGGCCCACTTGACTTCACATTCCAGAATGTCTGGCTCTAGGTCAGTGATCACACCATCGTGATTATCTGGGTCATGAAGATCTTTTTTGGATAGTTTTTTGTCTATTCTTGCCACTTTTTCTTAATATCTTCTGCTTCTGTTAGGTCCATACCATTTCTGTCCTTTATCGAGCCCATCTTTGCATGAAATGTTCCCTTGGTATCTCTAATTTTCTTGAAGAGGTCTCTAGGCTTTCCCATTCTGTTGTTTTCCTCTCTTTCTTTGCATTGATCCCTGAAGAAGGCTTTCTTATCTCTTCTTGCTATTCTTTGGAACTCTGCATTCAGATGCTTATATCTTTCCTTTTCTCCTTTGCTTTTCACTTCTCTTCTTTTCAGCCATGACATTAAAAGACGCTTACTCCTTGGAAGGAAAGTTATGAGCAACCTAGATAGCATATTCAAAAGCAGAGACATTACTTTGCCAACAAAGATTCGTCTAGTCAAGGCTATGGTTTTTCCTGTGGTCATGTATGGATGTGAGAGTTGGATTGTGAAGAAGGCTGAGCGCCAAAGAATTGATGCTTTTGAACTGTGGTGTTGGAGAAGACTCTTGAGAGTCCCTTGGACTGCAAGGAGATCCAACCAGTCCATTCTGAAGGACATCAGCCCTGGGATTTCTTTGGAAGGAATGATGCTAAAGCTGAAACTCCAGTACTTTGGCCACCTCATGGGAAGAGTTGACTCATTGGAAAAGACTCTGATGCTGGGAGGGATTGGGGGCAAGAGGAGAAGGGGACGACAGAGGATGAGATGGCTGGGTGGCATCACTGACTCGATGGACGTGAGTCTCAGTGAACTCCGGGAGTTGGTGATGGACAGGGAGGCCTGGCATGCTGCGATTCATGGGGTCGCAAGGAGTCGGACAGGATGAGCGACTGATCTGATCTCTTCTTTTCACAGCTATTTGTAAGGCCTCCCCAGACAGCCATTTTGCTTTTTTGCATTTCTTTTCCATGGGAATGGTCTTGATCCCTGTCTCCTGTACAATGTCACGAACCTCATTCCATAGTTCATCAGGCACTCTATCTATCAGATCTAGGTCCTAAAATCTATTTCTCACTTTCACTGTATAATCATAAGGGATTTGATTTAGGTCATACCTGAATGGTCTAGTGGTTTTCCCTACTTTCCTCAATTTCAGTCTGAATTTGGCAATAAGGAGTTCATGATCATGAGCCACAGTCAGCTCCTGGTCTTGTTTTTGCTGACTGTATAGAGCTTCTCCATCTTTGGTTGCAAAGAATATAATCAATCTGTTTTCAGTGTTGACCATCTGGTGATGTCCATGTATAGAGTCTTCTCTTGTGTTGTTGGAAGAGGGTGTTTGTTATGACCAGTGCATTTTCTTCACAAAACTCTATTAGTCTTTGCCCTGCTTCATTCCATATTCCAAGGCCAAATTTGCCTGTTACTCCAGGTGTTTCTTGACCTCCTACTTTTGCATTCCAGTCCCCTATAATGAATAGGACATCTTTTTTGGGTGTTAGTTCTAAAAGGTCTTGTAGGTCTTCATAGAACCGTTCAACTTCAGCTTCTTCAGCATTACTGGTTGGGGCATAGACTTGGATTACTGTGATATTGAATGGTTTGCCTTGGAAATGAACAGAGATCATTGTGTTGTTTTTGAGATTGCATCCAAGTACTGCATTTTGGACTCTTTTGTTGACCATGATGGCAACTCCATTTCTCCTGAGGGATTCCTGCCCTCAGTAGTAGATATAATGGTCATCTGAGTTAAATTCACCCATTCCAGTCCATTTCAGTTCGCTGATTCCTAGAATGTCGACGTTCACTCTTGCCATCTCTTGTTTGACCACTTCCAATTTGCCTTGATTCATGGACCTGACATTCCAGGTTCCTATGCAGTATTGCTTTTTACAGCATCGGACCTTGTTTCTATCACCAGTCACATCCACAGCTGGGTATTGTTTTTGCTTTGGCTCCATCCCTTCATTCTTTCTGGAGTTATTTCTCCATGGATCTCCAGTAGCATATTGGACACCTACTGACCTGGGGAGTTCCTCTTTCAGTATGCTATCATTTTGCCTTTTCATGCTGTTCATGGGGTTCTCAAGGCAAGAATACTGAAGTGGTTTGCCATTCCCTTCTCCAGTGGACCACATTCTGTCAGATCTCTCCACCATGACCCACCCGTCTTGGGTTGCCCCACGGTCATGGCTTGGTTTCATTGAGTTAGACAAGGCTGTGGTCCTAGTGTGATTAGATTGACTAGTTTTCTGTGCGTATGGTTTCAGTGTGTCTGCCCTCTGATGCCCTGTTGCAACACCTACCGTCTTATTTGGGTTTCTCTTACTTTGGGCATGGGGTATCTCTTCACGGCTTCTCCAGCAAAGTGCAGCCACTGCTCCTTACCTTGGAGGAGGGATATCCCCTCACCGCAGCCGTTCCTGATCTTCAGCGTGGGATAGCTCCTCTAGGCCTCGCGCAGCCACAGCTCCTTTGTCGTGGAGTTGTTCCTCCTGGCCGCCGCCCCTGGCCTCTGGCTTGGGGGCGTGGGGTAGCTTAATGGAGAACTAGTCTGTGATTACATGGGGATCTGGGATTGATGTTAATAGAAGTCAAGGGGGAGGGAGAGGTACACTTCTGATGAATCAAAATTTGAAGTCGCATGAATATTCCCAGCTTCCACCTTCTTCCTGGTTTCATCTCTGTGTCTCTCTCCCTTTCTTTTACGCCTTTCTCTAAGGAGGGTTTATTTAGCTTTTGTGAGGTAAGAAGAAGAGTGAGAAGGGCTCAGGCAGTTCAGTCATTTGGGAAAATCATACGAGTAACTCTTATGTGTGGTGCAAGTGGGTAGAAGAGAAAAGAAGATTCAAGAACTGAGATTCACTGAGAGTTTGCAGATGAATTTGGAAAGATGAGACATAGTTGTATCATCGTTTTTCCACCTAATGACAATATCCAGCCCATCCACCCATCCTGCTCAGAGCTATAGTTGGCATTGGGACAAGCAGGTTGCCATGTACTGGGGGACTCCAGGCTCTTGAGGTGGCTTGACAGGAAGTGCAGAGAAGTCTTTCCTCTTGCACCAGACCATGGTTTAGGGTCCAGCACTGGAGGGTGCTGAGCTAAGGAATATGGAGGATTCTGAGAAGACGTCAATTCAGAGATCCGTAGGCCCCCAGGAAGAAGATCAACATCAGCTTGAGTGAGCCCGCTCACTCTTGCTCTATGATACTGAAAAGGACCTGAACAGGTGGCCTGATACTTCAGTTGCATGGGACAGAAGATCAGGCATTACAGAGGCTTTTCTCTGTTCTCCAAGAGTGAAAGATGAAGAAATGAGCTTGGGTTAGGAGTGCAAAAAGCTGTGGTGGAAGAGGGGAGTCTTTAACCTTCCCTTCTTCTTCCTTTTCTGCCATCACCAGTTTCTTTTTACCTGTACCCTGCGTTCCTGGACCCTGACTTACCCCAGCCTGAGAGACGCAAAGAGAGCTGGGAGGAATCCTTCTAGTGCGGGTGTTTCTATGGCCATGATCACATTTCATCCTGTTTCCAGGCTTGGTAGTGGGTGCGCCAGTCCTGGATTTATACAAGTGGAAATACACTCAGGGAAGTAAGGAAAACTGCTGTCACCACAAAGTACATCTCCCCGGCTCCTGAAAAATGAACTTTCCCAAACAAGGGCAGTGAAATTTGCCTGTTTGTGGAGTGGGGTTGCTGGGAGAGGATGGCATTCTGTTACAAGTCAGTGGACAGAGAAGGTGAGATGAAAAATTCCAAGTCTTGTAGTGTGAGGGAGAGAAGGAGACTTTGTACATGTTTTGTCTGTATGTATTAAATAGTTCAGTCATGTTTCTCATCTCCATCTTCTAACTACAAGCATCTTGAGGAACTGTATTCCTCTCACCACCTAGCACACTCCACAATTTTGGAGTAAACTTGAGCTGTTCATGAATCTATTATCACAGTGTTATTGGTAGATATGGAAAGAGCTACTGAGAAAGTGGCAGGCATTAAGATTCCCAAGTTGTTATACTAGGTAAGGTTTGTGATTGCTGCTCTTAGAGGGGGCAGGAAATACTTCTTAATGATGGGGGGACAGTGGGAAGGGTGGTAATTGTACTTGTTGCCCCATTTAAAGATTGTGTGTGTACTCAGTCATGTCCAGCTCTTTGTTACCCTGTGGACTGCAGCCTGGCAGGCTCCTCTGTCCATACGACTTTCCTGGAGAGAATATTGGAATACGTTGCCATTTCCTCCTCCAGGGAATCTTCCCAACTCAGGGATTGAACCTGGCCCTCTTGAGTCTCCTGCATTGGCAGGTGGATTCTTTACTACTGAGCCACCTGAGAAGCACATTTAAAAATTAGCCATACTCAAAATGTATTAATTTGAGTTCATCTGAGAGATAATAATGAACTGTTTTGGAGATGAGTTAGATAGAGATGATGTCCTCAAGATGGTGCATCATTTACCTTTTATGTTATTTAAGACTATTTATTTATTGATTCGGCTGCACTGGGTCTCAGTTGCAGCCTGTGGAATCTTTAGTTGCAGCATGAGAACTCTTAGTTGTGGTATGTGGGATGTAGTTCCCTGACAAGGGATTGAACCCAGACCCTCTGCATTGGGAGAGTGGAGTCTTAGCCACTTGACTGCCAGAGAAGTCCCGCATTTACCTTTTAAAATTAAATTAGCATAAATTAAAAACCAGTATTAGAATAATGTGAAGCCACCAAGAAAGCCCCTGCTCCTTTAATGGAGGAGAATGGAATGGAATTGGATCCAGCTCACAGTGACTTGGGTCTCAACCTCCATAAAGCTTCAAGAAGGAGTATTAGGATCAATGTTATTGGTGGAGAAAATATAAAGAACCGTTGTTCTTGTGTGATATTTGGTCCTTATGGAATTGCGTTTTCTATTTTCCGTCATCTTACATGCATCTGATATCTGTCCTGTTAGGCTATAAGCAACCTGGGACAATTTTTGTTCTTTTTAGTCTGCACCTCACCATTTTTTTGCATGTGGTAGATGTGCAAGATAACCATAATACAACAATCAAAATCAGGACATTAACAATGATACATTACCTCCCGCTCATCTTCATACTGCACTCAAAATTTTGCCAAATGTTCTGATAACGTCCTTTTTAGTAAAAATGAGGGATCTAGAAGGACACTCATGATCTCGCATCTGTCGATCTCATTTAACTACCTCTATCTCAATTTCTATTCTATGTGAAAACTAAACACTCTCCACAAAATAAACTGCAGCTTCTAACCAGGTGTTAGTCTTTATAAAGAGGGTGTCTACAATATGTTTAACCAGGCACACACCCTTAAAAATCAGCCCTGTTTACGTTTGCAATGAACAAAGAAGGTTGAGTCACTACCCATTAAGATGAATTTCTGTAATGTAGGGCAAACAATCTTCAGGATGTTCTTTTCTCAGGAACTTTAATTTTGAGGCTCTGAGTCTGCTCATTACAGTGCTGACTAGAAAAAAATTCATCAGTGTCAAGAATAGATTGTTCCAGTAGGCTGTCAGGCTTCTGCGCACTTTTTCTCCGGGGCAGCCGCTGCCTGGCTAAGGAACCAGGAGTGATGGCAGGCCGGCCCTGGGGTCTGTCCTTCACCTTGTCCTTCCCGCTGCTCTATCGTATGTGGTCTTGTCACCAGAGAATATTGAATGGGGTCAAGATGCCTGCCTGTGCAGAAAATGAGAGGCTGCATACAGGCTGCCCCAGGGTGAAGAAAGTGGATTGAGGCATAAGAGAGGGCTACTCCAAGGTCACAGGGGCCAGGCGTGGTAGCAAAATGAAATTTGGCTGGACTACGGACAGGGAGGCAGTTATGTAAATCTCTCTGCCTCAGAGAATTGGCGATGAAAGAATCGAGGACAACTTAACTTTTTCATTTCAATTCTGAAATGGTCGCACTAGCATCTGGTCAGACAGATTAAAGCTCAAGTTCAAAATTATGCAACCAAATTTCTCTTTAAACTATCTTGCTGAGACGGAAGAGACCTTTCATGAAAATATTGGATTATATGCACAACAGCTTTCTCTCTTTTTTTTTTTTTTGAGTACCATTATGTCAGTAACTGTTCTCAATGATGGGCATCCAGGGATGAAAAACAGTCCTTGTGCTCAAGAGTTCACAGAATTTGTCATATGCCATAGAGCCAGACAGATTAGCCACTGAGCTATGTGCCATTGTCAGGAGTGGCCTGGAGATGGGCTTTGTGAATAGCTGGAGTTTTCATTTTTGTATTTCAGAATATTTTTTTGTTTTTCTATTCGCTTTACTAATTTATCAAGCCTAAAAAGTCTGTCAACACTTATTTTTCCTCTTAGAACCTAGTGTTTTCAGAGTTTGGATTGGGACAGATGACTTAAATACTTGAAAGGATAGCCCTTTCTCTCCAATATATGCCCAGTCTTACCTGTGTAGTGAAAAGCATCACTGGCCAGTCACTCCCCAGAGAGTGGAGAAGAGCTACCTGGGTGAACTGGGAATGGGACCAGTGACAGGTTTTGCACCCATCTGGCAAACTGCAATTAAGCCTCTTCTCACAGGCCACTGGATGTATGCTGCTGGGGGTGGGGAGGGTTGACAATAGAAGAATTAAAATCTCAGGCAAGGGAGGTGGAGAAGGGGTGATTTTCTAGAGGAAAATCAGGCATTGTCATACTGTTATCGGAAGAAGGAGGAATGGAAGGAGAATTCTAGGATTAGATTCCTTTTGGGTCCAAATCCTGCTTTTTCATTGCTCACTGCCTCCTGCAGTGAATTACCTGGTCTCTTTGAACCTAATTTTCCTTATGGCAAAATATGGCAGTTAGAACATTAAATATGTAAGGCCCTTAGCTTACTGTCTGTTTGCCAGATGAGGAGAAGGAAGACGACATAATGAACATGATGAAGAAGATGAGGATGAGGATAATGACAATGTGGTCCTAAGCATTATGTGAGGGATTATGAGGCAGATGAGATAGACATGGTCCCTGATCTCTGAAAGTGTGCTAATGAGGAAAGAGGTCACTACAAGGCAATAAAAAACATGCTGTCGGAGGTGAAGCAAAGAGTTTTGTGTGAGCTTGCAGGAGGTGTCTCAGACCCACACTTGGGAGATCATAGAAAAATTTTTTGAGAAAGAAATATCTGAACACAACCTTTAATTCAAAATAAATAAGTGCAATGCAAGTAGAGAAGGGCCCAGGGTGGAAGAGAACAGAAGAGCCTATGAAACAGAAGAGCACAGTGAACTCAAGACACTGTGGAACTAGAGACATTATGGAAAGCCGTTGTGGGCAAGTGTAAGATGCAGAGTGACCAGGAGCAAGTCTGTGCAATGTGCGGCCAAGGACTGTGGTTCAAGGTACTGGAAGGCCTGGGGAGCCTCTGTGAAGCTTTAAGCAAATGAGACACGACAGAATTTGCATTTTTGAAAACTTACCCTGATGGTGGTGAACTGCTAAAGGGGACAGAGTGGTGGGACTAGAAGCCAGTTCAAGTACTGCACTAATCCAAGGGAGAGGTGATAATGGCTTGAACTAGAAAATGATGTTCACCATGGAGAAATCCTGCAAATATGGGAAATATTTAGAAAGTAGAATGAATAACATTTCGGGATAGGTTGTATGTGTGGAGAAAAGAAGAGAGCTTCAAATGAGACACAGGGTTCTGATTTTGACAGTGAAGTGCATAGCTTTATCCATTAAACCGTGTTTGGCTGCACATGGTAGGAAACGTGGGTCAGTGATTTTAAATCAGTGGTTCTTAAAGTGCATTTCTTGAACAAACAGTACTAATATCACCTGGGAGCATGTTCAAGATGTGAATTCTTGAGTCCCACTTATATACCTACTTAATCAAAATCTCTGAAATTGGAATTGAGCAGTATCTATTTCAGAAGTTTTTGCAGGTTACGTTTGAGAACCACTGGTTTGAATCACCAAAACCACTGATTTGAATCACCATTCGAGAGAAGAGCAACCTTAATATTATGTGGCAGCCTGGATGGGAAGGGAGTTCGGGGGAGAATGGATATGTGTGTGTGGCTGAGTCACTGCTGTGCACCTAAAACTCACATTATCCATTGGCTATACTCCAATATAAAATAAAAAGTTTAAGACAGAGAGAGAGAAGAACATCTGAGGAATGGGGCTCTAGTTCTGCTTCTTTGCATTCTTTTTTTTTTAATTTTTTAATTTGTTTTTACTTTACAATATTGTATTGGTTCTGCCACACATCAACATGAATCTGCCACGGGCGTACGCGTGTTCCCCATCCTGAACCCCCCTCCCACCTCCCTCCCCATACCATCCCTCCAAATCATCCCAGTGCACCAGCCCCAAGCATCCTGTATCGAACCTGGACTGGTGATTCGTTTCTTATATGATATTATACATGTTTCAGTGCCATTCCCCCAAATCGTCCCACCCACTCCCTCTCCCATAGAGTCCGAAAGACTGTTCTATACATCTGTGTCTCTTTTGCTGCCTCGCATACAGGGTTATCGTTACCATCTTTCTAAATTCCATATATATGCATTAGTATACTGTATTGGTGTTTTTCTTTCTGGCTTCCTTCACTCTGTATAATAGGCTTTGCATTCTTTTGATTCTGTCTTCTGTTGTTTCATGTGTTTTGTCCTCAGGCAAATTCTCAGGCAAATTCTGGCTGGAAACACAGGATGCCTAACAGTTTTAGGTAACAATCCATGGCAACAAAGTTAAAAGGGCAACCAAGGGGGGAGTTTCTTCCTGTGTCTTTTATTAAATGAGAAACCTTTTTCCAGAAACAAAGTGCATTTCAGTTCTTGTCTCATTGGCCAGAATTTTATCACATGGTCACGCAAACCTACTTACTGGCCAGGGGAATGATTCTATCATTATTGACTTAAAGTAGTTTTAACCAATCAAGACACACCAGGGCTAGAGCTCAGGGGTCTTGTGGAGGAGGGTGAAAATCTGGAACAGACTTGTGTTTCTGTTGAGAGGAGGGAAAGGGCCAGGATGGACTCGGTGAGGCATCCAGGTGCATTTGCTGGCCAGTGGCAGCCTTCACTGGGATACAGACACCGGGAAGAGAAGCAGAAATGATGGGAATAGAAGTGAGTTCAGTTTTCAGTGGATTACATTTTGGATCTTATCAAACATAGAAATGGAGACATTCGGAAGGCAGTTGATTATGGAGATGTGAAGCCCTAGAGAAAATTCCTGGCTAAAGATTACTTGGGAATCATGAATTTAAAGCTAGAAATTTTTGCCAAGGGAGATATGAAATCACCCATGAAAAGTATAGTATATACAGTAAAAACAGAAGAGTCTCTAGGAGATCAGAGAAGAAAACAAGCACTGAGCATATGAGGTGGGTCTGAGGAGGAGGCTGAGAAAAATGAAGGCAATTTAGTATCATGGAAGCCAAAGGGAAAAAAAATGTTTAATAAGGCGAGTGTGGTCAGTTTCAAGTTTATCTAACTGGAAATTGCTACAGCAATTTCCAGTTAGATAAAGTCTTTAAAGTGTGAAGTGTTGCAGTGGCATAGTTGAGATAGAATCTATATTTCAGTGAGGTCTAGGGACGGTAAAACAGGCAACCCTCTATTGACACACGACTGGACAATGAGTTTTTGAAAATGAGCAATAAAATAGGAGGCAGTCTCAAAATCATATTTAGACAGGACAGAAACATTGTAAAGCTGAAATGTTTCTTTCAGTTAATTAGGTAAGATTTTAGGGTTTCAAAACTGTTTGAATGAATTGCTCTACTTGAGAGAAACATTGGGGCACTTTTTGCCCAGCAAAGAGCTGGCATGGAATGGAATAAGGAGACCTCATGAGTAAAAGAAGAGAGAAGAGGAGGAAAGAGAAGGTGACATAGAAATGTAAGAACTCCTGGAACATATTATTTAAATATGAAGACAATGTTAAAACACAGAAAACTAATAATGGACAATAAATTGTTCATGTTGTAGACGTGACTGTAATTGCTGTGGGAGGTCAGATAAGTGAGATTAAAAATTAATCCACTCTCATGAGAGACGGAGGAGCCTGGTGGGCTGCAGTCCATGGGGTCGCTAAGAGTCGGACACGACTGAGCGACTTCACTTTCATTTTCACTTTCATGCATTGGAGAAGGAAATGGCAACCCACTCCCGTGTTCTTGCCTGGAGAATCCCAGGGACGGGGGAGCCTGGTGGGCTGCCGTCTATGGGGTTGCACAGAGTCGGACACGACTGAAGCGACTTAGCATGAGAGACAAGTCAAACTCTCAGAGGGACATTA
Source organism: Bos taurus (assembly GCF_002263795.3). Classification (NCBI taxonomy): domain Eukaryota; kingdom Metazoa; phylum Chordata; class Mammalia; order Artiodactyla; family Bovidae; genus Bos; species Bos taurus. The sequence continues at coordinate 84,440,381 of NC_037336.1, read as the reverse complement.
GCTATTTAAAGCCAAGTGATACAATTTAAAGGGTGATCGCAGTCCTCTTGGTTAATCTAGGTGTTTGGGATGACTTTATAGGTACGATTTAGCTCTGTATACACTTCTAGATTGTCTTCTATAATGATGCACTGTCATTAACCAAGTGTCTTTGTTGTCTGTGCCCCCAGTGGTATCAAATTAAAGCGGCCTCTTAAATACTGATCCAACTGAAAGAGCACTTAGTCCGCGTCATTTTAAGACATATTTTATCATTTAATTTAGAATTCTGTGTCTCCCAGAATAGTTCTATTTATCTCATCTACCTCATCGATTGCTGTGAGGACAAATGTGAAATATATGATTTTTAAAAACCTCATTTCAATCAGGGGAGATTGAATTTAAAAATAAACCTCTAGCTGAAAGAAAATGCAAAATTGCCAATACGATGATTAGCAAACAACTTTGTTTTCATGTAGAGCATTTTCAGAGTTGGTTTTTGACTTAGTATAGTATACAGTCAAATTTAGATGCTTCAGTGTTTTTCCATTCTGAACTCATTCTTTGTGTAGTAAAGATTTGGTTTTTCTGTAGTGTCAGCAAATAGGAGTGCAGTCACCAAAATATGTTTCTTCTTGGTTTTTTCTTCTATCATCAATCATCCTTGATGAGAGTTTAAGTACAATGTGAATTTAATGTTCTTATGCATGCAGTTTCTAATAAAAAGCCTTTACTTTCATTTTGTTAACTCTACAAGTAGAATTTACTGTAAATTTATTAACTGCTTCTTATAATTTGTTGTCCTAATTTTAAAAATTCTGACTGATTCCTAAAGATCCTGGAGCTGCCATTGGATAGTGATTTTTCTTAAGTAGTCACCCGAGTAGCTTATATTTAATTGTTCTTCATATTTGCAGAAGATATTCCTGTGTCACTATCTGCAGTCATGTTTCACAGTTTAGGCCCTGATTCACACTAGCATATTTTTACTTATTTTAATTAATTAATTAATTATAGTATGTTTTTCCCTTTGTTAATATGCAAGATTGGATTGTTCTAAAATAACAGGTCATTACTGGTGAACTGCCTGTATTATATTAGTTCAGTTTTGATAGGGTTAATTTAATGGTGATGTGCAGTGAAAATGACATCCAAAAATGTATCCCTCCATAAATGCAACAACAGCAACAACAACAGACTGATGAAATAGAATCAATTTTTTTTTTAAATTTTTTTTAGAACTCTGGAAATTAACTAAAGGCTTGTAGCAAGCCAGGAAGTATTTATTCAAGAAAAATTACCGAATATTGGTAAGGATAGCAACTCCAACCTCCCACTCCTCAACTCAGCAGTGGCCTTGAAGAAGAAGAGCTTGCATTCTCAACAGTTGAGAAAGCAGGACAGAGCTGGGCTCTTTCAAAGCTGCATTTCCAAAGAATTGATCTTATTTGATGTGTTAGATGGTTTTCTGACTGGAAAAGCTTGTCTGTGTTTGATCTGACTCAAGCTTGCCCAGTGCTAAAAGCCTCTCCTTAAGGGGCATTTATGGAAAACATTTACAGGCAAATGTTTCAAAACCATAATGCCTGAGGTGATAGTTAACAGTTGGCACAAACAACAGATTAACCAAAAAAGCCTGAAAAGAAAATGAGGTGTCCACAGGGGCTTTGGAAAGTGTGGATGGATTCCTGGGAATCTAAAAGTTCGTGCACATGTGTAGAGCTGTGTGCATTCTCAGAAGGAACCTGAGAAAGTCCTAAGCTCTCACCTCTGGCTGACCTTGAAGCAGCCAACCAGGAAGTAGAAGCTAAGACAGTTGTTAACTCAGTGTTGGAGGTTATTTTAACGTGCATACAAAGCTCCTCAGTAAAGAATAGTAGATTTATTGGTTCCAGGAATTTAAAAAATTACTCAATCGTAACTGATTCCTAAAGTAAATGAACAGAGATTTTAGTAGCCACACATGACAAAGAACAGAGCCTTTACAGAATTAGCTCAGTAATATCAAGCAAACTGGTGAATTCTACCAAACATTTAAAATATTGCTTACACCAATTATTTACATAATCCCCCCTCAAAAAAAAAAAAAAAAGAAGAAGAAGAGAGATTCCATCTCATTCTATGAGACCAGTATTACAAAGATACCAAAACCAAAATATCACAGAAAAGCAAATTACAGACCAATGTCCTTTATGAATAAATATACCATCATCTTCAACAAAAACCTACAAATTAATCCAAAACATATAAAAAGTGAACACCATGGCCATGTGACATTTATCCCAAGAACGCAAGGTTGTTTCAACATATGAAAATCAGTATAATATACCATATGAAGAGAATAAATAAAAAAATGATCATGATAATAGATAAAAATTCAAGATGAACATTTGACAAAATGCTACAGTATTTCAGGATCAAGCATTCAGCAAACTAGAAATTGAAGGGAACTTCCTCAGTCTTACTAAGGGCATCTACAAAACCCTACAGCTAGTATCATGGTTAAGGTGAAAGATAAAGAACAGGACAAGGATGTCTACTCTCATCCATTCTATCCAACGATGTACTAGATGTATGAACCTAGGCAGCTAGACAGGAAAAAGAAACAAAAAGCCTCCTGATTGGAAAGAAAGAAGTGAAAGTATCTCCATTTGCAGATGACATTATCATAAATATATAAGATAAGGTATATCATATAAAACACTAAGTATACACACACACGCACAAACACACAAAGTATTAGAACAAATAAGAGTTTGGTGAAGCTGAAGCTTACAATAAAAGATGAATATACAAAATTTAATTGTATTTTTGTACACTAGCAATAAAAAAAACCAAATGAAATTAAGAAAATGATTCTATTTCAATTGTATCAGGAAGAATAAAATACTTATAAATAAATTTATCCAAAGAAGTACAGGACTTATACACTGAAAACCACAAATTATTGTTGAAAGTAATTAAAGAAGACCTAATAAATAGAAAGACATCTCATGCTCATGTTGGGAAGACTTACTATTGTTAAACTGGCAGTATTCCTCAGGGTGATCTATCTACATAATCCCTATTAAAATTCCAACTCCCTTTTCTGCAGTAATGTACAAGAAAATCCTAAGATTCATATGGAAACGTGCAAGACCTAGAAGAGCCCAAACAATCTTGAAAAAAATAGAACAATGTTGGAGGACTCACACTTCCTGATTTCAAAATTTACTACAGAGCTATAGTAAAAAAGACAGTGTGGTATTTGCATAAGGATGGACACATAGATCACGTAGCATTTAACCTGAGAGTCCAGAGGTAAACGCACACATCTGTGGTCATTTGACTTTTCACAAGAAAATTCAACGAGGGAAAGAATAGTGTTTTCAACATATGAAGCTGGTACATCTTCATATTCACATACAGAAGAATGAGATTGGACTGTGGCTCACACTATCTCCAAATATTAACTCAAAATGAATAAAACCTTTAAGAACTAAAGTAATAGAATTCTTAGAAGAAAACATCAGAGTAAATGTTCATGATCTTAGTTTAAGCAATCAATAGTTTTAAAAATGTAATACAAAAAGCATGAACAACACGAAAAATAGATTGGAATTCCTCAACATTAAAAATTTTTGTGCCTCAAAAAATCAAGAAAATGAAAAAATGATTCACAGTATGGAATAAAATACAGGGCTTCTCTGTTGCTCAAATGTTAAAGAATCTGCCTGCAATGCAGGAGACCAGGGTTCGATCCCTGGGTTGGGAAGATCCTCTGGAGAAGGGTATGGCAATCCACTCGGTATTCTTGCCTGGAGAATCCCATGGACAGAGGAGCCTGGTGGGCTACAGTCTGTGAAGTCGCAATGAGTTGAACATGACTGAGTGACTAACACACACACACGGAATTAAACATTCACACACCATGTATCTGATAAGAATGTTACATCTAGTATATATAAGAAACTCTTGCAACTCTAGGATAAAAACAAAAATATCCTAATGAAAATATGAGCAAATAATTTGAATAGATATTTCTCTAATGAGGACATGCAGATGGAAGATTAGCATATGAATGATATTCAACATCATTAGTTATCAGGGGATAGGAACTCAAAATCAAAATGAGATATAATTTCACATCAACTAGGATGGTTATAATAAAAATATAAAAAGGAAAAAAACAAATGTTAAGGATGAAGAAACATAAGAACCCTCATACATTCTTGACCAGAATGAAAAATAGTGCAGACACTGTGGAAAACAGTTTGGAAATTCTTCAAAATGTTGAAAATACAACTGACATATAACCCAGCATTTTCACTTCTAGGTTTATATTCAAGAGAATTGAAAAAATATATATTCATATTAAAAGTTGTGTACAAATGTTTATAGCAGTATCATTTGTAATACTAAAAAATGGAAATGACCTAATGCCCATGATGAATGGATAAGCAAAATACAGCATATCCATATAGGAGAATAGTATTTGGCAATAAAAAGAAATAAAGTACTGATAAAGGCTACCGCATGAATGAACTTAAACACAAGGCTAAGTGAAAGAAGCTAGATGTAAAAGGCCACATTTGGTAGGATTCCATTTGTGTAAAATGTCCAAAATATGCAAATCTATAGAGACAGAAAGTAGATTAGTAGTTGCCAGGGACTCAGGGAGAAAAGGACAGTGACTACTAACTGGTACAGGGTTTCTCCTTGGGGTGACATATTATGGTATTTAGTAGTAGCAATGCTTGCACAACTCTAATATTTTAGAATTCACTGAATGGTACACTTCAGTGAATTTTATAGAATAAGAGTTATATTACAAAATCTTTTACTATTTGATATTGAAGGTGCTTGAAGTTAATGTTTATGTCATTATTTTAGAACTGAAATGGTATTTCCAACATTTTTAGTATTCACCTGAAATTTAATTTGCTTCTTGCAATTTTTTGTAACTTAATCTTGGGATTCATTTTATGTGTGTACTTAACTATGAATTTTTAAAAGTTTGATCTGTTATTTTAAAAAACTATAAATCATTTGATGCTAATAACAAAGAACGAAAATAGTTTTACATATTTCAAAAGTTCTGTGTCCAAGCAGTAAGTATAGATTAGAATTTTCTGTCTCAGACTGAAATTTATTAAGCACAGATTATAATATGGCCTTGGTTTTAAGTGTGACATCAGCTTTTATTAATAAAATTGTGTCCAGTTAGCAATTTGATTTGCTTTTGCTGTATAAAAATCTATCTCAAGACCTAATAGTTTAAATTTCAAGCGATTATTGTTTGTCATGCTTGTGCAGGCCAGTCTGTTTTGGTTTTGTTGAGGGGGATCTCATTCATGTACCTGGGACCTTAGCTGAGACAGGTAGCCTAGCAGTCCCTTCATGTGGTCCTCAGCCTCCGGCAGGCTTACCTGGGTTTGTTTACCTGATGGAGAAAGAGTCCAGCAGCAAAAGAGGGTTAGCTCTCTGATGAACACTGATGGTTAGCTTTATGTGTCAACATGATGGGGCACGGGTGCCCAGATATTTGGTTAAACATTATTGTAGGTGTGTCTGTGAGGGTATTTGAGATGAGACTGACCTTTGAATTGTTAATCTGAATAAAGAAGATTACCCTCCCCAGTGTGGATGGGCCTCATCCAATTCCTTGGAGGCCTGACTAGAACAAAAGATGGCATTAAGAGCGAATTTGCTGTCTTTGCCTGACTGGTTTCAAGTCAGGATATCAGTCTTCTGTACTCAGACTGCGACTGGCACCACCAGCCCTTCTGGGTAGTTAGTTTTCATGTGGCAGATCATGAAATGTCTCAGCCTCCATAATCACCTGAGCCAATTCCTTAGAATAAATAAATCTCTCTATCTTTCCCTCTCTCTCTTTTTTTCTGTTAAGAGATAAAAAGAGTGTAAGAGAAATGTGATGCAGTCAGAGGAATGAAAGATTCTTATATTAGTAGGATTCCCCCAATTAACAGAACCAACAGGTTTTATATACACAAATAATATATATTTGTATTATATATATTACAAATATTGGGCTTTATATTATATATATTACAAACATTGGGCTTCCCAGGTGATGTTAGCAGTAAAGAACTTGCCTGCTAATGAGGAGATGTAAGACACATGGGTTTCGTCCCCAGCTTGGGAAGATCCCCTGGAGGAGGGCACAGCAATGCACTCCAGCATTCTTGAGAATCTTATGGATAGAGGAGCCTGGCGGGCTACAGTCCTTTGGGTTTCAAAGAGTTGGACATGACTGAAGCGACTTAACACACATATTATAAACATTATCATTATGGTATACATAATGTATTGAATTATATAAACCTATATATTATTGAATAGTATACCTTAATATGATAATGTGTTTTAGTATAATAATATAATATTTTATATAAAATGATAATTTTTAAATTCTTTTTTTTCTTGGGAGCCTTGACCAACACGAGCACCTTTCATTCTGTGGCTTGTACCAAATTTGCTGTTATCCTGTTGGCCACAGCAGGTCTCATATCCAGACCCAGAGTCAACATAGGACAGGACTTTCCATGGTACAGAGAGGGATATTAGGTCAGCCATTTTTGCAAACACTTAACCAAGATGGGCAAAGTCCTCCTTAATCTGTTCTATGTGGTAAAGTCCATAGTTTCCAAATGACTCTCCTACAGATGACAGTGGTCTCTTACGTTGGTTGTTTCCCTGAAAACTAGGAGCAAAATTTGAATTTGTTTTCTCTATTCCTTAAAACATTTTCAGGCATACTTGCCTAAAATATATTAAATAAAGTTAGACTTATAAGGCTTTCTTTCTAGGTAATTAGAAAGATGAGTTTAATTATGAAATATATCTGACAAGGATCTTAGAAAAAGATGGTAAACTTGGATGTTTCTAGCATCTAGGCTGCATATATGTTTCTGATTTACAAATTCTTTTAAGTCCCACAACTGCACAAGTACTACCATATCTGCGTTTCATACTATTAACTACCATAATAACAGCAGCAGTGGCAGCAAGGATAATAGTTACCACTAACTGAATGATAAATATGTTTCACGTAAGATTCTAAATATTTTAACTGAATTAACTAACTCAATCCCCATAACAATACTATGGGATTTATCCTGTTCTCATTTTCAAACTGAGAAAAAGGAAGCAGAGAGCAATTATGTCAGAAGAGTGAAGTGGAAAGGACTTAATAGGTATTTTGCTTGAGAATATGATGAAAAACTCTTTTGTTTAACACTTCAATCTGTCCTAGACTATTGGTGTTCTGGTGCAGATTGAAGCAAAACGCCCAGCAGAAGATGCCTCACATTCCTGCCTCATGCCTAGGGCTCTACAGGTGCTCTTGTCTCACTGAGGTCCCTCACACTACAGTTTTCTCTTTGAAATATTTTGCTTTCTGGAAGATGGGCCTGCCTTTCCTTAAAAGCAGAAGACAAAAGTATAATCCCTTTTTGTAAATTTGAGTAAAAAGTTCCTGTTTAAGCTGTGAGGCCAGACTATAACCTCCCAGGCCAAAGCTGACAGCAAGATGGGACACTGTGTGAACATGCCAAGGAAGGGTTATTGGCCCGGGAACAATGTCAGCAGTAATAGAATCTTCTATTACCTCTATTACAAATCTTCATCAGTTTGAGGATTTGTCTTATTACTGGACATTTTACCAGATAAACCTACAGTATTTACTATATTTCCTTAAAATTAAAAAAATTTTTGGCTGTGCCACACAGCTTACAAGATCTTAGTTCCCTGACCAAGGATTGAACTAGGGTCCTGGCGGTGAAAGGGTTGAGTCCCGACCACTGGACCACCAAGGAATCCCCAGTATTTACCATATTCTGAAATGGGAATGTAATGGGGGTGAAATATCTTTATAGTGTGTCCTATTCAACATTGTTTAAATATTTATGTCCTTGTGCTTTCTTATTTTTACCTAGTCTTATTCAAGTCTTTTTTTGGGGAGGGTTTGTGGATAGCTTCAAATTTATAGTTTCATTCAAAAAACTTACAACAAAAATTAGAAATAACCTACCAGAATGTGTTACTTTATTATGTATTAATTTGTAAAACACACTTCAATTTTATTGGAATTAAATTAACATAAAACAATTCCATGCAGAGTTCCTTTCTAAGAGAAAGTACATTTTTTATGAGGCTGTAGCTGAAAATAAATATTTGCAGTGTGTCTTATTATGGATATATTAAGCCTTCCCAGTTTTAATAAAAGTTCTGTTAAGATGACTTTTTTAATAAGTATAGATAATTGCCTACTTTTATTGTGGAGAAAATCATTGAAACACATCGATGGGATTGCAGTTAAAAGCATAAAACCTGAGCACATACTTCCTCCAAATATAAAATATAGCACTGTGTTTTGAAATTTACATGTATTCAGGAGAATTAAAGCGATCAAAAAATTTCAAGTATTTACATGTTGTTGACCTAGCGTAACACGTCATATCTAATTTTACTTTTTTCCTAGAGAGAGCACAGAAAGAGAACTCAAGAATCAAAAGAAGTTAAAAAAGACACAACTACTTTAGAGAAACCACTGTGAGACTGTGTTTGTTAAGTTCCACAGGAAATACAAAGAGTTTTGCTTATATCTGTTTTAACAGTAAGTAGAGTAAGAAGGAAGATGTTAGAACAGAAATTCAGGTGGCCCCAGTGGGCCAGATGGACAAGTTTTTTTAAGAAGCAAGGACAACATTTCAGAGAGAGCATAATGAGCTTGATGGGAAGAGGTAGGAAGAAGGCAAAAGGGAAGATAAAAGGAAAAGGGGGACAAGGACAGAGGGAAAAAAAGGAGCATGATCCAAAGGTAGAAAGAGAGGAAGGTTAGATTGGGAGACAGGGAAAAGGACACACACACACAAAAAGAATGATGCCTTGATAGAAATATAAATGTAAGGCCCATATCCAGAAAACTCCATTTCAAATTTACCCTGTAGGAAAGCCAATCTCAGAACTACAGTTATAAAGACATGATCACAGATGTATATGACTTTAACAGGTCTCAGTTCAAATGCCATCTCATAAGTGACTTTTTCCTGGAATGTGAAGTCAAATGGGCCTTAGAAAGCATCACTACAAACAAAGCTAGTGGAGGTGATGGAATTCCAGTTGAGTTATTTCAAATCCTGAAAAATGATGCTATGAAAGTACTGCACTCAATATGCCAGCAAATTTGGAAAACTCAGCAGTGGCCACAGGACTGGAAAAGGTCAGTTTTCATTCCAATCCAAAAGAAAGGCAATGCCAAAGAAAGCTCAAACTACCGCACAATTGCACTCATCTCACACGCTAGTAAAGTAATGCTCAAAATTCTCCAAGCCAGGCTTTAGCAATATGTGAACTGTGAACTTCCAGATGTTCAAGCTGTTTTTAGAAAAGGCAGAGGAACCAGAGATCAAATTGCCAACATCTGCTGGATCATGGAAAAAACAAGACAGTTCCAGAAAAACATCTATTACTGCTTTATTGACTATGCCAAAGCCTTTGACTGTGTGGATCACAATAAACTGTGGAAAATTCTGAAAGAGATGGGCATACCAGACCACCTGACCTGCCTCTTGAGAAACTTATATGCAGGTCAGGAAGCAACAGTTAAAACTGGACATGGAACAACAGACTGGTTCCCAATAGCAAAAGGAGTACGTCAAGGCTGTATATTGTCACCCTCCTTATTTAACTTATATGCAGAGTACATCATGAGAAATGCTAGGCTGGAAGAAGCACAAGCTGGACTTAAGATTGCCGGGAGAAATACCAATAACCTCACAGATATGCAGATGACACCACCCTTATGGCAGAAAGTGAAGAGGAACTAAAAAGCCTCTTGATGAAAGTGAAAGAGGAGAGTGAAAAAGTTGGCTTAAAGCTCAACATTCAGAAAACGAAGATCATGGCATCCGGTCCCATCACTTCATGGGAAATAGATGGGGAAACAGTGGAAACAGTGTCAGATTTAATTTTTCTGGGCTCCATAATCACTGCAGATTGTGACTGCAGCCATGAAATTAAAAGATGCTTACTCCTTGGAAGAAAAATTATGACCAACCTAGATAGCATATTGAAAATCAGAGACATTACTTTGCCAACAAAGGTCTGTCTAGTCAAGCCTATGGTTTTCCAGTGGTCATGTATGGATGTGAGAGCTGGACTGTGAAGAAAGCTGAGTGCTGAAGAATTGATGCTTTTGAACTGTGGTGTTGGAGAAGACTCTTGAGAGTCCCTTGGACTGCAAGGAGATCCAACCAGTCCTTTCTGAAGGAGATCAGCCCTGGGTGTTCTTTGGAAGGAATGATGCTAAAGCTGAAACTCCAGTACTTTGGCCACCTCATGCAAAGAGTTGACTCATTGGAAAAGACTCTGATGCTGGGAGGGATTGGGGGTAGGAGGAGAAGGGGACGACAGAAGATGAGATGGCTGGATGGCATCACTGACTCGATGGACGTGAGTCTGAGTGAACTCCGGGAGTTGGTGATGGACAGGGAGGCCTGGCGTGCTGCGAATCATGGGGTCGCAAAGAGTTGGACACGACTGAGTGACTGAACTGAACTGAACTGAAATGACTTTTTCCAGACCACCTAGCTGAAGAAGCACCCCCAGTTAATAATTCTTTATTCTCTTCCTAGCACTTATCTCCTAAGTAATCTTGTATATTTACAAATTTATCCTCTATCTTTCTTCTTCTGAATGTAAGAGCTCTATTGAGAACAGGGACATTGCCTTGTTTCCACTGCATCCTTAGTGCCTAGAAATTTCCCGGCATGTAGCAGATAAACATATTTAAACTGTTAACTAAGAGAAAATCTATTATTTACTTTTTTGTGAGCTCAAGACTACATATAAATTTTATATATATAATGTTTGGGAAATTTCTCCTTCTTATAGAGGCCTTCAAAATTCACTCCTTCTTAAAATATTTCTTCTGAGGCTAAGAACTGCCACTTGCTAAAATTTTGTCACTAAATGGCAAGGTAATGCCCTTGCTTCTGTTCAGTAACAGAGCAGTAGATATGACTCTGTCATAGTTTACTGGATTTCTACTAGTCTACAATTTTATAAAGACACCCATGAGTAGGGAAATGATTCTCTAAAACCAAGTCTTCTCCTGAGCATATTTATAAAAAGTAAAAGTTACAATAACTAGGATTTATATAGGGGAATGGGACATAAATGGGAAAAGTGACAAGGGGTCATTTTTGGGGAAAGACTAAATAAGACCTTATTCATGACTAGATATTAGGAAGTGTTGTTTATTCCTACTACTCCCAGAGCCTGACACCCCTGGCCGTTGTCATCATGCTGCCTTCTAGCCAATGAATGAAGCCATAGCTGTTCAGAACCTGACAGTCTGCAGCTTTCTTCCTGTGATAAAGCAAGGACTCTTAAGCTCTATAAAACCACAGGCTGTTTCCTTATAAATTTAGTATACTTGATACAATCTTGAAAAAAAAAAAAGCAGAAACCCAATTTGACTTAGTAGCCCTTCACAGTGGGATGAGCGGTTTTCAGTTTGTTTTAGCTTGGGCTTTAAAAATGAGATTCTACTTCTCAATGTCACCTTTATTTTTTATGTTTCCTCTTTTTGGAGAAGCTTGCTCATTTCTATAATCACTTATTCATTCCTAATATCACTTTTCTGAGCAATAGCGTGACAGAAAAAACAGTGTGTCAGATGAATAATAATTTTTAAAGTTTAAAGGGTTTAGACTGAATGACACTTACAATGTTGCAGGTCCTGAACTGTCCAAATGGTTAGTACAAGAATCAAATCTGTGATGGGAAAAGGGTGAAGCATCACTTACCAAAACTGTATCTATTTGTAGGGTGAAAACTAGCAGACATATAGTTTTTTGGCTATTCTATTTAATAATGAAAAAAAAAAAAAGAGTTCGATTAAAACTGCAAAGGCCTACTTTGGTGAACTAAATAAAATTACTCTGGCTGGGAACTAAACAAAATACAACAATTAATCATGTGATTTTGACCTAAAGTTGCAATACATTTTAATGAAAACATTTCTGAGCCTCTGTTTTGAATCCTGCACTCAGTAGGCCAATCTAGAATGACCACAGAAGTGGGCTCTAGTAGAGAAAAGAAGGGTTGTGAGTACCCAGAATAGTCCAGTCTTACACTTTCCTTTAGACAAGTCTTTTAAAAGTCTAATATTCGGCCACCAGATTTGAGTCACTTTTATGGAAGGGTTAATTTTAGGTTAGCTCTGGTCTGGTTGGGAAAGTTAAGTTGTTAAATGGATTGCTTGGTTTGCCCCAGGGCAGACATGTTTCTAATGTTTGATTCTAACGTAATCTGGCTTCCTTTCAGCATTATAGAATGAAGAGGACCAGGGACAAGTCAGATTCCCAGGGCCTCTGAGGAGCAGAACAAGATCGCTTTGGCCAGACACAATCAGGATTGGTTATGGAATTAAGCCAGCTTCCAGAACTGGAGGTGAGGTAAGGTGTAAATAGCTGTGTTGTCTTCTGTATCATGTTGTCTCATGGTTCCATGGGAGTCTACCATGTCCAGTACATATAACCTTGTCTGTACATTTAATTTGAAAGAGACCCCACAGCTTAAAAATGTGTTATCTCAATTTAAGTCCATATGACATTTGATAAAACATACAGTAGCAGTTGTCACAAGTACTACGGCTGAAAGAATTTGTGTATCACAAGATAGCTTAGCTTTCTCTTGTAATTGACTTTCGTGTACACGATTGAGCGACTTCACTCATACATAAAAGCAACATAACTCAACACTCACACATATAAACAACCATAGACACCAAGCTTTCATTTGCATAAGGTTTTACAAGACTTGTGAATTACCAAATATATTCAAGAAGTATAGAGTGTATAAATTGGTTCCACTTGCTTTTTCCATTTCACTCAGAAGCCAGATAGGAATTTGGCCAGGCTGGAATTTTGGTGGGGAGGGATTTTCAAGTTAGAGTTTCAATCTGGGTACCAGGCTGGTTCCCTTTACCAGTCAACAGAGGAAGTCTCTTCCTTCCAGTGAATAAGACAGGTACACTGAGCTGATCACCAAATTACAGCATAACTTGATACTTCATCAAGAAAGGAAAAGGGGATACTCACACTGAATAAAATAACGGCTCATATCCTCCAAATGTAGGATAAAGTTTTTTCAGTGTGGATGTACACGGAGATATGTAGTGTTGAGGGAAGGTCCACTGTACTTGGGAATAAATAAGGTGGTTTGGGGCACTTGAGAGAAGTAAAAATTTTCAGTCTCTCTCCTTTTATCTGCATTTCTACTTGCCCCATCTACTTCAAGGGCCATTGTCTCTAGGTGTTTTAGGACCTTGTGAAGAAACATAAAATTCTAAATTATTCTTATCTTATACTCCTATCAGATTCCTCATGTGCAAGACCTAAGAACACTGATAGGGAGATTATGGGGTGTAACCTTCAGTGTGCAGATGAGAGATAAATGGGATGAATAAAAAACAGCTCCTTCAAAAACTATATAATGGGGGAGCTCAGTTTTCTGTCTCTGTTTCTTCTCATCTCTCTCTTCATAGTTACCTTCAAGATCCCAAAGTACAGGCTTCACAAAAAGCTTCAGTTCAGAGAGGTACCTTTCTATGCAACAGTAGCGAGGGAGCGAATAACTTTCTGGGAGTATATAGAAAACTACTAGTGATTGTTTTGCATTTCCACATTTTTAACAGAAAATAGTACAACAGAATCCCAGGGATGGGGGAGCCTGGTGGGCTTCCGTCTATGGGGTCGCACAGAGTCGGACACGACTGAAGCGACTTAGCAGCAGCAGCAGCAGCAGCAGCAGCAGCAGCAGAACAACAGAAAGTCTGTTGTAGATGGGGAAGTTTGTTAGATGAGGACTTACTTGAGAAAAAGCTAAATATGTAAATTCTGACTTCAGAAGGCCAAGAACTAAACCCAGGAGACATAAGTGATGTGAAACCTAATTAACATTGGGAAAAATCACCATGTTTGGATTTGTGTTACCAGTTAGTTAATGTAATTTGTGACTGATCTATTACTTTTTAAATAGTCTTTCACTGGATTACAAAGGGCAAATTGTCCTTTGAGCTCTAAATCAAGGAGTGCTGAGTAATGGAGTATTTAGAATATTAGAAACTGCAGATTGAATGTAAAAGTCACTGACATCTGTAAGATTTCCTTGTAGACAAATTAAAGTGGGTGATAAAGGTTTTGAATATAACAGATCAACTTCAAGGAGGGTCTAATTTTGAGAAGAGATTCAACTTGAATTGAGTATAAGAAGTAGACCAGGATTAGTTGGAGTGATGATTAAAACATTCAAGTTTATAAGTCTTTGTAGTTGCTAGGTATTTCTTGTACTAATTGTCGACCAAATTAAAAAAAAAAAAAATTCTTAGTAATGCTGGTTAATGTTTTTGTTTTTAGGTTGAATATAATAATCTGTCTTTAAGTTTTTTCTTTTTAAAAACAGATTTAAAATTTTAAAACAGTTAAAGACACTACAGAGTTTCTATATAGCTCATACCAATATTTCCTTGTTAATAACATCATATATTTGTATGGGATATTTGTTGCAGTTTTGAATCAATATTGATATATTATTTTACCTGTAGCCTATAATTTATTCTAATTTCCTTAGTTTCCACCTAATGTCCTTTTCCTCTTTGGGGATCTCATCCAGGTTACCACACTGTATTTAATCCTCATGAGTCCTGAGGCACCTCTTGTTATGATAGTTTGTCAAAGTTACCGTGTTTTGGGTGACTTTTGACTGTTTTGAGGACTCAACTATTTTGCACAGTGTTCCTCAACTGGGAGTTATCTGATGTTTTTCTCCATGATTAGACTGGGGTTGTGGGTTTTATGGAGGAAGACCACAGAGGTAAAGGGCCATTTTCATCACATCATGTCAAGGGTACGTACTTCAACATGATTTATCGTTGTCTCCATTTACCTTGGTCAACTGGGTGAGTTAGTGTTTGTCAGGTTTCTCTACTGTAACATTACCATAAAGTTATCTCCTTTTCTACACTGTACTTTTGGGAAGAAAGTCACTATGAACAGCTCATATCCAGTGTGTGAGAATTTATGCTTCACCTCCTTCAGGGCAGAGTACTGACACTAATTATTTGTAAATTTTCTGTCTAGGAGATTTGTCTGTTCTCCCTTATCTCTCTTTAAATTATTTATCTATATCTGTATGGATTCACTGATTTATTTTTTGTTTTGGATTATAAGCTAATACCACTTTACTTATTTTGTTGATAAAAATTTCCAGCTTGACCATTGGGGACTTTTTCAGTTCTCTGCTTGGTCCCTTTGCATGTTCCATTATTTTTTAAAATAGCATTTCCTTTACTTTCTGGTACTAAAAGATGCTCTAGGATCATCTTGTATATTTTTTGTCTCAGTCCTAGAATCTATCTCCAAGGGGCCTTCTTTATATTATTTTTAGTTAGAAAATGGTATTAGAAAGCAAGATCTGAGTCATAGGTGTTCTTGTTGCTACTGAGGTGTCATTATTTCTACTGACTGAGCAAGGAGTTATATGTGTGTGTAGTAACCCATGTATGTACATATTTCTACAATTATTTCTATATGTAATCATGTACACCTATACCAAACTAAAAATGCATTTATGCTCATGTCTCCAATGCTGATCTATTCCCACATGACTCATTTTGGCCTCCTCTCTTTTCTTATGACCCACTCCAGTGTTCTTGCCTGGAGAATCCCAGGGATGGGGGAGCCTGGTGGGCTGCCGTCTATGGGGTCGCACAGAGTCGGACACGACTGAAGCGACTTAGCAGTAGCAGCAGCCTTTCTTATGTATAATCTCCCACTCGAACACTGAGAAGTCTTGCTCCTAACATCCAGTATCCAATTACTTAATTGTTCAATTCCAGTATATATGTATGGCAGTATCAAAATTACTTACATCCTCATGAGAATCAGCTTTACCAGCACACAGTGTTTATATAATGGTTTATTTTGCCTATTGTCTTACAGGCTCCCTTCATTTCCAAATTTACTTAGGTCATCTTTTCCTCTTCACCCCCCCTTGCGGTGAGTTTGTTTTCTATATTTGTAATAGTTACATTTATTTCATACATTCATGGTACAATTAGTTTAATCACATTCTACATGCTGCCCAGGGATACTCAGACCTCTGATACAGGTTTTTTTTTTTTAATGTGCATACAGTGAGGTTCACTGTTTATGTTATAAAGTTTGATATATTTTGCCAAACGTGTACTATCATATATCTGCCATTATAGTATCGTACAGAATAGGTATATCACCTTAAAACGGTGCTTCGTATGTTTGACCTCAGCTAACATTCTCCCTGCCTCAAAGGCCTGGAAACCATTGACCATTTTACCATTGCTATAGTTTTGACTTCTCCAGACTGTCATATAACTGATGTTTTCTTTCTTTATAAGCATAACTATTAGCTTACATTTATTAAGTATTCACCAGGTGGATGTCCCTATGTGATGTGCTCTTCAGGTAGTATATTTTTTTGGTTCGCAGACCACATGATGGAGGGACAGTTTTCATTCTTTATTACAAATGAGGAAGCACAGAACGGCTAAGTACTAGTCCTAAGTAAATAAGAAAACTTGTCAACTTAAGGCGAGGGCTATTTGACTCTGAAACATGTACCCAACCAATACGTCATGCTTCTAAATTCATACTCAGAATTGAGAAAATAAGAAACAGGATGCCTGCTTCAAAATGCTTCTTCTTCATTTGGGTAGTTCTGTGCATAAAACAATGGGGCTTCTTTAAAACTTCAAACATGCATTACTTTAATAGAAAATGTGTTTATACTAAAAAGGAAAGAAGGACAGTAGATGGAAGGGAGGAAGAAAGGAAGGAAAGCATATCAAATCCAGCAACAGGATCAGTGACTCTGTTAAATTCTACTAAAAGCCAGACATTTCCCCCTGAGGGCGCATAGGAGTGACTGTTCTCCTGCCTCAGAACATCCCTCAAGCCCCACCAGTCTGGAAAAAGTAAGTTTAGAGGAGCATATTTATTCTTGCCTTTTCCCCTAAAGGGAACTGCAGTGTTCAACATTAATACATTTTATTCACATTCTCCGTTTACTCAAGAATATAACAAATGTTTAAGTTTTCAGTTCTGTATATTCCTTGCTAATGTGGTTATTAATCTAGATCCCAACTATGACTCATGTCATGTTTTTGTCTTCTTCCAAAACCTTGGTAAGAATCTTCCACTGTGCTTCCCATCAGACTCCTTAGACAGATGAATTATTAATTGTTGTTAAAATAAAACACTTTCCTGGTATTTGAGAATGTTTTTATGCGAACCTAACTATGTAGTGATGGGTAAACAATCCATTCTGAGTATTTAGATGTGCCTTAGAATCCAAGAATTTAAAAAAAAATGTAATGATCTTTTAGGAATCAGGTGTCAGTCTTCTGGCAGAAAGGGACACATTCTTTCCAGAAAAAAAGATTCATCTTCTTTTAGCAACACGTTAGGAAACACCAGATATAATATCTACGCAAAATTATTTGCAAATTTTCCCTATGAGGCTATAAAATCACTGGTAGAGGTTTGATCTAGCTATTTTCATTGTGAACTGGCTCTATCAATGTGGAACCCAATGGAAGAAAGTGTTGGGAATTGCTTTACTCATTAAGCAAGAAGTTCAGATTTGTTCTCAGATTTCTTGAAGATACTCATACTATTTTTTTAGGGTTGTAACAAAGTACCACAAACTGGGAGGCTTTGCTTAAACAAGAGAAATTTATTGTCTCACAGTTCTGGAGGGTAAACATTAAGATCAAGGTGTGAGTATGGTCGGTTCCTTCTGAGCGTTCTTGAACAGAATATTCCAGGCCTCTCGCTTAGGATCTGGTGATTTGCTGACAATTTTTGACATTCTTTGCGTTGTAGATGCATTACCCTAATCTCTGCCTTTATCTTCACATGGCATTCTTCCTTCATATCATCTTTGCTCTGTGAAATGTCTCTCTCTCCAGGTTTCCTATTGGGAAAAAGACTTCAGTTATTAATATATTGATTTAGAGTCAATCCTAATGACCTTATTTTAACTTGATTGCCTCTGTAAAGACCCTACTTCCAAATAAGGTTGCAATCCAGAGGCAATGGAGGTAAAAACTCTACCATATCTATTTTGTTGTTGTTTAGTAACTAAGTCGTGCCTGACACTTTTGTGACCCCATGGACTGTAGCCCGACAGACTCCTCTGTCCAAGCGTGAATAGTGAAGTGGGTTGCCATTTCCTTTTCCAATATCTATTTTGGGGTGACACAATTCAACCCTTAATAGTGCCACTTAGTTTGTTTTGCTATTACAAAACCAAAAGCCTCTACCGTGCTAGAACCATGCTTTTTCTCTAGTCCTTTTCATTCACTTTCCTCTCAAACAGACTTCCTGGATGACTTTTTGCCTCTGGATACATTTACGGGGAGAAAGAGGTTGGACTTACATCATGCAAGAACCTGAGATTATGTGAGGTTAACTAAAAACTCAATTTTCCAGGTAATTTATACTGAATCTATTCCTTGAGCCACAGAAGAAAATATAATCTCTGAAAATGTTAACTATAACATAATGATTAACAGGTGACACTCTGCCTCAACAAAATATTATCAAATCAAATTCAACAGTACTTTAAAAAGATCATATACCAGGGTCAGTGGGACTTATTCCAGGTATGCAAGAAATGATTCAGCTTGCTTAGATCACTCACCATGATACATCCCATTACCAAAATTAAGGCTAAAAATCATATGATCATCTCATTTTTATATACAAAATAAAAGAAAATGTAAGAAGTGGATTTTATGAATATAGGTGATGCTGAAGAACCAAGTAAAGGTCATTCAGTTAGTTCATAAGACTGATTATGTGGTCAAAACACAGACTTCATGCAGTTGATTTAGAAGATTTAGTTTCGTTCCAGGTATATGTCAATAGCCAAGGGTTAGAAGATGAAATGGAGAAGGCAATGGCAACCCACTCCAGTACTCTGCCTGGAAAATTCCATGGATGGAGGAGGCTGGTAGGCTGCAGTTCATGGGGTCGCTAAGAGTCAGACATGACTGAGCGACTTCACTTTCCCTTTTCACTTTCATGCATTGGAGAAGGAAATGGCAACCCACTCCAGTGTTCTTGCCTGGAGAATCCCGGAGACGGGGGAGCCTGGTGGGCTGCCGTCTATGGGGTCGCACAGAGTCAGACACGACTGAAGCGACTTAGCAGCAGCAGCAGCAGCAGAAGATGAAAACCACATAATCTGTAACCATATGGTTCTCTGTGGGAAAGACATCCATTAAAATACATAGACGGCAGCCCACCAGGTTCCCCTGTCCCTGGGATTCCCCAGGCAAGAATACTGGAGTGGGTTGCCATTTCCTTCTCCAACGCATGAAAGTGAAAAGTGAAAGTGAAGTCGCTCCGTCGTGCCCAACTCTTAGCGACCGCATGGACTGGAGCCTACCAGCCTCCTCCGTCCATGGGATTTTCCAGGCAAGAATACTGGAGTGGGGTGCCATTGCCTTCTCCGAAAATACTTTGTACTATCTGGTAAATCATAAGAAAAAGTTCAGGCCAGAAGGAGAAAGAGATGAGGTGATTTTTAGAAGATAAGAATTATCTAGTTAAATGAGGAATGGACCTCAAGGTAGAAGAAGTATTATCAGGAAAAAGTATTATCAGGAAAGGCACAGAGGTGAGAAATGTAAGGTATGTCCATGGAAATGCCACAGTTCAGTATTATTACTAAAATGTAAAATAAGAAGTAGAGAATAATAGATCCAAAAGGCCAATTAATGGTTGAGTTTGGTAGAAGAAGAGGGATACAGGATTTTATTACACTTGCTAGATTTTGTACTTTATTTAGAACTTTTATATTTATGTTCATGGGAGATATTCTTTATTTTTCTTTTCTTATACTACTCTTGTTGAGTTTTTTATTTTAATCAAGTTATATTAATACTAACTTCATAAAATAATTCATTTGAATACTTCCCTCTTTTAAAAATTATCTAGAAGACTTTGTAAGATTAGAATTATCTATTCTTCAATTTTGATAGCATTACCTGTAACACCATCCATGCTTTTGATCTGGGAAGTCTTTTTATTTCTAATTCAGTTTCTTTGGTGTTTCTCAGTCTATTAAAGTTTCTTCTTGATCAATTTTGTTTGTTCCCCTTATCTATGCTTTCAAATGTATTGACATAAAGTTCATGGTATCTTGTTTCTTTCTTAATCTCTGTTGTAGCTCTAATTGTGTTCCCTTTGTCATTTCAAATGTTGTTTACTTTTGCCTTGCATCTGTTTTCTTGGTCAACCTTGCTAAAGGTTTGTCAATTTTATTTATCTTTTCAAAGAACCAGGTTGGCCATTTGACGTCCCTGTCGTATGTTGCATTACATTTCCCTAGGTTCTCTTTTTCTTTTTATTGTTTTCTTCCTTCTTCTTTGTGTTCCCTTTGTTTTCTGTACACTACTCAAGGCTGAATGTTTAGATTATCTATATCAGCCTTTCTTATTTGCTGTCTGGACACTGTCCTTATTTTACATTTATTATGTTGTTCTTTGATCAATGACTCTCTCTCATTTTATATCGTGTGCATCTTTAATTTGTGGACCACTTCATTTTTCTGTTGTAGTTTCATATCTAATATTTTGCACAGTGCCTGACTCATAATAGTGGCTCAATGAATATGTGCTGAATGGGTGAATGTTTAGTATGATTTGTAAATAGCTTCACACTGTACACATTATTAATATATTTATCTGAGCTGAAAATAGTCCAGTAGCTTGGAGTGTATGAAAATATCAATGCAACTGTCTAAGAAAACTTATAGACCAATCTTTTTGAGAGATATTTTCATTTATAACCTAAGGGAATAAAAATGTCTTCAGACAAACACTTTCTGAACTGCTGAGTGTTACAAAAACAGGAAAGTCAGTCATCAAAAGTATTTATGAAGCCACTCTGAAGACTATCATTGCCTTTCTTCTTCAGTGAAGTATATGGGTGGGATTTTTCTCAGTAGGATTATGATGCAATTTTCAATTTTACCACAGTAACAAGAAATTTCCTTAATTTCTGTCAAAAGATCGTTAGTATTTGGACTCAGATCTAAGTGCAAATGCCAGCAGTGTTCCCTAACTATGTCTGTGACTTCAGGCAAGTGACTCTATCTCCCTGAGCTTCAATTCTCTAATGCAGAAAAATGGGATAGTAACTCCTTCTCTTCCCAATTGTTGTAAAAATTAAATGAGCAAATGGATATAAAGTGCTTAGGACGGTGTCTGGCACATGGCAGGTACTAAGTAAATATTATTAAAGTTGTTGCTGTTACTATAAGTGTGAACTTTTCATGGAAAGGATTGTGTCTTATGCTTCTTATACCTCATGTGTGACACATTTCAACCCCTCTGCTGTGCTCGAGCATGATTGCAGACTTGAACTAAAATCCTCATGTTGATGATGATAGATGATAAAGAAAAGGAGCTATGGAAGAAAGGAATTCTGGCTTTGCAACCAGCAGCCATGTGCTTCAAATTCAGGTGAAAAGAATGTAATGGAGAAAGAATATTTCCCAATGTCTCCTACACAGGGAGATGGATTTAACCATTAAAACTGAGGTGTTAGCAAAGATATTCTGGGGAAATAGGGATAAACATGTGCAATAAAAAGGTGATTTTTTTTTCTACTGTTTGGTTAAAAATAGGCACATTCATTGGGAAAACTTATCTAAAATTGCTTTCATACAAACAGCTCTGTGGGACCTTCTTATAATGTCTGTAATGAGAAAACTGGATTGGAATCATGCAATTATGAGTGTATTCATAACAGATAATGTATAGCATTACTTGACTTCTGGAATGACACAATGCATGGAATAATTAGCTATGTTACTGTAGTGCTCTCTTCTGCCTGGGTCATGTGGATTTCTTATATCAGAAGGTCAGTGGCAATGTTATTTCTTTTGAATAATTTTCATTTCTTTAAAAAGATTAGAAAATGACTTTCAAGAATGACATAAATCAAATATAAAAATCTGCATTTACTATAGCTAGTGTAAGACATTTTTTTGCATCAATTACTATTGTAATTTAGGCTGAATAATGCCAGCTATTTTGCTACTCTGCTGAAGTCCTCTTTTTTGAGCCTACAATGAACCTGTAATACTTATGGAAAGAGTTACCATAGCAACCTATATTGATGTCACCAGCTCAGGCTTCTGACTTCATTGCATAATGCAGTAGCAACTGGATTTGCAGCAGAAACACCCTGCTAAAGAACAAGTATCTTGGTTTACAGCAAAGAGGACAAAAGAAAACAGCAAGTTCTAGGGGGTTGAATGCTGGATTGTGAGTTAGAATGTCTGAGTTCTTATTTTAATCCTGCTTCTCACTTGTTGCCTTGTTTTGAGTAATTGTGTTTACATGTGTGCACTGAGGTTTGAAACAAGAAATCTCCTATATATGGGGTAGGCATAGAAGAGAAAGCTCATTATTTAACGTTTTAGCATTTGGTAGACATCTTAATAAAGCTAAAGCAGTCTAAAAATAACCTGGAAAGAAAGGAATTATTAATGCCTTGTAGCTGATACCTAGCTAGCTCACAAAGATAAAGAAGACACTTTGAAATAAAAAAGCATGTAGCTAGGGTTTTCTTTTTTGAAATAGTAATGGATAAAGGTCAAGATTGATGCCCTAATCTTAATTTTAATAAGAATGTGAAGAACTCTTACATAAATATATCATATTATTTAGCTATCTATTTAAAGATGTTTTACATAGTCTATGTTCAGAGTAAGAGGTATCTGTATCTATTAGTGAGTATGATGTTTCTCATGTTTATATTGTATACATTAAATCATAGATGTTTCTTAATTTTATCATGCAGATATTTATCCTTATTAGAAAACAACTGAATATGTGAAATAGTTTTGCTGATTTAAAATGAGATTTCAAAAAATCCTAATGATATCTTTTTTACAATGGCCTAATGTTTTCATTGGAGCCTTTAACCTGTTCATTATGTCAACTGGTCTAACTTTCTTTTTTGTACACTATATTTCAGAATTGAGATAAAAATAGTTGGGGATTTGAAAAGGCATTTAAACTAATAAACTTTGTTGCCAGAAACTAAGGTGAAAGCATGGTATAGCTTTTTATTTGCTCTAAGGTGATAAGCTAGAACATTTTGATGGAACTAAGGCCCTTTCCACCCCCTCTATCCATATGCTTCAAAATCATTCCAAAATATCAGAAGAAATTTAACTTGCTAGAAAACTTCATCAACTAAATTTCATGTTAAAAACCAACTATGTTGGTTGTTAAAAACCATGTTAAAAACCAATAATTTTCCCTTGTGGCTCAGATGGTAAACGTCTACCTGCAATATGGGAGACCTGGGTTTGATCCCTGGGTTGGAAAGATCCCTTGGAGAAGGAAATGGCAACCCACTCCAGTACTCTTGCCTGGAAAATTCCATGAATGGAGGAGCCGGTAGGCCACAGTCCGTGGGGTCACAAAGAGTTGGACACGACTGAGCAACTTCACTTTCCTTCACTTTTCATACAACTTTTAAGTTATAGTTGAAAATGAAGTGCCAAGTATAATAAAAGTTATGGCCATATTTTCATTAAGCACTTAAATGCACCTGAATTCCATGTCATACTGTAGCATGAGTCATTTGTAGGAGTCTCAAAGTCTTGTAAAATCTTTAAAAAAAACAAGAATTTAGTATACAATGTTTGTACAGAATATATAAGGATAAAAACTAGTTCTTTCTTCATAAGCTATGCCTATCAAACTAGCTAACGTGATACTTCTTTTATTTTAGGAAATAAACTTTTGTGTGTGTGAATTTAATATAACATGTTTATTGACTTATTAACACAAAAAGAACTTGAATAGACATAGTGAAATTCTGTAAAAAGAAAAAAAAAGGCAGGTTAGTCTCCAAAATTTTTCCCCTCTTTAAGCAAAGAGAACAAGTAGTATTGGTTACCTCTAGAACTGAACTTACTCCTTACCCTAAATTCATCATTTCTTAAGTACAGCCCTATAAAGAGCAGAGAATAAATTTATTATGAAAAAATCACAATGTCAAAGAATTAAAATTATGGAAGGAGCTTTAGTTAGTCTGTTTTTACCAGACTGAGGTCTGCAAGTGAAAGTGAAAGTCACTCAGTCATGTCCCACTCTTTGCGACCCCATGGACTATACAGCCCATGGAATTCTCCAGGCCAGAATACTGGAGTGGGTAGCCTTTCCCTTCTCCAGGGGATGTTCCCAACCCAGGGATCGAACCCAGGTCTCCTGCATTGCAGGTGGATTGTTTACCAACTGAGCTATTAGGAAGCCCAAACTTAGGTCTAATAGATTTAAATAACTTTCCCAAAGTTATTTAGTGGAAGAATTCAAACCTCAAACAACTGTTTGTTCTACCACATCACATTGTCTTAATCCTGCCTCAAGGCTTTAATCCAGAGTCACCTCCTTGGCATATAATCTGATATATAGTCTTTTTTTAATCGATTGAGGTATAATTGATATATAATATTAGTTTCTTATGTACAACGTAATGATTTGATATTTGTGTATGTTGCAAAATGCACCCCATGATATGCTAGTTAGCAACCAAGCCCTTTGTTTCTTTTTTTTAAATGTTTTATTCTTTTTTTCCCTTTAACAAATATCATTAGAGATTACAGACAAATTTTTTTAGTCTTTTCAAGGCATCAACTTTTGACTTTGTTTATTACTCTTATCATCTTTTGCTATGTAACAACCTTCAAAACTTATTGCGGGTCAAGGATTCAGGGAGAGTCTTCCTGGCTCATTCTCTTGCATCATGTGGTTTTGACTGGGTTTACTTGGTAGTATTCAGTTGGCTCTTGGTCTGGTCTGGAGAGTCCAAGATAGCTTCACTCACGAGCCCGATGCCTCGGCAAGGAAAACTACAGGGATGAACTCAGTTGGGTTTCTCCCTCTATTTACATAGCACAGGACTCCTCCACAAGGCCTCTCCAGTCTGCACTTCTTACATTGTAGCTTGGAACACTAAGAATGTTCTATAGGAAGTGGAAATCACATATCCTCTTGAAGGCTAGACTTAGAGCTGGCAAAGCGTCACTTCTACTCTACTCTTGGTCAGAGCAGTCGCAGAACAAAGATTTAAGGGAAGG
Source organism: Bos taurus (assembly GCF_002263795.3). Taxonomy (NCBI): domain Eukaryota; kingdom Metazoa; phylum Chordata; class Mammalia; order Artiodactyla; family Bovidae; genus Bos; species Bos taurus. The sequence goes on along the minus strand of NC_037336.1, from coordinate 84,415,187 downwards.
AGAAATCAGATCAAATCAGTCCCTCAGTCGTGTCCGACTCTTTGCGACCCCATGAATCGCAGCATGCCAGGCCTCCCTGTCCATCACCAACTCCTGGAGTTCACTGAGACTCACGTCCATGGAGTCAGTGATGCCATCCAGCCATCTCATCCTCTGTCGTCCCCTTCTCCTCCTGCCCCCAATCCCTCCCAGCATCAGAGTCTCTTCCAATGAGTCAACTCTTCACATGAGGTGGCCAAAGTACTGGAGTTTCAGCTTTAGCATCATTCCTTCCAAAGAACACCCAGGGCTGATCTCCTTCAGAATGGACTGGTTGGATCTCCTTGCAGTCCAAGGGACTCTCAAGAGTCTTCTCCAACACCACAGTTCAAAAGCATCAATTCTTCGGCGCTCAGCCTTCTTCACAGTCCAACTCTTACATCCAGACATGACCACAGGAAAAACCATAGCCTTGACTAGACGGACCTTTGTTGGCAAAGTAATGTCTCTGCTTTTGAATATGCTATCTAGGTTGGTCATAACTTTCCTTCCAAGGAGGAAGCGTCTTTTAATTTCATGGCTGCAGTCACCATCTGCAGTGATTTTGGAGCCCCCAAAAATAAAGTCTTGACACTGTTTCCACTGTTTCCCCATCTATTTCCCATGAAGTGATGGGACCGGATGCCATGATCTTCGTTTTCTGAATGTTGAGCTTTAAGCCAACTTTTTCACTCTCCACCTTACTTTCATCAAGAGGCTTTTTAGTTCCTCTTCACTTTCTGCCATAAGGGTGGTGTCATCTGCATATCTGTGAGGTTATTGATGTTTCTCCCAGCAATCTTGATTCCAGCTTGTGTTTCTTCCAGTCCAGCGTTTCTCATGATGTACTCTGCATATAAGTTAAATAAGCAGGGTGACAATATACAGCCCTCCTATCAATGGGATGAGTGTCAAAGAATTGGGGCTATCTTTATTCCATCAAGGGCTTCCCTGGTGGCTCAGACGGTAAAGCATCTGCCTGCAATGCGGGAGACCCGGGTTTGATCCCTGGGTTGGGAAGATCCCCTGGAGAAGGAAATGGCGATCCACTCCAGTACTCTTGCCTGGAAAATTCCATGGACTGAGGAGTCTGGTAGGCTACAGTCCATGGGGTCGTAGAGTCAGACACGACTGAGCGACTTCACTTTCACTGTATTCATCACCTTGATCTTGTGTTGTATTTTAGTTTCCTATTTCAGTAGTCCATTCTTTCTTTAAATTCCTTTCTGTTTTCTTTGCTTATAGTCTATCATTCTGCCTTCCCACCCAAATTCTTAAGTTAGATGTTTAAATCATTAATTTCCACCATTTATTCTTCTAATAAAAGCACTAAAGCATCAAGTTTTCCTCAAATGATTGCTTTCATTGCATTTTAAAGTAAAACTATGCTGGCATTTTGCTCTTTGTTCAGTTACAAGTATTTTCAATGTTCCAATTTTATTTCTTCTATAATCTATGAGTTATTTGGAGTGTGTTTTTAGAATTCCAATCACATGGATTGTTAATAATAAGTATCTACTTGAGACTTAACATATATATCAAATACAATGTATGATCCTTGTTTGGATCCTGATTTGAATAAACTAAGAAAAACTGTAAGATAATTAAGG